>NW_027507758.1:67580855-68180855 GCF_037356315.1 Lithobates pipiens
GATGAATAGGCAGCTACCTGTCCATATACCTATACCACTTGCAAGTATTCAGGGCGTCATAGACAACTATCAGAAAAGACTGAACGCTGTCATTGAAGCTAAAGGGGGCAATACACAGTATTAAGAACTAAGGGGATGCAGACTTTTGAATAGGGGGTCGCTTCATTTGTTCACTTGATTCCATGTTTTGTATATTCCCAATTCCCCTAGGGGATGCACATTTTTAAGCACAACTGTATAGGAAGTCAGGGAGGATATAAGAAGTCAGTGACCATATAATGATAAAGGTCGGATATGGGAAGTCAAATAAGTTATAAGGCTTCAGTGAAGTCGAAAAGGCTATAGAAAGTGAGGGAGTAAATAGGAAGTCAGGTAGGATGTAGAAAGTTGGGATAGATATAGGAGGCCATGGAGCATAAAGGAAGCAGGGAAGGATATAGAAAATTTGAAAAAGATATGGGATGTCAGGGAGCATATAGGAAGTTAGGGATCATAGAGAAGACGGGAAGGTTATAGAAAGTCAGGAAGGATTTAGGTAGCCAAGGGGGATAAAAGACATCATAAAGGACCTTAGGGAGCATAGAGAACTCAGGAAAGATGTAGAAAGTTAGATAAATTATAGAAAGTCAAGGAGGATACCTAACCCCATTTTCCAAAAAGTTGGGACGCTGTGTAAAATCTACATAAAGTAGAATACGATTTGCAGATCTCATAAACCTATATTTTCCCTACAATAGAAAATATATCAAATATATAAACCAGGCATCACTAAATGGCAGACCGTGGTCCAGATCCAGACCAAGCCAATGTACCATTCGGACCTGCGGTCACACCATTTGAGAGTCTTACTTCCCCTGGTCTCCGGTGCTGTCATTCTCAAGGAAGCCCAGAGAGCGGGAGATGGCATAGCAATAAACTGAGAGCAGGGGGCACAGCCACACTGGATGGAGGGCAGGAGTGGGAGGTGCATGAGTTACCTTTCTGGATTACCTAGCAGGTAACTATTTGCTAGGATGCCGGGCTGTCCTAGGAACCAACTACCAGCTTAATATGAAAATCTAACCACGGCAGCTCTCTCTCTCCATCCAGTACAGTTGTGCCTCCTGCTCTTACTCTTTGTAAGGTCAGAGAGCATGGGCAAAAGGACATGCCTGTGAAGGGGGAGAGGGGGGTGCTGTGTGTGTGTGGGGAATGATTTGAAGGGGATAAAGTAAACGTTATTGTGGTGAGAGGGGAGCACTGTTGTAGGGGGAGGGTGATGTGAAGGGGGACAAGTAAAGGGGGGGCAGTGCTGTGAGGGAGGATATGAAGGAAGCAGTGCAGCAGGAGGGGAAATGTGATGTAAGGGGGGGGCAAGTGCTTTGGGGGGCTTGAGTGATGTAAGGGGCAGTGCTTTGGGGGTGATGTAAAGGGGGGACAATGCTGTGGGGGAGGGGGTTGATGTGAAAGGGGCAGTGGACAATAATGTGAAGGGGAAAGTGATGTGAAGTGGGGGGTCTGAGGACACTGATATAAGAACGTGATTGTGATATAAAATGAGGGGGACTGTGATGGGAAGAATTTTGAGACCTTGCACAGACATTCTGCTGGAAGAAAATTTCAACTAATCGGACCTCCAAGAATCTTAATTACAATAACAATACCTTAACAATACCCCAGAGAAACTGAGAAAATGTACTGTTTTAAGAAAAAAATAACTAATTTTGAAATTAATAGCAGCAACACATCTCAAAGTTGGGACAGGGTAACAAAATGCTGACAAAGTAAATGATCCTAACAAGGAAGAGCTGGAAGAACATTTTGCAACTATTTAGTTCAATTGGCAACAGGTCAGTAACAGGATTGGGTATAAAAAAGAGCATCTTAGAGAGTCAGAGTCTCAGGAGTAAATATGTGCAGAGGTTCACCAATTTGTGAAAAACTGCATCTAAATATTGTCAAACAATACTCAGAATAATGTTCCTCGAAATAGAATTGACAAATACTTTAAATATATCATCCTCTACATTACATAATACCATCAAAAGATTCTGGGAATCTGGAGAAAAATCTGTGAGCAAGGGACAAGACCGAAATGCAATATTGTATCTCCGTGATCTTGGGGTCCTCAGACCCCATACACATTATTAGATTTTCTGCAGATTTTTGTCTTCAGATTTACCAAAACCATATAATATGAGGTCAAACCTTAATGCCTCATACACACAATCGCACATTCCAACAACAAAATCCATGGGATTTTTTCCGACAGATGTTGGCTCAAACTTGTCTTGCATACACATGGTCACACAATGTTATCGGAAATTCCAAGTGTCAAGAACACGGTGACGTACAACACATACAACGGCACTAGAAAAGGGAAGTTCAATAGCCAGTGAGCCACCCTTTGGGCTCCTTCTGCTAATCTCGTGTTAGTAGAAGTTTGGTGAGAGACTATTCACGCTTTTCAGCCTCGTGCTTTTCCGAACGTTACCAGTCTTCAGTTTGTGTTTGTATTTATATTACATATTTGATTTTCAGTGTGTTCTTGTCCGCTCGTTTCTGATTTTCAGCTCCAGCCTTCTGTTTTTCAGTGCTTTCTGTTAGTTCATTCAGCCAAGCCAGAAGAGTGGTGAACACTTTTGGGATAACGGCCAGCCGGTTCCGCCTATTCCTTACGGCAATCAACATGGCGGAATATAAACTTAACCATATAATCCTTGCATACTGCATTCTCCACAACTATTTAAGGAGAAATTCAATGAACTATGTGGCCTCAGTTTGGCCTGAGGCTAAACATCAAGAAGAAACCCTGATGGCGCTTGAAGCTGGCCGTCCTGGCTTGCCACCCCAAAGCGCCCGCGAAGTAAGACAGAAGTATGTTGAGTACTTTGCGGGTAGGGGGGCCATTGATATGCTAGAAAATGCTTAAGAAACATTTTCCAAAAAAAGTTTTTACTTAAACGTAAAGAAGATTTACTTATATTTACTGCTTGTGTTTCTTTTAGCTGTTTTCTAGGTTCTACAATGGGCTTTTATTTTTGGCCATTTTCTTCAATAGTGCAAATGTAATTTATTTGATACATGAGGTGACAATCTCTTCTTCAGCAAACTATTATTATGTTGTGGGTCTACTACGCACACACATTGTTTTTGTTGTTAATGTAATGTAATAATATTACTGATCAAAATATTCATCATTTTCAGCACCATGAATGAATTTTGGTGAGTCACGAAAATGGCATGATTGTGGCAAATTCTAAAGTACTGTGGGAGTTACTTACTAAAGGAAAAAACAATTTACACCCCAAGTGCACATGAAACTGCACTGAAAGTGCATTTGTAGTGCAAAGTCGATTTGCCTTTAGTAAATAACCCCCATTTCAATGTAAACACCAACTTTGAGTCTTGAAAGAAGCCACACATTGTTGAGTAGAAAACTTTTTACTCTGTGCACATTCACATGTGTGTTAGAAAAGGGTTTTTGAACCAACCAACATATTTTAGTAATAACATTTTTGTTTTGGACAGTACAAATTGCCTTTTCTTGTGTTAAAACAGGCATGTTTAAAACCATAAAACAATACACAACTCAGGAACTAACAAAGTTCAACTTTCACAAAGTGAAGACAATATCAGACATTAGTATGTCCAATCTGTGTTGATATTGCCTTCATTAGATGGAGTGATGTCACCCCTGTAAAAGCCAAATTTTAAAGATGCACACAAATTGACAGTCGAAATGGGGATTTCCCTCCTGATCCCATGCCTAATGTCAACATGTGCTAGCTCCCATCATTGGGGATCAATGGATGTGTTTCGGGAGTGCAACCCCTTCCTCTCAGCTACTTTAGTTGCGAGGAAGGGATTGCACCCACAAAACGCGTACCCGTTGATATCCCGTGATGGCAGATAGCACATGTTGACACACTGTGTGCATCTTCAAAATCTGGCTTTCAAAATTTTGGAGAAAAGTTAGAAAAATAGAAACAATTCGATACATTTTGGTGTGTTTTCGATTCTGCCTAAAACATCAATGATTTTTTTGAGTATTTGTTCAACATCATTGATGTCTTCCTTGATCTTCTGTAAATCCCAATTGCACACCATGATCTCCCCAATGAGGACTTGTGCACTTGCACGAGTGAAATGTGTTTCTTCTTCAACATCCACATCACCAAAAAAAAAAAAAAAACATGTATTATAAATATGCAGCCATACATCTATTACCTGAAGCTGTGGTCTCAGACACTCACTTGTTGTGCTCACTATTTCGCCCATTTCATAAACCTCTCCTTCCTCCACATCCTGAGGTTGTAGTGTGGTGACTTCCCCTTCTTTATTAGGTTGGGGGTCCCTGGTGTCCTCTGATGTCCCCAGTCTTTTCCCCCCCATTGCTTGGAAGTGACATACAATTGTTTTGGCAGAGTTCCAAGCTGAAGAGATTTGTTTTTTCCCTTTCTAAAGCTAGAATACTTACCTGTTTTGTGCAAGATTCACACATGGAGACACCCATAGTATCCACTGGAGCACCTGTGTGGGACACCTTAAAAAGGGTGTTCTGGGATCCCACTCTAGTGCTCCAGATGTGTAAACAGCTGCTGAGTGTCCTCTCCTTACACTGAATCAAGTTTGCATTTCATTCTAGTTACAAACCCATCTAGACAACAAACATCTTTTAATAGAAATAGGCCTGAACAAATGTAGTTAACCTGTATCTGCCAAAAACATCACATTAGTGGGTGAACGAACGATGTTTACTACAAATAATTACTGTGCCCACGAACGTGAAACTTGCCATTTTCGTACTGTACGACAGTAAAGAAATGCACGTGGAGCAGCACGAATGTAATAAGAATAGAAACACATGACAAAATACTAACTTTTTTGCAGCACTCTCTTGATTCTTCTGTACTGATCCTGCTCCCTCAATTTGAAGTCTGACCATCGTTTCCTCAGTTGATCCTTGGATCGCCGTATCCCAAAATTCTTCGGCAGACTTTTCACAACTTTAGTCATGATCTTGGCCGTCATAGTCGGCCTTCTTGAAGATGTTCACCGTCTCCACCACCTCTATAAAGGCCATATTAGAGGCCTTAAATCTCCTCTGGGTTCTGGACGTTCATTGCTCCGGGCTTTCGTCGTTGCTGCTGCTGTCTTTATGCGCCTGTTGTGTCTCTGCCATGTGCTCTCCCACTGCGCAGGAAGACAAGGTGCGAGGAATATACTAGAAATAAGGTCAAGGGCAGGCAGAGTTTCACGCATGCGCAGTGTATATAAAGCCTAACACGCATGTGTCGTACGTATGATCTGTGAGCGGAGGAAGGAGTAGTGGAAGTGCCGACCGTTAGAATGAAGGTACAATTTTAACTTGGTGCATCAGTGGCCTATACTGCTTCTAGATTGAGACCTATATTGGGACAAAATTAGGAGAGTTTAGCCTGACATTAGGGTTTGTCTTGTATTGTGTTTTGCAGAAAAAAATTATCTATTCAATGATGAGGACTTAATCCCCATATTCATTGATATGTACAGGGAGCTGCCCTGTCTGTGGCAAGTAAACCACCCCTTTTTATAATAATAGGCTTCCTTCCACCTCAGCTGAAGCTTCCGATGTCCAACCTGGGCCTTCCAGCCAGGAAGAAGTGGAGGGACCCAGATGGAGTCAGGTCTAGCATTGTTCAACATATTTCCAGTCAAATAATTAATGATGTTAACTAGATGTTATTATTGATCATTAATTTCTGATTATACAAAGTGTTTTACAAATCAATAGGCAGTAGTAGCCACAAATGATTGGGGCAAGAATGAAAAATGCTGGGGTCAGAATGATATTCTTTTCTATTTATTAACATTCAATTTGCAAGTCATGAGCTAAATATTGTGTGTGATTGATGAACCAAAAACTAAAACTATGTCCCTTTTTCATACACAGGAAAGTCTCAGCCAGGAGGAGGCTGTGGAAAGTGGCAGCCAGGAGGTGGCCGGGCCCAGCAGACTGCCCGAATCCCAGGTCCCTCCCCTCTGCCTTCCACAAAAAAGTCCCAGGAAGAGGAGTAACCTAGAGGAGGCAGCACTTGGGCTATTTCGGAAGGCTACTGCGGCCCTCAGAACCCCCCCAATAATCAAGACAACTATGGCGGAAATGGAGGAGGGCCAATGCCTCTTATGTGGTGAAGTTATGTTACAAGCCCTAAATAAGGGGTTGAGGGGCAAACTCACAAGCCAAAGCCACCTTTGTGAGTTCAACCATGGTCCTCCTCTACCTCCTGCCACAACTCCAACACCAGAGCCACAGCCTGGAAGGAAGCGTGTAAGGAAGACAAGAGAGTGATGGCCTGGGTTCAGTCTGGTCTGACAAAAGACACAGGCTGTTGTAAGACCACAGCCTGGGGATAGATGTGTCATCTGCTGCTGTTCCTGATCTCTTGTAGTCCTGGCCTGGATTGTGCTCACTATTATAAGGACTCCCCAGGCCAACAATTTTGACTGTAAAATAATTGATGTGTGCCCTGTGGTACAAAAGCTTCGCAAATTTCACCAGTTTCTCCAACGTTGCCTTCCTCTTTATTTTGTTATGACCCAGAATAAATGGCTATTTCTTTTTCACAAATACTTATGTGTTTTAGTTCAAAAAGGACAGTTTGTGAGTAGGCTGGTACATTTCAAAAATACAATGTCAAGTTAACAAGGGGCACCAACACCAACCAACCTCCTTGAGGTTAAAAAAATAAAAGATAATAATGGTGTTGTGGTAACTTGACACAAAACGAAAGAAAAAATTATGGAGAACAAAAAAAAAATAGGAGATCTGAATAAAAAAACACTATAACCAAAAATTCAAAACATGATTTATGGAGATCTGACGAAAACAAAAAAAAAAAATATTCAGGAGATCACGAGAAATAATAAAGAAATCAGCTTGTGTGAACTCTGTGTGAATATGAGCAGCAAAATAACATTATTATTCTAGCATTAAAAAGCAGAGAATGTGCTGCATTAAAAGATTTAAAAATTTGCAGCGTGACGTATGTAATATCTTCATTACGAATGCTAGTTTTACCAGACCGAGCGCTTCCGTCTTGTAATTGATTCAGTGCATGCGTAGAACTTTGTGCGTCGGAATTGTGTACACATGATCGGAATTTACCAGAACAGATTTTGTTGTCAGAAAATTTGAGATCCAGATGGAAAATGTCAGATGGAGCCTACCCACGGTCAGAATTTCCAACAACGAGCTCCCATTGAAAATTTCCCGGAAAATGGAATAAGAGTTTCAATTTGTATGCAATCAGGCACTACATGATTTTGGTAAATCTGAAGACAAAAATCTGTAGAAAATCTAATAATGTGTATGGGGCCTCAGGCAGAACTGCATTAAAAACAGACATGATTCTGTAATGGACATCACTGTACGGGCTCAGGATTACTTGCAAAAATCACTGTCTGTGAACACAGTTTGCCATGCCATCCAAAAATGCAAGGTAAACCTCTATCATGCAAAGAAGCCATATCTGAACATGATGATGCAGCGCTACACTATTTTTCTTTGTGAATGTGAATATTCTTTTCTTTGTGAATATTCTTGGTGAATGTGAGGACACATTAAGATGTTAGCTGCAGTTCTAATTTCTCTATTACTAGTGGCAGCCCAAGAGAGTTATTTTTTCTTTGATGCAGAAATGCCAACGTCTTCTCTGGGCCAAAGCTCATTTAAAATGGTTTGTTGTAAAGTGGAAACTGTGCAGTGGTCAGACAAAACCAAATTTGACAACCATGGGTGTCCCGTCCTCTAGACAAAAGAGGAGAGGGACCTTCTGACTTGTTATCAGCACTCAGTTCAAAAGCCTGCTTCTCTGTATTCTTGTATGGAGGTGCATTAGTGCATATGGAATGGACAGCTTGGACATCAGGAAAAGGCACCATCAATGCTGAAAGATGTATCCAGGTTTTAGGGCAACAATGGGACAACATTTCTCTCCCAAAACTCCAGCAACTCATCTGTTTCCAGACGTTAACAAAGTATTGTTAAAAGAAGAGGGGTTGCTACAACCGTGGTAAACATGACCCTGTCCCAACTTTTTGGAATCCAAGTTGTATTTTGCCAGCATTGTTGTCCTGTCCCAAATTTTCAGAGACATGTTGCTGCCAGCAATTTCAAAAATACCTTATTTTTTTCTTAAAATGGTAAATTTTTCTCCGTTTAAACTTTTGATATGTTTTCTATTGTGAAAAAAAATGGGTTTATGAGATTTGCAAAGAATTGCATTATGTTTTTATGTCGATTTTACACAGCGTCTCACCTTTTTTAGAATTGGGGTTGTAGGACATCAAAAAGGATATAGGAAGTTAGGGAGCAAAGAGAAGTCAGGGAGGATAAAGAAAGTCAAGGAGGATTTTTTTGAATGTCGGCATCACTGACAAGTTTTTTCAAGACTGGTATGGTATCTGTGCTAACACCGGTTAATCCTTAAAGGTTGTTCCATTTTCTCTAGTTCTTATTTAATGGTCTGCTGTTTCTTACCTTTTCTAGTAGATTTTCAGCACAACTGCCTGGGTTGGAGGCTTGAACTGCTGAAGGGGGCATTGCAAGTTGCTGACTATCAGACAGTTTCTAGATGGCAATGTACAGAAGGAAGGAAAAAAGAGAGCAAGAGTCAGACTGAGGAAAAGAAGAGTAGAGACTTCTAAGCAGATGAAACATGCACTTAGATGTTTTCCCTTTCCCCTGAGACTTAGAATTGTATGTTTTTATTGGAATGAGTTTGAAGTCAGAAATCAACATATAAAACTAGGCCAATTGACATTGGTACTATAAGGTACAGTTTTTGTTTGGTCAAAGAGACTTTGCATGTCTTCTCTGCCAAAGAAAAATTAAAAGCAAAAAATGCTTTCCCTTCCTGTTCACATTTTTTTTTTTAACTGTAAACTGGCTGTGGCACATGTCACTCTTGGCTCCTGTAAGATGTCAAGAGTAGGAGTTGGGTGCCAAAATAATGTAGCTGCAGCGTTCAGCACCCTATGCAAAAAAAAAAGATGACAGTGGGCAAGGAGATGGATCTGAAAGGAGGAAGCAATGGTAATAAAACAAAGAAAAGAAGTGAGGACCTGTCGTCGCTGGAGGAAGGCAAACTAGGGGTGAAGTTGGTCATATTGCTTAGGCATGCTGTGTATTCTTGCATAAATGTAAAAGTGCTCCAGGGGCCCCAGAGACACGATTTGAGTTTTTGTTATAGGCCAGTGGCGGCTGGTGCTCGAGGCTCTTATCATTTGCTTAAGAAAGAAAAAACCCATTTAAATCCATGCGTCTGGCTCCCTGCATGGAGGGCGCCCCTTCTCCCCTTATGAGCAACCCCCACTGCCATAGGCACGGTTTTATGCAGATATGGCCTGTCTGCATGATCTAAGGCCCTGTGCTAACCATGTAGTATCCTTAAGACTGTGCCACCAAAGTAATTTGGGTGGAATATGAGGCCCTTGAAAACAAGGGCCCTGACCCAGTAGTACCCTCTGTAACCTCTGTTCCTTCCCCACTGGTACGCTCTGCTTGTATAGTTCAGGTTAGACTCCTTTTACACTGGGTTGTTTGGAGGTGCTATTGCGCAAACCGACCTGAAACAGCCGCTGCTGTGTCTCCAGTGTGAAAGCCCCGAGTGCTTTCACTCTGGAGCGGTGTGCTGGCAGGATGGTAAAAAAAGCCCTTCTAGCAGCATCTTTGGAGCGGTGAAAGTGTGGTGTGTATACCGCTCCTCCACTGCTCCTGCCCATTGAAATCAATGGGGCACCGCGGCTATACCGGCAGCAAAGTGCCTCTGCAGAGGCACTTTGCGGTGGTTTTAACCCTTTCTCGGCTGCTAGCGGGGGGAAATATCACCGCAAATCCGACAGTAAAGTGCCGCTACAAATATCGCCGCCATACTGCTGACGATATGTCCCAGTGTGAAAGGGGCCTTAGAGAAGTAGGAATTGAAGCACCTTATGGTAGAGATTTACTAAAATTGGAGAAAAATCTGGTGCAGTTCCAGCTTTTTATTTTTGGCAAAGCTTAATTGAACAAACTGAAGTTAGAAGCTGGCTACAATACACAGCTGCACCAGATTTTGCACTCTCCAGTTTTAGTAAATTAACCTCTATGGATTCTTATCAGTACTGCATCTCCATGAAGGTTTTAATTAAAACCTAACTTTAGCTAAAATCCTGATGGGGAGATTTCCCCTCACTTCCTATCAGTACAAAAATAACAATACAAACTGTTCAACGGATCCAACCCTCCTCAAACTCTTTAAAAACAGAGTTGGGTTTTAACCCCCTTCCCAACTAGCCCCGTTAATTGAGACTTTACTCCTGGTGGGCAGGACAGACTGCCCAATCACGTGACCACTGTGATTGGCTAACAGAGAAGACACATGATCGGGAGCCTGTTCTGCCAGCTCCCAATCATTATTAGAGATCAGGAGTGGTCTATGATGCAGCGCAGAAACCTCAACCGTCCATGGATGCATATCTGGGTGGTGAAGCCCACGCACACATGCATTAGGTGGCAGCAAGAGCATAAGAAATGATTCATCACTGGATTCCTTCAACATCTTTAAAAATGCTCTATTTTGTAAAGTGAAAAGACCATGATGGTTTTATTACACTTTTACACGGACATAAAATCCCAACTGAAACCTCAGTTAAAATAATTTAAATGTATTCCATGTGCATCAAATCAAAAGATGTTCAATGTCTTATAGTTTGCATACTTTCTAAAGCAGCCACAGCCTGAGTAGGAAAGTCTGTCCTCTGCCATTATACTGCCATTGTTCTCTCTGGGAAAGTAGTTATCTCAATGCAGAGGTCCAACACCCACCCTACAGAGCCAGGGCTGTCCAATAAGTGGGGAACATGAATTTTGTTGATTGCAGAGTTATAAGTCTAATCCTGTAACAAGACTAATGCTTTACTACAGAGTGCAGGCTAATTGTACTAAAGTCAATCGACTTGGTCACAACCATCCTGTTTTATTTTGCTACATTTGATGATTGCCAGCGGTTATAAGTAATCATTGTGTTAAAAGAGACCTCTGGGTAATCCAGCAGTATGTGGAAGACCTGCCCGCAGAATCCCTATCCAAAGAGCCAACTGGCGCACACGGATGCGCGCTAGCGCGAACAGGGACACACGGGTGTGCGATAGTGTGAACGGGCGGATGCGTGAGGGTGCGCGCAGATGCGCAGTGTTACTGTTCTTGTTGCCCAGAGGTCTATTTAAGGGAATCTGTCACTGTGCCTTCTTGCTATCCAGTCTACAGCATTCCCTGTGACCCTGCTACTTGTTACCAGTTTACCTGATTCCTGTCTACCCGGCCTGTTCCTGACGACGTCTGTTTGCTGCCTGCCACTGACCCCGGCCTGTCCGACTACCCTTCTGTCTCTTCCTTTGGTTTGATCGCTGCCCACCTGTTACCAACCCGGCCTGTACCTCGACTACCCTCCTGCATCCGTTTGGTACCTGCTCTGACCACTAGTGTTGATCCGGCCTGTCTGACTCTGCCTGTGTTCCTGCCTGACCTGCAGCCAGCCGATCCAGCCCTCCTGCTGTACTACAGGACACCTCCTCGCTGTAAGCTGTTCCAGAGTTCCTGCCAAGCTCAGGCACCTCCATACCACCGCTGTTCCAGTGTTCCTGTCAGGTTCCTGTACACCTCTTCTCAGCCTGCAGATCCTGTGCTCTTTCTGCACTACAGAACACCTCTGTGCTACCGGTTGCCCCAGCTGTGCTACAGAACTCCTCCCAGCTGTCTGCGGTGTTCCAGTCACCAGTTTCAGCTTGCTGTTCCTGCCTGCCTTTCTTCAGCTACTTCAGAGGTCCAGACTAGCCCCACACCTGCCATCTATCAGGCACTTGTGCCTCTCTGAACTCTTGAGTCCCTGTCTCCACTACCAGGAGTTACAAGAGGCCACTCCCTGCATTCTGGGCTCCAACACCAGGTACGTGACACATTATATTCTGCCTGCCAGGATGGCTCCTTGCCAGCAGAATACAATAGCACTGATTGAGTTGATGGAGGAATAGAGCAATTTTATTTCCTTTCACCTCTTTGTTGATTTATGTATACTGATACATGTTCACTTTCTCTAGCCTGTAACTGAATAAGACTTTAACCACCTCAATACAGGGCACTTTTACCCCCTTCCTACCTATTTGGGTGGCCATTTTTCAGCTTCCAGCGCTGTCACACTTTGAATTACAATTGCGTGGTCATGCTACACTGTAACCACGTGAAATTGTTATCATCTTATTCACACAAATAGAGCTTTCTTTTGGTGGTATTTAACCACTCCTGGGTTTTTTATTTTTTTCTAAAAAAAAAGAGAACAAAAATTTTGGAAAAAAAAAGTATTTCTTAGTTTCTGTCAGTAAATTTTGTAAATAAACAATTTTTCTCCTTCACTGATGGTCGCTGATGAGGCGGCACTGATAGGCTGCACTGATGGGCATTGATGAGGTGGCACTGATGAGGAGGCATGAATATGCTGCACTCATGGGCGCTGATTACCGGCATCTCCGTGTTTACATGTGACCAGCTGTGATTGGACACAGCTGATCACATGGTTAAAAAGCCATGGTCACACCGTGTCCTAGCATGTCCTAGTGTCCTAGAATGAGAGCGGTCGTTCTGGTAGGTCATCATATGAAGTTCACCCAGAATGAGAGCCGCCCCGCCCAGCTGTCATTTGACGGTGGGTGGGCGGCAAGCGGTTAAAGTGATTGTAAACGATCGCCTTGTAAAACAACCCACTCAGTTTAAGATGGGAATGAAAAGCAAAACATTTGTGAATGAATATAAAAATTAAAGATACCTTTTTTTCCCTTTTTAATAAGTGATCCCATTCCCTCTGTTCTCAGCTACATAAGAGCTGGGGGGAGGAGAAGCAACAGCACACTGAGCTTCCCAGTGAATGTCTGAGCAGACGGGGCGTGTCAGGACAAGTCTAATCATTGGAGGAGAGCAGGCTACGTTCCCAGCATAGCTAAAGAACTGACCACGACGTGTTCTCTTGCTTAGTGTGGTCAGTATCTAATATGAAAGCAGAGGGACTGGCAGGAACCATCCATAAGCAACAAAGAAAGGTGCTACTACCCTAAGTTGATGAAACTCCTCCTGAACATTCGCGTGCAGGATGCGCAGTTGCTAAGCTGCCAATGTGATGAATAGATAAAGGACAATCCGCAACTCCATACATGCTCTTTAAATCAGTCCAAATTTATTGTATCTCCTTAAAAGATACAACAGAGGTAGATGCGTTTTAGCTGCAACTGACTTGTTCACAACCTGGCAGGAACCCCAGGGATTTCACATAAAGGAAGCAGTACAAAGAGAACAGGATATTTTCTCATACAAGTACATGGTACAGCAGGGACATATCAGGAATATGAAGTGTTGGGGTAACAAATGCTTTAAATGTCTTTTAAGCTCTTGATGCTAGCTCCCGCTGGACCTTCAAGGGGTTTGGTATTCCTGGAGGCGGGGTGGGGCTTGTGATCCTGTGACCGCCGTGATTGGCTGTCATGGCGGTCACATGATCAGAGAACTTTTCATGAGTCGTCAGTGACTGCGCAGGGCGTGCACTCTTGGCACACCTTTATCGGCGCTAATGCAAGCAAATATGGAGCCCCTTAGCGCTAAGGCCTGGCCGCCGAGAGGCCTCATATTTGCGTGTGGTCAGTGCCTAGGGGTTAAAATACATTTCAGGTTTGGAATGACATACATACCGCGTAGGTTTCATTTTCAGAGTAATTTGACGGTGACATCCTCTGTTGTAGAGGAACCAGCGGAGGGCGCTCCCTTGGGAACGGCTGTTTGGTCAGCTTCCTCTGCAGCACCAGGGACAGAAAAATTGCCAACAGCAATAAGCCCAGCAAGGCCATCAGGATTATAAACCACAGCTCAGTATAGACAGCCTTTCCTTTCACCTCCGTCCCGTTCTTTGTGCTTGGAATTGAGTGTGCGGGGGCTAGAGAGAGAGAGAGAGGGAGAGACAGGAACATATAACTATCCCATTAAATAATATATATTTACTCAATAGACTTAACTGCCATTGACTTTAATTACCTGGCAAAGTCCACTGTACCTATCCAATTATAAAGCTAACTCACAGCTAATTAAAAGCAGAATTGAATGATCAAACTCTCTTAAATGTACATTCCACTTTTACTCCTACGGGGGTATTGTCCTGTTTTGTAAATAGACATTTTTCAATCCAATATTGAAGCAGATACAATATTTATATATAAAAGACAGCTAACGTGCTTTATTTCAATTGTATGGTTAGAAACTATAGACCACAAAAGGAACCATGACAAAGACAAATGGTCATTTTTACAAATAGATAATGAGAATTAATTACCTGTTCTTATTACACATTATTTTGTGTAGCTGTGATCTAAGTACTTCCTTAGCTCTAACGAGTGAAAATAGAACAGAGTGGTTTCATAAACATGTTTCACCTTCTGTTTTGTGCTTGGACAATTAAAGTGATATTAAATTGTTATTAAACCCAGGACCCTGCATTCACTATATCTGGGCTCCCACAGTATGCAGAAATATTTTAGTAAATATAAACGGCTAAATACCTTTTCTCCTCAGCAGTATATAGCAGTCTTGTGACTTCTATCAGTGTCTGGTTAAAGCTTGTAGGAGGAGTTTTCATTCTACTCTGACTGTCCTATGAGGCTGCATGACCCCTGACCCTCTGTCTGGTCCTGTGCTGATCACATGCACCCTCCCAAGAAAAAAAAAACTCTCTAGCAATATATGCCAAACTAAGCATGTGCAGAATGCCCCCAAGGCTCTGTACTATCAGGAGATTGAGGACAGTAAAAGAAGGGGAGGGTCAGAGAGGACAGGATCAAACAGTCATTTTACGCAATGCACAGGATTAACCCTTAGGTTTCACAGTGAGTATCACAAACATGCTTTACTGCATATACAGACTGATTTTACCGTTGTGGGTTTAGTATCACTTTAAGCCTAAAAGCAAACATTTATTATATTGCAGCTTAGATGTGATAGAAGCATTAGTTTTCTTTTTTGAGCTTTCTTTCCTTTATTTTTACCTGGTGGTTCTGCCATTAAGCCTTTTGCTATTCAACAAAACAAGCCATTCTGCAGATGTAGCAGTTACAGGGTCGAGACAAAACATTTACCACTGACAGGGGTGCTAACAATAATCCGCTTTTATTTATTTATGTAAAACCTTTATTCAAAAAAAAAAAACAGTTTGTTGTAACTACTTATAAAGTGTTAGCTGGAGTTTGACATCAATCTGTTAGTATATTTATATCTGCTAGTACATCTTATGCCCCGTACACACAAGCAGAATTTCTGACAGAAAAAGTCTGGAGCTTTTCATCGTATATATTCCGATCGTGTATGTATGCCCCATCAGACTTTTTACGTTGAAAATTCTGACGGACCTAGAAAAAGAACATGTTCTATAATTTTCAGACGGAACCAATTCCTATCGGGAAAACCGCTCGTCTGTATGCTGTTCCGATGGACCAAAAATGACGCATGCTCTGAAGTAACTACGAGACGGAAGCTATTGGCTACTGGCTATTGAACTTCCTTTTTCTAGTCCCGTTGTACGTGTTGTACGTCACCGCTTTCTTGACGATCGGACTTTGGTGTGATCGTGTGTGCGCAAGACAGTTTCAGTGGAACACCGTCAGAATTCTGTCGGGAAAAACCTTCAGAGTTTATTCTGACGGGAAAACCGGTCATGTCTACAGGGCATAACACTCCCCTCCTTTGCAGATTGCCAATGCTGCTGTGCAAAGGTACCCCCCCCACGCTCTTCATCCAAAGTGGGGGCATTCTAATACAGGAGGGGTGTTACTGGCCAGACCACCAGATGAATATAGAGTGGAAAAAGGTCTAAAAAAAGGAAAACGAATGCAGCAACCACATCTAATGACTGGTAAGCTGCAATATATTATATTTTTGGTTGTGGGTTTAATACTGCTTTAACAACTGTCTTTCTAAATTCCATGACACGATGGTGATTGACCTTGTGAGTGTCAGGAACATACCCCAGTATGGATAGCCACACATATAACTCAGTCATCTTAATCCAATAACCACCTTGTATGTTGTCAAAACCCTTGATCTGGAAAATTAAGCACCATAACAAAATGTTTGGGTCCAGAATAAAGTAAATTACAAATATTGGGCACAGTTTCCAACGTGTTTCGGAAGCCCAGCATCTCCCCCCTTCATCAGGGATTAACAGAATGTTGGGTTTGACAATCTGGGACACAAGAAGTAAATGATGAACTAAGTTAGCATTCCAGTTCAATCCTAACTATATCTAAACCTGCTCCTACTCCCATTCTAAGCCTATTATAAAAAAACACTGTAAGGCCCCTTTCACACTGGGGCGGCGGCGTCGGTAAATGCCGCTATTTTTAACTGACAATTGCCTGGTCATGCAACGTTGTATCCAAATAAAATGCATGTCCTTTTTTCCCCACAAATAGAGCTTTCTTTTGGGGGTATTTTGATCACCTCTGCGGTTTTTATTTTTTGCGCTATAAACAAAAAAAGAGCGACAATTTTGAAAAAAACACAATATTTTGTACTTTTTGCTATAATAAATATCCCAAAAAAAATTTCTTCATCAGTTTAGGCCAATATGTATTTTTCTACATATTTTTGTTAAAAAAAGCGCAATAAGCGTATATTGATTGGTTTGTGCAAAAGTTATAGCACCTACAAAATAGGGGATAGATTTATGGCATTTTTTATTATTATTTTTTTTTTACTGGTAATGGTGGCAATCTGCGATGTGTATCAGGACTGAGACATTTCAGCAGACAAATTGGACGCTTTTTTGGGACCATTGACATTTATACGGCGATCAGAGCTAAAAAATACCCACTGATTACTGTATAAATTTCACTGGCAGGGAAGGGGTTAACAGTAGGGGGCAATCAAGGGGTTAAATGTGTTCTCTATGTGTGTTCTAACTTTGGGGTGAATGTAGCTGACTAAAGGAGGAGATAGACCATTGTTCCTACTTGGTAGGAACAGGCGATCTGTCTCCTCTTCCCTGACAGAACTGGGATTTGTGTGTTTACATCCCTGCATCCCTTTTTGACGTGTTCCTATTGGAAATATCTCACCAAAAATGAAATTTTTGTTGCAGGGGATGCCTGAAAACTGACTTGTATCTTAGGCAGACTTCTGGTAAATTGGTGAGCCAACCACACAAGCAGGAAATTATGTTTCTGGAGAGTGGTCAGTACATATTTTGTACAGAACAACTCCAGGTAGCCATATTGCATTGCATTCTCAGAAAATTACCTTGGCTGCAAATTGAAAAGGAAAGGTAATTTTTAATAACATTCAATCACAATATTAGTGTAGCAATTGTATGCTCTATATTATTTTTTCTTTATTTGCTCCCCCCCCCCCCAAAAGTGAAGTTACCCTTTAAGATTTGTGTGTTCTCACTATAGTGACATTAATTTGCTGGCTTGAGAAAACTGTGGCTGAATGTCACTGTGTTTTAGTGTAAACACACCTCTTACTTCATCAGTTACCTCCCAAGTCAGATTTTTGACACCTTGTTATCTTAAGCCCTGATAAAGGGAGTGATATAGGGCCCTCAAAATGCGTTGGCTGCTGTAACCACATGATATTTGGAATAAACTTAATTTCAGACTCAACATTGTGGTGTGGCGCTTCAACTTTCAGATCAGAGTTTTGCCTACTCAACCCAGGGTGACTGTTGTAACTCCTTGGTTTGCGGATGCTTCCCATCTACCAACGAGAGGCCCTACAGGGACTCCAAGGTTATAACGGTAGCATTAATTTGGACACAAAATCATCACACACTTGCAGCTCCAGGTTCCAGTGCCTTCGACCCCTGAATATTTTTCTAAATATCTTCTACATGTTCTGGGGTTAACCACTTAAACCATTTTGCTGGCCAAAGACCAGACCACGTTTTGCGATTCGGCACTGCGTCGCTTTAACTGACAATTGTGCGGTCATGCGACGTGGCTCCCAAACAAAATTGACGTCCTTTTTTTCCCACAAATAGAGCTTTCTTTTGGTGGTATTTGATCACCCTTGCGGTTTTTCTTTTTCGCGCTATAAACAAAAATGGAGCGACAATTTTGAAAAAAACGCATTATTTTTTACTTTTTGTTATAATAAATATCCCCCCAAAAATATATATAAAAAACATTTTTTCCCCTCAGTTTAGGCCTATACGTATTCTTCTACATATTTTTGGTAAAAAAAATCGCAATAAGCGATTATTGATTAGTTTGCACAAAAGTTATAGCTTTTACAAAATAGGGGATAGTTTTATGGCATTTTTATTAATAATTTTTTTTACTAGTAATGGTGGCGATCAGCGATTTTTATTGCAACTGCGACATTATGGCGGACACATCGGACATTTTTGACACATTTTTGGGACCATTGTCATTTATACAGCAATCACTGCTATACAAATGCAGTGATTCCTGTGTAAATGACACTGGCAGTGAAGGGGTTAAGTGTTCCTAGGGGTGTGTTACTAACTGTTGGGGGCTGGGCTTTCATTTAGTGAACACTGATCTCTGCTCCAATCACATGGAGCAGAGATCAGCGTCACTTGTTGCTAGGCAGAACGGGGAGATGCTGTTTACAACGGCATCTCTCCGTTCAGCCGCCCCATGAGACGATCGCGGGTATGTCCGCAGCGATCGAGTCCGCGGGACCCACGACCGGACTCACAGGGGTCCCAACCAGCACGCGAGCGCGCCGGCGGCGGTGCGCTCGCGATGGCAGGGCGGCATTAAAGATTGGACGTACCTGTACGCCAATATGCCTGCCCATGCCATTCTGCCGACGTATATCGGCGTGCGCTGGTCGGGAACTGGTTAATGCACAATATTTTCTGCAGTAAAATAAGTCATTATTTTCCCCACCTTCCTTATCAAAAACAAAAAAAAAGATGTGCAGGTTTCAGATGCAGACTAATCCATCTTCTCTTTTTTTTTTTTTAAGGATTTGTTTCCTTTTTTTCTTTTTTTTTGTGTGATCAAGCCAGCAACACCCTTCTTGTCCTAGGGCAGTGATGGCGAACCTTGGCACCCCAGATGTTTTGGAACTACATTTCCCATGATGCTCAGCTACACTGCAGAGTGCAGGAGCATCATGGGAAATGTAGTTCCAAAACATCTGGAGTGCCAAGGTTCGCCATCACTGTCCTAGGGTGTCTACAATCTGGATGAGATAGTATAGAAGACCTCTTTGGACAGCAGTATAGTCAACCGGGGTGGGGGTAGGTAATGTTATACTAGCAGCTTTATATTACTTAAAGTGGTTGTAAATGCTGAGGGCTTTTTACCTGCATGCTATTCTGTTCTGTGTGCTGCTCCCCCCACAGGCCTCCCTAATACTCAACCGAGCCCCATCTCGATTCAGGGTTGTACATAGGAGCCTCAGCTACCCTGGGTCTCTCTCTCTCCTCATTGGCTGAGACACAGCAGTGAGAGCCATTGGCTTCCACTGCTGTCAATCCCAGCCAGTGAGTCAATTGAACAAGCATCAGTGCCCCCATAGCAAGCGGCTTGCTATTGGGGGCACTGGTCCAAGGGGAGGTGCCAGGAGCACTGGCGGGGGACCCAAGAAGAAGAGGACCAGGGCTGCTCTGTGCAAAACCATTACACAGAGCAGGTAAGTATGACATGTTTGTTATTTAAAAAAAAAAAAAGGGAACTTTTAGAATCACTTTACCAAATTGAAGCTGAACTCCAGCTAACACTTTATAAGCAGTTGCAGCAACAGTTTTTTTTTTGTTTTTTTTTTCATTTTGGGATAAATATTTTAGGCGAAAAAATGAAAGCTGCCCATTGTAAGCACCCCTGTTTTATCAACCCTCTAACTGCTACTTTGTCTGAACAGATTGGTCAGCTTGGTCTGTAGAGGAGGTTAAAAAAAAAAAAAAATTAAATTAAAAACGTCAAAATAAAATAAAAATTTAAAGATGACGAATGCAGCCATCACATCTAAGAATTGGTGAGTTGCAATTTAATACATTCGTGTAATACTGCTTTCATTTAGAAAGGAAATGTTCCCATTTGCTGAAATATTAAATTTGCCTCAAAATTTGCATTGCAGACTGTTTTCTGATCATGTCAATGGTAATCATCGGCATTGATGATGAGCTAACACTAAAGCAAAGCCTTTCATGCTAAAAAAAAAAAAAAATAAAAAAAATAAAGGCATGTGATTACTGTGTACATGCTGACACCCAATGCGAACCTAACAAACATAACAAAACTAAAATAATAATAAAACTCTCAAATCGTATTTGAAAAAATAAAAAGGTGCATCCACAACTCTCAAGACCCTCCAAAAAGCATGCTGCATCCTTAACTTCCACCAAAAACTCCTTCATTTTGCCCTTCCTATTGACTGCATTGTATTTTAAATTTGAAAATGAGGACATTTTGCTGAAAAGGCTTGGTTTTTACTGAAGTTCCAGCAAAGAGAAAACTCTGTTTTGCTTATCCCTACCTAATAAAATCTATTGTATGTACATAGTAGCCCAGCTATGGGCTGGAGATGTATCTCCAGCTGTGCACATGCACCCAGAATGGCCATTATCTTTTCATCGGAAAAATAAAGCTAAAAATCAAATTAACATGCCGATGCCTGCCATTTCTTTGTGTGCCCTTTAAATTAAGAATATCTAAAATACTTTGTAGCTTAGACTCTCAGTGTTCGATTTCTCTTGTGTCTTTATGCAGGCAATCAGAGAGGTTTTAGTTTGCTTTGTTCTAAAATCATTGGCTGCCAGAAACATATAAACCTATAGGTGTCACTACAGCAGTATGGAAAAGGTTAAAGACAGAGCGAGAACCAAGAAGGAATTAATATATGTACTTGGGTTTCCTTCTTTTTTTGTTTCAATATTTTTTTATTGATATGTCAAATAGAAAGGAAAAAGTACAATCATATAAATACAAGATAGTCAAAAATAAACATTAGTGCGGTAGAATTATTTCTAGAAAGACCCATCTAACGACAAAAATATTAAAAACAGTGTTACTAAATGATTGTTGCAAAGGATCTTGTCTTTAAGAGAGACATCTCTAATATAAACAAAAAGGAGTGGAGAAAAGTTCAATAAAGAAAGAAAAGAAAAGAAAACAATTGAAAATAGAGAGTACCGAATAGAGTACTGAAAAAGGAGTACACGACAAGGAAGTAATATAAAACTGATCATAAACAATTTGACAAATGGTCTAAGCAGGGTTTCCATACTTTGTCTAGTAATATTGCTGTAAGACGTTTATTAGTCATTATAAATGACAATTTATTTTTAACCAATTCAATGGGAGCAGTAGGAGATTTCCAGGATTTGGCTATTGCAATTCTAGCAGCAGTAAAGATAAATGCTATAAATTTCTTTATATGTCCCCGAGAATTTTCAATTGGGTATCCCAATAATGCTTGTTTAGGAGATTTAATAAGGTTAATTTGGGTTAAGGAGTATAATTATAAACACGCATCCAAATTTTTTTTATTTTTGGACATGTCCATCAAATATGGAACATAAGGGGTTATTTATGAAAAGCAAATCCCCTTTGCACTTGAAAGTGCACTTGAAAGTGCAGTTGCTGTAAATCTAAGGAGTAGATCTGAAATGATGGGAAGCTCTGCTGATTTTATCATCCAATCATGTACAAGCAAAAATGCTTTTTATTTTCCTTGGATGTCTCCCTCTGATCTACAGCCACTGCACTTCCATGTGCACTTTCAGTACAAAGTGGATTTGCCTTTAGTAAATAACCCCCATAGTGTCATCCATACCACATCCCCTAAAACATAGTGGTGATACCGGGAAATATTTTGCTATTCTAATCGGTACCATATACCACCTTAGTAATATCTTATAATTTGCTTCTATCAGGGAAGTATTAATATAGGATTTAGAGGCGTATTGTGCAAACTTGAACCAGTCATTAGTTAAAATTGTTTCATCTAGATCTTGTTCCCATTTATGCATGTAAAATAATTTTTCTGAATAAGAAATCAAAAAAGAATACATTTTTGAAATGTGACCAGTATGTTTATAAAAAGATCTAAATAAGCATTCCATTGAGGTGGAAGAAGTCAGGTCAAATGAATGTTGTAAAGTCTGTATATAACGCAAAATCTGGGAATAATGTTGCATCTCAGAATGAGGAAATTTAAATTTCTCTCGGAGTGTTTGTATTGTTAAAATACCCCTATGGTCATAAAAATCAGCAATTCGTAATAAACCTTTATTCGTCCACCAAGAAAAAACGAGTGATTTGAGATCCGGGGCGAATGAAGGATTACCAGTTAAGGGAGCTAAAGGAAAATGGAGAGGAATGCATTTATGAGTTTTACTTAGTCTGTCCCATAAACTGAAAGAAAAGGAAAGTGTAGGACACATTATAGGTGGTCTATTTTTGTTTCGTAACCACATTAAATGGCTAATAGGTTTCGATGGATAAAGAAAAGATTCAATTTTCATCCACGAGGATTGTGGTGACTTTGAATGAAAATGGATTAGTTGAGCTAACTGTGATGCATGAAAGTATTTTACTAAATCTGGTAGTCCCAAACCTCCTTGTAATCTTGGTGCATGTAGTGCGTGCATTCACTCAGGGTCTTTTATCTTTTATTCACCCAGATAAAGTTTGGTATTTTCCGTTGGAGCAATCTAAGTTCCGGCATTGGATCTAAATCGGTAATGTTCTGAACAGATATAATAATCTTCGTAAGATATTCATTTTAATTGTGTATAGTCTACCGAACCATGAAGGTGGAGAACCTGCCCAGCATTGAAGATCTAATGACAGTTTTTTATATAATGGGGATAATTGGCTTTATAAAAGTGTAAGAAAAAATCCCAGATATGCAAGTTTCCTTTTGCCATTTAAAGGGGAATGATTTTTGTATCGTTTGGACAGTATCTGTATTAAGGTTGATGTTTAAGGCCTCAGATTTCGAGTGATTATGTTTAAGACCAGAAATTTCAGTAAAGTATTGCAATGTTTGGTATAGATTGGGTAGCAAAGTTATCGGGGAGGAGAGGAGCATTAGAATATCGTGTGTAAAAAGAGCACATTTATGTTCTCTGTCACCACAATATACGCTTTTAATATCAGGGTGATTTCTGATTTTTATTGCCAAGGTTTCAAATGCCAAGATAAACAATATGGGAGAAAGGGGGCATCCTTGTCCTGGACCTCTGTAAATATTCATAATTCATCAACTATAACATTTTACAATAAGTTTGGCTGTGGGTGTACTGTATAAGGTCTGTATTATAATCAAGAAATTGTGATCTAACCCATAGCATTTTAATACATAAAATATGTAGTCCCAGGACACAGAATCAAAGGCCTTATGAAGTTCCAATAATAAAAGCATTCCCTTCCGCATGCCACAGTTATCCTAATTAGAGTATAGTGCCAAAATTATATTTATTAGTCTCCGGATTTGATCGGGATATTGTCTAGTAAGAACAAACCTAACCTGGCCTGGATGCATATAATGAGATAAAAATGTGTTTAATCTTGTTGCTAATACTTTCGTTAATATCTTAAGGTCCACAGTAATAAGCGAAATTGGACGATAATTTGCACAATTGCTATGATTTTTTCTTGAAGTAGGGATTACGTGGATAAAAGCCAAATTTTCATGGGATGGCAAAGGAGATCCTTTTTTAAAATTATTGAAAAAAGAACATAAATGTGGTACCAATAAATAAAACGTTTTTAATTGCTGATCTAATTTCACGATCCATAAATTCACATTCCATAAAACCTGTATGATCTTTCGTAATTCTTGGGAGTGAGAGATCCTGAAAGAATTTATCAGCATGAATGATGGAAAATGAATCCGGAAAATCATAAAGTTTAGAATAAAAATGTAAAAAAAAATCTCGGACTATAAGCTGCGGATTTTGGGTTGAATTACCATTTTTCGAGCGTAACTTTGACATGGCTGGGTTAAATGAACGAGGATTACGTTTTCCTGCCAATAATGTAGATGGTTTGTCTCCTGCATAATAGAATTGATGTATAAACCATCGTAGATACCGTACTTCTCTGCTTTGGTAGTAAGACCAAGATTTAGAATAGTACATGCTGCATCAATTTTATGTCATAAATCTAAATGAGGGTTATGTTTTTGTTCACAAGTGATATTTTGCAGTTCTGCTTCCTGTTCCTGTAGTATTATATGTTCACGGATTTGCTTTGATCTAGAGGCTATTTGAATTAATTTGCCACGAATGGTGGCTTTATGAGCTGCCCAAATAACATTTGGGGAAATATTTTGGGAGTGGTCATCAATAAAATATTGTTTGATGGCAGATTCTGTTTCAATGTAGATAGAAGGATCATTAAGTAGGGAAGCATTCAAGCACCAAGAGGAGGATTTATGTTTGAATCATATATTTGATAACGTGAGTCGTACTGAGGAATGATCAGACCACGACACATCAAGTATGGCAGATGAAGTAATAAAAGAAAGCAATTGTGATAGTGTAAATAGATTATCTATTCTAGAGTAAGTTTTGTGTACGTGAGAATAAAAAGTAAAATCTCAAACTGTGGGGTTGAGATCTCTCCAAATGTCTATAAGATTGTAAGAGTATAATAATAATATATCAAGGATTCGATCTAGAGGCATGTTACTATCTCCTCCTAAAATAACATGACCATCTATATGGGGCATTAAAGTATTTAGCATAGATTTAAAAAATGTCACCTGTCCTACATTCTGAGCATAATAGGAGATCAGAGTAATGGTATGTTCATAAATTTTACCAATGGCCATAATGTATCTCTCATCCTCAAATACTACAGTAGGATCAAAAGGGACATGTTTAGCTATACATATTGCCACACCTCTTTTATTCTCTGGTCCATTAGAGAGATAGAAAGTGGGATTTTGCATGTAGGTATTTAGGGGTTGAAGTTTGGGAAAAGTGAGTTTCTTGTAGGAATAATAAATCTATACCCAACTTATGGTAGTACTGAAAGGCTGTTGTGCGTCTAATCGTGGGATTAAAAGCCTTGTATATTGCGTGTTAATACATTACATTTGGAGGAAGCAGCAGTAAACATTAACATTTATTGCCCTTTACTTGTATAAGAAAAATCTCCAGCAATGTGCGTGTAAATCCATTACATATCCCGGATACAATAAGTTTTAAAGAGGAAGTAAACCCTGATGAGTTTACTTCCTCTTTCATTCCCTGCAAAGGCAAAGCATAATGGACTACTATGCATTGCATAGTAGCTTATTATGTGTCACTTACCTGACACAGGAGCCAGCGAAGTCACTGCTGTCCCCTGTAGTCCACCGCATCCATCTTCTCGGTGGGTCTCGCAGCTCCGCCGCTATCATTCGGCGAACCCGCGATGACGTCACTCCCGCACATGCGCACGGGAGCCGAGACGCGCGGCATTGCGCGGCATCTTCGTTATCGAGGATGCCATGCTCAGTGCGCACCGCTGTCTACTGCGCATGTGCCGTAGACAGCGGTGCCTGTCTTCGGGCAAATATCTCCTAAACCGTATAGGTTTGGGAGATATTTCTTGGACCTACAGGTAAGCCTTAATCTAGGCTTACCTGTAGGTCAAAGTGGTTTGTAAGGGTTTACAACCACTTTAATAAGGATGGTGTACTCAAGCAAAGAAATAACATGAAATAAAAGAATAGGGAAAGGTTAGTAAAAAAACTAAATACTAATTCAGTAGTGTACCAAAAGGTATAAATACATTAATCCTACTTTTTGGGAAAATAATATTCCCATAAATTGGTGTCAGGTTACCGCTCTCAATCGAGTTATAGCAAGCTCACTTAGAAATGGCATGCATGTCCACACCAAACCTTTTCCTTTAGAAAATGTATAAAGGAAGCAGATATATTCCCGGAGTAGGCAGAACAGAAGAATCAAAATAATATAACCATTTTCTATATGAGATTAAACTTAACTGCTTAAAAAAAGCAAATAAAGCAGAACAGTCGGTTAAGTCCCAAATAGCTTGAGGTGGGTGACCTGTAAAATCGGATGAATCAAGTTATTAACTAACAAATTGTATCAATAATTGGAAGAATCAACCAGTAGAAGAATATATTTTCTTGGATGAAGAACCACCTTGTTGGACTACAGGGGTGAGGGCAGGCAAACTTGAATCCTCATAGAAGTATCATTGGAGGTGAGACCCAGGCCAAGAAAAACATCCTCTCCTTCCTGAAAATTGGAGCCATGTAATAAAAGGACAAGTGAAAGGGAAAGGACCAGCAATATTTAATTTAATGATCGATCAAGTGAGTTAGCAATGGTTTCAGCAAACATTGTTAATTGAGAGATATCTGCAAAAATCTCAATGTTTTGATCCAGGAGTTTGATGTCATGTTTAAGTCTGGCAGCAAACATTAATTTCTCCTTAATATTGTAAAAATGTAATTTTACTATGCTATCTCTGGGCAAGCCATCCGATCTAGGAGCTGTCAGGCCACGATATACTCTGTCGATTTCAAGATGGTGGGGTGAAATATCAGGGATCAGATCTTGTAGCAATATATGTAGCGCATCTTCCAAATCCACCACCGATTTTGGGTAATCCCCATACTCTAAAATTATAACGTCTAGAACGATTTTCTAAATCTTCAATTTTAACATTGTTCTTGCAAAGATGAAATTATGGTGACGTTCTGGTTTACACGCTGCATTGTATCATCCATTTTGTATTCAATAGTATCTAAACGTACACCAAAAATTTGTAAGTCAGATTTCAATTCAATAGTGATAATATAATAACTGCAGAGAATTTATGCACAAAACTGTGTCACCAGATGGAGGAGCTGGTTGAGGGGATGAGAGTACTCCCATAGGACTTGTTGGAACTATATCTATATTAGTCAGATCAGCTACATAAGAAGCAAGGGAAACTATTGATTACATCACCCCTTTGAGAAGATTAAGAAGGAGGGAGCTGGATCATGTCAGCACTTAGTATCTGAGGAGGACTAGTCATGGATGGGGAAGAAAAAGAACTCGGTACCTGGTGAGTGTGAGAAGCAGTCAATATATGAGCAGAATCAGACAGATTTGGAAGATACGGCTGTGCGTGGAGTCACTGTCTGTTCTGCTGACATTTTAGGTGAAGGAGACTTCTGAGGTACTGAGTGCGAACATTTAGATGATTTGGGTGGCTTGTTTTTTTTTACCACTCCTGTATTTCTACGCTGCATGTTAAGGTTCCCAATCTGAAGGGAGATATAATCTGCCATTCCCAGGTATCCGGATCGCTTATTATAAACTTGAAAATGGCGGTGATATGCGGGAGCCGTTCAGAACATGTCCGATCCTGGGGCCCGTGCTTGGGTTTCCTTCTTAAACCATGTTATACTTATTTCACACAGCAAATCACCTTTACTATGTCCTAACTATAAAGTTTAATTAAATACAATAATAACAACTCAATAAAATCCTAATTCTATGCAGAGGAAGAACAACATTGTGAGTATTTACTAATTAAATCAACCATAATTTATTTATTTTTATTGTCTCAATAAAGTAATTAACATGTTCTAATGATGTAATACTTTATAAGAATTTAAAGCAGAGTAAAGCCCCATACACACTATCATATTTTCTGCTGATTTTTGTCTTCAGATTTACCATGTAATGCAAGGGCCTGCCTGATTGCATACAAATTTAAACTCCTAAGGTTTGACCTCATATTATATGGTTTTGGTAAATCTGAAGGAAAAAAATTAGCAGAAAATCTGATGTGTGTATGGAGCTTTATTGTAAAATTCAGTCTGCATGGCTCATGTCCAAGATTTGGAGCATGAGCTACTTTGGTGCCTCTTTGGAGCGGGGAGAGGCCCATTCAAATAAATAGTGACGCTCCAAAACATGCTAAAAAAACGAAAATCAAAACAAATACAAGACATATTAGCATCACTCAAGTGTGAAAGAGGCCATAAAGAAGCAACAAAATTGACTACTGTAACTCACTACGGACTATAGTTTTGGTTCATGTTGATGATGTCCACATCAATAGCTTCTGCTTTATGGTAGCCATACACAGTACCATATAACTGGACATTCTCTATTCAACAAACCGACCAAATCGGATGTAGCTCGCCCTCTAAGGAGCCACAGATGAACTGGATCCTCCCACTCCTGCACAGCCAAGCACACCAAATTTTCACAGGCACTCCAGAGTCAGAGAACAGTCCGTGACTTTGTTTTTGTATTTTATTAGGGGGTTTCAACTTGAATAGGGATGGGAGGTTAAGGGATGCCCACTTGACTTCAACAACAGAACTTCGGCAACAACTTCAAGGACATCTTCCTATATACAGTCTCCTTGACACTCCTCCTGCACTTTACTTGCTTGCCGTCTCCAGCTGAATCACTGTTGATAGATCTGATAAATTCTCAGTCAGATTAAAGCAATGGTCCTTTGCAGGCAGGAACTCAAAGCAACATTCTGTGTAGCAGAATACATTGATCAGCTTGTAATCTTCCTCCTGTGGCAACTGGTCCCAGCACCAGCTATTCAGGCACTGCCAACCTACTGGGCTGCAGCTGCTCCTTTCACTGGCCCTCCAGGCTAACTTTCCTCCATAGTCCTCCAGACTGAATTTTCAGCAGCTCACCCGGCTGACTCTGCAGGAGATCTCCTGAGGAAGGATGAAGACTTGGCACAACGTGGTCTTCAGGGAGAACTGGCTACATATGGTAGTCTCCCCCCCTTGTAAGTTTCCAGTAGTGCTCATCTATTCACACTGTCCTCTCTCTTGCTCCAGTGCCTCCAGGATGAGCTTCCTCCATGTGTTGTGGCAGGACTCTTCTAGCACCTGAGCTCAAGGTCACCCCCCCAGACTAAGGGTACCCCTGAGGGCCACCGACGGCCTCCTCAGCACTATATCTCCATCTTCCTCCATCTGCCTCTGCTGGCATGGCTCATGGCTATTTATGAGGCAAGCTCTGCCCCCTGCCAGCCCACTACTGGGGATTGGCTGAGGCCTCATAAATGTTCCAGGCAGCTCCTCCTAACCTCAGCACTCCAAAGCTAAAACACATATGTCTTTCTCTGTAGCTTCAACTGAACAGGACAGTGAATAAATGGGAAGTGCTCTGTGCTGAGCGGCTCCATGCTCATTCACACGCTGAAGCATAGTAAACACATTTTACTATGCTTCAGTTGTCAATGAACACTATCATAGAGGGTGTTCTTCAATGCTCCTACGATGGCCATACACGGTGTGATAAAACTGAATGATCAGTGTCAGAATCGACAAAACAATGGAATTGGACATCGATCCAGCAATACAAAAATGGCATGGCAGTGCGATGAGCGACAGAGGCAGTTTTGATCAACACAAGCCAATTGATTGTGGCAGAAAAAAATTGGGATCTTTCGTGTCCTTGTAAATCACTTATAATTGATCTACATGGAAAAGCAAGGAAAAAATTCATCGATTGACCCTGTATGGTCGATTTTTCTTTTTTTCTCACCATAACCGATCAACTTGTGTTGATCAAAACTGTTGCTATCTGGCCCTCTTTCCTTGGCCGTTCAATTTTTGTTTCGCCTGACTAATGTCTGATTGGATAGTTTTGTCATCATGGACATCAATTGTTCAGTTTAATTTTACCATGTATGGCTACTGTAGGCGTGAAGCATAGTTGGGACTCAAATGTACTTTTATTTTTTTTTCCTTTATATGCTTATTTTTAATACTTTTGCAAAATTAAGTTTATTGACTTATGACTTACAACACACCCCCTATCAACTTAGACCTATTGGTCAGCAGTCAACAAAGTTCATGCTCCCTGCAGATTGGACTCAGCAGGGAGCATGTCAGACCACTGTAGAGAGACCACTGCTTCCACACGGGTTCTCTGCAGAATGCTGGCAGTGGAAAGGCTTTTTACTGGCTGTGGCTGCTTTCTAAAGAAAACACATGGTTAGCCTTTGCACATGTTTTGTTGTAATGCACCTGAATATATTTAGCTGATTTAAGCAGAAAGTTTAGTTGGGCTTCAAGATTTAAAAAAATAATACATAGAAAGCATGTCAAAAAGTATATATATTTTTTTTTAATATATAAAATAGAAGTAATGGTAGACAATGAACGCCTTACCAAACATACACTGTCACGTTCTTTTAAAATCCATCCACAAGCTTTTGTCCTTTCCTCTGCAGAGACCAGGGAGAGCAAAATTTGTTTTACCAGCTTCCTGTCCCACCAAGCCTTTTCTCTTATAAATAGCTTCTATACTGTTCCGCTCCAATAGCCCCCTATTATTCCGGCTCCTGGACTGTCTCCCATATACAGCGCAGCCCTATTATTTGCTAGTTATTAATCTGCACATATTTATTTTCCATCGTTATGGCTGGCTGCACATTTGCATCTCCATATATCGTGTTACTAATAGGTCATTATACCCCTCCTCATATCTGGCTGATAAACGGCAGCCTTCTCCCACCGTGTACTCTACATTTGGAAATACGTCTTTGTGATAGTGAAACCGGCTCTTTCAGCAGAGTGGTTTGCTTTAACTATGTTGCCCTTATTTATTTAAAGGGTACGTAACCCCTGAAAATGAACTTTCCTCCTATTTGCTTCCTTTTAGTCCGTTAAGAATACCATTTAAAGCACCCATTGATCCTGCCAAAATTCCAGTAAGGTTTTAACTTGCTGTAGTAAACTAACAGCACATTGCCTTTGCTGCACTGAAATCTCAAGGATTCTTATGAGCCTTAAAGTGATTGTAAATTTTCGTTAAAAAATAAAATAAAAAATAACAAACATGTTATACGTTCCTGCTCTATTGCAGTGGTTTTGCACAGGGCAGCCTGGAACCTCCTCTTCTCAGGGTCTCTTCACTGCTCCTGGCCCCTCCCTCCTGTTGAGTGCTCCCACAGCAAACAGCTCGTTAAGAGGGCACCCGAGCCGAGCTGCAGCTCCGTGTATCCATTCAGACATGGAGCTGCCGTTCTGCCCCGCCCCCCTCTCTCTTGATTGGCGAACTGACTTTGACAGCCGTGGGAGCCAATGGCGCCACTGCTGTGTCTCAGCCAATCAGGAGAGAGGGTCTCAGATGGCCCAGGGACTCTTGGACATTGCTGGACAGAGATGGGGCTCAGGTAAGTATTTTAAGGGGCTAAGGGAGGCTTCTGCACACAGAAGGCTTTTTAACTTAATGTATAGAATACATTAAGATTAAAAAAAAACTTCTGCCTTTACAACTCCTTTAGCCTAGTAATTACCTTTCCTCTTTGCTATAGAAAAAGTGGGGAAGATACCCTGTAATTCTTTGCTTGGGTACCAGCATTGCTCTTTCATAGACAACAGGCCGCTACCCATTGGAAGTCTGCCACTGTTACATGGAAAACTCCAAAAGATCCAGACAGCTGCACTCCAAAAATAAACATCCAACTTTATTGGAACAATAAAATCACTTAAGACATTGTGGGAACAAAGGAAAGAGTCAACGCATTACATCGTGAGTAAGTGCTGAGATAGCACGAAACCCTTCGACCATTTCCTTTGTTCCCACAGTGTCTAGGTACTGTGCTTAAGTGATTTTGTTGTTCCAATAAAGCTAGATTTATTTTGGAGTGCAATACTCTGGATCCTTGGAGTTGTCAATGCTGCTCCTCCATAGATTTAGTACAAGTGCGGGTGTATTGTCACCCTAGGGCAAGAAGTGTGTCAAGCACCATTTACACCTGCGTATGTGCTAGTTACTGATTACATGCAGGAGACCCAGAATGAGTTCCTGGCAGTTAGCTGAGGGCAGAATCTCCATTGAAAGCAATAATGGGAGGCTGATGGGCCCTGCAGCTAATCGCTAGCTCTCCCGCATGTAATCTGTAATGTCCCCATTTGCAGGTGTGAATGGGGCCTCTTTGGCAGGATCACCATGTTAAGGTTAAAGAAAAAAAAAGCCTTGAAGAAAAAACAAAAAAATGGTTTGAATATTCTGTATATCTCACACAAAACTATTTTTAGTCTGAATAGAGTATGGTATGGTTAAAATACCATCCATTTTTCTGATCTCATCCAATTTAGGAGGTTTCCCTTAATTTCCTGTACTGGAGACAGGACAGGAAGTGGAGGGCATTTTTTGGGCCCTCGCACAAGGGTAGCTGAGCCTGTTCAACATACACTATATATAAAAGTATTGGGATGTCTGCCTTTACATACACATTAACTTTGATGGCATCCCAGTCTTAGTCCTTAGGGTTCAATATTGAGTTGGCCCACCCTTTGCACATCAGTGCCTGACCTCACAAATGCGCTTCTGGAAGAATGGACAAACATTCCCATAGATATATTCCTAAACCTTGTGGACAGCCTTCCCAGAAGAGTTGAAGCTGTTATAGCTTGCAAAGGGTGGGCCAACTCAATAATGTGCCCTATGGAGTAAGACAGGGATGCTATTAAAGTTCATGTGGGTGTAAAGGCAGGTGTCCCAATATTTTTGGTAATATAGTGAAATACTGGTATCTTTCCCCTGCCATGGAAGCCCAGGTGCAGGGTACAGCCTCCTGGATGACTCTGCGCTGGTGTATTCAGTTATAAAACAATGAAAATAGTACTACTAATATGGTAATTGTGATGTAGAATGAAACTGATAAATGGTTTTCAATTTTTTTTGTATGTGAAAAGTGTGGCGTGCATTTGTATTCAGCCTCCTTTACTCTAATACCCCTAACTACAATCTAGTGGAACCAATTGCCTTCAGAAGTCACCTAAATAGAAAATAGAGTCTACCTGTCTGTCATTTAATCTCAGTATAAATACAGCTGTTCTGTGAAGCCCTCAGAGGTCTGTTAAAGAACCATAGTGAACAAACAGCCTGATGAAGGCCAAGGAACACATCAGACAGGTCAGGGATTAAGTTGTAGAGAAGTTTAAAGCAGGGTTAGGTTATAAAAAAATATCCCGAGCTTTGAACATGGAGCACTGTTCAATCCTTCATCCAAAAATGGAAAGTGTATGGCACAACTGCAAACCTACCAAGACGTGGCTGTCCACCTAAACTGACAGGCCGGGTAAGGAGAACATTAATCAGAGAAGCAGCCAAGAGGCCCATGGAAACTCTGGAGGAGCTACAGAGATCCACAGCTCAGGTGAAAGACTCTTTCCACAGGACAACTATTAGTCGTGCTCTCCACAAATCTGGCTTTTATGGAAGAGTGGCAAGAAGAAAGCCATTGTTGAAAGAAAGCCATAAGAAGTCCCGTTGGCAGGTTACGAGAAGCCATGTGGGGGACGCTGCAAACATGTGGAAGAAGGTGCTCTGGTCAGATGAGACCAAAATTGAACTTTTTGACATAAAAGCGAAATGCTATGTGGCGGAAAAAGCTAACCCATCTCCCTGAACACATCATCCCCACTGTGAAACATGGTGGTGGCAGCATCATGTTGTGGTAATGCTTTTCTTCAGCATGGACAGGAAAGCTGGTCAAAGTTCATGGGATGATGGATGGAGCCAAATACAGGGCATGTTACGCCGTGTACACACGAGCGGAATGTCTGACAGAAAAAGTCAGATGGAAGCTTTTCATCGTATATTCCGACTTTGGAACCAATTCGGGAAAACTGCTCGTCTGTATGCTGTTCCGACGGACCAAAAACAAGGCATGCTCTGAAGCAAGTACAAGACGGAAGCTATTGGCTACTGGCTATTGAACGTCCTTTTTCTAGTCCCATCATTACCTGCTGTATGACGATTGGACTTTGGTGTGATTGTGTGTATGCTACACAGTTTCAGAGGAATTCCATCGGAACGCCGTCGGAAAAACCTTCAGAGTTTATTCCGAGGGGAAAACCGGTCCTGTGTACAGGGCATTAGAGTCTGCAAAAGACTTGAGACTGGGGTGAAGGTTCACCTTTCAGCAGGACAATGACCCTAAACTTAGAGCCAGAGCTACAAAGTTTAGATCAGGGGTATTGAATTAAAATTCATGAAGGTCCAGTCAGTAAAAGGTCCAAATCATGTTTTATTCTCAATGGCCCCTCTGCACAATGCCAAATGTGGCACATTTTTGCGAGTGCCACACAGCATAGTGCCACATGACCATGCAGCTTGGTACGGTCAATAAAAAAAAAAAGAAGGGGGTCAGGGCAGGGACATATTTTTCTGCGTTTCTGCTTATAAGGCAGCTCACTGCAATAAAGGGGCTGCCTACACTCAGTATGCAATAGTGTGAAGCTAGCCTCAGATCCTTCACATCACAATCCTTTTTATTACCAGTGTTATTTATTATCAGTGTTCTCAGTCCCGCTGCACATCATCCCCACCTTCACATTCTTGTCTGCGGCCCCCCTTTATATTATCAACCCCTACTTCACATGGCAGTTCCCAGCCCCCCTTCACATTTCTGTCCTCACCCCCTTTATATCTCCCCTTCACATTCCTTTCCTCACCCCTTTATAGAACCCCCTCATCACACCGCAATCCCCAGCCCCCCTTCACATTCCTCTCCTCACCCCCTTTATAGCACCCCCTTTTACATCCCTGTCCTCACTCCCTTTACAGCACCCCCTTCACAGAACCCCATTTCCCTTCATATGACTTCCTTCACATTCCTGCCCTCCCTCCCTTTTATATTACCCCTCCTCCTTCATTACTGTTTCTGATCCTTTCCCCTTCCCCCCTCCGTCCTTAATACCAGTAATAGTGCCCTCTTCCCTGTCTTACCTTACCCAGGGCACAGTAGCTGCCATCGGAGGCACAGCACAGTAGGAGGCACAGCAGCTGACATGGGAAGTGCAGCAAAGTGATGAACAGAGAGTGGGACCTGCCCCAGTTAAATAATTGGTTGTTAGAAAGTAGGGCGGTCCTAGCAACCAATCAGTTAACTGAGCCAGCCCCCGTCCTCCCTGCCTCGCTGTGCTGCTCTTCCAATGTCAGCTCCGTAAAGACAACATAGCCAGTGGCAGCAGCAACTGAAGACAAAAAAAGCAGATCTTAAATGGTGCAACCAGGGTGGGGCTGGACGAAACATTGACATGTGTTAGAATGGCCCAGTCAAAGTCCAGACCTAAATCCAATTGAGAATCGGTGGCAAGACTTGAAAATTGCTCTTCACAGACGCTCTCCATCCAATCTGACAGAGCTTGAGCTATTTTGCAAAGAAGAATGGACAAAAATGTCACTCTCTAGATGTGCAAAACTGGTAGAGACGTCCCCAAAAAGACTTGCAGCTGTAATTGCAGAGAAAGGAGGTTCTACAAAGTATTGACTCAGGGGGGCTGAATACAAATGCACACCACACTTTTCACATATTTATTTGTATAAATGATTGAAACCCATTTATCATTTTCCTTCCACTTCGCAATTATGTGCCACTTTGTGTTGGTCTCTCACATAAAATCCCAATAAAATACATTTACGTTTTTGGTTGTAACATGACAAAATGTGGAAAATTTCAAGGGGTATGAATACTTTTTCAAGGCACTGTAGATTTCCGAAGGGGCTATTGACATGAAAATTTCACCATGTCAGTAACAATCCATGCAGTCCAACCATACACCAAAACATACACCAAAACAAATAAGTTTAGAAATTAAGTTATGTGTAATGCCGCGTACACACAACCGGACTTTATGGAAAAAATTCTGAAGAAATTCTGATTGTGTGTGGGCCTCATCAGACTTTTTTCTTCAAAAATTCAGACGGACCTAGAAATAGAACACGTTTCAAATCTTTCCGACAAAATCAATTCCTATCGGGAAAACCGTTCGTCTGTATGCTGGTCCGACGGACCAAATACGACACAAGGGCAGCTAATGGCATCACGTTCAAAACAAACAGACTTTGGTGTGATCATGTGTGGGCAAGTCCGTTCAGTCGGAACTCCGTCGGGAAAACCGTGATGCTGGGAAAAAGTATTAAACACACAAAGAAAGGGAGGTGCAAAAAAGCATGGAAAGCCAAGACACCAGCTGAAATCTATCAGTAATTAGAAAGCAATCCCACTCCTTGTCTGTGCAAATTAATATCATCTGGTTCAGTTTCAACTGATGGCCTATAAAAAGGTGTCTCATTACCAAGGAGTCGCACAAGAAGCATCTCATGATGGATAAAAGCAAGGAGCTCTATCCTTGTTGCAAAACATACTGATGGCATTAGTTACAGAAGGATTTCTAAACGTCTGAATGTTCCAGTGAGCACTGCTGGGGTCATAATCCGGAAGGAGGAAAGAATATAATTTCACCATAAACCAGCCATGACCAAGTTCTCCTCGCAAGATTTCTGACAGAGGAGCGAAAAGAATTATCAGAAGAGTTGTCCAAGAGCCAAGGGCCACTTGTGTTGTGGTGCTCTAATGACCATAGACTGGAAACCATAGACAATCAAAATGAAGAAATGTCATCACCACACCAAGGATTCCTCAAAAGGGTCACATGGTGAACAGGAGGCACAGTAGACAGCAGCATTGTCAGTCTGGTGGGGGGGGGGGGGGAGTGTTAGCTGGACTAGCAGATTTAGATACACAAACAATCTGAAGCCAAACTCGAGCTCAAACCTTATAAGCAGTTACAGCAGTTTTTTTTATTTTTTTTCCTATTGGGATGAAGGTTTTACATTAAAATAAATAAAAGCTGATCTTTATAAGCTCCCTGTCAGTGTTAAATGGTTTGTCTCATCCCCGTTAACTGATATATACTGCTGGAGAGATTGTGCTTTTGAAAAACATCAGACTCGCAGCCTGGATTACCAGAGGAAAATAAAAGAAAGAAAGCCCAACAAAGAAAATGAATGCAACCATCTAAGACTTGGTAAGCTGCAATATTATAAATGTTCGCTTTTCGGTTTAATACTGATTTAACCAAAATATCTAATCTGGTGAGAAGCTGCCAAAAGACCACAGCCCTGTTTCGCAATGACACAACGTCTAGATATAAGTGTTGATAATTCATGATCCATCCTAAAGAATGTTATCAAGCCAATAGACCAGGGCTATTACTATGGCAGGTAAACAGGTGTATTGCCGCACAGATCCCACATCCATGTTTGGCTGACGCCTTCTGCTTAGTAAATGAAAATAAATTTATTGTCCAACTTTCTTTTGAAGATTCCAAAATGAAAAGAAGCCCCTTCCTGGGGCCGCGGACTCTTTATTATTCTGTCTGGCTGTAGTGGAGAGAAGCCTTTCATATGAGAGGTGCTGTAAAAGAGACTGATTCATGAGACATGAAATGAGTAGAGCTCAATCTTTACACTGACTACAGAGGGACGTGTCACACTCCCCCTTCATGCCCACAAATAGAATATGTCAGAAGCTGACTTACATGCTCCCTCTGCCATCCTCTGCCTGAGTAATTCTAACCTTTATTTGGCATCTTCATTTACCAGGATAAACACCGGATCCTGCTGCATAGTACGGCGCTCACTGATAACTGCATATAACCGCGTCGATGGAAGTCATAAAGATAATGCAAGCACCATAGACAGGCAGATGGATGGCTGAGAGCTTACAGCTAAGAGGCTAGCATCTCTACAGAAGACTGGTAAAAGTGCTTTCTCTTAGGGATCGTTTACACTTGTGTTGGGGATCGGTAAAAATAAAAAAGCCTGCAGTGTTGAGCCATGTTTTTACCAGTCCCTAAATGCTTCCCCTTAAAATGGAACTGGAGGCATTCTACAAAAACTGCGAGCAGGCAGGCGATTTAGCACAGAAGAGACATGCAATGTCTCTTCTGCAGAAAAATACACCTAACTACTTGCACAGTCCTCGTCGGCATGTAAACTGAGTTGTGCACAATACATACATACATACATAATGGGTAATTGTATGGTAGGTAAGGTATGGGTAAGTGTGTTCCTTAATACAAAAAATTATAAATAAGCAGCTACTTACCCAGTCCAGTGGCTGAGTTATATTTTACAATCGGGGTGCTCACACTGCCCATGTCTGTTGTGCATCTCACTTGAAAGTAAAATGCTGGAAAAAAATACAAATGACTTATTTTATCTGTTGAAACACCTTCATAGCATAGTGATATCATATATATATATATATATATATATATATATATATATATATATATATATATATATATATACATAAAGTGTTTTTAGGCAAACGCCTTAATCAAGAATTCATTTTCAAATTGCCATTGCCCAGGGACAGTGCCTGTACATTTGTTCTGTATGAATGGGGCAAAAAAAAAAATGGATGTTATAAGTCTATTTCCTATGCTGGGCAAACATTTTTCATTGATTTAAAATGGAAAATATCACATTTGGCCACAAGATGGCGCTAAGTAGCATAGAAAATTATTATAATACTTATTACCATCTAGTGGCCAATGTGGTATTTTTTGCTTTAAATCAATGAAAAACCCTCTGCACCAGCACAGAAAATAGCCTAATACCATATTTTTTTTGCTCATCAGGAAATTCCTTTGTGGCAGGTGGCTTGGCAACATACGCATGGTACTGCACACAGAGCTCACTGATTACTGCATATAACCACGTCGATGGAAGTCATAAAGATAATGCAAGCACCATAGACAGACAGATGGATAGCTGAGAGCTTACAGCTAAGAGGCTCTCTATAGAAGAGAGACTGACTGGTAAAGTGCTTTCTCTTATGCCCTGTACACACGGTCAGACTTTCCGCTGGAAAATGTGTGATCGGATCTTGTTGTCAGAAAATCTGATCGTGTGAGGGCTCCATCAGACTTTTTCTGTTGGAATTTCCAACACGCCACGCCATTTTGTTTTTACAATTTGGCATGGTGGTTCGTTTAAAAATTCATACCGGGGGGAGGGACCTCATGCTGTTTTTCTTGTTTTTCTTACTTTCAGGGCTGATGCAAGGATTTGGGACACCCTAAGCGAAAATCTCATGTTGCCGCCCCTAGGCTCTGCCCCTTATTCCACCCCCTTTGTCCTGCCCATGTATACGATGGAGGTAGCGGTGGTGGAGATTTTTGTGGCACCTCTTCATTTCTTCAGCCGTGGTCGTAGGCCCGCACCTGCACCTCTGGGCGGCACACACTCGCTTCCTCATGCCAGCCGTGTTTCACAGACATATGGACAGGCTAGGGTAGTAAATAGACAGGCTGGGGTAATAAATAGACAAGCTAAAGTAGTAAATAGACAGGCTATGGTAGTATATAGAAAGGCTAAGGTAGGTTAGGCTGGTCATCTATACCCCCCATCCTAGGCAGCTGCCTGACCTGCCTATTGCTGTTGCTGGCCCTGCTTACTTTCAGCTGTCAGCGGAGTGACTCATCAGTTGTTAAGGGCACGGCAGCCACCCACTTGATCCTTAACAACCAGGTTGTTTACTGGTTGTTAAGGATGCCGGTGGCTGCCGGTCCCTTATTTACCGCACACAATTTAAATAACCCCATGTGATCTGGTTCTGTAAATGGAGCCCAGTGTCACCCTGTTAACAGAATATCAGCGACACAATTCCCATTTATTTCAAAAACGGTATAAACTACTAACACTTAAAGGGGAGTTCCAGGCTTTTTATGTTTATTAAAAGTCAGCAGCTACAAAAAGTGTAGTTGCTGACTTTTAATAAACAGACACTTACCTGCTCCATGGTCCAGCGATGTGGCCGAATGGGCTGTCGCTCCTCTCCCTATCCTCTCCGCCGGCGCCTCCACTGCCACTCTGGGCACCCGGCCGTGACAGCTTTCGGCTTCACGGCCAGGCACGAACGGCGCATGCGCGAGTCGCTCTACGCTCCTGGAGTGGACAGGCGATCTCCTGGGACCTGTCACGTGTCCCAGGAGATCACCTAGAGGGAGGGGGACAGGAAGTCCCCCTCCTAATGAATGGTGAAGATATTTGCCAGCACACCATGGAATGACACAAATAGCGTCCAAACGGGTGATTTATTGCATGACCACAACACAAAGATAATGCAACGTTTCAGAGCCGTGCAGGGCCCCTTTCACATGTGTGTGATTACATGCCTGACGAAGGGGCCCTGCGCGGCTCCGAAATGTTGCACTATCTTTGTGTTGTGATCATGCAATAAATCACCCGTTTGGACGCTATTTGTGTCGTTCCATGGTGTGCTGGCAAATATCTTCACCTTGGCTTGAACCAGTATCCAGCTGGTTGTTGCTACAGCACCCAAATCCAAGAGCGCATTCAGGAACGTGTGCGATAGGAATATGAAGTAGTACCCCTCCTAATGAAGCCCCCACTCCCCCCAAAAAAATGATATGCCAAATGTGGCATGTAAGGGGGTGAGGAGTGCTTAAAGCGTAAGTTCCATTTTTGGGTGTAACTCCGCTTTAATTGATTGTACATCTTCAATAAAAACTGATTGAAGCATGATAATGTAAAATAAAGTCCATAATGCTCCAATTCTAGCTAAATTATTAATTTGGAGTCAACTGACCCTTTAATCTGTCATGTGCACCCTTTGCGCCGACCGCCTCCCGCCCTTTAAGAGTTCTAAAAGGCTGGGAGGCAGAAGTGGGCATTTGGGTCATGTGACCGTTGTTCTCGACTGTCACAGCAGTCACATGATCGGAAAGCTCCCGATCACAATTATGCATCGGGAACTTGCTGATCCCTGCCAGTTACCGTGCTGGGAGTGCACAGGAATCTCGCTCTCGGTGCGGTAAGTGGTTTACACAGCGCCACATATATGCGTCTGCTTGGTGTTCAGGCCTACCTCCCGAGTGGCTGCATATATGCATGCGGTTGGCATCAAGAGGTTAAAACCCAACTCTAGACAACTAAAAATTTGGTCTGTGCCTGCACTGCAAGGGTTAATTTCTCATTTTGGTCCAAGGGAAAAAAAAAAAAAAAAAAGAATATTTACTTACCCGGGCCTCTGCTCCCCACCATAGGTAGATCAGTCCCCACAGCTTCTTCTCCACCAAACTCTAGTGGGGACCTGACATCATCAATACCAAATTAGGGTCCATAGCTCTCCCCTAGACAAAATTAGCAACTGAATGTTGTAGTGCAGGAATGCACTGCAATGGATAATTTTCTATTTTCCTGGATCTGGGCTTTAGGGCTCCATTTTGTCCCTGCTCTAGACTTCAGTTTGTAGCTTCTTTAGATGTCCTCATATTCATGACATCATACTGCATGACATATATACTTCCCATCACTGCCTATAATAACACACGATGGTGAGCTTGATTGATTGTTTATTGGTGGAAATAAACCAAAAACTGCATGACAATGACAAGGAACGCAATACATGCATGCAAGTCAAGTTTTTTAACTTTGCTGACTGCATCCTCAGAGATGAAGCAAGAGGCAAGATGAAGAAATATGAGAGCCTGAAAGGAGGTTAGCCCCAGCAGAGTACACATTAAACACTCACTTTTGTCTGAGGTCTTCGGAAAGTGGACACTGGTGTCTAGTCCACTGTATAGACGCTCTCCTCTCTCCGTTAGTACAAATTCCTTCAGCTGTCCATGAAGGTGAAAACTTAGCCGCCAGTCCACAAATATTGTTGTTATATTACTCAACACATTAAAAATGGCTTTGTATTCGGGCTCTAAAACAACAAAATAATTCAAATGGATCAACAATTAGAAGTAATTAAACCCGAAAACACAAGATTCTAAATTGAATGATTATCTTCTGCATGTGGAAAGGACTCTTTACTGTAAGTGCTGTGAAAATAGAACCACTTCCAAAGGAAAGTTGAATGAGTTTAAAAAGAAGAAAATATAAACTGTTAATTATGAAAACAAACTTGTTCCTGCTATGATCCTGAAAAATCTTCTGCTGAAATCTTCACTGAAACTGACACTTCCGGGAGTGTCGATTTTCTGGGTTCTCTACAGCTTTCACTGGTCTTTCCTGCTGACCATTACCCATTACAATGCAATACAATAGTAATACAATATTGATGTGGAGGTCAGCAAGAGTAATTAAAGGTTTTCTGACCTAATAAAACCCATGGCCAGCCTATGGGCATTAATGTAATTACATATCAATAACAAACAGTAAACAAGTCCTCACTGACTTTGGAAGCTGTAGCCACTGAAGTTCTAAAAACCCCTCTCTCAGCAGCTCAGCTCTCCCCCTATTCCCACTTCCATTGTGTACATTAGGAATTAAAAGGCTTTAAGGATGCTTAGTCAGGCCTGATTCACACCAATGTATTTTTTAGTGTGTTTTCAGTTTTGCAGATACACACTACAGCATTTAACATGGTTTCGTATGGGTCATGTTCACATCAGTGCATTTTTTGTTCCATTGACTTCAATGGATAAAAAACTTGTATTGAAATAGGCAAATTACACCTGGAATATGCATCAACTGCAACCTGCATAGGTGTGAACCTGGGAAGGGTGAGCAGGGGAGCTGAGCTGCTGAGTATCTGCTGGAAAGGAGGAGCATGGTAGGCTGAGCTTCTGAGTCACTGTCTGAAGGGGTAGCCAAGTGAGCTGAGCTAGTGGGTCACTGCTGGAAGGGGAATCTGGGCTGCTGAATCACTGCCAAGAGGGGGCACTTGAGCTACTCAGTTTTTGCCTGAAGTCAGCGCAAGGTGAGCTGAGCTGCTGAGTGAAGGACAATGCGTTAAAATTAAACCTTCAGTCGTTGAGCACTTTCAGCAGCTGATTTAACTGAGTATGCATTTTTTTTGTTTTTTAATCTTTGCCTTTGTCCTAGCTATGGTAGGTTGATGCATGATCACTGCCCCAGGAGACAGCAGCACTGAAAGTTATAAACGGCAAGTACTGGGGTAAGTATTTTAACAAAAGGTTTACTGGTGAATAGTTTTGGAAAGAGCTGAGATACTGAAAAAATACTTTTTTGCGCCACATCCTGTTATCTATATAATACAAATAACGTTTCTATGGGACTTTTAAAGCGCGACTACACCATATTATATAAAAATAAAAATTTTAATACAATTTAGAAAAACATAGAAATACATAACTGGAATTTAGTACAATAAAAATAGTACAAGATGAATATAAAGTTGTAATGTAGATAATGTCTCAACATCTTTCGCCATACATCATAGGGCTTCTTCAGGAGATCTAGTTTATCTTGCATAAATAAGTATTCACTAAAATACAAAAAGAAGAAAAATCAAGACACACAAAAAACACTATACAATAAATTTACAATTAGCCACTATATAGAATATCATGAAGATCAAAACCCGACCCCCAGAGCTGACCTGTGCATCTGATTAAAACTGTATAAACATAGTTTTAATCAGATGCACAGGTCAACTCAAGGGGTCGGGTTTTGATCTTCATGATATTCTATATAGTGGCTAATTGTAAATTTATTGTATAGTGTTTTTTGTGTGTCTTTATTTTTCTTCTTTTTGTATTTAAGTGAATACTTATTTATGCGAGATAAACTAGATCTCCTGAAGAAGCCCTATGATGTATGGTGAAACATGTTGAGACGTTATCCGCATTACAACTGTTTATATTCATCTTGTGCTATTTTTATTGTACTAAATTCCATTCATGTATTTCTATGTTTTTTCTAAATTGTATTAAAATGTATATTTTTATATAATATGGTGTAGTCGCGCTTTAAAAGTCTCATAGAAACTTTATTTGTTTACTGGTGAATGTTTATTTCATTGTGATCAGTGTGTTAAGCTAAAAAAATGAGGATTTAATACAACTTTAAGCACTTCTGGAATTGAATGATTAGTTGATCCTCAGTGCTTGCAGTTACAATGGTCAGTAAGGGCTTGATTTAAAAGCTTATTTAAACTTTTTATGAATATGTAAATGTTTGAATTTCTGGCCTGAGCCCAGGAGCACCACAGAATTACAGTGGTTCCTAACTGCCATTAGTGATTCACTAAAGGGTAACTTTACTTAGTGGAATTGCTCCTTCATTAGTCTATGTACTACAAGAATGTTATTAGCAAAGGTTGAACTGGCTGGCCTGTCTGATTTGTGCTATTAAATAATTGTTCTACCTCTGCTTACACCAAGTGGTGTAGAGCCTTTAATTACAAAACAGGTACATAAAACTTTATCAAGCAGTCCTTTCTTTCCTTATCAGCAAGTCCACCAGTGTGGCCTGCCTCAGTATCTCCAGTACATCTGCAGGCAAGGATCTGCACCAATGTTTGTTGGAACACTAATCCTGAGTATAGCTGTGCTAGCAGGGACTGTTTAACGCCTTCTCAACAAAAAATTAACACAATTCCCTTTAAGTAAATATCAATAAATTATCCATTCTAATTTGTATGACTTGCTCCACTTTCCAAGATAAACAGGATTGGACAAATTGAGTATTTATGAGGATGGAGCAAAAAGGACTTTATGAAGTGAATAAATTTTTCTTTAAAGTGGTCGTCTTGGCAAGTGAATTATGCAGCCATGTCAGCCGCTAATTTGTCTCCTTTTTTTCTGTGGCCATTAGCATGTTTCCTGATTGTTAAAACGCCTCCTAAAAAGCAATTTGTGAATAATAATTCATTTTGCTGACTCATCAATCAATACTTCCCAACACTTGTTTATTATGGGGAAGCAGTTCATTCATACTAAATCCAAAAGAAAACCACTTTGCGCTCATGCCAAGGACATGGTCCTTCGTCTCTCATCAACTATAAACACATTAGAGATGGTGACTGCATCAATTCCATGAAGTATCTTAAAGATGCATGACAATCAGAGTTGCATAGAATTCATTATTCTTCAGTTTATAATTCTGTCCACTTAGGGCGGGAATGGAAACCAGTTAGTAAACTCCCTCATAACTAACCTTTGGCCTGGGAAAACCAACTGTTCAAAATACAGTCACAATATTGGCATTGCGTGCAACATACACAATTACTAGGTATACCTTAAAGTGGAACTTATCTCCATATATTTATTTTCTTTTTTTCAATTTTTGTTCTGGTCTTGCCACCATTCTAGCCTAGAATAGAATGACTAGTTTCTGGTCCTGCAGCCTCCTGGAATACTCACATGAAATCTCCCAGTGGGTACAGGACCAGGGACTCCGAGCAACCAGAGGGCAGGCCTGATTTGGTATTCAGAACTGGCTCCCTGACCCTCAATGGGGCAGCCAACTGAACGGCACCAAGACAGTAGCACGGGAACCGGGCTATGTTACCTAAGCAACCGAGCAATACAGGTAGGGGGTTGAAAAAAAACACAATGGGAGTTTAATACTGCTTTAAAGTGGTAGTAAAGCCACCCTTGTTTACTTGTACCTACGGGTAAGCCTAAAATAAGGCATACCTGTAGGTACAGTAAATATCTTTTACACGTACATCGTTAGGAGATATTTACTGTAGTAGCAGCTGGTGACGTCACTGGCGCATGCACACTGCACTCTCAATGGATGGTGCACTGTCCATTGAGAAAGCTGTGCCATGGCCATGACTCCCGCGTGCATGCCTGGAAGTGATGTCTTTATGGCTCAGCCGAAGCCTGCAAATTCATAATTAAGAGCAGATGAAGATGGAAGTCCTGTCAGTGGTGACTGCGTACCACTGGAAGGCTTTGTTCTAGGGTAAGTTTCTCATAATGTGCTAGTATGCAATGCATACTAGCACATAATGCTATTATCCTGCAGGGGACCAGTTTTTGTATTTTTTTTTTGTTGCGGTTTAAGGTCCATGTGTTGCAACTACACCCCTGTGTTAACGCAATGCCTTTTCTTAGGGCACCTGCTCAGTCTGACCTATAGCTCTTCAATCAGCAAGACCCATACTCAACTCAAAACTCAGCAGGGTGGGCTGTGTTGGACCTCTGCAGAGAGATCATTGCTTTCACTCAGAGAGCAAAGATCATTCTCGACAGCATGTCAATGGGTGATAGGCTTTTTTAATTAGTAGAGACTGCACCCTTATTTTGATGCACCTGGAATGTTTTCAGATAAAACGGGAAAAAAAACCTCCTATCCTTTAAATAAATAAAACCAAAATCTACATCCCTATTCCTGCTAAATGGCCTTGGATGTTCTAAAATGAAAGAATTGTTTGCTAACATTTCTGATGTGGCGCAACGTCCCTTCCATCTTAGCCTCCATTTAGGTCTGCAGTTGCAATGGTCATGCATAAGGGCTTGAAAGTGGTTGAGAACTGGCATAAGCACAATGACAACTGTGATAGTTATCATAAAAGGTATGCCTTGCATGTAGCGCACTCTGTGTATGCACTAGTTGGCAGAATGTAAATAAAATGCTGCAGAGAACATTGGTAAGCTTGATCAAAGAAAGCGAAACTAAACCCCTCTATCCTTTACAGCCAAGGGAAGTGCCATCTTAGCCTTTGATCTGCTGTTACCCTGGTGCTGCACATACAGTGCCTTGCGAAAGTATTCGGCCCCCTTGAACTTTTCAACCTTTTGCCACATTTCAGGCTTCAAACATAAAGATATAAAAATGTTATTTTTTGTGAAGAATCACCAACAAGTGGGACACAATTGTGAAGTGGAACGAAATCTATTGGATTTTTGAAACTTTTTTAACTAATAAAAAAATGAAAAGTGGGGCGTGCAAAATTATTCGGCCCCCTTGTGTTAATACTTTGTAGAGCCACCTTTTGCTGCAATTACAGCTGCAAGTCGCTTGGGGTATGTCTCTATCAGTTTTGCACATCGAGAGACTGAAATTCTTGCCTATTCTTCCTTGCAAAACAGCTCGAGCTCAGTGAGGTTGGATGGAGAGCGTTTGTGAACAGCAGTTTTCAGCTCTTTCCACAGATTCTCGATTGGATTCAGGTCTGGACTTTGACTTGGCCATTCTAACACCTGGATACGTTTATTTGTGAACCATTCCTTTGTAGATTTTGCTGAATGTTTGGGATCATTGTCTTGTTGGAAGATAAATCTCCGTCCCAGTTTCAGGTCTTTTGCAGACTCCAACAGGTTTTCATCCAGAATGGTCCTGTATTTGGCTGCATCCATCTTCCCCTCAATTTTAACCATCTTCCCTGTCCCTGCTGAAGAAAAGCAGGCCCAAACCATGATGCTGCCACCACCATGTTTGACAGTGGGGATGGTGTGTTGAGGGTGATGAGCTGTGTTGCTTTTACGCCAAACATATCGTTTTGCATTGTGGGTAAAAAGTTCGATTTTGGTTTCATCTGACCAGAGCACCTTCTTCCACATGTTTGGTGTGTCTCCCAGGTGGCTTGTGGCAAACTTTAGACGAAACTTTTTATGGATATCTTTGATAAATGGCTTTCTTCTTGCCACTCTTCCACAAAGGCCAGATTTGTGCAGTGTACGACTGATTGTTGTCCTATGGACAGACTCTCCCATCTCAGCTGTAGTTCTCTGCAGTTCATCCAGAGTGATCATGGGCCTCTTGGCGGCATCTCTGATCAGTCTTCTCCTTGTCTGAGCTGAAAGTTTAGAGGGACGGCCAGGTCTTGGTAGATTTGCAGTGGTCTGATACTCCTTCCATTTGAAAATGATCGCTTGCACAGTGCTCCTTAGGATGTTTAAAGCTTGGGAAATCTTTTTGTATCCAAACCCGGCTTTAAACTTCTCCACAACAGTATTACGGACCTGCCTGGTGTGTTCCTTGGTCTTCATGATGCTCTCTGCGCTTTCAACAGAACCCTGAGACTATCACAGAGCAGGTGCATTTATACAGAGACTTGATTACACACAGGTGGATCCTCGCTGAACTTCTGGAGTGAGTTTGCTGCACTGAAAGTAAAGGGGCCGAATAATTTTGCACGCACCACTTTTCAGTTTTTTATTTGCTAAAAAAGTTTAAATCATCCAATAGATTTCGTTCCACTTCACAATTGTGTCCCACTTGTTGGTGATTCTTCACAAAAAATTTAAATTTTATATCTTTATGTTTGAAGCCTGAAATGTGGCAAAAGGTTGAAAAGTTCAAGGGGGCCAAATACTTTCGCAAGGCACTGTATGATCTGTTAAATCAATGGGTTTAGTTCCACTTTAAAGGGGTGTAAACCCTTCTATGCTTTAAGGTGAAAAAAACTTCTGACACTGACCAGCCCCACGGCGGAGATGCGCTCTACCACTCTGTGTAGGAAAAACACAGAGGGGGGAAACACTGCGCTAAACCAAAAACAAAGAAACCCAAATGTTGGGTGTGTGCACCCAATCTGTGAGTGATCACAACAAAGCTGCTAATGCACAAACAAACAAAGTTGAGCAAAAATGAAAATATATAAAGTGCAGAGCTAAGGTAGTGATATACCAAAAATACAAACAATGATGTGAATATACCTAAAAAAATAAATCAATAATAGCAGTGACTAAAAGACCAAAAATAAATGTCAATTCCTTTCAGTCCACTCTTATTAGTGTGGGTAAATATTAATGTGAATATGCACTAGAAGTGAAGTTAAATGGTAGAAATTACTGAAAGTCCACAAATAAATATCAACTCGTTTCAGTCCACTCTTAAAAGATCAAATCTTCTGAGATCCACAAGCCCATTAGGTCTTGAATCAGACTGCTAGGACTAACATACACGTGGATGGGTACTCTTACCATGGATGTTGGACACATCTACCATACGGCACTGTGTCATGCGAGCTTAAAATGACTACCACAGCCACGGGTGACAGACGTCCTGCTCGATCATCTCCTCCACACCGATGGATGAGGTCTTTATCCACTGTCCTCAAAGACCCCCGGTTCCAACTTCATAGCTCCAGATGAATGGATAGCCCAGATTGGGAACTTGATCTTTAGGACAGCTCAACAAAGCCCAAACGGGAAAAAGAAAAAAACATGGAGGCGCTGCACAGCACACCTGAGTGCAGACACCGAGCCGGAAGAAGCAAGTTGCCATTTAACTTCACTTCTAGTGCATATTTACATTAATATTTACCCACACTAATAAGAGTGGACTAAAAGGAGTTGACATTTGTTTGAGGTCTTTTAGTCACTGCTATTATTGATTTATTTTTTATGTATATTCACATCATTGTTTATATTTTTGGTATATCACTACCTTAGTGCTGCACTTTATATATTTTCATTTCAGCTCTACCTTTCTGCCTGTTGTCTCGGCTCTTGATTGGATAGATTGATAGCAGCGACGCTGCCATTGGCTCCCACTGCTGTCAATCAAATCCAATGACGCAGGTTCTGGGGGACAGGGCCAGGTCCAGCATTCTGTGTCGATGTACGCAAAAGCCGGATTCGGGAGCACGCCCGCACTGTAACCCCCAGGGAGAGTGCTTCTCCTAGGGAGTTTCCCGATGCGGGGAGGAACCGATGGCACCGCCGGGAGCACCTAGAAGTGGTGGATCGGGGCCACTCTGTGCAAAACAAACTGCAAAGTGGAGGTGTGACATGTTTGTTATTTAAAAAAATAATAAAAAAAACACAAGGGTTTACAGCCCATTTAAGGATTTAATATTATATTGACAATTTTCAACTTGAGCTTTCTTTTTAGGAAACAGTTACATGGGTGGGTTTAGTTTTTCTTTCACTGAAACTATAAATCCCTTTTACATTGGCAGTGAGTTGTAAGCCACTTGCCCCTGACGTACGTTCTTTTAAAGTTGTGCAGTTGATCCATTCAGAGGTGGCACTTCCTTCTGAATTGTAGCAGGCAACACGGAAACTGTAGGTGGTGAAGGGTTGGAGTTGCGTAACATTGCAGGCTTCCTCTGTTCCGGAGTATATAACTTGCAGTGGACCATGGATACACATATTTCCAACCATACCAGTGGTGGGGGGACAGATCATCTGAAGGTGGACTTCATACCTATCAGCAGTAAATAAATACAAATATTTCAAAATTCAATGAACTTTGTTAAAAACAAGAAATTAAAACATGAAAAAATATGTCCTCTCCACCTTTTTTATGTAAGCTGAGTTTTCAGGATATCCTTATGAATGGTAAGGGAGGGAATACATAAAAATCACCCTGGTGATACACAAAAATCTAACTCCATTTGGCACAACTTGTTATATGAAGATCCACAATCAATGTCTAGTAAAGGGGTCATTTAGAGCAGTGGTCATCAACTCCTGTCCTCAGGGCCCACTAATAGGCCAGGTTTGCAAGATAACGGAAATACATCACAGGTGATATCATTTACTGCTCAGTGATTGCCATATTCTTGTCTGCATCTCCCCAAGGTAATACATAAAACCTGGCCTGTTAGTGGGCCCTGAGGACAGGGTTGATGACCACTGATTTAGAAGTCATAGTCACTAACTAGCACAAACAATAAATCTATGTGTGTTGGTTCTTGTCCTCGAGTAGTCTGAGTTGTATTTAGATATCATGTTGCTTCAGGCACACCATAATTGTGGTGTTTTGGATAAGCTCCACCCCCATGTAATTATTTTGGCAAACACACTACTAGAATGAGCAACTAGAGACAGTAAGAGATCTGCTTTATATGCAGGTTTAGACCAGGGGTTTCCAAACTTACTGTCCTTTAGACTTTAGAGGGGCTAGACTGTGGTCATTGGGAGTAGAAATTGTTATGGTGTCAGTGGAAGGAATAGTGACCCATTGGCTGGCGTCAGTGGGAGAAATAGTGCCCCATCATTGGTGTCAGTGGGCAGAATAGATCCCCACTGTTGGCAGTGGCACCAGCCAGTTCACGGAGCAGCTGCTGCGGACCCTTCTACCCCGTGCATCTTTCTCCTCTCATTTTGTGGTTGAACGTGCCCATAGGATCCCCACAGTCAGAGGTCCACAAGGTGCCCCCCCTCGCACATTTATTTTCAAACTACTGAATTTTCGGGATTGGGACCTTATCCTGAGAGAGGCCAGAGGGGTGGGGGATCTGAAGTATGAGAATGCTAAACTTTTAATCTTCCCAGACTATTTCATTGAAACGCAGTGCCAGAGGAAATCATTTGACCACGTGAGATCCTGCCTTTGCGCCAAAAATCCGAAGTACAGCATGCTGTTCCCCGCCAGACTTCGGGTTCAAGATGGTGAGCGGGTGAGATTTTTTACTTCACCGGAAGAGGCGTATTCCTGGATCGGAAATCTTTGACCAACAGTATTGCCTTCCAATTTTTATTTTCTGGTGATTTGTATATGCTGGAATACAATGAGCCTACTGGTCCCCCCTCCCTTCTTTCCCTTCGCCCCTCCCATCTCCCCCTCCTGCTTCCCTGAACCATCCCCCCCCCTTCTTTTCTTTTCCATTAACACTTTTCGTTTTAAGCTCCTTATTCCTAATTCCAAACCCAATAACGTACTGATATTATAAATGGAGATGCTATACTGTTTTAAATTGTGAGAACCTGTTTACTGTCTAGGTCAGGGATATTCAATTAGTGGACCTCCAGCTGTTGCAGAACTACAAGTCCCATGAGGCATAGCAAGACTCTGACACCCACAAGCATGACACCCAGAGGCAGAGGCATGATGGGACTTGTAGTTTTGCAACAGCTTGAGGTCCGCTAATTGCATATCCCTGGTCTAGGTAAATGTTTGTCAGTTGCGACTGAACTGTTCTTCCTGTTGTCTCCTTGCGACCTTATGCACAAAATGTTATCCATGTACTGTGTCATTGTAACTTTAATACTTTCAAATAAAAATCTATTTTACTGTTAAAAAAAAAAATATTGGGAAACTGCAGGCACAATAAATCTTGACTGAAGACTCTTTCTCCATTCACATATTGCATGAGTGGGTGCCTGAATGATAAATCACCCAACCCCAGTGCTGGGTTCACCAAATCCAGGTACCCCAAACCATATACTTACTGAAAATATAATATATACTTGGTGTAAGTATATTACTTCCTTTATATTGTTTCATAATCTAGCAAACAGTGAATGCTCAGATAGCAAGGAATTAGTTATTGTGTCTTAACCACTTAAGGACCGCCTCCTGCACATATACGTCGGCAGAATGGCACGGCTGGGCACAAGTATGTACCTGTACGTTGCTTTTTAAGTGCCCAGCCGTGACCGTGGTCGCAGGACCAGCGGACCTGATCTCCGCTGGTGTCCCGTGATCGGGTCACAGAGCTGAAGAACGAGGAGAGGTCTGTGTAAACAAACCTCCCCGTGCTTCCTACTGTGTCTGTCATCAATTGTCTGTTCCCTTTTATAGGGAAAGACGATCAGTGACATCACATGCCAGGCCACGCCCCCTACAATAAAAAAAACACACCGTCATACATAACACCTACACTGCCCCCTAGTGGTAAACTCCTTCACTGCCAGTGTCATTTACACAGGAATCAATGCATTTAAAAGCACTGATTGCTGTATAAATGACAATGGTCCCAAAAATGTGTCAAAAATGTCCAATGTGTCCGCCATATTGTCGCAGTCACAATAAAAATCGCTGATTGCCGCCATTACTAGTAAAAAAAAAATATTAATAAAAATGCTATAAAACTATCCCCTATTTTGTAAACGCTATAACTTTTGCGCAAACCAATCAATAATCGCTAATTGCGATTTTTTTTTACCAAAAATATGTAGAAGAATACGTATCTGCCAAAACTGAGGAAAATTTTTTTTATATATATATTTTTGGGGGATATTTATTATAGTAAAAAGTAAAAAATATTGCATTTTTTTCAAAATTGTCGCTCTATTTTTGTTTATAGCGCAAAAAAGAAAAAACACAGAGATGATCAAATACCACCAAAAGAAATCTCTATTTGTGGGGAAAAAAAGGACACCAATTTTGTTTGGAAGCCACGTCGCATGACCACGCAATTGTCAGTTAAAGCGACGCAGTGCCAAATCGCAAAAATGGGCTTAGGCTGCAAATTGGTCCAGGGCTTAAGTGGTTAAAGCAGTTAAAGAAAAGACAACAAAACTGGTGCCGCACCCCTATTATAACAATTCACTAGTGATACTGTCTCTTTAAATTATAAACATTAACCAAAACTAAAAATCCCCCTGAGGAACCAACGTGACCTGTGGCGTAACACATAGAGGAGGAACTAGCTGACGTCATGGCACGTTGTGAACCAGAAGAATTGTTTGGTTTTGAAGATTGAACAGTTTTAAAAAGATTATGCACTATGCATAGTTTCTTTTCATGGTGGCTTGATTGAGAGGAGGTGAAGTGGAGGAGAGGAGATAAGTGCCTGAAGGTGCCCATACCATTGGAACAACTATACCTCCAGCAGTGGGAAAAAGCTGCATAGTGACCATTCATTGGTCATATCCCCCAGGTGAGGGCACATCTGGTGGAGGAAAGTCACAATTGTATGGTGTTGATGTGTTACACAAGGGAATGGTAATCTGTGGAAGATCACGACTATAAATTCATACTCAGCTGATGAATATATAACATAGACTTTAGACCTTCTTTTTTTTTTTGATGGACTCCATAACACATTTAAAAGCAGCTGATGTTTTTGCAACATAATAGAAGGACTTTAATTTTTAGATTTTTGTACTCATGTTTCAAATTATTCAAATTTTATGTCACAATATCTAACAATATTTTCAGTTTTGGATAATGTTTATGATTTAAAGAGACAGTATCACTAGTGAATTGTTATAATAGGCATGCAGCAGCAGCTTCGTCTTGGTTTAACTCTCGACTCGGTTTAAAAACAAAATACTGTTCAAGGGGGTTATTCACAAAAGGAAAATCCACTTTGCACTGCAAGTGCACTTGAAAGTAAAATCTCTGTAGATCCGAGGGGGACATGCAAGGAAAATAAAAAACAGCATTTTGGCTTGCACATGATTGGATGATAAAATCAGCAGCTTCCACTCATTTCAGATCTACCCCTAAGATCGAGCGACTGCACTTTCAAGTGCACTTGCAGTGCAAAGTGGATTTTTCTTTCGTAAATAACCCCCTAAGTGTCACTAAACCCACATTACAAAAAACTTTCAATACATGGTGTAATTAATGCTGTTCATACTCACTCAATGTCAATGTGAGATTAATTTTCTGTATTCTGCAAAAAACCTGGCTGACCCTGCTGCTCTCTATCTCCCCCTTCTGTCGATGCCCTCAATTCAGCTAGGGGTTTTGCAGAGCAGTGTTGGCAGCTCTGCACATGCTCAGTTTTCATTGAGTTTCTATATTCAGCATTTCCTCCCTATCACATCTGAGCAGTCCATGTGACTATAGAGTCACACATGTGGGTGTATACACAGTGGTAAATGACAGCCCACTCCCTCCCTCCTCCATACCCACTAACTAGGAGTATAGATATTACATGTAAATTGATGGAGGCTTCACCTCCCTCCTATTCTAAGACACAGGCTGGAGGGGTGTGACACAGCCTGTGACTGGCAGAAATCCGCACTCCATGTTATTGCCAAAAAATAATAATATTTAATTTAAATATATATTTGTATGACAATTTAAAACAGTTTATTGATATGAATTATACATTTTTTCTCTGTATTCCAAATACTTTTTTTTTTTTTTTGAACATGTGACCAGCAGCAGAGGACAGAAAGGTCCTCCTGCTTATGTTTCCCTGAAGACAGGCTGGGAAAGAGCTGGGTCGTGTGACAGCTTTTTATTAAAATAATTACAGTGCCATCATCCACATGCAGATATAGAAGGGACAATGTAAAACAAACAGTGTGTGTTTATATCACTTTACCTTTTAGTCCCTTCTATTGCTCTCATCCTCCAAATCTCTGCTGTGATCGAACAGTCTGTTTAATTCTTTGTGGTCAAAATGTATGGAGGAACATAGCCACCCTCTCTTGCTCCCAAGATGGACTATGGGATGTGTAGTGTGCATAGAACAGTGCATATGACTGCAACTAACATGCACTGCTCATTCAAAACAAATGGAAGTGAAGTGGAAAAGGAGAGGTTCAAGAACTCCTTGGCAATTAAAAAAAAAAAAACAATTCTGAGATTATAATTCTACAATATAATTACGCTACTACTGCTGTAAATGTAATCTATCTTCTTACTTTTCAATTTGTCATTATCCACAGGATTCCAGAAGGCAGCCAGTGACCACTGATGATTTTGGGCATCTGAAGCCCGTTCCTATCTTCTCCCAGGATTCCGAGCAGCTGGCGCAGTGTGTTGTTTACAGGTAGCCATAACAACGGAGCAAGGAAATCCGCTGGTGCCGCAATCAACCATAGGTGTGCGCACAGGGTGTGCTAAGTGTGCCTGGGCACATCCTAATCACCCTGTGCGGTACCAAATACCCCTGCTTCCCGTCTCCCTCTTGCCGTACTGCCAGCTTCCTTCCTCTTCATTTAGGAGTCGGGAAGGGGCTGGTAAATATTTCATTAACCGGCCTTCCTTTTCTGAATGAACACAGTGAGTGATCTGTACCGATCGCTTCTGTCTTCATTCTTATCTGAAGCATGATAAACTATGTTTACTGCAGGCTGCAAAGAAAGGGACTTGGGAATCTCTGTCCTCAGTTTCTTTCTCTATCTCAAAAGTGAGACATCAGAGGTCTGTTTAGACCCCTGATATTTCACCAAAGCCCCATAACGGGGCTCCTAAAAAAAATTGTAAAAATTAATAAAAAAGAATATTGTAAAAATTTAAGAAAATAATAAAAATGAAAAATTACTGACACCATTCACTGCCCTACTAACACCAATCTTTTCTCTACTGACACCGTCCACTGCTCTGCTGATATGCAATAGGCTGCGCACACCAATGCAACCAACCAGGGCCGTCTTTAAGGCAGGGCAAAAGGGGCAGCTGCCCTGGGCCCTGTCATTGTTGTGGGGCCCAAAACAGCTGCCTCATACTTGCCAACTATCCAGGTTTAGATTCCCTTGTCCCTTGAAGTTTTATTCCTGTGCTTTGTCCCAATATCTTAGTGTGCAGTGCTGGTACTAATGCTGCCCAGCTCTGCCCTATTGTTGTATACAGATGACTCACCTGCAGATACTATGTTTACATGTAAATAACCGGCATTCGTATGTAAATAGCGGCGACAATACTAAGTAAATAGCTGCGGCCGGCGGCATTTATATGCAAATAAAGGCGGCATTCCTATGTATATCATTCTCCCCTGCTGTGGGGAGGTGATGTGCTGTAACCTCTAGCAACTAATCAGTGAGCTGTAATGTGTGCTGTAACCTCTAGCAACTGGTCAGTAAGCAGTAATGATATGCTGTAACTGCTGGCAACCAATCTCAATTGCTGCCTGATCTGATACAGAAAACAGATTTTAAGTCTAGCTGCTATTTATTGTATGTCTCAGAGTAGGTGGAGAGGGAAATTGCATGGGGGGGCCCCAAAAAATTTTTTTTGCCCAGGGTCCAATCTATATTAAAGACGGCCCTGCAACCAACACAGAACTTCCTGTCTCGAAATACCGCAAGATTTCACTGTTAGCTGTCCCTAGGACTTCTGGGATAGATAACGCCAATATCCCAGGAGTCCTAGGGAATTGCCTAATGATGAAATTGACTTGCATGGGTTCATGAGCTGCAGCTGCCTATGGAGTAGGGTTCAGAATGCAGAATTATAGATGGTCTATGATATGTAGGAATACACAAAGTGTTCAAAGACGCTCATTCTTAATACTGTGGAAGTGGAACTTTCCTTCCTTTCCCGCCCTCCCTCTCCCCCCTCCCCCCGGGTATATAGTGCTGTCCTCCCCTTCTCCTTTGCACTCCTGACTCTACTCTAGTTTGCTACTAATGGTAGTTTTCCTTCTGGGTGCTTAGATAACAACGTGTCATACTACTACTGCTTGGAATATGTTTCATATGGGTGTTCTATGTATGTATGGTCGATGAGATTGTACCACTGCTTTTATATGTTTGTTTTGAAACTTAAATAAACTTTATGTTAAAAATTATTAAAAAAATTATGAAATCGCCTAGGCAGCCGGGACAGGAAGTGCAGACTGCACAGATTAAAATCGGGTATTTAGCAATAAAAAAAATAAAAAAATGATTGCCATTACATACTGTTCTGCGGGTGGGCATTGTCTTGCAAGGATCATGAAAAAATGCTTGGAACTCCGCTTTAAGTAGTGGATGTGTGTGGATTATTTTTTTGGAGAACAAAGATATTGCTTAGTGTCCTTTTAACTTTATTGTAATTTTTTTTACATGCTAAAAGTAAAGGAAAGTCATTCTTTGGGGGACGTGACTTGCTGTCTATTTCACCGAAAAATGAACTTGAAATTAAATGACTCAAAACGAAGACAAATGTTCATGACCAAACCTGCCTTTAGAATGTACAGATCCTGTCATACCTCTCATGGGCAAACAGCAGGAAGTGATTAAAAACGCATTGCCAGCGGTTCATTCATAAGGAGCTTGATCGAAATATGACATTTAGTTCATTAATTATAAGATATTCCTAAATGTCACAGAAATTAAACACTTACTGTTGAATAATGCCATTTGGTGACCGCGGCTGGCTCCACCGCAGTGATGCTGCCCTTGAAGCTTTGTGTGTTATGAGCGGAGGGCGCTGATGAGAGGGCGGAGCTGAATGAGTGGTGAGTTGAGCGATGGGTCCTTTACTACAACAAGCCAGACAGGTGCAGGCCTCAACACCAACCGAGTAGTTGCTGAAGGGGTTTAGGCCGTACATCACTTGCACGTTTGATGTTCCTTCAGAGAGCTGTAAGCATATATAAATATAATTATATAATAAGAACATGCAGCAATTGTAGCCTGTCCATTTATGTAAAGATGAACTCCAGGCAGGAATAAAAAACACACATAAATGCAGATTTATATTTATCAATACATCATTAAATTATTTTTATTTTAGTATCTAAATAGCCTCTTGCAGTAATTGCAGCAGAGCTCAAAGTGGAAGAAGGAGAAGCCGCACAGATAATCCTTCCAGAGGTAGCAGGCGTGGAAAGAATTATACCCTCTGAAGCTCCTACTGAATACGTCCTATTTAAGTGAATAGGGACGTTCTACAAGCACCACTCCCCAGGCATGTACTGGCCATCGGGACTACCCCGTTTGGGCCGATGGCTCAGTGGGCCGGTTTCAGTGACAGCCAGTGGCGTCGCTAGGGGGTGGCTTTTGGGGCTATAGCCCTGAGTCCCAGGGGTCCCCAACCACAGGGCCACAGTCCACTACCAAACCGTGGCCTCTCTGCAGCCATGCGGTGAGCAGCACTGGAGAGGCGGGTGGGTGAGAGAGAGAGCAGTGAGATGACATCTCTCACCACTCGCCCTGCATCACGACTGTTACGCCCTCACTGTGCAGCCACGGGCAGCAGAGAGATTACATCATCTCTCACTGCCAGCCCCTCCCTCTGGTGACCCTGATGTAAGGAGCGGCTCTCTGGGGCCCTGATGTAACTGGGTGGGCTCTTTGGGGACCCTGATGTAAGTTGTGAGGTTCTTTGGGGACCCTGATGTTAGGGGGAGGCTCTCCGGGACCCTGATGTAAAGAGGGGCTCTCTGGGGACCCTGATGTAAGGGGGGGGGCTCCCTGGGGACCCTGATGTAAGGAGGAGGCTCTCTGGGGACCCTAATGTAAGTAGGGGACTCTCTAGGGACCCTGATGCAAGGCTGAGGCTCTCTGGGGACTCTGATGTAAGGTGGGGCTCTCTGGGGACCCTGATGTAAGGGGAGGCTCTCTAGGAGCCCTGATGTAAGGGAGAGGCTCTCTGGAGACCCTGATGTAAGGGGGGGGGGGGCTCTCTGGGGCCACTGAAAAAAAAAAAAGTTTATACTTACAGTGAAAAGTTTTTACTTATTTTTTTTGCCCAATTACGTATAGGTTATATACTGTTTTCGTGCGTGTTTGCTAAATTAAAGTTGGATGAAGTCCAGGGCCAAATTTTTGTCCCAGTCCAGCTCTGCCTTTCTCCACTTGTGGCACGCTAGTATTGGGTTCAAAGGGTTAAAGCTAACATTGAGGAGACAATACGCCTTCTCACCGGCTAGCAAATGCTCTTTGCCTAGTGTTCAGCTTTCATTTATTAACCACGCATCTACTAAAAAATAAGTTTTCATCTTTATACTGTAAATATATTTAACAAATCTTTCAGCAAATCATTCAAAAAATAAATATAAGAAAATAAATGTAAATAACCCACAAGTGGATCTCCTGAGAAAGTCTTCCTTTGAAATGCATGGGAAGGAAAAGGTGACACCGTAAAATCTTGTAGTCCTATGTCTATGATCAATACCTGGCTTTGCTGCTCAACAGCCTATACTCCCCCTTCCCATACCTTCAAATTGACCACCCTATAATCAATGAGCGTGTAGACGAGAACTGTTGAGGGTCTGATCTGCCCATGTATGTTACTCTTGGCAGTTGGTTGTTGGCGCTCGGCGCAAGGCAAGTAATTTGCGCCCCCTAACCTGTGGACTTTTAGATACCCCCTTCTTGGATACCCCTACCCTGATCACACGCCCAGGTTCTCTCCACACTGATCACATCCCCAGATTCTCTCCACACTGATCACACCCCCAGATCCCCCTCCCTCCACTATGATCACACCCCTAGACCCCCATCCCTTCACTTTGATTGCACCCGCAGATACCCCCACCAGATCCCTCCACTCTGATCACACCCCAAGGTTCCCCACCAGATCCCTCCACTCTGATCACACCCCAAGGTTCCCCACCAGATCCCTCCACTCTGATGGCACCCCAAGGTTCCCCACCAGATCACACCTCCAGATGCCCCCCCATCCTTCCAATCTGATCATACCTCCAGATCCCCCCAGATACCTGCACTCTGATCACACCTCCAGATACCTCCACCAGATCCCTCCCCTCTGATCCCACACCCAGATCCCCATCCCTCCACTCTGATCACACCTCAAGATCTCCCCCCATATCCCTCCACTCTGATCACACCTCCAGATCCCACCAGATTCGTATACTTTGATTACACACCCAGATCCCCACATCCCTCCACTCTGATCACACTTCCAGATCCCCCCTCCCGATCACACACACAATCCTCCCACATCTCACAGGTCCTGCAGCACCAGGCACAGGAGGGTTAGCTGTGGCCCACGCAGGCAGGCAAATATCTACAGCAGGCTCCTCCACCCTGACCTCCTCCTCTGCTGGCACCTCTGGCCTGACCAGCGTGGCCATCAGTGCCCTCACTGCCTACACACACTTGGGATCAGGATCTGCACATGGCTCTGCCCTCTACATGCTTGGATCCATTCTCCCTGATTTCTTGGTGACAGCAACTAAACAGCAGGTAAACTAAAACCTTCATGCTGTGCCCTCTCTCCTACCAGGCACAGGGTGGAGGTTTTAGTTTGCCTGCTGGGGGAGACAGGTATTTCAAAAATCCAAATCGCCAGCAAGTGGCTGGGCATTTGGTTTTTATTGCCCCCCCCCCCACATGCTGCCGCCCTTAGGCGGCTGCTTGGGCTGCCTTATGGTGGCGGCAACCTTGTCCCTCCAAACGTTGTGCCCGAGTGGATCGCACTAGCTGCCCACGCTATGCCACTGACTCTTGGTTCCCACTACATCTACTAGTAGCTTGTTCTAAGGGTCCACTCCTATTTAGCATGCAGTCCAGACATTATGCACTTTTCCCCAGGTAACAGGCTACATTTATGTCTTAAGTAAGTACATGGAATGATAAGCACTTACCACTGTGTCCATGCCTTTATCATTTCTGGAGAACAGCCGGTACAAGGTCACTATACCGTTGGCTTTAGTTGGAGGGGTTATATTTGCCACAGCAGATGTAGCAGACACTGCATGGAATATAGGGCTGGATAATCCTTCTGGGGCAGCTGGGTTGGTTCGGCAGCGGGTCCAGGGGCTGGAGGTTTTTCCTGCAGAATTTACTGCCTGCACCTACAATAATGAATGGAAGATACAAGAAAATCAGAACACTTACTTACAGAAGAGCTTACCAATAGAGCCAGTATAACAAATGTAGGAAACCCACACTTTATAAATGAATGCCTGCCTATTGTCTCTACAAATGAATTGACAGTGTATCTCAAGTGTATTCATCATGAATATATTTATAATAATTATGTACATCTCAAAATAACAGCAGTGATAAAGTACACAGACCTGTGTTAAGCCGCGTACACACGATCAGACTTTCTGACGGTAAATGTGCGATCGGAGCTTGTTGTTGAAAATTCTGACTGTGTATAGGCTTCATCGGACAGTTTCCATCAGAATTTCCGTTGCACAAAATTTGAGATCTGCTTCTCCAATTTTCTAACAACAAAATCTGTTCACGTAAATTCCGATCGTGTGTACACAACTCTGACGCACAAAGTTCCACGCATGCTCGGAATCAAGCAGAAACGCGGCACTGGCTATTGAACTTAACTTTTATCGGCTCGTCGTACGTGTTGTACGTCACCGCATTCTTGATGATCAGAATTTCCAACAACATTGTGTGACCGTGTGTATGAAAGACAAGTTTGAGCCAACATCTGTCTGAAAAAATCCCATGGATTTTGTTGTCGGAATGTCCGATCGTGTATACGCAGCATTAGTCTGTTTCCTTGTTGAGGTCCGTGAATCCAAAGCCCAGGCTGAACATGACACCTTGACTTCTGTTCAAGTCAAGATGAACCCCACCCCCTCCTAGTGCAAAGCCCCACCACCATCAACCATTTTCCAGAATTACAGTAGACAGTACTTAGAGCCAGTAGGGAGCAGGGCCTAATATTGCATTAAACCAGTTGTATATCTGGGGCTCCAAGGGGGCTCCACAGGGAAGCAAGGCACACAGGTAAGCCCCCTGCACTTATTTTAGGTCAGTTCAGGTTTGTTTTAAAGAGGAACCCCATGAATAAAAGAATTACCCTTACAGTGGGGCTATTCCCATACAGGAACGGTAAAATACTTATTTTTATTTAGGGGAATATAAAAAAAATACGTACTTATTCCTTGCTCCTGCGTGATTACTTCCAGCTGCATGGTCAGTGTTCTAAATGCTGCCTCTCTTGGCTCATCCATCTGTTACAGGATCTATAATGTCATCATGTACAATGCAGGACCAGCAGTCCTGCATTTTAAGTGAAAACGCAGAGGGCACCCACCCACAGAAACCGGGATATCAGAAGAGAAGAGAAGACAACTTCCTGCTGATAGAGCGAGGGATAAGGTAAGTACTGCTGCCTTTTCTGCTCTGCCTAGACAAAACCAAGTTTTTAACCCTTTGTAGTACCGGAGAGCCCCACTGTAAGCCCTTGTACACACGGTCGGAGAATCCGTCGGAATGTGTCCTATCGGACCGTGTCGTCGGATAAGCATCGGACTGATTCCGTCGGAATATCTGTCGGACCCAAATTTCCAACATGTTGGAAATATTTCCCGACCAACTGGGCTGATCGAACATACTCCGATCATGTGTAGAGAATTTTGATCGGACCAAGTGCCACGCATGCTCAGATCAAATTCCTACATCAAAGCTATTGGCTACTAGCTTGAATGTAGTCCCATCGTAACGAAATTACGTCATCACATTCTGAAAGATCGGATTTTTTCGCCAACTTTGTCCGACCGTGTGTATGCAACAGTTTCGGACAAGATCCGATGGACAAAATCCGACGGGCAAAATCCGACGGATTTGGTTGTGGAAATCTCAGACCGTGTGTACAGGGGCTAAGGGTCTTTTTGTACTCACTATTCAGCTTTAAAGGAGAAGTCCAGCCAAAGCTCGTTTAGCTGTACTTCTCCTATGGATCATTGCAGTGCATTTTGTTTTGCACTCCTGTTACCCGTTTTTAGCAGAGAGTGGACTGAAATCTGCTCTCTGCTGATGTCACCAATGTCAGTCCAGGCACCGCGTCATCCCGACCACGGAGTCTGGATCCGCCAGGTGCCTGGCACAACACTCCAATGAGCGAGGAGGGAGAAGAACAGAGATTTGTGACTGACAGTCTGTAGCTCTCTGGTCACGGAGCTCTCAGTATAGAGGCTCCGGGGGACAGATGCAGAATCAGAGCGATGCTGGATCCACCTAGGTAAGTATGAATGGGGGAAAAAAAATCCTTTACTTCTCTTTTAAAGATTTGTCTATCTGTCTATCTATCTTTCATTAAAAAATAGCTCCCAGCAATCCTGCTAACACATTGTACTTACACATCTGTGTATTGAGCTCCTTGTCACTCTGCAATAATTTAACTATACTTTCTCAAGGTGAACGATCAATTTAGGTGGCAAATTTCAGAATTGAGCACATCTTTGTTTCCTCGCTGCAGGTTCAATAATTGATTTATACCATTGGTGATCAGTAAAGCCCACCGCACAGAAGACGACTCTATGTTTACTGCGTTAAAACCAACAACTTTCCTACTTACACAGGAAGAAGAGATGGGAACATCCTTTTATTTTGAGATTAACAGCCCTTCTTCCCAATATAGATTACAGTGCCTTGAAAAAGCATTCATACTCCTTGAAATTTTTTATATTTTGTCATGTTACAACTAAAAATGTAAATGTATTTGATTGGGATTTTATGTGATATAGCAACACAAAATGGCACATAATTGTGAAGTGGAAGGAAAATGATAAATGGTTTTCAAAATGTTTTACAAATAAATATGTGAAAAGTGTGGGGTGCATTTATATTCAGCCCCCCTGGGTCAATACTTTGTAGAACCACCATTCACTGCAATTACAGTCTTTTTGGTTATGTCTCTATCAGCTTTGCACATCTAGAGAGTAAAATTCTTGCGCAATCTTTCATTGCAAAATAGCTCAAGCTCTGTCAGATCAGAATCAGAAATTTCCAAGTCTTGCCACAGACTCACAATTGGATTTAGGTCTGGACTTTGACTGGGCCATTCTAACACATGAATATGCTATGAACTAAACCATTCCATTGTAGCTCTGGTTGTATTTTTAGGGTCGTTGTCCTGCTAGAAGGTGAACCTCTGCCCCGGTCTCAAGTATTTTGCAGACTCTAACAGGTTTTCTTCTAAGATTGCCCTGTATTTGACTCCATCCATCTTCCCATCAACTCTGACCAGCTTCCCTGTCCTTGCTAAAGTAAAGCATCCCCACAACATGATGCTGCCACCACCATGTTTCACGGTGGGGATGGTGTGTTCAGTGTGATGTGTAGTGTTAGTTTTCTGCCACACATAGCATTGTGCTTTTAGGCCAAAAAGTTAAATTTTGGTCTAATCTGACCAGAGCACCTTCTTCCACATGGCTTCTTGCAAACTGCAAATGGGACTTCTAAGGCTACTCCCAGACTGGGCGTTGTGGGCGTCGGCGGTCATTTTAGCAGCACTATTTGGCCGATAGCGGGGCGGTTTTAACCCCCACTAGCGTCCGAAAAAGCGCTGCCGCATTGTGAATACACCTCTCCTATAGCGTTGCAAAGATGCGGCTTGCAGGACTTTTTTGACCTTCCTGCAAGCATTCCGCTCCCGAGGACTTTCACACTGGAGACACAGGAGAGGCACTTTACAGGCGCTGTACAGGTGCTATTTTTAGCGCTGTACTGCCTATAAAGCACCTCTGTGTGAAAGTAGCTTTATGGCTTTCTTTCATCAATGGCTTTCTTCTTGCCACTCTTCCATAAAGACCAGATTTATGGAGTGCACAAATAAGGCCCCATACACACTATTAGATTTTCTGCAGATTTATTGTATTCAAATTGAAACTCTTAACGTTTGACCTCATATATGGTTTTGGTAAATCTGAATACAAAAATCTTCAGAAAATCTAATAGTGTGTATGGGGTCTAATAGTTGTCCTGTGGACAGATTCTCAAATACAAAGAACAGCTATATTTACACAGAGATTACATTACACACAGGTGGCTTCTATTTACTGATTAGGTGACTTCTGAAGGCAATTGGTTCCAATAGATTTTAGTTAGGGCTGTCAGAGTAAAGGGGGTTGAAATGCATGCCACACGTTTCACATGTTTATTTCTTTCAAGGCACTGTATAAAAAAAAGAAGTGTAATCTTAATGATTGCATATAGGAATTAGAAGCCTTTTTCAAAAAGTAAACAGCATCCAACCATACTATACAGCCACATTACCAGGAAGACTTTTCTCTTTTTTTCCCTGCAGTGATTTTTCAAGGATTTTCTGCCTGTCTGAATTCTGTCTGAATATTGTGTGGTGTGTAAACACATTCGTAGATAATTTGTAGGTACAGGCATGCTCCAGCCATGTTCAGATATCTACATTAACATGAATGCTCGGGTAAAGCTCCATTCACAGTTGTGCGACTTGGACATCAAAGTTGCATGACAAGTCATTCCATTCATATATGCACAACTTGAAGTTGCAGCAACTTCAAAGTAGTTAATGCACTATTTTGGTCTGACTTTCATCCAACTTGAGGGCCAAAGACATCAATGTTAACCCTCAGAAGTTGCATGAGAAGAAGTCGTACCTGAATGTTTTACAATGCAACTTGTGTACAACAGTTGTCCATTATGACTGGTCAAATCCAAAGTCATATCCAAGTTGCACCCATGCAAAGTTGCATCAAAGTTGCACAACTTTGGAGTGTGAGGCCTCTTTCACACTTGTAAGACTGTGGATCCGATGTGGCCTTGCGACTTGAAGTCAAACTTCAATGAACAGGGATCAGACTTTGATCCCCGAAAATACCAGGCACTGAATCTTTAGAGGGAACTCCACGCACAATGTAAAAAAACTGGCATGGGTTCCTCCTCCAAGAGCATACCAGGCCCTTCGGTCTGGTATGGGTTTTAAGGGGAACTCCCTGGCTGAAAAAACTGCATGGTGGTCCCTCCCAAAATCCATACCAGACCCTTATCCGAGCACACAGCCCGGCAGGTCAGGAAAGGGGATGGGGACGAGCGAGCTCACTCGGCGAGCTCACTCGGTGGTGGCAGAAGACCGGGCCAACGCTAGTAAAAGAGCTGGAAGAAGAAAGCGGAGGCCAGGCAAGAAGAACCCAAGAGGGGGACAAAACCCCCGAAGAGCGGGTCAAGCCCCGAAGTCGGAAGAAGACCCCCGGACATCGAAGAAAGCCGGGCTCCTCCGCTAGTAAAAGAGCTAGCAGAAGATAGCGGAGGAGCCCGGTGAGAAGACCCCCCAAGACGGAAGAAGAGAAGACCACCGGAGCTGTCCAATAAATTAATTTAAAAACTTGTGTTGTGTTTTTTTATTTACACTTTTTTTCCCCAGGTGAATGGGTAGGGAAGAGGCCCTTGTCTTCATCAACATGGGGACTAGGTGCTTTGGGGTGGTGCTTCCCCAAAGCAGCCCCCCATGTTGAGGGCACGTGGCCTGGTACGGCTCAGGAGGGGGGGGCACTTGCTCGCCCCCACTCCCTTTTCTGACTGGCTGGGCTGCGTGCTCGGTTAAGGGTCTGATATGGACCTTGGGGGGACCTCCATGCCGTTTTTTTCAGCGTAGGGGCTTCCCCTTTAAGTTCATACCAGGTGACGGGGCTCGCAAGGTATCAACCTCGCCGATGGAGGTGGCGTCATTGACTTCCTTCGCTAGCCCCGTCTACCTGGAGCCGCGTTCAAAATGAACGGACCTTTCTCCATGTGTGGGCAAGTCTGTTCATTTCAAAAGTCCAGCGGACTCCCCCCATAGTCCGGCTGATTGTCCGCCGGACCTAGCCCGCCGGAAAAGTCCGGTCGTGTGTGGGCAGGTGCGCTCGTTCGGAAAGTCCGGCGGACCTCAGCTGAAAAGAACGGCGGTTTGTCTGCTGGACTAAGTCCGCCGGATAGTCCGATCGTGTGTACACGGCATTACTGGCACCTGGAAATAGCAGGTTTCCATGAACCAGCCAGATCCACAGAAAAACTGCTCCAGGTAGTAAAAATGGTTTGAATGGATCATATTAAGTTTATCTTCTCACGGGGGGTGTGGCCGGATGTGAATGGGAGTGAGGACGTGTGAGGAGTGAGAACATGGAGCTGCTCTCCCGCTCCCCACCCTGCCTATCGTGAGTTCTTCGCTCCGCTTTGATCCTGTGTGCCCCGGGCTGCCTGGCGTTGCTCGGAGGCTCCCCTGTGCACTGCATTTCTTTGTGGCTTTCATGCTCCTGTGTTTGGGCGGAGATCGTTTACCTGAACTAAAGTGCTCGCGGCCGCCGGAGCTCGGAGTACGGGGCCGCTGTTGCTGACGAGCGGTTGGTGGAGCAGGGGCCGAGAATCTCGCTGAAGATCTCGCGAGACTTCGAGCGGTTCCCGGGCTCTCGTGGTACCGCTGTGCCTGCCGGCCGGTTTGAATTAGGCGCGGACTCGTGCGGACTCGTGCGGCGTGTTGTGCGCCCCAGGAGCTGTGCGGCGGGCTGGGCAAGTGAGAGGGGATACCTGTAAAGAGCTCCCTCTCCCCCTCTTGCCCGCTGGTTACTATCTCCCTCCTACTTACCTGCCAAATAAGGAAGCTGAGATGAGCGACAATTGAATGTAACTGCACCAACTGCTTAACCTCAGGGGGAAGATCTGGATGTCCTGTATACTCTTCCTATGGTTTCATGGACTATGCACCAGCAACTGAGATAAGTGTCTTTCCTTCTTCTGGTCTCTAACAAATATTGATGTAAATTATTGACCTGGTTTGCCCTATTCTGAATATACATGGTGAACACACTGTGGATACATGCATATGTATACAAATATAAATAACCCATTATAGGGCGGCGAGTCTCGTGCTATTGAGTCATTTGCTGAGGCTGGAGCTAGGAGTTAACCAGCATTGTCCCCCTTGATAAGCAGTGTTATCTATACTAGGAGAGACACCACATTATTGTTGCCCTCCTCCCTCTCCCCCCCCCCCCCTTTTTTTTTTTTTTTCTCCCCCCCTCTCTTCCCTGTGGGATTTAACTATTGTTGTATTATCTCGATTAGTTGATAAGCAGAAGCCGCTAGTCTGTAAGGGGGGCTCTTACGTGGCTACTTAATCCAATTATGTCGAGAAAAAGATCCCCCGAGGAACAAATACCCGCAGAGGGTCAACAAATTACTCGTGCCGCCAAGGATAAAACTAATCAAATGGCGGCAGCATCAGCAGCGGCAAAATTGGAGCGCTACGCCCACTCAGGCCCAGTCTCACCCAGCAATTCAAGTACTCAGCGGGGTGATCTACATAATAAAGATACTAAGAGCTCATCTGCTGATAGAAGGAGCCAAGGCCAGTCTTTGGCCAACCCCATCTTTCCAGCTGCTAAATTGGGGGGCAATAAGGGAGGGGGGGGAGGAAAATTATCAATAGCAACAATAAATTCGGAAACAACGCTAAGTAGCTCCCATACACCGATGCCGAGTAATGCAGATGAGGAACCCACATTAAGAGACATTTTGAACGCAATTAAGGAATGCAAAAACTCGATATCCAATTTTGATGAACAGCTAAAATATATAAAGGAGGAACTACTGTCCATGAGACAGGAGTTGAATAGGACTATACTAAGAACTACCGAGCTTGAGGAACGCATGGGTGCAATGGAGGATGAATTGAGGCCTATGAGGCTGGAAATTGATTCATTTAAAAAAGCAGCTGCTGCACAAGCGGACAAACTCGACGAGATGGAGAATAGGAATCGAAGAAATAATATCAGGGTGCTAGGCCTCCCTGAACATTGCGAGGGGACCAATCTAACAGGTTTTCTGGAGGGGTGGTTCCGAGAACTTTTCGGGGCGGAAACATTTACCCCGATATTCGCAATAGAACGGGCACATCGTACCCCGGGAAAAACCCGTCATATGGGGGAGCGCCCTAGGCCTATAATGCTTAAAATTCTTAATTACCAGGATAAAGTGTCTCTACTGCGAGAGGCTAGATTGAGAGGAGACATTAGGTATAAGGGAGCTAGGGTGTCTTTGTATCCCGATTTCTCTCCTGACCTTCAGAAAAGAAGAGCTGAATTTATACCAGTTAAAAGGGAAATGGTTAAATACAAGTTAGAATATGCACTCCTCTATCCAGCCCGCTTAAGGGTGATTGCATTAGGAAAAACGCTTTTTTTCAATACACCACAGGAAGCATCCCAATGGTTAGATGCAAGTAAGAAAGATCTATAAATATATGTTACAGGGCAGTTGGGTGGTTTCTAAGGGATTCGGGGGTATAATTTTTTTGGGGGGGGGATAGGAATAAGGGGTAAGTTTGCTGAAAATTGTTACACTGGTATTATGCACAATATGAGTGGGGGGCAGGGATTGAGCAGTAAGGGCGTGTGGAGTACAAGTGGGTACTTGTAGTGGGGAAGAAAGGGTTCCCATGAGTGGGCGGGGAATCGGGGTGAGAGCACTGAGTAGGATTGGTATGTGTGAGTGGTGGGAGTGTTGCAAGAAGGTCACAATTGTACCCCTAGGGGGTAGCCCTATGGGGCGAGGGGGGGGGGAGAGGGAGTTTGGTAAAAAGGGAGGAGGGGGGCGGGAGAGGGAGGTTGGGGAAAGGGGAGGGGGGAGAGTTGAGGTGGGAAGGAGGGGAAAGGGAACAACAATAAAAATAACACAAGGACACATATATTTGGGTGGGAGAATTGGGAAGGGAGGGCGGGGTAAGGGAATGACAATAAAAGTAATACAAGGATATATAAATTTGGGTAAGGGAATGATAATAAAAATAATACAAAGATACACAAGTTTGGAGACGCACGGTTTAGGAGGGGATGGGAGAAAATGGTATGCACTATTTAGAGTTTATGTACGTAAGACTAAGGGGAAGGGAAGGGGAGGGGAGGGCTTTCCCCTTTCTTTTCTTCTCTCTCTTGGTACTGATATACTTATACACTTTTTTCACCGGTTCTTTTGTTATTCTCAAAACTGCCCAATTGTTAGGTTATTAAGTAGTGATGCAGGGGAAGAGAATTAGGATAGTATCATGGAATGTGCGGGGCCTGGGAGATCCGACCAAAAGAAAAGTGGTCTTGTCAGCTCTAGAGGGTAAAGGACCCGGATTACTATGCCTTCAGGAGACCCACTTAACGGGTGATACGATTCGGTGCCTACAAGGTCGGAAATTCCAGACCCAGTTTCACTCCATGTTCTCAACCTATGCAAGAGGGGTTAGCATCCTTGTTGACAGGGCGGTTCGTTTCTCTTGCTATAATAGCTGTATAGATGTAGAGGGTAGGTATATCTTTTTATACTGTCAAATTGAAAATAGTCCCTACGTGATAGCCAACATATATGTTCCTCCTCCATCTAAATTGGAGATTCTATACAAGCTATTAGCTTTTGTAATAGATAAACCTGATATTCCGGTGATAGCAGTAGGGGACTTTAATGAGGTCTTGGACAAATCTTTGGACAGATTTCCAACTGGAAAAACATCAACGGTGAAAGAGGAAACGAGGTTAGCTCGTTTCCTACTTGAAGCCGGCCTATGCGATGCATGGCGCACTCGGCACCCGGGGGAGCGACAATACTCTTGTTACTCCGCAACTTTCTCTACATTATCAAGACTCGACATGGCTTTGGTTAACAACAGTGCGATGCCACGAGTGGACGAGGTAGAATATGGCCCGAGAGGAGTCTCGGACCACTCCCCCCTAATAGTGACACTTTGTGTAGCTAAAAAACAATACTCTGGCCAATGGAAATTGGACCCCGTATGGTTGGAATTAATGAAGGATACGGATAGGGTGACAACTAGGTTAAAGGAGTTCATTGAGGTTAATAGGGGCACAGCATCAGTGGGGGCCATCTGGGACTCTTTAAAGGCCTTTTTAAGAGGTCTTTTTATTCAACAAATCGCCAGAAGTAGGGCCGAGATGAAAAAACAGGAAGAGGAAGCTACCAAGGCGGTATTAGAGACAGAAAGACAGTACATTATGAATCCGAATCCTACTACACAGAAGGCTTGGCTGGATAAACAGCAAGAATTTAAGATAACTATTAGGCATAAGATGGACAACAGACGTATACTGCAGAAGCAAGCAAATTTTGGGGAGGGAGAAAGAGTGGGGCGAATGCTGTCATTTTTGGTTAAAGTAAATACGTCACCGTCAGCGATAATATCAATTAGAACTTTAGAGGGAGGGATTACTTCTGAACCATCTACTATTAATAATATATTTTATCATTACTATAGTTCACTATATAAGTCCCAAGGAGGAAGTGAAGGGGGAGCTATGGCGGGCTTTTTGGGGAATTTGAATATGCCAACAATAATAGCAGAAGACTTAGTAGTTTTGGAGGCCCCAATTACTATCGAGGAACTCCAAAGAGCGGTGGCAGAGATGCCTAACTTAAAAGCACCAGGACCCGATGGTTTACCAATCGAGGTCTATAAGAGATATGGGGAGGTTTTGCTCCCACAACTATTGGAGACACTGAAGCAGTCCTTGCAGTGTGGAGAATTGCCTTCCTCGATGTTGGAAGCCACGATAGTGGTGATTCCTAAAGAGGATAAAGACCCAATGGACCCGGCCTCATATCGTCCGATCTCGCTTTTGGGATCGGATGTTAAAATATTAGCAAAAGTGCTCGCAACACGCCTAAAAAGAATTGTCCACAAGCTTATCCACCCTGACCAATCGGGTTTTATCCCGAATAGATCTACTAGTATCAATATCCGTAGACTGTTTTTGAATGCCCAGATTCCAGTAGATAATGGCGGCCCCAGAGCAGTCTTGACTCTGGATGCAGCCAAAGCATTCGACAGCCTTGAATGGGAATACTTATTTAAAGTGCTTATTAGATTTGGGTTTGGACCAAACTTTCTCAAATGGATAAAACTCCTCTATACAGACCCAAGAGCGAAAGTTAAAATCAACAATGAGCTTTCTGAGACCTTTTTTTTGGAACGAGGTACAAGGCAGGGGTGCCCTCTTTCCCCCTTATTGTTTGTTTTGGCAGTGGAGCCACTAGCCATCGCTATTAGGGCCAATCCTGATATACAGGGATTTAAGAGAGGACAGGTAGAGGAAAAAATTGCACTATTTGCTGACGACATTCTGCTCTTCCTGGGGGATGTTCAGGCCTCGGTGAAAACGGCAATGAAGATAATTAGAGAATTTGGTCTGATATCGGGATTGACTATTAACTGGGATAAATCCGCTTTGTTGTCGCTGGAACCGGGGTTTATTTGCGCCCCCCAGGAAATTCAGAATCTGAAACAGGTCGAGAAGTTTAAATACTTAGGGGTGTGGATTACTAGGGAGGTAAACTCTTACCTGGAAGATAATTTATCTCCTCTCCTAGTAAAATTAAAACAAAAGGCTGATATCTGGAGTCGCCTCCCCCTTTCGATGGCGGGCCGCTGCAATCTGGTCAAAATGGTATGGCTTCCTCAAATTCTGTATTGCCTCCATAACTCACCAATATGGATAGGGGAAGGATGGTTCAAGAAAATAGAATCCCTATTTAGACTCCTTATATGGAAAAAGGGCCCCTCGAGGATTAGCTTACGGACCCTGCAGCTCCCGTTGGAACAAGGAGGGTTGGCGATCCCATATCCTAGACTTTATTACTTAGCGGCCCAGCTACAGCACTTAGCTGGAGCAAGGGCAATAAGTGAAGCTAACCCCTGCCATAGGCTGCTAATGCTAGGCTGTCCGCATAAGACGCTTGTGGAGGCGTTGGAGGCAAACTCATTTAATATGCACTGCCCAACAATCAATCAGACAGCGAAACTATGGAAAACAGTTAAGGCCTTACTAGGATATCAAAAGACATCTGTGTTGGCTCCCTTATGGGATAATAAAAACCTAGACGAGCTATTTAAAGTGGAAAGATCTAGGGAATGGGAAACTCAAGGGATACATAGGTTAGAGCAAATTGTCCAAGGTTCATCTATTAGATCATTTTCTGACCTAAGATCTGAATTCTCCTTACCAAGCCGCTCATTTTACAAATATCTCCAGATCAGACACGCAATTCAGGCCCAATTTAGATCGCAAGAGATACAGTTGATCCAAGTCCCGGTGATATCTCAAATCATGTCTCGAGATACGCTCAAAGGCTTGATTACGTTTATATACGCCAGGCTGGGGGACAAAGTGTTAGATCAAAGCGGTATGATTAAAAGTAAAATGAAATGGGAGAGTGATGTGGGTCCAGTGTCCATACCCGATTGGGATTGGATAATGGAACAGGGAACCAAGGTTTCTATCTCCCCGGCACAGAAAGCTTCTCAACTCTTCTTTTTTCACCGGGTATATTATACACCTAGGAAAATGTTTAGAATGGGATGGAGGGATAATGATCAGTGTCCCAGATGCGGCCGGGTTGGAGATTTTATTCATATGTTCTGGAGGTGCCCGAAACTTTTCAGATATTGGACACAAGTTATAGACCATGTGAATGAGATCTTCGGGTTGAAATTAAAGGCAACAGTGAGGACTTGCTTGTTGGCTATACCGGAGGGATATAATATCTCTAAAAATAAATTTGCACCAGTTACCAGATGCCTTTTCCAGGCAAGGAAATTAATTGCCCAGAATTGGCAAGCACACTCTAGCCCACTACCAGAAATATGGTTGGCTAACATAAGAAAAAATATTGGAAATGAGAGGGTTTTTTTTGTTAAGCAGGGTAATGGTAAGGAGTTTAAAAAGATATGGGGCCCTGGATTGGGGAAACTAGGGATTCCCCTATAAGTAACTGCGATGGAACAAGCGCTTTTCAGCTTGTACAATTCTACTATCTATTCTTAGTATGTATTTAATTGCTTAGTATATTTTCTTATGAGCGGGGGATAGGGGGGGGGGGGGGGTGGAGGAGGGGAGTAGGGAGAGGGAAATCTGTTCTAGATATGAGGTATTAGGGCAATAGATATCGTCACAATGGGTAGTCTACAAACACTAGGGGATCTTTTATTACCTTTGTATTTAAATTAAATGACACAAAACTTTTATGTGTTTACACTAAGTCAAATATTTGTATAATTAAATATGCCACGATGATGTGGAATTGAGAATGAGACACGAGTGAGCGTTAAGCTGAACCTAGTCTCTGCTAAAGAAACACTGATGTGGCAAGAAGAGAAAAAAAAAAAAAAAAAAAAAATAAAAAAATAAAAAAAAAAAAATAAAAAAGTTTATCTTCTAGTAAACACTATGGGGTAAACGGGGTATTGGACTTGAGGTCCCCTTGACTACATGTAGCACCCTGGTCCTAAACAGGGTTGCTAATAAATCTAGTTGTGCTAGGTGGTAACTAGCTTGGCTAATTGGTAGTCTTTGATCAACTGATTTCTGTCCTAAGTCTGAGTTTAATTTGTAGCTTCTGTCTTCTGTCAATAGGTGGCAATGTTTCCTTTGGCATTAAGATTATGGATTACAGTGAGTTCAAGCTATGGGTAAATAAGTTTTTTCAGCTAATTAGCAGGAGTTTCTTTGGCCGCTTTGCTAGCTGGGTTAGGTAATTTATTTGGGAGGAGTCAGGTGAGTTAGGTTCTTCCTGACAAGGGCTGCGGCATGGATGTGTGTCAGACAGCTCCTGGTTGCTAGGCCTGAAGCCTGAGGCCTATAGAGAAGTCCTACTGGCTGCTAGGTCTACATGAGGCCTATCTAGTAATTCAAGGTTTCACAAAGGAGGAGCAGCAAAGGTTAAGCTCGAAGCCTGGGACAGAATCATGTGTGTTAGAGGCTCAGCCCGATGGGAGCCTGTTCATTGCCGGAGGTAAAGTAGAAGCAGTTTCCGGAGGACGACTACTCCTGTTACCAGAGGCAAGTTTGGAAGGGATGAAGGAGTACCAGAGCAGACACTTCACTAACCAGGGATGGTGAAGTAGAGTTGCCACCTGTCCAGGATTCCCCTAGACAGGTGACTTCCCAGTAGGGTTTCCAGCTGCAGTTGTCTAAGTTGGAAGTGTCTGTTACACTCTCTCTCTCACACTGCCCAGCATTAACACCCCCCCCCCCCCCATACAGATGGGAGAGGAGAGAGGGATCGATCTGCACCTCTTCCTCCCGCCCCTACCCCTCTGTGTCTGCCCACTCCAATCCCTGGCACTGTGCCTCAAAAGGGATAGTGGGGGGCAGAAATTTGAAGCCCAGAAGCCACAGATACATGGATTCAGATATAACAGGGGACTCTGTGGACTCTGATGTAAAGTTAAATATAAATTGCTGTGCGCTGCTAAAGTGTTTGGGTTTGACTTGAAGAAAAGGTGGCAACCCTACATTGAAGTAACTGGGAAAGCTTCAGTGGAGACTCATCCAGGAATACAGCGGGTAGCTGGGAGTAAAACTTGAAGGTGTATGGCAGGTGTGTAAGTAAAGCTTAAGGATAAGTACAGTGGTTAGCTGTGGGTGAAGCTCAAGGGATACAGCAGGTAGCTGAGAGTCCAAGAAGTCTAGTGAGAGACGGCAAGCTGCGCTTGAGGATCTACAGTGGGATACTGTGAGTTAAGCTGGAAGATCTACAGGGGGATACTGTAAGAAAAGTTGTCGCTATAGGAGACAGTAGTTGCTACAAGATACGGATTGCTGCATTCAGCTTAAAGGCCTGTTATCTGTATTGCTGTCTGCTTAGTTCTATTTCTGGTCTGTGGAGTTTGCCTAAGGGTGTCCTGTACCCTAACCCTCTCTGCCACGGTTCCTTTTAAGAGAAATAAACTCTTTGTTCATTTTTACAAAAAGTGACTGGCGCCCAATCTTTCCACCTTGCATCACACCCATTATGCCTAGTAACCTGCACCCAGAGGAGGAATGTCAGTTCCCCCTGACTCTGGAGGTCACCATCAGGCCCTTGGAAGTCGGGGAGACCGCTACATACAATTACATGTAATAGCACAATAAAGCCTTCTTAAACAGAAAGTATTCCCATGTCTTATTCCATCACATATTCCAAAAATAAGTGGATTATTCCTTATTTCAGAAAAGTTGGTGGAGCCATGCAAATCATTTATTTATGCCCCAACCGGCAAATGCACATCCAGAACCACTGGTATACAGTTCTTTGAAAAAGTATTCATACCCCTTGAAATTTACATATTTTGTCATGTTACAACCAAAAAATGTAAATTTATTTTATTGAGATTTTATGTGCTAGACCAACACAAAGTAGCACATACAGTGCCTTGAAAAAGTATTCATCCCCCTTGGCATTTTTTATGTTTTTTTGCCTCACAACCTGGAAATAACATGGATTGTTTGAGAATTTGCATCATTTAATTTACAAAACACGCCCACAACTTTGAAGATTTTTTTAACTAAAAAGCATGAAATTAAAAGCGCAAACTGAAAAGCGCTAAATGAAAAACGTGACAAGAAAAGCATGACTCAGCACTCACCAAACTTCTACTAACACTAAATTAGCAGAAGGAGCCCAAAGGGTGGCGTTCAAGAGCTGAAAAACCACGAAGTACGTCACAATGTTCGTAATTGTTGGCCAACATTGTGTGACGGTGTGTATGCAAGACAAGTTTGAGCCAATTCCCTTTGGACCAAATTCCACGGTTTCGTTGGCCAACAAGTGAAAAAATAAGTGCATGTGACATACAAAAAAGTGCAATTAAGGGTGGGCTTTAAGTAGGAGTAGGAACTTACCCTGAACCGCCGGGGGCGCAAGGCTCCTGACAGGAACAAGGTTTTCGAAAATGGTCCACATAGCCAAAAGGCCTGGTGGACCCCTCTCCTCATGGTTAGCCAAAGCTGACCAATGAGTAGTAGGTTAAGAGGCTCTCCTGAAGATAGACTCCCCAGTTCAGGAGAGGAAGGAACCTAATGGGCACACATCCTCACCCTAGACTTCAGGGTAGGCCCGAGGTCCCGCATCCTCCATTCAGTTAAAGAAACACACACAAAAGTAAAAGTGACAAATGTGGAGGCAAAAAATACATACATAAATAGTGGCTGTGCATTGGCTAGGCCCTGAGATTGTTTCAGACTTTTTGACCATCAGTGCAGTGTATGTATGGCCTCTGTTTAGTTGGGTTTGGGAGTTGGGACCCAACGAGACACTATAGCCATACAATTTATGTTGAGAAAGACTAAAGAATCAAAAAGCCATTCAACTGAATCACCAGAAGGTGTTCACATGTGTCATTCCATCACACATCCCAAGAATAAAATAATTGTCTTTATTGCAGTGAATCTGGAAACCCTCTTAGAGTGGAACAATTTCATGGATAAAAACAATGCAAAAGCTATATTTATACAAGAGGGCATGACTGCTGAGGCACAATGGGCCCAGGTACAAATTAAAATGTAACATAAATCTATAGAAACCTCACCCTTGCCCCCTCACCCCATTAAATAAACACACTTACAACCATTAGGTTGCAGTATCGTACGTGGTGGGGCTGGCAAGAGCCTGTGACGTCCATCTCCTAGAGGAATGGTGGCGCCTGGCGAGGCAGGAGGGAGATGAAGGAAGCAGAGGTCCAGGGGCGGAAGACCGACCGCCGACCCTGAGGAGCCTGGGTGGCCAAGGACAGCAGCCGAGCAGCAACCAAAGCAACCATGGACTCCAGGCAGAGGACCCGTGGCAGATGCAGTCGACATCCTGGGACTAGTAGGAATCTCCCGCCCTGCCGGGCACAGGGAGATGAGGCCGTGCAGCAGACTGAGGCTGGGCTGTGGTGGCATGCAGCCTGTGTGAATCTCACGCCCAGCCGGGCGCAGGGAGGTGTGGGTATGCAGGAGTCCACGGTGAGGGAAGGACAGCCGGAGCAGATTGACCATCTCCTGCCTAGCGGGGCGCAGAGAGATGCTGGTGTACAGAAGTCAGCTGGAAGGGGTAGGTAGCAGGTGTGGAGTGGCCGTCTCCCACCTAGCCAGGCGCAGAGAGACCTGGGCAGTAAGGAGACCGAAGCAATGGGTGGGCAACATGGGATGTATTCTTATCTCTCACCCGGCCAGGTGCAGGAAGATGCGGAGCAGACAGCACAGGCTGGGCAGAGTGCACTGGCACATTCAAATCTCTCCTGGAGAGAAGGAGCCACTGGGGACAGCAGCGCAGATGCTGGGAGAGCCAAGGAACCACCCTCAGGGAGATGTGAGCGGGTGGCCGGAGGGGACCCTGCAGAGACTCACGGACTGTGAGGCCTGGAGGAGGACACATGGGAGGATCTCCATGGAACCCCCCCTCAGCCCCCATCCAGGTCCCGGAGGAGTGGACCCAGGTACGGCAGCGATGGGCACCCGTGAATGTGGGACAGGGGCAGGGACCGCTGCAGCTCTTGCCCTGCCAGGCACAGGGAGGCAGCCAGGGGAAGAGGCAGCTGGAGAAACCCAGGCAGACTGTAGTTGTAGTGTGGCTCTAGGACCCCGGAGTGATAGATAGGTAGACCCGGGATGCCATGTTCCTCAAAAGACCCAGAATTCCCTGGAGCAATACTTTTCTGAGCTCAGGCCCAGCCCATCCCCCATAGTATATCCAATCCTTGGTGACCACTTAACCACCTTGTCCTGCACCTGGCCATGCCCCCATCAGTCAAGGCTCTCTTTCCCTAAGGCGCTCAAGAGGCCTTCATTAAAAAAGATAGCAGTATATGAATGACGGCTATAAATAAAACATCTCACAATAATACAAGTTCAGATAGGAAACCCAAATTAACCAAAAAGTAGGTGGCTGACGTGTTTCGAGATAAGATTTTAAGTCTCTTCTTCAGAGGTGTCTAGATATGAATCAGGACCCATCTGTGAGACATTGATGAAAAAAAAAGAAAAGGAGAATTCTGCTCTAGGTTAAAATCAGGATATCCAGGCACCTTTCATATGTTTTTCCCAATGCATAGACTGGAGGGGGGGGGGGGTTGGGGACAAAATTCCACACAAAAAAGTCACAACTGTAGAGGTTCGCCAAGCAAGGCAGCAAAGGTAAGATCCCTTAGGAATCACAACAGTGTCACATCACTGGATGGTCCTGGACTAATCAAAACTGGGCAATGGCGGAAATCAGTGACTCTCTGCCCATCGACGCTCGCCACCCGCCTCACAGCCTGTCAAGTCTTATTTTTCAGGCCCTGGGTACTACTGGGTGTGGAGCGGAGGAAGATCCCCTTCTGCCAGGGAAGGCAAGGAGATAAGTAGGCAGGCAGCTGGCTCGGACTTGAGCCAAGGCAAAACATGTGAGCAGAGCTGGATGGGCATGCACCTGAAACTGAAGAGATATTCCCTCCGCTCCGACCAGCACATGATCATCAGAAAGGGGCGCGGATAATGGAAAAAATACACCCCCCTAAGCTAGTAGGAGCGACAGAGCAGGGGTGTGTAATTCAAATTTTTTTTTTTAATTCTGCACTGACTGTCTTTGAAATTGCCCCAGCCCCTGTTCAAATACAATCCGGGGACAAAACTGGGGACAGACTTGGTCCAGGGACAGTGTCCTCAATCCGGCAACTGTCCCCGGAAACCAGGGATATCTGGTCACCCTAGCATAGGAGTGGATTATGGGATAACTAGTAGGAAGACCCAGCATGAGGAATGGATCTCATGGTGGTCAGCCCATTGTGTACCCAAGGTGTTGTGCACAGCAGCTGTGGCAAAATGCAAATGGCAACAAATATGGTAAAGTAGGCCATGTTCTTTTAAGCTTTGCCAACACCAAGAGTTTTTTAACAGCATGTTGTGTTTTTTTTGCATGAACATTTGCATGCCTGATTGATGCGTTTGGGGTGCTATTATCAACGAATGGCACAGCAACCAATTTACACGTGTTCTTATTCTGCTTTAGTGTGAATGCAGTCTTGTAGCTGAAATCCAGGCAGAGATGCAAAATATCAGTGAATGCAGTTAAGTATTCATTAGAAAAAATTTGATGTATTTTTAAATGCAGCTATTATAAGTATCTTAATCTGTCTTCATAATCCCTATCATCCCTGTATGGCAGGATGCGGACTGGTGGGGGGAGGACCGGGGTGGGGGGGGGGGGCGAGGAAGTCTGTGCCAATCAGGCTTTGCTACAGTGTATAACTTTGCTAACAGGAAGAATGCTAAGAAGAATGTGATGACTTCATCAGTCTCCTGCTGCTCCTTCACTGTCCAATAACAAGGCTTTATTGCTTAACTGTGGTAGAGAAAATTGAGATCAGAAACCTAGCTGTGCTGTCTAGTAGTAAATCTCAGTATTGGGTGGACAGATAAAACAGCTTCCTTATACTATATGTATATCATGTGTGTATTTAGAAACTTGCCTGGAGTTCAGCTTTAAAAATCAATGTAGCCATAGATGTATAGAGTAAATGTTAGCTTTTACTTTACTTCTTGTATAAGTCCATTAGACGATTCATAAGTGGAATCTTCCGCATTCCGTCTACAATCGAAACAAACTAATTTGCAGCCTAAACGAACTAAGAACTCAGCACTTATTAGGCAGATTTTCCATGAATCTGCATGAAAATTAAATTTCGCCTTCATCAAGGAGTGAATAAACATATGGAAGAAGGTGTAATCTTATTTATCAAATATCATTTGTATAATTAAACACGAATATCATAAAAGGTCGGACAGGGTCCCCATTTGCATGTGTAAGTTATTTGCGGGACGTCAGTAGCAATAGACAGTGTAGATGGATGGGGGAGATTATGGGGTTAAATTAGGCTCAATAATGGCCAATTACACAGTGATCAATCAGAATGATAGATCTAAACAGCAATACAAAAAGACTGCCTAAGCGATTTTCTCAGACGTATTCCTTACTAAGCTTTCGTGTTCTCTAGTTTTTACTTTCAACTTTTATTTTCTTTTGTTAGAGATTGTCTCAGTGAATCAATGCCACATTTACATGATTAAGATTTGTGACATATGGAAAATAATTGTCACACACAAATATGTACATATATATACTTCTGGGGGGGGGATTAACAATTAGTTCTGTGTAAATATCGTGGGCTTTTCCATGTGCCAAATTAACAATGGTAAAAGACAATTTGCACTGTCCTTCAGACTTTAGAGGGGGCAGACTGTGGCCAGTGAGAGCAGAAAATGCCCTGGCATCAGTGGGAGTAAACAATCCCTATGGTCAGTAGGAGGAGGAATAGTGTCCCAACATTGGTGCCTGTGGGTGGAATAGTGTCTCGTCACTGGTGTCAGTGGGTAGAATAGCACACCATCATTAGCGTCAGTAGGAGGAAGAGTGCCTCATCATTGGTGTCAGTGAGAGGAATAGTGCCTCATCATTGGTGTCAGTGAGAGGAATAGTGCCTCATCATTGGTGTCAGTAGGAGGAAAAGTCCCCCAACATTGGTGTCAGTAGGAAGAATTGTTCCCCATTGTTGGTGTCAGTAGGAGGAATAGTGCCCCATCATTGGTGTCAGTAGGAAGACTAGTGCCCCATCATTGGAGTCAGTAGGAGGAATAGTGCCCATCATTGGTATCAATAGGAAGATTACTGCCCCGTCTTTGGTGTCAATGGGAGGAATAGTGCCCCATTGTTGGTATCAATAGCAAGATTACTGCCCCGTCTTTGGTGTCAATGGGAGGAATAGTGCCCCATCGTTGGTTTCAGTGGTAGGAATAGCTCCCTTTCATTGGTGTCAGTGGGTGTAATAGTGCCTCATTATTAGTGTCAGTAGGAAGCATTGTGCCCCATTATTGGTGTCAGTAGGAAGAATAGTGCCCCACAATTGGTGCCAGTAGGCAGAACAGTGCTCCATCTTTGGTGTCAATGGGTGGAATAGTGTACCATCATTGGTGTCAGTGGGTGGAATAGTGTACCATCATTGGTGTCAGTGGGTGGAATAGTATCCCCATCATTGGTGTAAATGTGAGAAATAGTGCCCCATCATTGGTGTCAGTAGGAAGAATAGTGCTCCATCATTGGTGTCAATGGGAGGAATAGTGCCCCATCATTGGTATCAATGAGAGGATTACTGCCCTGTCTTTGGTGTCAATGGGAGGAATAGTGCCCCATCACTGGTATCAATGAGAGGATTACTGCCCTGTCTTTGGTGTCAATGGGAGGAATAGTGTCCCATTGTTGGTGTCAGTGGTAGGAATGGTGCCCCATCATTGGTGTCAGTGGATAGAATAGTGTCCCATCATTGTTGTCAGTGTAACAAATTGGACTCCATTTTTGGTGTCATTTAGAGCAATCATACCCCATTGTTGGTGTCAGTGGAAGGAATGGAAGCTTTTTAGCAGTAGGAGGAAATGGGCTGGATTATAGCAAGCAAAAAGTCTCAGTTTGGAGACTACTGCTCTAAATGTTTGATTGTTGGGCAAAATAATGAAGCACCTGTACCAATCTTCTTTGGCAATGCATGGTATTGCAAAAACAGTTTGCTGCGCTTAGGGTTGATCAAATTCATGTAAAACATGCAGAACACGCAAAAAAAAAAAAAAAAAGAAAAGCATAACACACAAAGGGTTAATAAAGTCCCATTAGGTGATTAAATAAAGTTCTTGTGCTTAAATTGACATCTCCTGTGCAATGTTGTTCAGACTGGGTGTCCCACATAGATGAACGCTCACCCTGGATATTGACCAACTATCACTAGTATGGTCTAATAGGCATGTGGGGATACCCATAGGGAGCCTGTTGAAAGGACATCTCTTGAAAGAGTGCACCTCATAAATATAGATGGAAATGACAAAGAAAAACCTTCATTGCGCAATGCCATAAAACCAGGTTTATTGAATTATGTGTTGAGATTGTTGAGATGTGTTTTTTGTTTTGCAGGTTTATACTTACTTGTAGATACAGCTTTGGTCTGATGTTGCATCTGTCCCCCAACACCTCTACACTGGGAACCAAGCGGTCAAATGTGGTCCATGGCTCAGTTCTCACAGCTCCCCGAGCAGAGAGCTGCTGACTGTCAATCAGCAGCTCTCTGCTCTGCTCCTCCCCACTCACTGGAGCGCTGAGCTGTGGAGGGGCGGGAGCGGGCTTCTCAGGCTCTCAGTGGCTCGCTGAGAGCCTGAGACGGGTATTAGTAGTAATCCAAACTCCTTGGTCGGGATTACGCGGTGCCTGGACTGATTTCTGTGACATCAGCAAGAAGCAGACTTCAGTTCGCTCTCTCCTGAAAACGGGTCACAGGAGTGCAAAATGGATAGCACTCCTGCGATTCACAGGAGAAGCCCAGCCAAACGAGCACTGTGCCCCAAGCCCACCCAGTCGGTTGACAATAGTGAATTAATATATTCACTATTGTCTTCCCTATTCTCCTCCCAGCCAATCAGGAAGCGGCTCCTGAGACCCGATTGACCGAGAGGAGAAGCAATCATATAGGCCGCAAAGGAGACACAGGGGAAGCCGCTGTGAAACCGAGGAGGAGACGGCAGAGTGAAGCTGCCGCCTGGAGGAATCGCTGCCCACGACCTAGATAAGGCAAGTGTGGGGCTGGTGACCGACCGTTGGGCGGGAGAGGGGTTGCAGGTGATCCGACTAACCGGGGGGATGATCTGACTTTAATAAACTTAATGTGATACAACTTCCCAGTCCTGTGTGATACAACTCCCTAGATCCCCTCCGTGCAACTTCACAGTCCTTTCCGCCAAAAGCGATGACGGTGATGTGAGCTCTGTGTGTGCCTGCAGAGGCTGGAGCGATGTATGCTGAGGATGGAGTGCAGTGCTGTGTGCTGGTAGGGATGGCGGGGGGATGGAGGGGTGGCCGGTGGATTGTTTGTGCCCCCCCCCCCCCGAAAAAAATAAATAAAATACCAGTCGCCACTGGCATTTTTGTTAATTATACCATTGCTGTGTATCGTGACCTTTTAGGAATATATTTATGCAGACTTGTAATGATACCGAAAGCTCCACTTTAAGGTGTACTTCTGACTTTACACAGTTCCTGTGTTTGCTAAATAGAATTAGCTTTTCGCTGTTACCTAAAATAGCCCTTTAGATGAAATTATGAGAACTTGCAAACCTAAATGACTTCACTTCTTTCTAAACAGCCCCCTTTATCATTGTAAAACACACGTCCGTAACGCGCAGAGTGAGAAAACACTCCACAAAGCCATTAATAACAGCACAAAACAAAACACTGAAGGCAAGTCATTTAATAATCTGTTTCCTATGGGTCCGTAATGAAATAGTTATGGTTTTCCCACGAGAGCGATAAGGAGATATTAAAAGGTCTTTCCAATATCTTTAATAGCTAAGGGCAATAGCCGATTCAATAGATTCGATCAAAATCACCGGCATGCTCAGCTACGCCTGATTTATGTCCCCGACTCCCTCCAGTCATTACTCATCTTAGTTTGCTTTTTCACCGCTCATAAATTATGTCTCATAAATAAAAATACACAATCAAGGAAATCATATCAATTCATCCGCAGTGAATAAATGGCTGCCCTGTGGCACTCTGGCCAACCGCTCCTAAACAGGTCAGCTAAAAGCTGCCAATGGACAGACTCGCTGTAGATGTTTTGGTGAATTAGTACTATAAATTGTTAAATGGAAAACTGTCTCTTTATTTGATGAAAAAGGAACATAGATAGTTCCCACATTAATATACATATTATTTTAAGTGCATTCAAACCCAAAAAGTACCCTTGTACATTTTTTTAAATTCGAAATACTTGTTTCTTTGTTCTTAACAATGGCGTAGTTATTGCCATTTGATCTTGTCTGTGTGTGCTCTTTCTATGGGCTTTCTTTTATAGGGTGACAACCTTATATGCACACCCAAGCTGGCCATACACTGATCGAAATTTGGCCATTTCAGTTTGATTCCTCTAATGCCGAAATTTTGGGCAGCAAAAGACCGATAAGAGCTTTTCATCGCAGAATGAGACCATGTGTATGCTTCATCAGAATTTAGCTGGCCGAATTCCCGCCAGCAAAAATTTGAGAGCATGTTCTCAATTTTTCCAACGGAAAAACTTTCTATCTGAAATTCTGATCGTGTGTATGCAATTCCGACACGCAAGAACGAACGCATGCTCAGATTCAACTACGAAATGGAAGCTATTGGCTGCTGGGTATTGAACTTCCTTTTTCTAGTCCCGTCGTACGTGTTGTATGTCACCGCGTTCTTGACGGTCGGAATTTGCTGTGACCGTGTATATGCAAGACAGCTTGAGCGAAATCCCATCGGAATTCCGTTGGGAAAACCATCAGAGCTTTTTCTGACCAAAATTCCGATCGTGTGAACGCGGCATAAGAGCTTTCGGTGATAGTGTGACAATGCTAACTGCCAGGTCCCAATGCAATCTTAGCATTGTCACCTTTGCGTCCACACTTAAGCTGGCCATATACTAATCAAAATTTGGCCAATGCATTTGATCGACTTCTGTTGAAGAGACATATTAGAAAACTTTTCTCGATCAACAGTTTGCTGCCGGTGTATGGTCAACTCTACAGGAACACTCAAAGTGGCCATGCTGATATGCAACATACCTGTTAGGATCCCAACTGCAAGCCCAAGACCATGCCCCCTGCATCACCCAGCAGTGCTTGACTGACAACATCTTCTGCAAGAAGGTTGACAGTCACACTCAATTTTTAAGCATGGTCTATAAGGGGCATGGGACTATCTGAGCTTGCAGTGATGTTGCTTGTTGGACACCCATTTTAAAACCATGGGCATTCATTTTGAGTTACCCCTTCCGCTTCATCCCTCAGCATCAAGAACAGTCTCCACTCTTCTTAAAGGCTTTCTATAAGATTGTGTAGTGTGTCTGGGGAGAATTGTGCCCATTAAGCCATTTGTGAGGACAGGTACTGATTTTGGAAGAGAAGACCTGACTCACAATTGTAGTTCAGTAGGGTTGAGGTCAGGGCTCTGTGCAGGAAACTTGAGTTCCTCCACACCAAACTCATCAATAATGTCTTAATGGAGTTGGCTTTGTGCTGGATACTGGAAGAGAGAACCGCTGTCAGGGTACCAATAGCAGGAGGTCTCTATAACTCAGCATCTGTCAGAGCATGAGAAGGGCTCTAGGACCCATGAACTCCATCAGCACATTACTTGGGCTTTTATAAGGAAGTCAGCCCTTGGCTGAAGTGCTGTTTGATCATGAGCTGTTACCGACGTTCCTGTGTTACCTGTGATTCTCGATTACCAACCTGGCTTGTTTCAGACCTGCCTCCTGACCTTCAACTCACCTTGTTAAATGGATTTCCTCAGCCTGCTACCTGTCTTGACCTCGGCCCCCACCTAACCTTGTCTCCTCTGCTATCCACCTGGCACCGAACCTTGGTTTGTACATACTACCCTCTGTCTCAGTGACCCTGGTTACCTGCTACATCTCACAGACGCCACCTGCCTGCAGTAGCCCCACAGCACATCAACGGTGTCCTGAGCCTTTCCAGCAAGTAACTCTGCAGGCGTGCTGTGTGACTTTGGGCCTGACTCCTCCTGTCTCACCTCCAGGGAAGTCTGGAACTGAGTTGCAAGGGAGACCCTCTCTCCAGCACTTTGGTACCTGATAACAGCCTTCCACACAATTGTCTAAAATTACTTTGTATGTTGCAGTATTAATAGAATCCTACACTGGAAACATCTGCATAACTCCATAATTTAGAGGGATAGTAATAGATTTTTGGTCATAAAGTAAGGGTAATGGTCAGATGTCCATAAACATTTGACTATATAATATATTATTTATGTTTCTGATTAGTAAAAAAAAAAAAATTATGAGAACACCAATGGAAACTCAGTTGTCTGAATACAAAATCCTATTAAAAGTCTCTCAACCTACTGTATATAGATGTTCCGTTTCTCAATAAGTGCCCACAGTAACATTTTCATACCTTATACTCATATTCTGTGAATGGCAGCAATATCATGTCCTGAAAGGACAAGGAAGAACCATTGTAGACCAGTTCTGTGGGAGTCACCTCTTGAAAATCATTCAATTTCCGGCGATAAACTTCATAGAGGAGGATTTTCCCATTTGGATACTGTGGTCCATTCCAAGCCAAAAATGGAGCGTGGCCATGGGTCTGGACATCTATTAGAGGGGAGGGCTGGGAATTTGGAGCAGCCTCTTGTGTATGGCTAGTTGCCCATTCACTTAGAGCACATCCTAGTATAGTACAAGCTTCAACTTTTGCTTCATACCTTAAAAAAATAAGAAAGAAAATGGATACTGCGTAATAGTAAAAAAAAGAACTTACACCAGTGAAAAGTTATCAGATTTTTTTCATAGCTGAACTTCAAAACAGCTAAATATACATATTTTTCGGTGATGCGGTTTATAAGTCCTTGTTCCTCCCCCAGACTCTGACTAGACTATGAAATGAGAAGTAACACACTGACCATTTCTGTTACTCTGCTCTCTCCACCTATAAGTATTTCACTCATTTATCATTGCAGCACAACTTTTTGACTCCTAGTGCTGCTTCTTTCTGTTTCCATCGGAATATCCGTCGGACCGAATTTTCCAACTTGCCGGAAATATTTTCCGACAAAATGCTCCGATCGGACATACTCCGATCATGTGTAGAGAATTCTGATCGGACAAAGTGCCACGCATGCTCAAATTCCTAGACCAAAGCTATTGGCTACTAGCCTAAACGTAGTCCCGTCGTAACGAAATAACGTCATCACGATTGGATTTTCTGACAACTTCGTCCGACTGTGTGTATACAACAGTTTTTGGACAAAATCCAACGGATTTGGTTATCGGAATCTCCGACCGCGTGTACAAGGGCTAAGCTTTCTTATATAGGGGATTGCAAAAAATAAATAAAAAATTCCAGGTCAATTTCAAACTCTTACACTGTGTGAAAAAAACAAAACACATTTTATGAGGTACTTAAAGAGGAAGTAAACCCTGATGAGTTTACTTCCTCTTTTTTTCCCTGCAAAGGTAAAGCATAATGGACTACTATGCATCGCATAGTAGGCCCATTATGTGTCACTTACCTGACACAGGAGCCAGCGAAGTCGCGCTGTCCCCTGTAGTCCACCGCATCCATCTTGCTTGTGGTGTCTCGCAGCTGCGCCTCTGTCATTCGGCGAAGCCGCAATGACGTCACTCCCTCGCATGCGCACGGGAGTCGAGAAATGCGGCAGCTCCATTTTTGGAACTGCCGCGTTCAGTGCGCCTGCGCGCCGCTGTCTACGGCGCATGCGCCGTAGACAGCGGTGCCCGTTTTCGGGCAAATATCTCCTAAACCATATAGGTTTAGGAGATATTGCTTGGACCTACAGGTAAGCCTTAATCTAGGCTTACCTGTAGGTCAAAGTGGTTTGTAAGGGTTTACAACCACTTTAAAATGTTGCTAAACCCACAACAGTAAAATCAGTGTGCATGCTTGTTATACTCACTGTGGAACGCAAAGGGTTAATTCTGTGCATTGTGTAAAAAGGCTGTTTGATCCTGCTCTTCTACCACAGTCCCCGATCCATCTGCTTATAGTACAGAGCTCTAGGAGTCACTCTTCACATGCTCAGTTTGGTGTGTATTGCTAGAGAGCTTTTTTTTTCTTTTTTGGGAGGGTACATGTGATGAGCACAGAGCCAATCAGCACTGTCCAAGACAGAGGTCCAGGTCTCATGCAGCCTCATAGGACAGTCAAAGGAGAATTAAAACTCCTCCTACAAGCTTTACCCAGTGCGTGGCCAGACACTGATACACATCATTGCTATAAACTGCTGATGAGAAAGGGTATTTAGAAGTTTATATTTACTAAAATAATTGCTTTTCCATGTTCTGTGTACTGTGGGAGACCAGATATAGTGAATTCAGGGTCCTGGGTTTAGAAACACTTAACGAACAGACTTTAAAGAAAAGCCATCCATGCAGATTGGATAAGATTAACAAAACTATTAGCATGGTTTCAATCAGCATCCCTTGATTTTAACCATTTTTAGACTAGGCAAATTCTGACACTTTTTGTTTACATTTAAAAATCAGTATGATACTGCACATGCACGAAATGAAGCACATGACATCATGCGCTTTATCCTCCTGTGTGTGCCATACAACACTATATGTATCCATTGCATACAAAATTGTGAGCCCTCGGGGGAAGGTTTTTTTTTGTTGCAACAAATGCATGTAGTGTTGTACATCGCATGCAGGAGATGAAGCGATCACGCACATGTACAGTATGAAAATACTGAAAGATCTCATGAGATCTTGCAGTTTAGGCACAAGATTTCTATGAAGGCAATAATGACGTTGCCTTCACAGGAAGCATCTGTGCAGCCATGGCTAATGCAAACTATAGGCTGAGTAAACTTGAGCTTTACATTTTTTTTTTAACACAGATTTTATATATAGAAAGAGGGGAGGAAACCTTACTTGGTTCATTAGACTACACAGCAAAAACATAGGTGGGCCCATAAAATGTGCTTTATGTATTAACTTTTTAAAAGTTTTGAATAGTGTGGGGAAGGGTTTGAACCGCTGCCAAATTTCTACTCCTGTCCAGGGCTCCATTAAAGAGATTTTTCCCTCACCTAGGGTCATGTCACACTAGTAATCCTGTTGCTGCCAAGAACACATCTGTGACAGGATTGCTAAAAACGGCAGAGAAAATACTTACCAGCTATACACTTTGAACAACTGGAGACAGATTCTGGACTAATAATGACTATTTAACAGGCAGAAAGGGGTGGGTTAAGAATTCTCTTAGAAGCATGGGAAAAGGACAGAGATAAAAAAAAAATCATAAACCAGAAGTTCAGAAATTGTAAGATGGTATACAAGCTTAAACGTTAAGGCATTTAAACTTACTGAGTATATGGGTTTAGATTCTTTATTACAAAAGAATGTTCAGTCCGAGAAACAAATGAACTGTTAAAGTGGTACTGTGTGACCTTCATTTCAGCTGGGTGATGAACAAAGAGAGTATAGTTGAGTATTTCCCCATTGGTCTTCAGAGGTGCTTGCCAAGTGCCCAGAATCTCATGGGCACTTACAGCTTGTAGTTGAGGTGGCTCCATCCCAGAGGGTGAAGATGGGTGAGTTCTAATTCTGGAAGGACTACTTAAGCAACTCCCTTTGCTGTTAGTTGCTTGGATGATATATGTAACTTCTGTCCCAGGTTGTAGGCCAAAGTCATGATAATGAGTATCCAAACCAGCATAAATCAGCTGGCCATTTCGATATAGTTCATAATTTCTGATTTCACCATTGGGCTTGTCGGGGCTTTGCCATGATAGTTTAATAGATTGGGCACTTGTGACTGTAAAACTTGGAGGTTTGATGTGTGATGGCGGAGCTTCCATTGTTCGAAAGTGAGTCCGTGAGCTAGTTGTGCAGCCTCCGCTAGTACAGGCCACCAAGCTGATGTTATATAACGTAAAAGGTAATAAGCTGGATATGTTCTTGGACAATCTCTTCCCAGCAAAATATGTCTCATTATCTATTTGAATGATGTACTTTGTAATTTCCCCATTGGGCACGGATGGTGGATCCCAAATCACATTGACCTCACTGGAGCTGAGAGGCTGAACAATAGGTGGTTTTACAAATTTTGGTGGCCCTTCTAGAGTTTTTATAGGAGTAGGGTTACTGGTGGTGCAGCCACCTAACGTGCAGGCTGTTATGGAATAAGTGTACTCGGTATAAGGTAAAACATCTTTGTCTGTATAATTAAATGTTGAACTATCAAAGCTAAAAGGTAATGGAAGGTTGTTTTTTTGCAATCTGAAATAAACAACATTGCCATTTTCATCTCTTGGTTTTGACCACTGGATAATGATTTGATTGGGATTATCAATGTGAGATACCTTTGGAGGAATAAGATGACCAGGAGCCGCTTGACTAGTCTGAGCCACCATCCATGGGCTATCTGTGTACCCAACAGAGTTCCACCCACGAATTTTATACTCATAATGTGTCCATGGGTGTACACCAACATCTGTAAATGTAAACACCTTCTGTTCTGTGTTGGTTTCTTTAAAAACAACATTTTCATTCATTTTTTTCTTGTTGCCTGGAGAGTTCTCTTGAGTGCACCTTTTAATTACTTCATAGCGAACCATTTTCCCATTTGGTTGGGACGGATTAGACCAAGAAAGTGTGATGTGGCTGGCATTAAGGGATAGGATATTAGGGGGAAGCAAAGAGGATGGAGAAGCTTCTTCTGTTTGGATACGTTGAGGAAATGTTCGGGTGCATCCAGCAGATGTACAAGCTTCAAGTACCAAATAATAGACCGTGAAAGGTTCCAGACGACGAAATAAAAACTGCTGAGCCAGGCCACTGTATTCCAGGTTATCGTCACTATAGATATTGTACATCTGGACAAAAATGAAAGACATGTAAGTGATAAAATAGTTTTGATTGCAACCCAAGGCTGAACACCAGAAAAACAGCTAAATAAACAGATAAAATATGTACTGTATTCCGTCTATCCAGTACCAGGATTTACACAGCTGTGTCACACAGCACAATCCAGCATTGCAGGGTGTGGGGTGCTGATCTTTCTCCGATGCAGTTTCACTTACAGGTCTCCTCCCTACTAGAGTTGAGCTAAGGTTTGGTTGAACTCAGCTGGTTGGTCTGCTATTATATGACAGTTTACCATGGGCTTGGGCTAAAACTTCCTGCCTTCTGAGCTCTGCTGTACATGAACTGCAAAAAGCTGATACCATTTCACATTCAGGTACTTGAGCTGCTTGCTTAAAAAAACATGTATGTAGTAATAATTTCAGAGCTGCATTAATATCTGTTGTGACAGCAGGCAGGTAAAATTACCTGGTTGCATCCAGGATGGCAGGTATGTGTGTCCTAAATTCAGGCTCTATGCTGATTTGTTCCACTAGGGGGAAGTGCTGAGAGTACTTTATTGGTGACATAATAAGCCCAGCTCAAGCAAGTTGGCTCATTAGGGCCTCTACAAAAGTTCCCAGGCTGGTTCCATCCTTCCATCCATAAGTTTTGTGCTGTGTAGACTGGGGAGCGTGATACCAACCTGTGTGGTGAGACAACGCCTGTGTGGCAATCCTCATAAACAGGGAGATAGGTGCTGGGGGCAGCACAAGGCTGCACCTAGTTGATAGCTAGGGAACCTGCATGTGTAGTAAGAGACCAAGTTGGCAAGGATTTATTTTCATGTTTCTTTTTGTTTTCCTGCTATTTTTTCCCTTGTATATAGTGCAAATAAACCACATTTTTGTCTTTTTCACCTTCAATACTTTTTATTGTGCCTAATTTTTATGTAGTGAACTCATCCAGGGGGTCACACACCTCCGCTGCTGAGCTAAGCCCCTCACACTGTGTATTTTCTATACGCCTGGAGTAAAGCTTTAAACTGAAAATATCAGGATCCTACTCAAATCATAATAAGCATAGGATAAATAAGGCATACTATAATATTTGAACAAATTTCAGTGCCTCTTGTGGAAACCACTTGGCAAATTCCAGGAATATAAGCTGTTGAAGTTACATATAAAGCAATATCAAAGCATCAATTTGGCAGGTGGTGGGTATCGTGATTGATGATGGATTTGCAATGAGGGACTTTTCTTTTGTTTTTTTTTGTTTTTTTAAATAACGTCACCTATGACGAAACGCATCTGGGAAGGTACGCAGTGACGCCACCACGCTCTACGAGGGGAGGACGGGAGGACGGGACGCTTTTTTGAATGTCGGCCGGCTTTTATGATTCGATGCTGTTTTAAGAAGTTTGTATGTAAGTGCGATATTTAAATCTTTAATAAATTATGTGAATGGTTTTACGCTATGGAGGCATTTCTTTCTTTCTTAGGTTGACGCTGGAGATACACCTGATTGCCGACTGTCAGAGTTTTTTTAGTGCTGTGATGCTGCCATATACCGGCGATAGTGGAATCGTGATGAGATCATAATCTATCTTGGCTAAATTGTACTGAGGCTATTATTTAACCTGCATCCGGTAAGCGCATTAAAATTCTGGTGACGGGCACTCGTTTACAGTTGTGTTTGGATTCACCGCGGTGACTTGATGAGCACGGATAACCTGGACTTTATTTTCCAGTCCCAGCTTTTTGCAAGCTGCTACATGTTATTTCTACATCTTTTATAATTTCTTGCAGCCATATTTGTGTAATGTTAATGTAAAATATTTTTTAGGTAACATATATATTTTCTAGATAACACATATTCATCTTCTGTGTGGGCTATCAATTCCCTATTTATATTTCTTTGTGTGGTTTTTTAATATTGAATAGGACCATTGGCGCAGCTTTCCAAATTTTCTTATATTTATTCTAGTGTGTGTATCCCACTTAGAGCTGCAGCCTTTATTTTTCTTATATATTTTTTTATGTTATTCTTTATATTTCTTTTTAATAGTTGCACCTTTTTCCTGAGCGCAGTTTATTTATTTATTTATTTATTTTTTTTTTTTTTTAATAAGGACTTGTCAAATAATTGGATGTCTTTATTTCTAGGTTACAGCTTTTTTTTGTAAATGAGCAGGGGTACTATATACCCCATACTAATTCATTGGGGGGAATCTAGGGCCCCCCTTATTTTCAAAGGGAGCTTCCAGATTCCAATAAGCCCTCTGTCTGCAAACTACCACAGCCACTGGGCAAGGATTGTGGGGAAGAGGCCCTTGTCTACATTGATGGCATGGTGGCCTGGTATGGTTCGGGGCCCACTTAACTGGCCAACCAGGCTGTATGCTCAGATTAAAAGGTCTGATTAAATGTCTGGTATGGATTTCCTGGGGATCTTACACATTTCTTTTGTTTTTTTTTGTGTGAGGTAATCCTTTAAAATCCATAGCAGACTCAAAGGGTTTGGTATGTATTTTATGGGGGCTCTATGCAATTTTTTTTCATTGTTGCTGTAGGATATGCTACAGCAAAAATTATATTTACAAAGAAAACTACAGTTTAAATTCCAAACAAATTAAATTCATTGACAGTTTCTTTTTATAAAAAAAACAAAAAAAATAGCACATAAACTCCTCCAAAGGTCCCCTCCCCACCCCAAAATATATAACAGTCCTTTATAGAGGTATGTGTGCTGTTTTTTCTTTTTCTTTTTTTTTTTTAACAAAGAAGCTATCAATGACATTTGGCGGGACATGCCGACAATTTTAAAACTTTATTCGTATGGCATACACAGTGACATACCAGCAGTATGCCGTTGGTTCTCTGAGGTGCTGACCACTGTAGCAGCAACGCCCGGCCACTTTCTCTCTTCTCTACAGTGAAGTTATTCAATCCACTTGGTGGAGCTTCCCAGGTCTGTACAGATGTCAATCCACTGGACACACTCCCGGCACTGTTGGCAGCCTCAATGCATAGGTGATATATTGTAGAAGGAAGCAGACCAAATACTTTAGCTTCATATGATGTTCCCTATTTTACAAAAGAAGTATTATAGATATGGAGATACACACGTAGAAATAATATCATATATAGCACATTTAAAAGGTATTCATGTTATTGGACATACTGCAATATAAGAAGACACATAGTAGATTCAGAACCTTCACCAAAGCTGCCCATACACTAGTATACATTTTTTGTTTTAAGAATTTTTGTTCAATTTTCAAATCGTTAGTGGGGTAAAAATGATGTGTGTTTTTAACCACAGTGACAAGGAAATTTAAAGAAGTAGATTGGAACATTTTTCTCGAATGAATTAATTTCTTACTGTGAATTTGGTTTACATCATTGAATGCACTGTGATTTTTCATCCAATTGTCGTTCAAACATCTACTAGTGCATGGCCAACTTATGTCATGTTTAAAAAGAACATATGCATATACTATGTGAAACACTGTGTATAGGCATACTGTGTTATCATGACTATTTTAGTGACTTTTTTAATAGCAAAAATATATGGAATAATACATTATAGCTAACATCTAGAATTCAGAACCTGGGCTTCTGCAAAGCAAATGCTAATTAACTTGTTTAACTGGTTCATAAAGACTAGTTAAACAGGAAGTGATGTTGGAAAGAAATGGGGGAGGCAAGAATTGAGATAACACAGTCATGTGCTAAACACAAGGGAGAGTCTGAAAGAAGACCTATGTGGAAGTAAGAGGCTCCATAACAAGAAGAAAATATGGGTAGAAGGAAGGAAGGTCTATGCCAGAGGGGAATTCACAAGACCAAAGTAAGAACTTCTCCTGGGGTGAAGCTAAATCTACAGTACGAGTAAGCCATATTTCTGCAAATCTGCAATTACTTGAAAAGCCTGGTGTTCTGGTTGCCTACAGAGAACGTGACGCTGCTGTAATTCAACGTGACTTTTTAGTGTATACTTATGGCAATACAGGCCATTGTCATAGCTTATTTGCTAGGAAGGTTAGGTAGAGTGTTGTGAAAATATCTGTAAATATTCTGTATGTCGTGTATTATTTTACTACAGTTGTAAGTGGTTTGTATGTACAGAATTCTTGTTTACTGCAGTGGTCTCCAAACTGTGACCCACTGGCCCAGATGCTTGTCTTTTTCTGGCCCTTGGGGCACTACTTCACTCATTGATACATGGCATTATTTCTCCTCTTGACATTATTCCTCCTTACTTCCACATACACCCTCAATGGACCACTATTTCTTCCACTGACACCAATGATTGGGCACCATTCCTTCCACTGACACTAGCAACTGGGCACTATTTCTTCCACCAACACCAACAATAATGCACTATCCCTCTCACTGACACTGACAATGGTGCACTAGTCCTTCCACTGACACTATTGATAGGGCACTTTTCCTACTTCTACTGACCACAGGTGCTATATAATTTGTTTATCTGCACTGACCACCAAGCTCGAGGCCTTTTCTACTCTCACTGGCCATAATCCGGCCCTCCTAAAGTCTAAAGCACAATAAACTGGCCTTTTGTTTAAAAAAGTTTGGAGATCCCTGCTTTCCTGCAATGTAACCTAAAAGAGACAAAGCAAAACACATGCTTTTTGCTTGTGTGTACTCTGTATAGTTATTCACATTTTCAAATAAGATTTAGGGAACCTTTGTAGCCAATATTAATCCCAAAGATCAAACCATACTGTAATTCCCATATAGAATATACTATTTACCAATAATAAATTATATTATAAAATTTTTGCATTTTGCATGTTTAAATAGAATAGGCGTACCAATGTGTTTTAGATAACCATAAAAAAACTGATAGATGTCTATAGGAATGCAACACAAAATTTTAGAGTGAAACAATACATTTTAGCATTACATTGTATGGAGGAACTATGCTTTTGCAGTAAATTTCATTGCAGAACTATGATTTTTCTAACTAGAATTTATGGTGGAACTCTGCTCCAAATCTTATAATGAGACTGTGCTGTTTTTGCACTATTTTTTTTTTTTTTTTTTTGGTGACTGCATCAAATTATATTATTTTTAACTCAACTTTTTGTATCTAGGACTTCATATCTGGTGTGCAGGCTAGTTCTTAATATGTATTTAATGGCATAACCATATGCTGAACCCCCTTCTTTATGGCTTTGAGAGGATTGTGAAGGATCAGGATGGATTATTTTTCTACAGGATTTCTTTGCTGTCTGGGTTCCTTTAGCGAGAGTTTCCTTCACTTTACTTCACTTTAAGTGACTTTGAACATGGCATGGTTGTTGGTGCCATACGGGCTGGTCTAAGTATTTAAAAAACTGCTGATCTACTGGGATTTTCATACACAACCATCTCTGGGGTTTACAGAGAATGTTCCAAAAAAGAGAAAATATCCAGTGAGTGGCGGTTGTGTGGAGGAAAATGCCTTGTTGATGTCAGAGGAGAATGGGCAGACTGGTTTGAGATGATAGAAGCAACAGTAACTCATATAACCACTCGTTACAACCAAGGTATGCAGAATATCATCTCTGAACGCACAACACATCGAACCTTGAAGCAGATTGGCTACCGCAGCAGAAGACCACACCGGGTGCCACTCTTGTCAGCTAAGAACAGGAAACTGGGGCTACAATTCACACAGGCTCACCAGAATTGGACAAAAGATTGGAAAAGCGTTGCCTGGTCTGAAGAGTCGTAATTTCAGCTGCGACATTCAGAATTTGGTGTAAACAACATGAAAGCATGGATTCATCCTGCCTCGTATCAAAGGTTAAGGCTGGTGGTAGTGTAATGGTGTGGGGGATATTTTCCTGGCACATTTTGGGCCCCTAATGCCGCGTACACACGACCGGACTTAGGTCCGACAGACTTTCGACTGAGTTTTGACGGAGTTCTGACAGAGTTCTGACGGACTTTCCGAATGAACGGACTTGGCCACACACAATCGCACCAAAGTCCGACGGATTCGAACGTGATGACGTACGACTGGACTAGAATAAGGAAGTTCATAGCCAGTAGCCAATAGCTGCCCTAGCGTTGGTTTTTGTCCGTCGGACTAGCATACACACGAGCGGATTTCTCGGTAGGAACTGGGTCCGGCGGAGTTCTGGCGGAAAAATTTGAAACATGTTCCATTTCTAAAGTCTGTCAGACTTTTGCAAATCAAAAGTCCGCTGCAGCCCACACACGATCGAATAGTCTGCCAGAATCATTCCATCAGACTTTTGATGTTGAAAAGTCCGGTCGTGTGTACGCGGCATTAGTATTAACTGAGCATCGTTTAAATGCCATGGCCTACCCGAGTATTGTTGCTGACCATGTCCATCCCTTTATGACTCTTCTGATGGCTCCTGATAATGCACCATGTCACAAAGCTCAAATCATCTCACCACTGGTTTCTTGAACATGACAATGAGGTCACTGGACTCCAATGGCCTCCACACTCACCAGATCTCAATCCAATGGAGCACCTTTGGAATGTGGTGGAACAGGAGATTCCCATCATGGATGTGCAGCCGACAAATCTGCAGCAATTGCGTGATGCTATCAGGTCAATATGGACCAAAATCTCTGAATAATATTGCCAACACCTTGTTGAATCTATGCCACAAAGAATTAAGACAGTTCTGAAGGCAAAAGGATTCCAACCCGGTACTAGCAAGGTGTACCTAATAAAGTGGCCGGTGAGTGTATAGTCCCAATTGTGGGCCTACTTCCACTGCAAAGGCAGGGTTCCAGTTTTATGAATGTACAAACATGCCTGCTTCAGCACCTTTACAATATAACTAACCAAGCACCTCCTGTTATTAGCATAACAAGGCTGTCTAAAATCCATCAAGCCTCTCCGGCATCCTAATCTTTTTATAATATGCAACGTATCTTCATGAAAAATGTAGACGGTGTTTGCAGCACATGGAGGGGCCTAGCCGCGTATGATGAATGGTTTGTTTACACTTGATGCCGGACAAACACATGGAAGATGAATAATGTAGAATATATATAGAAGGGTTACGGCAAAATCCGCACCACAATAGCATTAGGGACATCTCCTCCGGAATGCAAATAGTGATCACCTCGAACAGATTATATAGAAAACTGCCGGTTGCCTGGGGACGTTTTAGAACTATCTCTTACCAGAAGAAACATGGAGCATGTGGGCAATAAAGCAAAAGCATATGTATATTGTCAATAGCAGCACCTGTTCAATTAGGTTTTATTCCTGAGAAGAGAGTCCATTCCTCCCCTAGGTGGTAATACTATCAAACACTTTTTGTTGTTTTTTTGCAGCTTGAGTACTTAAAGAGAACTTCATCAATGAGCTTTGTGTGAAATGACATTGGGGTGGATTTACTAAAGGCGAAATCAAAGTACATTTTCCCTAGTAAATGCAATGTAGTAAAGCTTCACTTTGCAAAGAATACCCAATCAGATGAAAGGAAAAAAAAAAAGCATTTTTTTCTTCCACGTGATTGGATGATGGAAATCAGTAGAGCTTTGCCACGGTTACTAAGCTCTGGGGAAAATGAGTGAAAATGCACTTGCAAAGTGCACAGTCTATTTGCCTTTAGTAAACCCTCCCCATTGTGTCTTACATATAAATATGATGTTAATATACATAGATTATCCCATGTGCCTCTGCTGTGATGCATTATTTATCACATGATAGGTCACAGGAATGTTCAATGTCATTGTGTGAATATGATTATAAATATTAGAGTGTTCTACATTTGTCAATTTACCACCACCAGGTAAATTCAGAATGTACAACCTTACTTTTTGCATCATAAAGAGACTCTGTTCTAATGTTCAGGCCCAGAGACAATCAAGAAAAGCAATAAAGTGGATATAAACAGTTACTGAAATATACAGTAAGCTCTTATGTTTTTTAAATTTAAAACTAATTCTAATTTTAGTTTCATCTGCAGCTTTTTCTAAAAAAAAAAAAAAAACTAGTGATCCTGCCTAAATTGTAAGGCATTTACTGTTATAGGGTGACAACGCTCTGTCCCGTGTGACAACTGTGCTCCTGAGTTGTCAAGCTGCCCCTGTATCCCTGATGAAACCCTTCAGGCTGGGTTCACATATGTGCGGCCGCGGTTTTGTGCCTGGGGTCCGGTGCGTGTCTGTTCACTTGTTCAGGTGCGATTCAGGTCCAGATTTGTGCCTGAATTTGCACCTGAACCTGACCCAAACACGCACCAGACCCTTTTGCAATCTGCTCCATGGCTTCCCCGGACCTGTATGAACCAGCTCCATTGAGAGCCGGTCACACTTGCATGTCATGCAAATTGGATGCAGAGAAACACATACAATTCGCACATCTGTGAACTCAACCTCAAGCGGTCATGCTAATAAACATTGCGCATGCATGGTCTACTGCAGCCACCATTAGTAACTGGTCCAGAGTAATGATAGGAGGCAGATGCTTCAGTGAGTGCAAGCACATACAGTCAGGTCCATAAATATTGGGACATTGACACAATTCTAAACTTTTTGGCTCTATGCACTACCACAATGGATTTGAAATTAAAACGAACAAGAGGTGCTTTAACTGCAGACTTTCAGCTTTAATTCTAAAAGGTATTTACATCCAAATCAGGTGAATGGTGTAGGGATTACAACAGTTTGTATATGTGCCTTCCACTTTTTGAGGGGCCAAAAAATAATGGGACAGATTAACAATCATCAATCAAACTTTCACTTTTTAATACTTGGTTGCAAATCCTTTGCAGCCAATTACAGCCTGAAGTCTGGACTGCATAGACATCACCAGACACTGGGTTTCATCCCTGGTGATGCTCTGCCAGGCCTCTACTGCAACTGTCTTCAGTTCCTGCTTGTTCTTGGGGCATTTTCCCTTGACTTTTGTCTTCAGTAAGTGAAATGCATGCTCAATCGGATTCAGGTCAGGTGATTGACATGGCCATTGCATAACATTCCACTTCTTTCCCTTAAAAAACTCTTTGGTTGCTTTCGCAGTGTGCTTCGGGTCATTGTCCATCTGCACTGTGAAGCGCCGTCCAATGAGTTCTGAAGCATTTTGCTGAATATGAGCAGATAATATTGCCTGAAACATTTCAGAATTCATCCCGCTGCTTTTGTCAGCAGTTACATCATCAATAAATACAAGAGAAACAGTTCCATTGGCAGCCATACATGCCCACGCCATGACACTACCACCACCATGCTTCACTGATGAGGTGGTATGCTTTGGATCATGAGCAGTTCTTTCCTTCTCCATACTCTTCTCTTCCCATCGCTCTGGTACAAGTTGATCTTGGTCTCATCTGTCCATAAGATGTTGTTCCAGAACTGTGAAGGCTTTTTTAGATGTTGTTTGGCAAACTCTAATCTGGCCTTCCCATTTTTGAGGCTCAACAATGGTTTACATCTTGTGGTGAACCCTCTGTATTCACTCTGGCAAAGTCTTCTCTTGATTGTTGACTTTGAAACACATACACCTACCTCCCGGAGAGTGTTCTTGATCTGGCCAACTGACGTGAAGGGTGTTTTCTTTACCAGGGAAAGAATTCTTCGTTCATCCACCACAGTTGTTTTCTGGGTCTTTTGGTGTTGCTGAGCTCACCGATGCATTCTTTCTTTTTAAGGATGTTCCAAATAGTTGATTTGGCCTCACCTGTTTTTGCTATCTCTCTGATGGGTTTGTTTTGTTTTTTCAGCCTAATGATGGCTTGCTTCACTGATAGTGACAGTTCTTTGGATCTCATATTGAGAGTTGACAGCAAAAGATTCCAAATGCAAAAAGCACACTTGAAATGAACTCTGGACCTTTTATCTGCTCCTTGTAAATGGGATAATGAAGGAATAACACTCACCTGGCCATAGAACAGCTGAGCAGCCAATTGTCCCATTATTTTTGGTCCCTTAAAAAGTGGGAGGCTCATATACAAACTGTTAAATACCCTCAAATTAAAGCTGAAAGTCTAAAAAGAACATCTTGTTAAAGAACAAGTTAAAGAACAAGTTAAAGAACAAGTTAAAGAACAATTTGTTTCATTTCAAATCCATTGTGGTGGTGTATAGAGCCAAAAGTATTATAATTGTGTCGCTGTCCCAATATTTATGGACCTGACTGTAGGTAGTGACTGAAAGAGGCTGCAGGCACCAGATGCACTGAGATGCATAGCATAAAAACAGTATTTTATTGGAAAAAACAGAAATTGTTTCTTGAAATAGTGGCTAGGCAACAATATTATAATGCACCTCGTCCCTATATTGGTAGCAGTGAAATGAAAAACTAGTGGCATTATAACAGTGCCAAAAACAGAATCCATCAAGGTAAAATGTACAAACTTGAATTGCTACATAATAAAAACAATCTAATTGATGATAATGATAAAATACACACGTCCATGATATAGTCAGTTTGGGTATAATAAGTAAAAGCTGGTACTGCAGTGTCTGCTCCTGACATGTTTCGCCAGTAATGGCTTCCTCGTGGGACTTTAAGAGACACTAATGGTTAAGGGACTAACACAAAGAAGAAAAAAAGTGTATAATAGTCACATGGAATTAACATGTAATATGCTTTAATACAATTGTTAAAATGAAATGAAGAAAAGTTCACTCTGTCATAACCTTCCCTCGCTTATCTGAGCAATCACCAGCAAACCCCCACCTGACCGCCAGCATCAAATCACCTGTGAGAAAGAGGATAACCAGCCCAGAAATATGATTCTGTTTTGAAACGACTGAAATTTATTCTTGCACGAAATGTCTTCATGTTTGGGCCCTCCCACTACCTCCAGGTGCAGGGGGTTGCAGTAGGAACACATTGTGCCCCATCGTATGCCAACCTGTACTGGGGGGTGGGAGAGGGAACTATTTGCGCATGAGGACATTTCCGATTATCTTAGGTATATTGTTTCCTGGCATCGTTATATTGATGATGTCTTGTTATTTTGGACAGGTACCCCATGATCAGTTGATGCGATTTATGCAGCTTATCTCATGCAATGACTTTAAGCTTAAATTTACTATGAACTGTGACCAGCAGAAAATAAATTTTAGTAAATTACTTTACGCATAGTTAAGATTAAGGTTATTATTTAGAATTTCAGTCATTATTGTTGCTTGTGTCATTTGTGTTTGTATTTGCAATGTCTTTGTACAGAAAATAACCGATCAATTGTTGTGTTCATATTGTTTATTCACTCTGTCATGCACCCTTATGGCTACTGCCATCTGTATAGGTGCATCCTCCCTTGCTTCCTTAGCTGACTCGATTTGCACCTTCCTGTCTGTTTGCATTTGGAGCCAGGGCATGCCATGCATGATTGCATGGATGCCCAGGGCACCTGCAGGCATTTGCCCAGCGGTGTCCTGTTCTGCTGCACCTCTTTCCCCTGTTTTGGTCTTCTCATCTGACGCTCATTCCCTGGTGCATGGATTATTCCATCTGATCCCTAGTTGCACAACCCTGGCATCTTCTATACCCTGCTGCAGCCCTTAGGGTTTTGTTTGGGTGGCTGAGGCATTCAGGATGCCAATTTTCCTCTCCCCGTTGGCACGCCCTTCATTCTTGCCGCAATATTCCGCCGAGCCTTATGGGTCTTGTAGTCGGGTGTGGGTACTCAAAGCACTGCACATGCGCTGTAGCACTTTCTTGTTCGCATGTGGCTGTGTGAAGGGTATATGAAGCCAGCCCCTCTAGCATCCATACTGCTGGAGCCCCAAGGGCCAAGTTGATATGGTTGCTTCTCTTAGGTAAGTAAAGGATGTGTTTCATTTATTGTCTTGTGTAGTAACATTTGTTTTTATTGTTCATGTGGGGACTGCCCCTATTTTTGTAGTGTATAAAAACCTAAACTTCTGTTCAATAAAGTTATTCCTTTGATTTTTACCTCAACATCTTGTCTGTGTACGATGCTTGGGATAAAGGGCTGGTATTAGCTATCGGTCTGCTTGAAGGGTTTGGAGGGCAGGGGGCACTGTTTGGCGGAGCCTCCCAGGTGGGGTGTCAGGCTGTCCGTCACACAGTCACTATGTATTTGTGCATCCCAAGTGCTCATAATGATTTATTTTATTTTATTCTTTTCCCAGTTTCTGCCAACTTGTTCTTTATATTAAGGCTCCATTCATGCTTGTGCGACTTGCCATGTGATTTTGGACATCAAAGTCGCATGACAAATCACCCATTAAAATGTGTGTAACCTTTTAAAGCAGAGTTCCACCCAAAAGTTGAAGCTCTGCTTATCTACTTCCCCCCCCCAGTGCCACATTTGGCACCTTTCAGGGGGAGGGCTGAGCAGACACCTATCAAAAACAGGTACTCGCTCTCACTTCTGTGTAAGGGCTCCACTGCAACCTACGTCATTTACACCCCCTCCTCTTTCCCTCCGCTGCCTTCTGGGAGACACACACAGGTCCCAGAAGACAGTGGAACCATTCGGAAAGCTCAGTGTGACTCGCACATGCACATGGTGATGTATCAAATAGTGTCCCCCATCAAACAGTGTCCGCCCTGTACTGCGCTTGCACAGTACGGAGGACAAGGAGAAGCCGAACATCTCCGAAGATAAACGGCGCCTGCGCACTGAGTTCAGGTTCAAGCCCCACCATCCAAGTGGACATAGAGTTAAAATAAAAAATAGCTGAGCGCAGCGAGGCCGTGCCCGAAGCGTGGCGAGCGGCCCTGTTACTATGAGTAACCGTATGTCCACTTGGATGGTGGGGCTTCAACCTGGACTCAGTGCGGAGACTTTCGTAGTGTCCTTCTCCTCCATACTGGGCAAGTGCCGCGCCTGCGTAGTACAGGGCAGACACTATTTGATGCCCGGACACTTTTTAACAGAACACCAGAACATGCACCCGGAGCCGATGGACAGGACGGCTTCGGGTGCCGACATCGCAGTATTTGTAGCTGCTGACTATTTTTTTTAATAGAAGCTGAACTTCTCTTTAAAGCCCCAGCAGCTTAAAAAAAGGTGCCTGCACTACTTTGTCACACTGAAAACCCTGCATCTTTGGAGTTGCGCTAATGTGAATGGAGCCCAAAGTTTCAAGATTTGTTTACACAGTCTGGTCAATTGGAGGACAGGAGCATTTCGTTGTATATCAAGCTGCAAACAGGACAAAGGGTAACATAGGGGGTTATTTACAAAAGGCAAATCCACTTTGCACTACAAGTGCAAAGTGCACTTGAAATTGCACTGAAGTGGAAGTGCAGTCACTGTAAATATAAGGGGTATATCTGAAATGAGGGGAAGCTCTGCTGATTTTATCATCCAATCATGTGTAAGCTAAAATGCAGTTTTTTATTTTCCTTGCATGTCTCCCTCGGATCTACAGTGACTTTACTTCCAAGTGCACTTTCAGTGCAATTTCAAGTGCACTTTGCACTTGTAGTTTGCTCTTGTAGTGCAACGTGGATTTGCCTTTAGTAAATAACCCCCACAGTGTAGACAGAGTAGGGGGAATCTTTGGATTGAAGGTGAATATTGCAGTAAACACGGGTTTTGTTATTTAATACTTTGATAGGCTATTTATTCATATCTTGTTACTTTTTGCTGGAGTTCTACTTTAAATACATTATTTTCACTTGTAAAACCCACTAATTCGTTTCTGTATCCCTCAGGAGTCATTTAAAAAGGCTGCACCCTTACAATCCAAAAAACACACTACTTTCATCTAAGGTCCCTTTCACACGGGGTTGATCCACTCAGAGGACTCCGCTAGCTCAGTGGGAGAGCGCTCCATTGATTTCCGCTAAGCCGGTAGATGACAGGTTTGTCTCTGCTCACTGAGCAAGGAGGGACTTGTCAGAGCCCCGCTGATTTCTATTGGGAGATCGGACGAAAACAGACAGCATGTCGTTTTGTCATCAGATCTCATCAAATCCGATCCGCCAGATGAATGGCAGACGTATCGCCATACGTCTGTCTCGATCGGATGGCAGATGGGTGTCAGCGGACAAATCTCTGCTGACATCCGCCTGCCCATAGGAGTCAATGGGTGGCCCCCTTGGATCGACCTGAAAAATGGACAGGCGGATCGGAGCATGCTTATCGTGTGAAAGGGGCTTTATACTTTGCCTACAATTAATTTTCTTGAAATTGTGAAATTTGGCTAGAATGTTTCAGTATCTCACTGAACTCCTGGCAAAACAAAACAAAAATAAATAAATCAACGTTATCTATACTTATTGGGGTTGATTTACCAAAGGCAAAAAGACTGTCCACTTTGCAAGATGCAGTTGCTCCAGAGCTTAGTAAATAAGCAGAAGCTCTGCTGACTTCCATCATCCAATCATGTGCAAGCAAAAATGCTGTTTTTTTTTTCATTTCCCTATGTGTACATTGGAACTCAACTTTGGATAGACCATTTCCTACTATTTTTTCTTAATAAATACACCTCAATTTTCTAAACCTGTAGCTTTATGGAGGCTGAATGAAAGCCTCTTAAAAAATGAATCGACATGCACGGCGGTTAGACAATTGATTTATCAGTTTTTATCAGCTCACACATGGGATATGACAGTGCAACCATTTAAAAGGGAGGCTTTGAAGTGTGACATAAGGGGGATCCTCATTTCTGAGGATCCCAGCTTCTACAGGAACTCATAAGCTTGAGTTTACCCATAAAAGTTCACTTGAGGCTCATGTATTTCAGCTATTAGAAAAGCAACGGAAAGATCTTTTACATATAATTGACATGGCATACTTTAAACATAAAGACTGAATGCATAGTACTATGTATGAATTTGGTAATAAGGCAGGTAGACCACTGGCCAGGTCAATTCACACTAGACCAAATTGTACTTATATTTCCAAACTTCGATGCCCTAATAAGGGCTTAGTAGATACTTCTGAATACATTGCTTGGACCTTTCAAAATATTATAGAACACAAAGGGACGCAAAATAATGGCCCAATACATTTTGAATACAGCCCCTCCAAGATTAGATCAGGATACTGCTAACTTTTTTTTTTTCATTAAAACTTTTATTGACAAAGATAATGGGTAACTATACATAGAAAGTAGCAACAGAAACGTATACATAGTGTATATACCCAAATGCAGAGTATGCAATTACCTGGTACCAAGCCCATATAATATTTTTACTGGTAAAACTTAAAACAAAACAGAAAGAAAAGTTAAAATAAAAAAAAAACAACCTTTCTCTGAGCTTGTTTTTAGGTAAATGCATTGAATGATGTTTCATCTACATGTCATATATAATGTAGGAGAAGCCCCATAGCAATCTATCCATCTATCTAACTGTGGAGGAGCAAGGTTAGGGTCATCCAACCAGGTCTGCCATATAAAGTTAAACTTTTTAACCTCATTGCGATGTCGATATGCAAACTGTTCCCTGAGGAGAAGAGAGTTAACATAAGTAATACATTTGGGACTAGTAGGCACAGCAGATGCCAGCCAGAAGCATGCTATACGTTTCCTAGCCAGGTATACTGTAGCAGTCTGGTTACCATAATGTAAATACCATTTAGATACATTTCAGCATCAATCACTCCTAAGAGGCACACTAATGGGGTAGATGGTATGGGCATTTTGGCCAAAGTGGAGATTTCCGTCCAATATCTGGTAAACTTTGGACAGCGCCAGATCATATGTATGAAGTCTCCCCTATGGATGGTACACTTTGGGCATAAGGGAGAATCTCTTCTTCCTCAATCATACAATTGAACGGGTGTGCGGTAGGATACTATGTATTATGAATGCTTGGGAAAGAAGTAAAGACTTAGCGACAGATAAACTAACAGTCTGTGCCTGGGTTTGTAGCATGTGACCGAATTGGAGGTATTGATAAAATTGTTTCCTTATTAAGGAGAATTCCTCACAAAGATGATTTGGGACGTCTCTGCAGGGAGGGGAGATTTAAGTGGATCAAGGGGCATAATTACAGATTTGGACCAATTGATAGTGAATCCAGATAATCCGTCTGTACTGTGTATTTGGCTGGGCTCCGCTCGCAGTCCTGCCCAGTATGGGCGGGACTGCAAGCCGAGCCGAGTACATAGTACAGTCGGCTCGGTCTTTTTCGGCAGCGCTCGCTAGAGAAACAGCAGGGAGGCGGGACTACGTGCGGAGCCGAGCCGAGCAATCGGCTCTGTCTTGTTCGGCGGCGCTCGGCATTTTTCGGCGGCACTCTGTATTTTTCGGCGGCGCTCTGTATTTTTCGGCGGCGCTCTGTATTTTTCGGCGGCGCTCAGTATTTTAGACTCGCAGACAGTGGTGATCGGCGTATAACACGCACCCACGACTTTCCACCAATTTTAAGGGGGAAAAAGTGTGCGTTATACGCCGATAAATACGGTATATAAAAACTGGCAATGATAGCGAATGTGTCTGCAATTTTTAGGCAATTTAAAATTTTTTATTTTGTGAGAATACAAGTGGGAATGGTAAATATAAAATCTGGCTAACTTAAGCATATTTAGGCAATGGTCATTAAGCATAAATTACTCCCTTTTGTTTTTCCTTTTCTTTGTATTATTGTTGTACAATGCCATCCTTTTAATAAAAATATATTAAAGGAAAAAATCTCTGGAGCAACTGCACTTTGCAGAGTGAACAGTCTATTTGCCTTTAGTAAATCAACCCCATAATGTTTGTGGATTCAGTGTTAGAATAAACCTTTCCCAAGAAAAGCATGCAGTCAAATATTGCTGACCTTATTATTCTAAAAATGCTAGCTGCTTGGCTAATTTTGAACCTCCTAAATAGACAGACAGCCTTTTCAGCTATCTTCTGTGAACTAAAGAAGACCTCACTCCTATGTTATGGAAATGATGTAGCCAAAGGTATTCTGTAGTCCTAACATACTCCCTTATCGTCAGATACCAGTGGTACTCCTCCATAGATACAGTACAGTGAATATGCATTGTGACTATAGAACAGGAAGTGTGTTACTGGCAGGAACACCAGGTGAAAATAAAGAAAAACTGTTTAATATAAAAGAAAACAAATGCAGCCATGGCGTCTAATTGCTGGTAAGCTGCAATAATGTACATGTTTGTTCTTGGGTTTAGATACACTTTAAATCGTTATCTGCATTCTTGTTCTGGGCTAGTGGCGTAGCTCCCTGGCGGTATTCCCCGAGTCTGGCTCGGGGTAAGATTTAAATACCATAAGCGGTATTCCCGAGCGAAACTCGGGACCGCATCGCTGGATCCATGGAGGGGTTTACTTACCTTGTCCCCTGGATCCAGCGATGTCCCCCTGCTGTGATCTGCGAGCCGTCCTCCGCTCATTCTGTCACAGTGTCGAGCTCCGTTCCCTGCGAGCGTTGAGACGCACGGGGACAGAGTTCAGCGCCAAATTCAAAAAGTAAAATACACAGTATAGATACAGTATACTGTAATCTTGCAGATTACAGTACTGTATCAAATAATTACACATCCCCTTTGTCCCTAGTAGTTTGTCCAGTGCCCTGCATACAGTTTTATATGATAAATACTGTTCTTTATGCCTGGAAACTGGAGATATCAAAAAAAAAAAAAATATCCGTTTACACCAAAAGTGGTTATAGACCAGCTAGAAAACAGCGATAATAAATTAGAATCACTCGCAGAATTGAGCAATAGTAATTTGTGGAGAAATTCATCATCAAACACTAAAAGTAAGGACAGCGATAATTCTGCAACTCAGCATATTTCAGTGTTTTTGATTTGATTACATTAATGAATCATTTTTATTATTATGTTATTATTTGTTATAATTATTTATAGTTATTTATTTTATTATATATATATATATATATATATATATATATATATTATAATTTATAATTTCATATTTCAAATTTTATCATACCCAGGATGTCTATTAGACTCTTGTTTGGACAGATTTAAGTGAATTATTTCTAAGAATTACAGGCCTACAATATAAAACGCCAAATTTCCATGCAAAATAATGGTACCACTTTCAGCACCTAAAATCTGAAATAATCATACCACCAGGGAGGTTAATGAAACCAGCGGGCAGTATAACAGCCAGACATCTGGCATGTGCAGGATTCAATTGTTTTTCTCATTAAAAGTTTTCTTTAAACTAACAACAGTGTATTATTATCTATGTAGTTTTTCATTTTTTCCAATGACAGTTGGTGAAAGTCATCTGAAGTGGGTGTCCACATTGAACATAATCTCTTCTAGTCACAGACAGGAGAGCAGGATGGCACTGAAGAAATCATATTAATAGTGGAATGAACATGCTAAACAGAAAATGGCTTTGAAATGTACATTTTTCCATGCTGCTGGTCATGTGTCTCTCCATTGTAGTTTTCCTTCTCTTTTATTTTGATTAAAATGATTGCTCTGATACCCCTCTAGATTAGTCCATCAGCATGACTTGTGGGGGTTATGGTTTTAAAAGCCCGGACAATCTACTGGAACTGATCACAGCGAGATGCAGAGCCAAACCATTAACTCAAAGAACCTCGCACGGGTCTTAATTCATGATGAAATACAAACCTACAAAGTACCATCAAGGACTCCAACTTTGGACAATCATTTATACTTTATCAGTATGAAAAAAAGACTAGAGGGACTTTTAACAATCATTACTATTTTTTGCCATCTGTAGACAAAAGATTTCAAAACATATTTAAAACATAAAACAAAAACAGCAATCTATGCTAATACACAAAAAGCATCTAGCAAAAAGAATGATATATAAAGTCCTTGATAAAACCCAAAATATGAATTGCAGGGCTATAAATAAGCACCACCTTAATCAAGGTCTTCATAATATTCAGTTTTGAACTCTGGCCGATCAACATATGACAAAATCTGTGCTCAGAGTGATCATAGTGTGGGACCATCATCAACCACCACCAGACAATCAAGGTGAACGCTCAGGACCTTGCAAAAGAGGTCAGAATCGGTGCTCAGGGGGATCAGAGTGTGCGACCATAATCAACCACCACCAGACTATCAAGGTGAACGCTCAGGAGCTCACTAGTAAAACAGGTTAATACCCATATCCATAAAGGAGATCTGGGGCTCCTGTGCTGCTGAACTTTCCACTGCTCCTAATCAGTGTCATGAATATTCTCCCATATGACTGAAAAAAATCTAAAATGAGAGAGCTCTAATGGTGTAGTAGGAGATACAATTTTCTAGAAATACCACAACAGTAAAATCCACTGCAGCCGGGAAAAACACACACGACTGTCACTGTAAGTATACCCATCTAACAGCGTGTGCCATCAGTCCACTAACTCTGCCCAATGAATTTTGTTCTGCAGGGGCTGCGGTCATTACATAGGACAAAACGAGTTGGGAAGAGGTAGCGGATTTACATAAAAGGTCATCGAATGGGTATACCATCAGTGTTTTAGCTGCACTGCAATTCATATTTTGGTTTCAAATCATATTTGCTCTTACTATTATTTAAAAATGTTTTTACTAAAGTTTAACTGCAGTCACTGGCTCCAAACCAGAACTCTCCAACCCTTATTTTCCAGGATGTGGAAATGAGCACAAGGAGCCAATTTTATATGTGCTGCAGTGCAAGATGCCTGCTAAAAAGAGAGGAGAGCAGACTGGCAGAGAGATTAGTTCATTGTGATGCTTCTCCTTTTAATGTCCAATCACAAACTGGATGGTGAAGAGACTTTATAGGATAAAGAGCCATAACTTTATAGCAATAACTTAACTTGGCCCTGATGTCTAAACTTCCCTGCTAGTCCATCTGACATCAATAGTATGCAAGCTCTTGGAGGGGGTGATAAGGGACTATATACAAGATTTTAGTAATGAAAACGGTATTATTAGCAGTAATTAGCCTGGATTCATGAAGAATCATTCTTGCCAAACCAATCTATTAACCTTCTATGAGGAGGGGAGTTGCCATCTAGATAAAGGAAGGCCTGTAGGCGTGGTGTATCTGGATTTTGCAAAGGCATTTGACACAGTCCCCCATAAAGGTTTACAGTAAGGTCCATTGGCATGGACCATAGAGTGAGTACATGGATTGAAAACTGGCTACAAGGGGCGAGTTCAGAGGGTGGTGATAAATGGGGAATACTCTGAATGGTCAGGGGTGGGTAGTGGGGTCCCACAGGGTTCTATGCTGGGACCAATCCTATTTAATTTGTTCAAAAACGACCTGGAGGATGGCGTAAACAGTTCAATCTCTGTATTTGTGGATGATACCAAGCTAAGCAGGGCAATAACTTCTCCACAGGATGTGGAAACCTTGAAGGAAGATCTGAGCAAATTAATGGGATGGGCAACTACATTGCAAATGAGGTTTAATATAGAAAAATGTAAAATAATGTATTTGGGTGGCAAAAATATGAATGCAATCTATATACTGGGGGGAGAACCTCTGGGAGAATCTAGGATGGAAAAGGACCTGGGGGTCCTAGTAGATGATAGGCTCAGCAATGGCATGCAATGCCAAGCTGTATCTAACAAAGCAAACAGAATATTGGAATGCATTAAAAAAGGGATTAACTCCAGGGATAAAGCAATAATTCTCCAACTCTACAAGACTCTGGTCCAGCCACACCTGTAGTATGCTGTCGAGTTCTGGGCACTCAGGAAGGATGTACTGAAAAAGGCGCAAGTACAAAGAAGGGCAACAAAGCTAATAAAGGGTCTGGAGGACATTAGTTATATAAGAAAGGTTGTGATCACTGAACTTATTCTCTCTGGAGAAGAGACGCTTGAGAGGGGATATGATTTCAATTTACAATTACCATACTGGTGACCCCACAATAGGCATAAAACTTTTTGGTGGAAGGGAGTTTAACAAGTCACGTGGACACTCATTAAAATGAGAAGAAAAGAGGTTTAACCTTAAACTACGTAGAGGGTTCTTTACTGTAAGAGTGGCTAGGACGTGGAATTCCCTTCCACGGGTGGTGGTCTCAGCGAGGGGCATCGATAGTTTAAAAAAAGATTAGATAAGCACCTGAATGATCGCAACATACAGGGATATACAATGTAATACTGAGACATAATCACGCACATAGGTTGGACTTGATGGACTTTTGACTTTTTTTAGCCTTCCCTACTATGTAACTATGATCAATGTGGCTAGGGTCTGTGTTGTCCAGAGGTGGAGGAGTACTGAAATGCCCTCGATAGGTCAATGGTTCTCTGTGACCGAGGACACCCAACTGATGGAGTAACTTAGCTAATCTATTAAGTGGAGGGAGAAATAGCAGATTTCTCCTATTCCCAAGACTTCTACACTTACCTTGCTAATGATGGTTAGGCTAGGCACATTGGGGAGGGCCCTTGACTTCTGCTATCTTGATACACCTGTGTAATGTTGGGAGGAGCCTGTGGGTGTGTGCCAAGTGTATTTAACACTCTCACTCTGTGCTAGCCAGTCCTCATGGCAGCACCTCCCTGTGCACACTACATGGCACTTACTTTTTTATATCCTAAACAGGTAATTACATGGTTTTTCCTTTCCTTTTTATGCTCACATATGCTCACTTTTGTTTTTGTCATCTATACCTGTCTCATGGTCTTCTTTTCTTCCCTTTTTGTCTTTTCTTTTCTTTTTCCCTTTTCCTCTCTTTTTCTTTTTCTCTCTCTTCTCTTTCTTTTTCTCCTTTTTTTCTTTGATCTTTTTTTCTCTCTTCACACACACTCCTTTTCACATTCACTTGTCCACCTGCACGTTGGCATTGGGCTCTAGCTACTTACCACAATATAGTGTACTTATAGTACACCCAATATATATAGATTTTTAGACATGAAGCCCACTGATACGACTACCTGGATTTCTGCCTTTGGTTTTCCTTGGGGATGATGTTTAGTGCGCCCAGTCCCTCTCCTGCGGGCTCCTTACACAGCTCCCGGTACAGACAATTGGGACAGCCTCTGATTCTTCCTCCCCCATTTTCCAGATTTATCATGGTGTAAGTACTGAGAGGGATGAGGAACTCTCTCCCTTTTCCCTTGTACACATCCTCCCCGTTGAGGGGTATAACGTTTGATCATACTGGTCTACTCATGTTTTTTAGTCTTTTATAGAGTTGCATGCATCTGCCCCTGAAGAGTGGTATTATCCATGAAACGCGTCGTGATTTTAGGATGCATTCTCTTGCCTACTGATAGGAACTTACTTAGACAAATTAGTACAAAATAGAACTGCCAATATAGGTAATATATACTAAAGAAAATTGGTGACAATTATAATGAAAGAGAAGGGTTTCGCTATGAACCCATGGATAGTCCATAAGTAGATGTGAAAAAACACATCAAAGTGGTCGACCAAGTAAAACCTCTATGATACCTAATAGTGAAGTTGTATCTCTATCCAGATATTATAGGCAAAACAAAACAAAACATAAAGGTCCAACTTTAGGGCCAACAATGCATCAGAAAAAAAAATTAAAAAGGAGAATATAAGAAGGGGGGAAATAAGAGAGCAAGCTAAGAAAAAGGTAAATAATGAAGACAAAGAAAAAAAAAAGTAAAAACTCATACCCTTTCAAATAGGGATTGTTTAGCCCTGCAGGACACTAACAAGTTTTTCATGTAACATGATCCAGGTAAGCCTCCCAAATCAAATCGAATAATTTTTAATATACTTAATTTTTTTCAGCTGTGTTGTGGCCCGTTTCTTGTCAAGCGAAGTCCTCTTCCACCTCTCACTTTTCTGGGCAGTGAGTGGGCCAGAGTGATGCAAAGAGCAGCACTGACGTTATGTTGATGTAATTACATTAGGTTGACATGATGACCCACTCCCAGAAAGGATGGCAATGACAGTCTGAGATTACAAGAAATGGGTTGGAATGAACTGGCACTGGAGCACAAAGTAGTGATCTGAGGCGCACAGTGCCTGCGAGATGGTGAGTATTGCAGAAAACGCTGCCTTGTTTATTTTACTATGTTCTAGGCTATTAATGAAAAAAAAATCCAACTATATTGTAGTTGGGCTTTAATTATGAACAAAGGGCCATTTGAGGATGTGAATACTGTATATGAAGTTACTGGATATGTACATTACAGTGAGGCACTGGTGTTTTGGCAATTCATAAATGATGCATCCTGCTTGAAGTGGGTACAAGTAACAATAGGTCAAAGGGTTTTTGCTGGCGGAATACAATCAAAATGAGAATTGATCTGCAGACGTCAATAGATTTCAGTATGGACACTTTCTACACAAATTGGTCACAAGAACTGGTTCGCCAAATGTATTCCCGTCATTTCTAATTTATTTATCTGCTGACAGCGTTCTTTCCTGAGCTTCTCTGTGGTATTCTTTCCAAGTGACAGTGCAGGAGTTTTGCTGTTTGTTTTTTTTTAAACTTCCAAAATGTTGTACCTACAGCAAGGTATGAAGCTATGAAATGTATGTCTACAGGACTGGGGTTGAAGACAAGTTCAGCCTTGACTGTTTTTTTTTATTTTTGGATCACTTTTCTTGCTGTCTGTGATCCTGTATGGAAGATTTCACTTAAGTTAAGGTAAAGCTCCCCAGTGGTGGCACAGACCATAAATAATAGCTTCAAATAGGTTTGATTCGTTCTGTCCAAATCTTTAAAAAAAAAAAGAGTTTGACTTTAACCAGTTCCCGACCGGGGGACGATGATGTACGTCGGCAGAATGGCACGGCAGGCAAATTGGCGTACAGGTATGTCCATTTGTATTTGCCTCCCTGCCAGTGCCAGTCGGGACCCCCGTGAGTCCAGTCGCGGGTCCTGCGGACCCGATCGCCGCGGGGTTACCCGCAGTCGTCTCACGGGGAGGCTGAACGAGGAGATGCCAATGTAAACAGCATCTCCCCATTCTGCCTAGCAACAAGTGACACTGATCTCTGCTGCATGTGATTGGAGCAGAGATTAGTGTTCACTAAAACACAGCCCAGCCCCCCACAGTTAGTAACACGCCCCTAGGACACACTTAACCCCTACACTGCCACCCCCCTGGTTAACCCCCTCACTGCCAGTGTCATTTACACAGGAATCAGTGCATTTGTATAGCACTGATTGCTGTATAAATGACAATGGTTCCAAAAATGTGTCAAAAATGTCCCATGTGTCCGCCATAATGTCGCAGTCACAATAAAAATCACTGATTGACAGCATTACTAGTAAAAAAAAAAATTATTAATAAAAATGCCATAAAACTATCCCCTATTTTGTAAACGCTATAAATTTTGCACAAACCAATCAATGATCGCTTATTGCCTTTTTTTACCAAAAATATGTAGAAGAATACGTATCGGCCTAAACTGAGGAAAAAAAAATTTTTATATATATTTTTGGGGGATATTAATATAGCAAAAAGTAAAAAATAATGTGTTTTTTTCAAAATTGTCACTCTATTTATGTTTATAAAACCACAGGGGTGATCAAAAACCACCAAAAGAAAGCTCTATTTGTGGGGAAAAAAGGACGTCAATTTTGTTTGGGAGCCACGTCGCATGACCGCGCAATTGTCAGTTAAAGTGGCGCAGTGCCGAATCGCAAAAAGTGGTCTGGTCTTAAGCCAGCAAAATGGTCCGGTCTGAAAGTGGTTAAATCTAAAGTTTAATCTGCTTATATTTTGTTATCCCTGGTTCCTCCCCATCAACACACTAATGGCATTTAAAAAAAAAAAAAAATTCGGAACATCCTCCATGATGGAGGGCATGATGGACAAGTATCTTTCTGCATTTCTCAACATTGAGGACACCATTGATCCAAACCAAATCTCCAACTTCATTTGAAGAAATGTAGCCCCAAACTTGCAAGGAAACTCCATCATGCTTCGCTGTTAGCTGCAGACACTCATTATTGTAACATTCTCCAGCCCTTTGGGAACAAACTGTTTCCTGCTACAGCCAAATATTTCACATTTTTACTCATCTATCATGTTTGTGCACCCCAGTTCCTAGGTTTTCATGCATAGTTGTGAGTTGCCTGCCAGACGTCAGTCCAGTCTTCTGTCACAAATTACAAGCATAGATACGATGTCCAGTGGCTTACATAAGGTGCGTTAGGGGTTATAGGGTTAGAAAGCAAATTAAAGTACAACCTAGAAATTATCCCTTTTGTGTGGGGTTTGGCAGAGCATAAAGGCTCAAACATGAACATCTGGTCCAACGCTACCTAGGAATGAAGATGTGTAATATAAATGTGGTGGGAAGCACAACACCAGGTAAAATGTCAAGTTACGCATAATGGAAAGCATTGGATTATGCAGGGACAGCAATCTGGATGTCCATTTTAGCCAGCTTCATATAGCCAGAGAATGAAGGGTAATCGGATTAGTTAGTGACTTGTGGTCAAGAGGTAAAACCCGACGCAATTTATTTACAGAGTGCAGGTAGCAATCCGCTGCTTCTAAACCCAGTCATAAAGGCACCTCCTGGGCAGCATGAGTAGTAGGTCTAGTTGGGCCACATAATGATATTTCATAAAATATGGAGCCCCCCCCCCTAATATTTAGGATGCAACAATGTTAATCTGAGGAACATTGGCTGGTTGGCCAGGCAGCACCCAAGAGAAAATGGGAGACTCGCCACTGTAAATTACACAAAAAGTGGGATGGTAGTGTTATAGGCAAAACCCTAAAGAGGCAAAGAAGCTTTGGTAACAGAGTCATTTTTATTGCTGAGATTCTGCCTAGCCAGGATATGTGTAAGGGGGATCAGCAAGACATAAGAGATGTCAAAAAGGTGAGCACAGGGTGATAATTTAGGCTATAGATGTCTCTAGGATGGCTAGTTGTAAACCTAAGTATTTCAGGTGGCGATTGGACCATGCAAACTAAAAATAAAGCACACAGGGCTTGAAGCTCAGCAGCCACCAGTGAACATTCAAGGCCTTTCATTTATGCCGATGAGGTGAGGAAAAGAAGGACTCTGTCCACAGACTTACCAAGCTTAAGTTGAACGACCGGCACTTCTACCCCTCTAACATTCAGGCTGCTGCCGATACAGTGAGCTAGGGGCTCTATTGCCAGCAGGAAGAGTATTGGGGAAAGCAGGCACTCCTGCCTAGTCCCCCAGACTATTTGTATCAGACATACGCCCTTGGGCCTTCGTACAACGAGAAAATTCAGCATAAAAAATTCAAGCCAAAGCCCCATCGACCCAGGATATACAGTAGGTAGGGTCAAGAAAGAACTAGAACAGAACCAAGGTTGTTCACCTGAAATCACCTGATTTTGGTAAACATTAAACTTTTTTTCTTTTTAGGGAAGATACTACCAAAAATCTTCTGCTTAAACACACTTTTGCTTACCTGCTAATATTTTTTTTTTAATCTGTACACTCACTGCAACATAAATGCAGGAGTTACATCACTGGTGCCTGCCCAATGGACAAAGCAAGAAGACAAAAGACCCAAAAGAAGAAGATATAGCATCGGTGGGGATAGCGTTTATGCAGGGAGCATGGACCTTATCACTGAAGGAGAACAGACCCAGAGGTAAGTGTGTCCAAATCTACAAGTATCCTGTATCTATTCGTACAATGACATTGCAACTTTTTTTGCCCCATGACCTATCTTCTACTGTACATTAGAAGAAGGTCTAAAGCCCTGGAGATTGCATTGCTGAAAAGTTTGAGAGATAAAAGGCGCTGGAGACTTCTTCCTCCCACCAGAGTCCACCCAAACCTTAAACACAGTCTTTGTGTGGAATTAGCCTTTAGCAGTTTGAAAAAGCAGAACATGGTGTGACTAAATGCAGTTTTACTACCCAAGTAGTTTGTTATAAGATAACAATTCAAGCAAGCTTCAGCTAGGAGATCAGTTGCTTTTTTGTAATCGGAGATGGGACAGATTAAAGCATTAGAAAGCAGGAGTAATGGTGGGAAAAGGGGGAATTAAACAAGTAGAATGTGATGGAACAACATTAATGACTATTGGATAGAGGACAGCGTCTGTAGTTTCCTGTGGATTAATGACGCTGTAGCCCCATTATTTCTGCTCTGTCAGTGTTTCATTTCGTAGCCTTGTGTACAACACTTCCAGACTAGTTAAAGTGGAAAACAATCAGGCTGTCCTCTACCGTGCCGATGGGCATGACGGCAAAGCTTCAAAATTGCTGTACAAGTTCAAGACTGAGATCTTAAAACATCTACGTGTTCTGATTTTAAAGGCTCATCTTTCGCCAAAATTGAATACATACACCCACAATAATAATAATAAAAAAAAAAATTTAGCATTTAGACCCCATTCACACTTGTGCATCTTGTCCTGCGACTTGGGACTACAAAGTCGCATCAAAAGTCGTACATGATTTCCAATGAGTACTGTTCATATCTGTGCGACTTCAAAGGGGATGCTGGGACTGTGACATCATAATGGGTGGGGACATCACCCAGTGACCCCGCCCATTGTCCCTATATAATGGGTGGGGTGAACGGACTTTCCTCCGTGTGCGGGAAAGTCCGTTCATTTCAAAAGTCCGGCGGACTAGCACACACACGGCCGGAATTTTTGAGTCAAAACTACTTTCTAAGTCCGCCGGACTTTTGGGGGAAAAAAAGTCAGCCAGAGCCCACACACGGACGGATTGTCCGGCAGACTCTGGTCCGCCGGATAGTTTGATCATGTGTACGCGGCATTACAGAGATCACAGTACTCCCCTTGACAATGCCTTCATTTGCTCTTATCTCCAGAAGGACAGAGCCATATTTGTTCAAGCATTATCCAGGGTCAGCATTTACTTCCTAGATATTGGCTTACGGATGACACAATGATGTGAATCCTGCTGCCTGTGCAATCTTTGGCTTTGTACTTCAGTGGTGGCCTGTGCACTATGGCCCCTTTCAGGACACCAGACGCATGGATTCCTATGACGTGGGTGGTATTTTTTGAAGCACCTGATTAGAGCCAGATGCTCTAATAGGCTTCAAAACAGGGTGGGCTCGGGCGCAGAGAGTGCGCCCTGATTCCACCCAACTCTGTGACGATAGCAAATTATTTGATGGGCACGAGTGGCTGCATTTGATGGGCACAAGTGGCTGCATATGATGGGCACAAGTGGTTGTATATGATGGGCACAAGTGGCTGCATATGATGGGCACACGTGGCTGCATATGATGGGCTCAGTGGCTGCATATGATGGGCACAGTGGCTTCAAATGATGGGCACAGTGGCTGCATTTGATGGCACAATGGCTGCATGCGATGGGTAATGTGAGGCTGCAATTGATTGAGGGGGGGGGGGTTCAGTATTTTTCAGTTTGTTTGTGCCCCCCCAAAAATTTTTGCATCAGCCCCCACTGGTATTCATAGTTGTCTGACATGGATCAATCTCTACTGTGACCTCTCACCTTGTAACTTAAAGGGCAAGTTCATCTTTATACACTTTTGTTTTCTAAATTTCAGTTCCCCTATTCACCAATATAGCATTCATGTACTTTTCTTGCAAAAATATCAAAGCTTTCCATTAAATCTCATTAGCAGATACCCTGCATCATCCATCTACCCACCCACTCCCAGGTCCACGTTTTTTTAATGAAATGCAATCAATCAGTGATCATCACCCTTCTCACTAAATACATAATAAGATTGCATAGTGTATGGCCATGTTTATACACCTACATTTACTGGCTGTTCTTTCACTGCCATTAATTGTTAACGGCACAACAAACACAGAACCAAACACACATTTTACCATGTGAAAAAAATAAATGCTGCAAAACGCACAGTAAAAAACACGCAACCCACAAAATGTAAAAACATTTCAATCTGATTGTATATTTAGTGAGAAGGGTGATCACTGATTGTTTGCATTTCATTTAAAAAATGTGCAGCTGGGAGTGGGAGGGTGGAAGATGCAGGGTGTGTGCTAATGAGGTCAGCTGGTCAACTCCTTCCTGTGTCATGACCTAAAGTCTGATCAGGAAGTAGGACATTACTAATGGAAACGTCTGGAAACGCAGATTTAGACAAGAAAAGTGAGTGACTGTGATGTAATGGAAAGCTTTCATATTTTTGCAAAAAAAGTACTACATGAATGCAATATTGGTGCATAGGGGAGCTGGAATTTAGGGGGAAAAAAGGGTACAAAGGTGAACTTACCTTTTAATACAAATGTATCATCTTTGACTGATCACTGGGGGGAGAGGAGACTGAGGAAATGCTTCCTCTCGCTGGCAGCAGACTGATGACACAATCTTAACCTAGACACGTAGTGGAGGAAAAGTAAGCATCAACATCAGAAGGGTTGAACAACCCAGCCCCTTGCAATCCATTCAGCTGTATGCAATAAATTCTCCTTTTGTGCTTTCCTGAGAGGAGCGGTCCTTCTGCATTCCTAATTATAACAACTGTAGCACCTCTGCGCTGCTTCCTGGACAGTACTGGCTATACAGTGATTTTACTTGTTGCCTAGATCAGCACATTAAAGCGGTAGTAAATGATGTGAAGAGAAGAAAAGCAAAGCAATGTTATAATGTGCTAGTATGCATTGCATACTAGCACATTATGTGAAACTTGCCTTAAAGTGGTTGTAAACCCTTACAACCAACTTTGACCTACAGGTAAGCCTAGATTAAGGCTTACCTTAAGGCTTACCTGTAGGTCCAAGAAATATCTCCTAAACCTATACGGTTTAGGAGATATTTACCCGAAGACAGCCACGGCGCATGCACCATAGACAGCGGCGCGCAGGCGCACTGGGGCAGGCCGCAGATCGCGGTGATATGCCGCGAGTGTCGGCTCCTGTGCGCATGCGTGGGAGCGTTGTGATTCGCCGGAGCCGCGACACCCGGAAGTCGCTCCGGGTCCTATGGCTGCGGCGAAGAGGAAGACGGAGGACCGCTTCGGGGGCTTCGTTCTCAGGTAAGTTATTCATAATGAGCTAGTATGCTATGCATATTAGCTCATTATGCCTTTGCCTTACAGGGTGTGCTTTTAAAAAAAAAAATTGCCTTTATTTCCTCTTTAAAATGAAGACCTCCAGTGGTGCACTGTTATCTCTGACAGGGCTTCCATCTCCCCCCGGCCTTCCTTCAGGGTTGGTGAGTCGCAATGACGTCACTCCCGCACATGCACGTGGAAACTTCTGTTCACGGCACAGGGCTCCAAAGTAAAGGGTATGCTGTTCCTTCAGAGCGCAAATGCTGATGACATCACCGCACCATTCACAAGTAAATATCTCCTAAACGGTGCACATTTAGGAGATATTTACAGTACTTATAGGTACGCCTTATTATAGAGAAAAAAAGGAGAGGAAATCTGCGCTACAGTGTGTACTTAACGAAAATGTGTGATGCAGCAGTTCTAATATATACCCAAAGTGTAATATACATATAGAGACAAAGAAAAAAGAAGAGAACTGCGCAATCCCCAATATTTCTATTAGGATTTAAACCAATCTACCTTAAACAGGTGTATCTTGTGATCTATAACTCTAAGGCCGCGTACACACGGGCGGACTGTTCGCCCAACTTTGACCGCTGAACAGTGTTTGGGCGGACAGTCCGCTCGTGTGTGGGCTTTCAGCGGACAGTTTCAGCGGACAGTTTGACGAACAAGGTTTTACGGAATTTCCGAAAAACTGTCCGCTGAAACCTTGTTTCAGCGAACAGTCCGCCCGTGTGTAGGCTTGTTCGTCAAACTAAGTTCCGCGCATGCTCAGAAAGGATTTACACGCCGAAAGTTATAATGCAGTGTATAGGACGTCGTATTTTTCGTCCCGTCGTACGTGCCGTTCACGTCATCGCGCACGGTTTCAGCAAACTGTTCGTTCGTCGTGTGTGGCCATGTCCGTCCATGCTAATTTTGAGCGGACTGTTTGCCGAAACTGTTTGACGAACAAGGTTGGGCGAACAGTCCGCGCGTGTGTACGCGGCCTTACACACCAAACTTATGACTGAATAAACCATAAAACATTACTTATAATTGTATACAGTGAATATATATGTTCCCTCATAGGCTATGAACCAAAAAGGAAAAAACATGTGCAATTCAAAGAAAAAAAAGGCATATAAAGTAAACTCAAACGGTTCTAAAACTATATGTGATAACATAAAGTCCATAAACAGTCCAACTGAAGAGACACCCTGTGTGGAAGGGATCTATTCAATCGTAAAGCTTTTCAATCAGCGTGAAGAAAAACCAGGTGCACCTCCACCAGACAAGTAATAATAGCCCCTTACCAGATGTCCCGGTAGGGAGCGCTTAATCACAAAATGGGTCTGCAGATGGATCAAACTTGAGCCCTCCAAATGGAACACTACCGTAAGGCAGGTTGGGAGATACACCAGTCATAAACCGTCCAGCATGGGAAGACGCTGTTTGAAGCGGGACTCAGATGTATGGCATTGTAGAATCAAGGAGGGTTCACCATAGGGAGGAAAAAAAGCGCTCCAAATAGTGTAAAATCATTTATTAAAACGAATATAAAAAACAAGAGCACTTACAAACATGAAAGAACATCGGGCATATCATCAAACTGGGCAAGCGTCGGCCGATCGCGAACACCAATCGATATCCCTTCTAGTACCGGTTCACATGAGGCAAGTAAGCGTGTCACGCCACCCAACGCGTTTCGTGAAAAATTCACGTCGTCTGGGGTATGGGTGACATGCCATATTGCCTCCATTAAATAGTGAATGTTGGAACAAGCCACCTCCTCCGCTGTCTGAGAGCCTCTTTCACTTCCGGGGTCAAAGGGCCAAGTCTCACTTATTATAGGCTTACCTATAGGTAAAAATCACTCTTGGGAGTTTACTTCCAATTTAAGGCTAGGTTCACACCATACAGGGCTGGTTCATTTCCGTATATGTTTTTCGCATTTACCCGCACATCGCATATAGGGCAGCCCATTCATTTCAGTGGGCTGCTCTGCACATGAGAAATGAGAAAAAGCAGTCGCTGACCCTAGGGCAGCCCATTTATTTAAAGGGATATACCTGCACATGAGAAACACAGAAAATAAGTCTCTGACCCTTTTCCAAAATTGCACCTCACCAAAAATGTTGGCAGATGCATGGGCATACCTCCCAACATTTTATGATGGGAATGAGGGACACCTACCAGCAAATGTATTTAGGCATAAAACACGCCCCCTGCCACACCCCCTTAAAGGAGAATTAACAAAAAAAAGGTTAATTAAATCTGCAAGGGAGTTTTTTCTACCACTACTATTCCTTTATATTGGCTTTTAAAATTTACAAATGCGGCAATTAAGAATTTGGCTAAAATCGTTTAGCTCTGGGAAGCACTGTTTGAAAGATAAAAAGTGCATTTTATATACAACTATGTAGATCATACCAAAATGTGGGACAAATGAGGGGAGAAAGAAGGACAGAGGGACATTGCTCCAAATCAGGGACAGATGAGAGCTATGTATGGGGGTGCCATTAACAATTAATGGCACTGCCAATAGTCTGCTAAAGGGTAGTGCAGCTCTGTGCATGATGACAAAGCGTGCAGATAGAAATGACTGCAGCTCTGTAATTGGTAATGCATCATGAAATTTACTTTTTAAAAGCAAGGATCGCAAGTTCCTGAATTTGGCTTTGTATCAGCCTCCTGCAATCCCCAGTACAGCAGAGTTGAGATTGAGAGAAGAAAAAAAAAAAGCACAAGGAACCAATCAGTTAATGTGCCGACAAGAGGTATGCTGATAGCATGCAGGGCTGGTGCAAGGATTTTTGACACCCTAGGTGAAACATCATTTTGCCTCCCCCCCCCCGGCTCTACCCCTGACTCCACCCCCTTTTCCCTACCCATGTATACCCCACCTTTTAATGAAGGGCTCATCAAAGGCAGTCTCATCAGCGCCCATCAAATGCAGCCTCATCAGTGCCCCTCAAATGCAGCCTCACCAGCGCCCATTAATGGAGCCTGCCAGTGGCCATCAATGAATGTTTGCTTCCATTCATTTGTGAGTCAGGACACAATCCTCCGCCGCGGCTGCACCTCTGATACTATTTGTGTACGAAGCGGCAGCTGCCTGCTGATGCTGAGACTTAGTTGCTTGCTTCAGAGAGGAGAGAGTAGGAACACCAGTTGCCGGGCGCCCTAGGCAGCAACCTAGTTTGCCTAGTGGTAGCACCGGCTCTGATAGCAGGAGAGAGCAAGTGTGACAGCAAGATGAGCTCACCAATCTGCTGCTTTTCCTTCACTGTCTAGTCAATGGCTGAAGGCAGGGGCTGGGAAAGACATATATGCATTATTTTACTGCAGCAAAGAACATTTCAGGTCTTCTGCCCTGCTAGACAGGGCTATATTGTGTGGCAGAACTTTGTAAATCTCAGAACTGGATAGCCAGGATAAAACAGATGCCTTATATGTATTTCATCTTTGTTTTTAGCTGTTTGCCTGGAGTGCAGCTTTAAGTGAATTATACAGTATTTCAGGTTCCATCAATGTTATGCTATGCTGTTTATGTAGAAAGCACAGTACATCGTACTCTTTATGTACAGAGCACATCAATATAAAACATTTTGATATCATGAACAGTTGGGTCTATTAAAGCGTTTAGTGGTCGTCCTTTAGCTGGCTGTCCTCCTGGGCCACATAAGCCCGCCGCTGAGACAAGACGTGAGATTCCACCTTTGCTGCTCTAAGCAGTTGTGAGAAGGGAACGACTGCATGTATTTATCTTCTCCCTGTGCAGGACCTCCTAATAGCTAAAGCAGCATTGACCTCAAGGGAGCTGCTGACTGGGCAGTTAGAGGCTTTTTTAAAGTTTCTCCAGCTGGTACCTACTTAAAAAAGAGCTGCCTTCGCCTAAAATTACAACATAATATTCTAAATTAAGTATGGCATTACATTGGTGACATTAGGCTACGTTTTCAAGTAAAAGCATTACATCACTGAAGTCATCCCTGCCTTGGAATTTAATAGCTATTCATTTTTATCAACACATTATCCTAATTGATTCTGAGCTGTGTTAGTGAATCAGATTATTTTCTGTATATTAAATATGTATGTTTTATATACTCACTGCTGAGATGTGCTTGTATAGTCAATGGGAGGAAAGTGTACTTTCACCCTGGGTGCTAGATGGGTCCCTGCCAAATCGAATATTCCCAAAAATCACCAGAGAATTGGTTGGGCTATAAGGCGCCCCTGTTATTTTTCTGCTAAAAGAATAATAAAAAAAAAATACCCATAATGTTTTGTTAAAGTGGATGTAAACCCGAAAGTTTTTTTTGATGTCATAATATAGAGTATAAGATTTCCTATCATTTGAGCCCAGTCTTGCCACAAAGAGTTATTCCAGCTCTGAGCAATCCTCTTTTATTGTTCAGTGAGATAAATCTTGACAAACGGAGAAAAACTTTGTCAAATCCTCCCCCTTGCTGTGAGTGACAGGTGATTTACATATCTCGTGCACTAGCCTAAAACATGCATTATTTTTTTAATTCCCTCCCACTCCTTTCTTCTGCTGCTCTGTCAGGATTGGCTGTTTCACACCTCAGCATAATTGGGCATGCTCAAGTCATGTGGTTACTTTCCTGTCTTTTCACTCAATGTTAAACATCATAGCATAAGTTCAGTGTAAGAAATACACAGGAGAAAATGTATGTTGACAAGGGGAGTGTAGAGGTGGGCGGGGAGTCTACTGACATCATGACTCCACCCACGAGCTCCAGACAACAGACCCACCCACATAATCTGCAGTTTTTCAGGTCTCATAGCAGACAGAGAGGAGACATTTGACAGGTAAAGATACATGCAGGAGGCATGTATATCCTTATAGATAACCCCTATGGCAGTAGTTTAGAAAGGATGACATTGGGTTTACATTCACTTTAACCTTTTGCCTCACCAACACCAGCTTGTTGGTCTGGCATCTGCACCAGCACAGTTTGGTCCTACACAGTGCCTTGAAAAATTACTCATACCCCTTGAAATGTTCCACATTTTGTCATGTTACAACCAACAACGTAAATGTATTTTATGTGATAGACCAATACAAATGAAGTAGAAGGAAAATGATAAATGGTTTTCATTTTTTTTTTTACAAATAAATATGTGAAAAGTGTGGCGTGCATTTGTATTCAGCCCCCACCCCCCCCCCCCCCCCCGGTTTGTAGAACCACCTTTCGCTGCAATTACAGCTGCAAGTCTTTTTGGAGATGCCTCTACCAGCTTTGCACAGCTAGAGAGTGAAATTTTTGCCCATTCTTCTTTGCAGAATAGCTCAAGCTCTGTCAGATTGGATGGAGAACATCTGTGAACAGAAATTTTCAAGTCTTATCACAGATTCTCAATTGGATTTAGGTCTGGACTTTAACTGGGCCATTCTAACACATGAATATGCTTTGATCTAAACCATCCCATTGTAGCTCTGGCTGTATGTTTAGGGTCGTTGTCCTGCTAGAAGAGGAACCTCCACCCCAGTCTCAAGTCTTTTTCAGACTTTAACATGTTTTCTTCTAAGATTGCCCTGTATTTGGCTCCATCCATCTTCCCATCAACTCTGACCAGCTTCCCTGTGCCTGCTGAAGAAAAGCATCCCCACAACATGATGCTGCCATCGCCATATTTCACAGTTTGGATGGTATGTTCAGGGTGATATGCAGTGTTAGTTTTCCGTCACATAGCATTCTGCTTTTAGGCCAAAAAGTTGACCAGAGCACCTTCTTCCACATGTTTGCTGTGCCCCCACATGGCTTCTCGCAAACTGCAAACGGAACTTCTTATGGCTTTCTTTCAACATGGCCTTTCTTCTTGCCACTCTTACATAAAGGCCAGATTTGTGGAGTGCGCGACTAATAGTTGTCCTGTGGACGGATTCTCCCATCTGAGCTGCGGATTTCTGCAGCCCCTCCAGAGTTACCATGGGCCTCTTGGCTGCTTCTCTGATTAATGCTCTCCTTGCCCGGCCTGTCAGTTTAGGTGGACGGCCATGTCTTGGTAGGTTTGCAGTTGAGCCATACTCTTTTCATTTTTGGATGATGGATTGAACAGTGCTCTGTGAGATGTTCAAAGCTTGGGATATTTTTTTATAACCTAACCCTGCTTTAAACTTCTCCACAACTTTATCCCTGACATGTCTGATGTGTTTCTTGGCCTTCATGATGCTGTTTGTTCACTAAGGATCTATAACACGCCTCTGAGGGCTTCACAGAACAGCTGTAATTATACTGAGATTAAATGACACACAGGGGGACTCTATTTACCAATTAGGTGACTTCTGAAGGCAATTGGTTCCAAATGCACACCACACTTTTCAAATATTTATTTGTGAAAAAATTTGAAAAACATTTATCATTTTCCTTCCACTTCCCAATTATGTGCTACTTTGTGTTGGTCTATCACATAAAATCCCAATAAAATACATTTATGTTTTTGGTTGTAACATGACAAAATGTGGAACATTTCAAGGAGTTTGAATACTTTTTTAAGGCACTGTAGGCTTCTATGGAGCAAGTAGACAGATAAAAGCCAATTAGTCTACCTATAGAAGTCTATATGGCCAAAGTGTGCAGGATATCAGATCAAGAAGTCTGCAGAGGTACACTATATTACCAAAAGTTTTGGGACACCTGCCTTTACACGCACATGAACTTTAATGGCATGCCAGTCTTAGTCCGTAGGGTTCAATATTGAGTTGGCCCACCCTTTGCAGCTATAACAGCTTCAACTCTTCTGGTAAGGCTGTCCACAAGGTTTAGGAGTGTGTCTATGGGAATATTTGACCAGTCTTCCAGAAACGCATTTGTGAGGTCAGGCACTGATGTTGGACGAGAAGGCCTGGCTCCCAGTCTCCACTTTAATTCCCCCCAAAGGTGTTCTAGCGGGTACAGGTAAGTCAAGTTCATCCACCCCTAACTCGCTCAGCAGTGACCAAATGGCTATGTATCAGACATGGATTTATCAAGTGATTCACTCATGCAGATGGATAAATTGGAAAAAAAAAAAGCTGAAGTCTAACTATTCTTAAAAATGTCCCCTTCCCCTTCCTCCTGCCTATCCTGTTCAACGTGTATAAAAAAATGTGTATACTTACCTATTTTTAATCTGCTTTTGTTCAGTCATGTGATCCCGCAGCTCTGGCTCTCCTGTGTCAGTGAGCAGCTGCTGCAGGGGAGAGGAGAGACCACTGACAACAGCTGAGCTATGGAAACCTATGAGTGACATCATGGTTTCTGGAATTCCCAGGGCGGCAGGATCACATGGCCGAATCAGAGTAGATTAAAAATAGGTAAGTACACACATATCTTTTTATACAAGTTAGACAGGATAGGTAGGAGGAAGTAATATTTTTAAAATAGTTAGACTTAAGTTTTTAGTATATAAGTAGTAATAGTTAGACTTAAGTATTTCTGTTGCATGTCCCCCCCCACCCTTTTTTTTTCTCCCCACGTATACCCCCATATACCCCCCACCCCCATTCACACCGACAGTACCCACTCACTCACAGGGGAGAGGGAAAGTACTGGGCATATCATAATAAACATAATAACATATTGGGGTTGATTTACTGTACTAAAACTGGAGCGTGCAAAATCTGGTGCAGCTGTGCATGGTAGCCAATCAGCTTTGACAAAAAAAAAACTGGAAGCTGATTGGTTTCTATTAATTATGTTATGAAATGCAATCTACAAAGTTGTGCTGTATCATTTTAATTTTTTTAAGTTTAATAAAACATTTGATTAAACAAAGGTGAACTGGAGGTCTATTTAATTGAAAAATAATAAAGATAATAATAATAAAAATTATTTGCTTGGAGCTGGGCTTTAACCACTTAAGGACCACCTCACACCGATATACGTCCGCAGAATGGCACGGCTGGGCACAATCACGTACCTGTATGTGGCTCTTTAAGTGCCCAGCCGTGGGTCGGGAGTGCGCCGCCAGCAGCGCGCTCCCGACCCGGTCCTGAGCTCTGTGACCGCGGGACCAGCGGACCCGATCGCCGCTGATGTCCCGCGATCGGGTCACAGAGCTGAAGAACGAGGAGAGGTCTGTGTAAACAAACCTCTCCCCGTGTTTCCTAGTGTGGCTGTCACTGATCGTCTGTTTCCTTTTATAGGGAAAGACGATCAGTGACGTCACATGCCAGGTCACGCCCCCTACAATAAAAAAAAACACATAACGTCACACATAACCCCTACACTGCCCCTAGTGGTTAACTCCTTCGCTGCCAGTGTCATTTACACAGGAATCAGTACATTTAAATAGCACTGATTGCAGTATAAATGACAATGGTCCCAAAAATGTGTCAAAAATGTCCGATGTGTCCACCATAATGTCGCAGTCACAATAAAAATTGCTGATCGCCGCCATTACTAGTAAAACAAAAATTCATAAAAATGCAATAAAACTATCCTCTATTTTGTAAACGCTATAACTTTTGCGCAAACCAATCAATAATCGCTAATTGTGATTTTTTTTTACCAAAAATATGTAGAAGAATATGTATCGGCCTAAACTGAGGAAAAAAAATGTTTTTTATATATTTTTTGGGGATATTTATTATAGCAACAAGTAAAAAATACAGGGTTTTTTTCAAAATTGTCGCTCTATTTTCGTTTATAGTGCAAAAAATAAAAACCGCATAGGTGATCAAATACCAGCAAAAGAAAGCTCTGTTTGTGGGGAAAAAAAGGACGCCAATGTAGTTTGGGAGACATGTCGGACAACCGCGCAATTGTCAGTTAAAGCGACGCAGTGCAGAATCACAAAAAGGGGCTTGGTCCTTTGGCTGCAAATTGGTCCAGGGCTTAAGTGGTTAATATTTTTCTGTTTTAATAAAATATCATTTTTTATCCTCAACCATAATAAGGAAATTATGTAGAAGGAAGACTACTAGACATTCCTTTAACTGAAAGGCGTATTGTTTTCTGTACCCTATCAGCTTACGTGGGACTATCTTAAGTAAAATGTCCCTCGTAGCAGTTGCAATTACATGTATATCTAGTCCCTTACCCTTGCTCCTGTGCAGTATTAAACATGCCAGCAACCCAATTAAAGCCTTAATTCATAGTACATGTTTAATGTGATGCTCTTTAATAAGCCACTCTGTAAATTAAATTCTCATAAAATGACTTTGGCTGTTGCATTAAATTTTAATCCTAATGAGCGTTTTGCTTTTTTTTTTTTTTTCCCCGACACCTTTCTCATCAATGATTTTGGTTCAGAAGCTTAGACAATGGGTTCCGACACTGCTCAGTGAGTTCTTAACTTTACTTAGATCGGCCTCTTGTATGTTGAGTATAATTATGTTTATGCAGCCCTGACAGTGTTCTTAATGACATGGTAACAGATTGTAAAACAGGCAGTTGGCGTTGGCTTTTTTTTTTTCCTCCCATAATATTTTTAAAACTGTGTCCTTCATGTAACAGTAGTTAAGCGTGGCAGAAGGACATCGTTAGAGCCATGGTTAAGCTTTTAATTTACACCATTAGGAAGTCAGGAGCCATTTTTATTGTCTGGCAATTTTCTTGCTGAAATATTTGGACCATATGGTTCAATTTGTGTAATAACCTTAATTTCAGTACCCTTCAAATCAGCCTTTGCCTCGCGGAGAACGGCAAAAAACGCGCTTTAGCAGATAGGCGACCGTCTACACTAAAAAAAAAAAAAAAAACGAAGGGGGGGGAGGGGGGGGGATTAATAACTTGTCAGGTCCTGTTTTTGGTGACGGAATTCAAACATCAGCCAGATGGTATCTCTGGATATAACTGTCAGGGGTCCTGATCTAATCAATACAATATATTAATACATCTCCCTCTTTGGAACCTCATGGGGGAAGCCTGAAACATCTGGAACGCATGTGGAGAACGCCAAGCGGAAGGCTGATTCCTTTTCTTTCCCTTCCAGAATCAAACCGAGTTCAATTAATATTTCATGTATACTTGATAAGTGTTTCATAATGAGCTAGGGGTCTTGATGGATCTGTCCTCGTCATTTGGGGAAAGTCTTGGATTTCTGTCCCCATTCAGTCCTTTTTTTGAAGCCAATCCATTAATCAAACTTACTGGCATCAGATTGTGATCTCAGCTCAGCAAGAGATCAATAACCATCCGAAAAAAAAGGAAATATTTAAAAAGGAAGATCTGGCATTTATGGGCACAAATATGTAGCCATGACATAAGCTATATTATTAGAAAGGGCAAGCTGTGTGTCCAAAATGGATGTTCAGAAATATGGATAATCTAAAAAATATATGCAAAGGTATTCGATGGGATTTATTTTTATTTTTTTAACTTTATTTCTTTATTTGACATATTTCAATATAGCAGATCAAGTTATAACAGACCAAGTTACAGCATCAGTATATATTTTACAATTTTGTTTCCTTATACCGCTAGTGCGTCCTATCCTCATTTTCCTAATTATTTCGATTGATCCGTGCAAAACATCTTTTTATATTTTTCTCTTTTTCTTACTTGCCATTATCATATATACTTCCTAACCATCCTTTAGACACAAGTATTTACAAACATATACACAATGACATACACACAAAAAAAACAAAACAAAAAAAAAACATGCACTCACCGGGCAACAAATCCATAGCGTAGTTTCCATAGTGAGTTATATATCACAAGCTGACAAAGGAGAAGATTGTTTCTACCCACATCTTTTATCGTTACAATTTTTCATTTTGTTTTTTTCGATGGGATTTTGTAACCCGTAAGAACAATATGCTATATATGATATGGGTATTGCTTATTTAAACTTGTTACGAAGCACACAACAGTAAAATGTCTGTATATGCAGTAAAACATGCTTGTTATACTCACTGTGAAATCTAAGGCCGCGTACACACGGGCGGACTGTCTGTCCAACTTAGTCCGCTGAAACACATTTCAGCGGACAGTCCGCTCGTGTGTGGGCTTCAGCGGACTTTTTCAGCGGACTGTCTGGCGGACTAAGTCTTTCGGAATTTCCGTAATTTTGTCCGTCCAACTTTGGTTTCAGCGGACAGTCTGCTCGTGAGTAGGCAAGTTGGACGGACTAAGTATGGCGCATGCTCAGAAAGGATTTACACGGCCGAAGGTTGCATTGCAGTGTATTGGACGTCGTATTTCTAGTCCCGTCGTACGTGCTGTACACGTCATCGTGCAAGCTTTCAACGGACTGTCTGTTCATCGTGTGTGGTCAAGTCCGTTCATTCAAAAGTAGGACGGACTGTCTGTCGGATTGTCTGACGGACTTAGTTGGCCAGACAGTCCGCCCGTGTGTACGCGGCTTTAGGGGTAAGTCCTCTGCATTCTGTAAAAAGGCTGTTTGATCCTGTCTTCTCTGCCCCCTCCCCCCCTTCTTCCATAGTCCCCAAACCATCTGCTAATAGAACAGAGGCCAGGGGACAAGCTGCACATGCTCGGTTTGGTGTATATTGCTAGAAAGTATTTTTTTCTTGGGACAGGGTCAGCACTGTCCTGGCAGAGGGTCAGGGGTCCTGCAGCCTCATAGGACAGTCAGAGCAGAAAACTCTGGGGGCAATCGGAAGGTGGTAAAAATGCATCTCAACAGCCTGTTTTTATGCCTCAAAGCAGCAAGTGTAAGCTAAGTCTAAGAAATAATAAATAAGCAAAAAAGTCACCTTGTTTACTGTACATGCAGATATACCAGAAAATTCAAAAGGGTTACAAACTGTGCTGGGGGTTTTCATTGTATTTAGGGCGCCATTAGAAAGATTTCCACTCACTTTCTGTTATACTGACAATGTTTTTCCAGACAGGAAGTGAAGGGAAGTGAAGTCTGTGTTCCCCACTGCAACACAGACGGAAATAAAAATACATTTTTAAGAAAGTTAGGGAAGGCTAAGGCTTTGTTTACCAATATGCGAATTAGATGCATTTGGACCCGCATCCGATTCGCATGACATGTGAACCAAACCGGCTTTCTATGAAGCTGGCTCACATATCGGTGGTGCAGCGGCAGAGCAATTTCAATGCTAATTGAAAAGGAGTCCTGTGTGTTTTCTGAGCACTGATGTGCGATTCAGATGCAAATTCCAACCATTATTACCACAGCATGTATATAGCCCTGTCCGGCTGCACGAGTGGATTTTATCTGGGCAGTCAGAGAGTGGTAAAACTACGGCTCATCCTCCTATTTTTACCACTCCTTGGCCACCCATGTGAAAGACCCCTTACTATTATTGAGGCCTCCTCCCATACTTTGCCAAACTTTCTTTCATTTACAACTGATAACTTATACAGTCTTTGACATAAAAAAAGTCATATGCCAAGTCCTCTTAAAGATGTTATACATACATTCATTTATTAAATCACTTCTGGGTCCATTACAAACTAAACCATTTCCAAAGCATTACATTTTATGAGTGTTATGCCATTTAATCACTACCAGTTCTTGCCCTAGCCCTTCTTGGGTCAACAGTCTTCTCAGAGATTAGGTGCAGGTACTCTATCTGCCCCAGACCTACCACTGAGTACCATCCTTTGTCTCTGCCCCCTATCCACCTCCTAGTCCTGCTCCTTGTAAAGAGTACAGAGCCAAGTATAATTTTGTGGTGGTAAGTAGTTTTTATGTGTTCATTGAGGTCCCGGCTGTGGCAGAGCTGGGGGGCCTGTTTAGTGAGAATCTTAGAGCCTGCTCAGGGGATTTCACTAAGGATCTTTCTTGTTTCTCTCACTGAGGATCTTTCTGTGGATGCTTGGCGACAGACAGCTCCAAGGACACTGTGATTACAGACCTGTGGACGTTGTGTAGCAGACAGCTCCATGGACATTGTGAGTACAGATCTGTGGACGTTGTGTAGCAGACAGCTCCATGGACATTGTGAGTACAGATCTGTGGACGTTGTGTAGCAGACAGCTCCATGGACATTGTGAGTACAGATCTGTGGACATTGTGTAGCAGACAGCTCCATTGACATTGTGTGTACAGATCTGTGGACATTGTGTAGCAGACAGCTCCATGGACATTGTGAGTACAGATATGTGGACGTTGTGTAGCAGACAGCTCCATGGACATTGTGAGTACAGATCTGTGGACGTTGTGTAGCAGACAGCTCCATTGACATTGTGTGTAAAGATCTGTGGACGTTGTGTAGCAGACAGCTCCATTGACATTGTGTGTACAGATCTGTGGACGTTGTGTAGCAGACAGCTCCATTGACATTGTGAGTACAGATCTGTGGACGTTGTGTAGCAGTCAGCTCCATTGACATTGTGTGTACAGATCTGTGGACGTTGTGTAGCAGACAGCTCCATTGACATTGTGTGCACAGATCTGTGGACGTTGTGTAGCAGACAGCTCCATTGACATTGTGTGCACAGATCTGTGGACGTTGTGTAGCAGACAGCTCCATTGACATTGTGTGCACAGATCTGTGGACGTTGTGTAGCAGTCAGCTCCATTGACATTGTGTGTACAGATCTGTGGACGTTGTGTAGCAGACAGCTCCATTGACATTGTGTGCACAGATCTGTGGACGTTGTGTAGCAGACAGCTCCATTGACATTGTGTGTACAGATCTGTGGACGTTGTGTAGCAGTCAGCTCCATTGACATTGTGTGTACAGATCTGTGGACGTTGTGTAGCAGACAGCTCCATTGACATTGTGTGTACAGATCTGTGGACGTTGTGTAGCAGACAGCTCCATGGACATTGTGAGTACAGACCTGAGTGCTGGATCCTAGTTTGGGAAAGAACTCAGACCATTCAGTGGGCCCTTTTGAGGGTGAACCCTACACAAGTCACTATGCCACCTTCTACTTGCTCTTTGGAGTATTAGTGGGTCTCATCACACTGACAACTCGGGCCTGGAGCCCTCTATCTCATTTAAACCACAACCACATCTTACCTCTGAGATCACAAACCAGCCACTCCCACTTTAAGTCTGATAACAAAGTTCAGTTAACAACTCAATATGAAGACATATTTCAAGTAACTGGGCTAGCTGAATTGAAAAATAGTTGCTTTTGAAGACATATATATATATATATATACAAACTAAAGCACATTTTTACATATTTGCCTGGAATTCTTTAGTAAAGAAACACATTACACAATGCTTCTGACTCCTTTCCACAGATTTATAAAGCTGATACCAGTGAGCTCAGAGCTCTCTGATCACTTGACCACTTGCTCAATAAGACTGGCACTAGGATGACATCTTATTTCACATCCCAGTGCACAGCTATCAACCGCTGACAACTTTCAGCCGCAAACGACCAAGGCCTGATTTGAACCCACGACCTCGCAGGTGAAAGGCTCCATACTTGTGACAATCCACTAAGTCATCCATCCTGCCCGTGAATGGTGCTTCTTAATTGTTTGCTTTAGTGGACATTATAACTATGCGCCAATGAACTTGTTGTGACCTAACCGGGCCCAACATAATTGTTTTTTCAGAATGGACTTGATTTACTAGGTCCCCATTTGAAAGAATTCAGATCCCGTGTAAGCCTCCACCTCTGGGTCAAGATTTATCCCCGTCTATGTCAAAGGTCAGAAATGTAATATCTACAGTTTAGAGAGCCGAGTCTTGGTCAATATATAGAGATTTATGACATTTATAATAGATTAGATTATTTCATGTCTTATTTTTTTTTCAGAGTTGAACTGGTAGTTAGTATGTGATGGAGGGGTCAAAAAGAGTAGCTTTAGCAAATGAACAACATAACTTTCAGCATCGGTGTGCAGTCTCGTAGAAAATGAGGAACAGGGACCATCTCACCTGTCCAGAGGAAAACCGCGCAAAGGAAATTGTCTTCTAAAGAGCAACTAAAAAGCGCAGACTGGTTTTAAAGGGAAAACATTACCATTTTTATTGAGGGCTATTTCATGGAGCTCCAGACAAACAGCCAAATACGTAGTTGATATCTTAGTCTCCTAGTTGACACCTATTGTATGTGAAGTGTTTTATTCGATAAACTATTTTGTATTCTATTTAGCTTCAGGGGTGTCCAAACTTTTCTCAAAGAGGGCCAGATTTGATGAAGTGAACATGTGTGAGGGCCGACCATTTTGCCTGACATTCTTTGAACCATTAAAATTAAATGCTAATTAACTAATACACTGCCCAACAGGAATTCTCTTGCCTTTGTGGCTGTGTGTTGTGAAGAGTCAAAGGATGTGCTTGGGCGTGTTATTTGGATATACCGTATTTATCAGTGTATAACACGCACCTTCACTTTAAGAGGGACGTTTCAGGAAAAAGCTTAAATTTTAAATAAAGAACTGTCAAGCAGAATAAGGGTTAGTGCCCATCAATGCAGCCTAATCAGTGGCCATCTGCAGCCTCACCATTGCCATGAATGCAGCCTCGCCATTGCCATGAATGCAGCCTCACCATTGCCATGAATGCAGCCTCACCATTGCCATGAATGCAGCTTCTGAATGCAACCTCACCACTGACATGAATGCATCCTCACCATTGCTATATATGCAGCCTCACCACTGCCATCAATGCAGCCTGATCGCTGCCCATCTGCAGCCTCGGAGGGGGCAGGGAGGGGGGTGGGGTGAGCACCAACAGATTACATACAGGAGAATATCCTGTTTACTCGGCGGCCTCTTTAATACAAAGTCCCGCCTCCTACAATAGACAGAACAGTTGTCCAATGCCAGCCCAGTAGACGGGACTTCCTATTACAGAGGCTGCCAAGTAAACAGGAGATTCTCCTGTATGTTAACTGACGACGCTCAGGGATTTGTTGGAGGCCACAAAAGATATACATATCCAAATTTCCAGTGGGGCCACATTAAACCGCAATGCGGGCCGGACTTTGGACATGGCTGGTTTAGCTAGTCTTGTGATGTACACAGCACTATATAGATAGGAAGATGACTCTACTAATTCCTAGTTTACTTTTACAGCTTCTAATGTCACCTGCCTGCTCAATGGACAACTAATTAGTACTGTAAGCATGCTCATTCATTGTTCAATAAACAAGTTGGAGGTAGGAAGAGGTGGTTCAGTTACACGACTGGCTGAACAGAATTACTAACCCTTTGGGAAGTAGAACAGGTCATACATTTGTATTTCAACTGTGTAACAAATTGTTTTCTGGGAGTTCCATGTTGATTACTATTGAAAAATGTGCCTGGAAGTATTTTTTCTATTTTTCTTGTATGTGTAATATCTTCAGATTTCCAATGCATATTTAATTGTAGTAAAGACAAAGTTTAGGTATGACAATTTTTTACATTTTTACATTGTTCCCTTGGACCCATGTATGTATGTATGTATGTACCATACCTCTGGAAGCTGGAAATCACTGTAGTAGGTGCCGCTACTACAGTCATATCCACTGGCTTCTGGGTTCTGGGTTGTGGACACAACAGGTTACTTGCTCAATATGGGCATCATTCAGGGAACACTATGCATCTTCTCAATGAATGCAAAACATTCTTTAATTGAATAAGGTGGAGGGTGCAGCAGTGATGTCATGATTTCCACCTCATTCCATTCCTCATTTCATCTCATTCAAACAGACAACACTTTGCATTTGTATTGAAAAGATGCAAAGTGTTCCCTGAATGCTGAGCAAGGAATCTCCTGTGTTCACAATCCAGCAGGACAGCTGCTTGGCACAGGACTCAGAAGCTAGTGGAGGTCACTGCATTAACAGTGCCTACTATGGTGATCTCCAGCTTCCACGGGGATCCCACGGGCATGGCACATACAAACTGGTCCAGCTTGGTAAAGCGTGCCATACCTAAACTTCCGCTTTAATCTGCTGATAATTTGCATGCCAAAACAGGCCTAGTTCACAATGGCATTAAAAGTGGGAGTTTGATGGGCGTTTTTTAATGCTTCTCAAACGCCTAAGCAGTTATCACATTATCAAAACACAAAGCATTAGCCCTGCTTTCCTTCAAAATTGATGCTTAATTTTGAGTTTGAAAAAAATTGAAACATTTCAACTCCTCCCATTCAAGTCTATGGCAACGCACAGTGCGCCTGCAGCGCGTTAGTATATTACAGTTAATATTAGGCATATGTGGTGCGGTTTTGACGCACTAAAAACAGATGCTCCCCAAACGAGCATTGGACGTTTTGGGGAGCCTTTTTAATGCTCATTAAAAGCTTAGCAAATGCATCTATTAATGCTAAGTATCAGTATTTTGAGCAAGTGTGAACAAGCCCTTAAAAAGGAATTAACCAGACCGCGCTCTTACAAATGTATATGATCAAATGAACACCATATGGAAAATATATATACATTTACAAAAATAAAATTAAAAGTCCATAATAAATAGTCCAGGAAAAATACCCAGTGCAAGTAGACAGTGACACTAAAGAGTCTCTCCACAGTAAGTACACACCGCACTCACCAGAAATATGTGGGGGTGTTACTTACCTGACACACAGTGACCTACCTACCTGACACGCACTGAGCTATCTGACATGCAGTGACCTACTTGACAAGCACTGACCTACCTGGCTGACATACACTGACCTACCTGGCATACACTGACCTACCTGGCTGACATACACTGACCTACCTGGCATACACTGACTTACCTGGCTGACACACACTGACCTACCTATCTGACATACACTGACCTACATGACACACACTGACCTACCTGACATGCAGTGACCTACCTGACACACACACACATTAACCTACCTATCTGACATACACTGACCTACCTGACACGCACCAACCTACCTGGCTGACATACACTGACCTACCTGACATACACTGACCTACCTATCTGACATACACTGACCTACCTATCTGACATACACTGACCTACCTGACCAGACTTCAGGTAAAGTGACCTCCTCCTGCAGCTCAGCCATAGTGTGCGGTGCGCCCATCACGGTAGAGTAGACAGCAGCAGGCACCCCAGGCAGCCAGAGCCAGAACCAGAGCCAGAGCCATGACAGGAGAGGAGAGCCAAGCGCTGAGCGGGGATCTTCTCACAGTGACGCCGCATGGCAGTCGCATTGTAATTCCCGCCTTCTAGAGCCTGCAGCACCTATGATGGATGTCACGTGCCCCCTGGTCCCGGCATTCGACCAGTGGGACGTCCATCATAGGCACTGCAGGCTCCAGAAGGCGGGACCTGCTATGTCACTCGACTGGGCTCGGGTCAGATCGGTCCCCGCTCAGGCTCGGGGCTAATAATAGATTTATGAATACCCAAGACTTGGGGCTCCAGCCCCCCTCAGCCCCCCCTCCCAACGCCACTGGTTCTGACATGACCCTGAACTACATCGCCTATTAAGGAAAGGGCCAGGAAATTGATGATATCACCTCCTCACCTCTCACCTCTGAAAAGCAATCCATGTGAGGGTGGCATTTCAGAGGAGTGGCAGTCTTTTGCAATCAGAGACTTAGACCAGCAGAGGCAAAGGAGGGACTTCTGCAATTGCCAAGTTGTCAAGTTGAGGGGAGAGGGGGATGTTTGGATATTCTCTGGGGGGTGTGTGTGTATAAGGATTCACTCAACATTTTGCAGCCTTTAATGTGTGTCTCAATTTATAGCCTGTTGCACATACACCTTTCATACTTCTGATGTATCCACATCAGGGGCTAGCGTAAGCATAACAGGGATTGGCTAGGTCACATAGAGGTGGGGCAAACATTATGGGCCTCTTCAGCACCCTGAGCTCACATCATTTGGATGAGTGACATATTAAGTAACAGGATCGGCAGATCAGGTGCGGCCTTTATACAAAACATCATAGCGCCCCCCCTCCCGGCACAGTCCGCCCCTGATTAATGGCCAAGCACTTGATGCACCAAAACGTGTATAGACGTATCTACATGCGTCAGTCGTTTTTTCTGGCAAAAAGCAGTTGCCAGGAGGAAAGGCATTTAAGAGAGCTGGGGAAACGCCCGGTGTGCATGGCCCATAAAGTGGGGGGCAGAGGGCTAAGTGCTGCTATGCAGAGGAATACAAAAGGTGGATATCAGCACAGACTGGGGTACATACAGTATGAATTTATTCCATAACAGAACTAAAGTATGGCTTTTTATATGGAATTCAGCTTTAAATATTGGGATTTATGGCCCTTTAAAAGCTTGCTGTGCACCATTATGAAGAGGACAGTGTCAGATAATTAGTAATTAAAGCAAAGATCATCGATTTATATCAACGTGTTAGAAAAACAGAGATATCTGAGTCTGGTTTGACCCCCGAGTTTTCTCTCGCTTGCTTGTTGATCATTTTAATGAATTACACAAATCCCAACAGACCCCTGGTTCTTTGTGTTAACAGATGGTTTGAGTGATATCATCAGCAATTTTTAAATAAGCGCTACAAATTTCATCTAATATGATTTCTATCTGTTGAAAAGAACATCATAATCAAAATGAAACACAAAAGGTATTTGTAATGATCAGCGAAGCCTAGGCACATTATTGTAAGGTCATCTGCTTAAAAAAGTTTCACAGTTGAGGGGCACAAAATAAACTGACCTTAGATTATGCACGTGACAAACCAGTCTGTACCAAGCTCTCCTAAATACACTCTAGTGCTGAACCCAGGCAAACAGCTATAAATACAATGAAAATATGAGCGGAACTTCAGTCATTTTTTCATCTTTCCATCTATTAAATCTTCTGCCCTTGTTGTTTTAACTTTGGACAGTAAAACATTTTTTTCTGCCAGTGAAGACCTTATACAGCCCACTTCCTGTTTCCTGTCTGGTCATTACCCTAGACTTATGACATCATGCACAGATCTCTCTCTCACTCTCATGAGAGTTTGCCAGGAGGGGGAGGAGGGATGAGTCATAAGAGGGCCAATCAGAGCTGCATAGCTGGAGGTGTGTGTCTGTGTAAATCCAGAAAGTGAACAGGCAGCAGCTTCGGCTGCCCACAGTTAAAATAGTTGCAGCCAGACTCAGTGGAAAGAGGATTTCTGCAGGATTTTTGGCAAGTGCACAATCACAGTATATATAAAATAATATTCCAAAGTGGTTGGGAGGGAAGCTTCAGCATAGCAAGGGTGTTTTTATTACAAATTATGTGAGCAGACTCCAGTTCCTCTTTAATTTTTCCTGTCAGAGTTTTACAGCCTCTTTAACTGCCTCCCGCCCGCCGTATAGACAAATGACGGCGGGCGGGATTCCCTCTCATTCTGGGCCAACGTCTTATGACAGCCTTTCTCAAACTTTTCAACACAGAGGAACCCTTGAAATAGTTCTCTGGTCTCTGGGAACCCCTGCTAAAAATTAGAAATCTTCAACTCATGATACATTAGTGTGATGGTCAGTGAGAGGAATGGTCCTTACACTTGTGGCCATTGGGAAGAACTACCTCCTTACAGATAGCTAAAAAGATCAATGGTGTCAGTGGGAACATATTTGAGAGGCAGAAATTGCCCAATGCTGAAGGAACCCCTAGCAATCTTTGGAGGAACCCTGGTTGGGAATCACTGTCTTATGATGTCGCCCAGTCTCACTGCGGTTATGTGCCCCTGGAGGCCTGCAGCTTGGCAAATAAGGGTGCGCTGTGTCCCTGGGACATGACACGACACTGATCTCAGTAAAGAGAAGATGACGCAGCTCTTTACCCATGTGATTGTCTGTGTTCAATCACAGCTAATCACATGTAAACACGGAAGTGCCGTTAATCGGCTTACCTCATCTCACACTGTCAGTGAGGAGAGGAGAGCCGATCAGCGGCATCTCCTAACAGGGGAGACCTGTACTGATCATCAGCCCCCAACAGTACCCAGTAATGCCAGTCTGTGCCCATCAATGATGCAAGTCAGTGCTGCCTTTCAGCACCCATCAGTACCTAAACATCAGTACCGCCTATTTGCGCTACCTATTATTGCCCATCAGTGCCACATATCAGTGCTCATTAGTGCCATCTATCAATGCTGCCTATCGGTGCCAATCGATGCTGCATATTAGTGCCTTCTCATTAGTGCCCATCAGTGCAGCCTCATCAGCGCACATCAGTGAAGGAAAAAAATTACTTAGTTACTAAATTTTCTGACATAAACTAAGAAAAACTTTTTTTTCTCAAAAATTTTAGCAAAAAAATTAAAAACCCAGCGGTGATTAAATACCACCAAAAGAAAGCTCTATTTGTGGGAAAAAAATTATAAATTAATTTGGGTGCAGCGTTGCATGATCACACAGTTGTCATGAAAAGTATGTCTGCGCTGACAGCTGAAAATTGGCCTGGGCAGAAAGGGGTGAAAGTGCCCTGTAGGTAAGTGGTCAAAGTTTATATAAGCCTTAGGCCAGGTTCACACTATACTACACGACAGTAGTATGACTTTCATCCTACTTTGCTCTGCGACATCAGTCCGACATCCAATCCGACTTTCATGAACAGGATACTACTTTGATTCGACTTTTCAGATAGTAGGACTTGTCCTTTGACCAATCAAAACTAATATACAATGGGAGGGGCTACAGCAGGGTACAGGAAATAACACAATGTTGGATGTCAAAGTCGGATGGTTAGGACAAGGATCGGATTTTGATCCTACTTCAATGATAGTCAATGGGCTCAAATAGGATCAAAATCGGACCAAAGTAGTACAGGGAGAATTTTCAAAGTCGGACCGACTTGTGTCGGACCAGTTAAGATGGTTCCCATAGGAAAACATTGATTTTCACAGGTCATGCGACATGAGCTCCCAATATCAGAGCGCTTGTCATACCAGTGTGAACCCGGCCTAATCCCAGTTAAAATGGCACAGCGCTGAACAGAAAAACATGGCCTGGCTATGAAGGGGGTAAAACCTTCTGGAGCTCAAGTGGTTACTTCAATTATTAATTAAGGCTCTAAGCACACTAGTGTTTTTCATAAGCTCAAAAAGCTAGAAAAAAATGCTGGATGTAAAATGCTGATAATAGCATTGTTGTGCTCTAGTAGCATTTTAGTAGCTTTTGGGAGCATTTAGGTCCATTTTATTAGCATTTTTGCAGTATATGAAGGAAAAAAACAAAAAGCTAAAAAAAAAGTTGTTAGGCATATTTTAGTATAAAGCCCCATACACACTATCAGTTTTTCCTTCTGATTTACCAAAACCATATAATATGAAGTCAGACCTTAGGAGTTTCAGTTTGTATGCAATCAGGCAGGCCCTTCTACTACATGGTTTTGGTAAACCTGAAGGAAAAACTCAGTAGAAAAATTGATAGTGTGTATGGGGCATAATTTAGAAGCATTTAGGAGCATTCAGCATTTTTTTCTGATGGAAAAAAGTGCCAAAAAACTCTACAAAAACAATGTTTTTACTGCTCCTAGATGCTGGAGCTCAATAAATGCTAATAGCCTAAAGTAGTGTGCATGGACACATAGGATAACACTATTTAGCTTCTAGGAGCAGGAACAATGCTAATAACAGCTTCTAGGAGCCTAAAGAGTTTTGTTATATCTGTTTACCAAGTGCAAAAAATATCTATGGATTCTGGATCCTGACAGAAATCCAGTTGCACTGCAGTTTTTTTAGGCAGTATTATCATGCCTGGTCCAGAACATTTTCCTCCAACTGGCATGGAAGGAACAGAAGCTTAAAGTGATTGTAAAGGCTATTTTTTTATTTTTTATTTTTTAGAATTTTTTATTTATTTTGTATTAAAGACTCATTTTTTTCCCTATAAAAATAACAAACATGTTATACTTACCTGGATTTGCACAGGGCCGCCCAGACCCTCGTCTTCTACTCTCCTGGCCCCTCCCTCCTGTCCAGTGCCCCTGTAGCAAGCAGCTTGCTATGGCGGCACCCAAGCCGAGTCACAGCTCCCTGTGTACATTTAGACACAGTGCCCCCGACCCGGCCCCCCCAACCCCCTCTCCCCTGATTGGGTAGCTGACTTTGATTGACAGCAGCGGGAGCCAATGGCACTGCTGCAGTGTCTCAGCCAATCAGGAAGGAGAATATCTAAGGACTTTGATTGACAGCAGCGGGGAGCCAATGGCACTGCTGCAGTGTCTCAGCCAATCAGGAAGGAGAATATCTAATGGCTGAGAGATTCGTGGACATTGCTGGACAGAGAAGGAACTTGGGTAAGTATTGGGGGGGGCGGGCTGAGCGGGGCTGCTGCACACAGAAGGCATTTTATCTTAATGCATAGAATGCATTAAGATGCAAATCCTTCTGCCTGTACAACTCCTTTAATAATACATGATATTATGTATCTTTGTGCATAAATAGTTTCAACTCTGCCCAATTTTCCACTTCAATTGAAAAAATACCCACAAGTGTCAGAGAACTGACTGTATTTCAGATAGATGAAATGACAGCTTTTAATAAATTGTTTATAGTAAACTTATTTTTTGATTGATATTGTCAGTCTTTTCCAAAACGATAACATGTGTGCTGCATCTTTCACTAATATATGAATATATATATATATATATATATATATATATATATATATATATATATACACAGCTTTCATGATATTACTTACCTGTAATGAAGTACAGTATGTACCATGATGTGCAGGCTGCTGGATTCTGTAGAAGTCTTCACTGCAGAGCTGCCCTGTCCTCTTCCTGCTGCTAAACTCCCAGCACTGTGGGGGTTAATGTCTTCAGGTCTCTGGCCTCAGCTGCCCTAAAGATGATCTGATGGGGATACACCTCCTCCTGCCCTCCTACTCCAATGAGAAAGGTTCTTTTGGTCTAATTGGTCACAGGATTCTCTCCACCATTCAAAGACCATGTTACCAGCAGTGTAATCAGTGAAATAAACTTTCTCAATGGAGGAGAGGGCAGAAGGGGCATGCCCCCATGGAATCATTATTAGTGCAGCTGAGCCCGGAGATCCCAAGCCATTAACACCACAGTGCTTGGAAGTTCAGCAGGAAGAGGACAGGGCAGCTCTGCAGCGAAGATGTCTACAGAATTTAGCAGCCTGCACATTGTGGGACTTAAATGTAGGTCATGTAACTAAATTTGTAGAATGTAAAGTTCATTCCTGAAAGGGCACCATGAATGGTCCCAATTTCTTTCTCAAACTAGTGTATTCACAGCCAGGCACACAGTCTCAGTTACTTTTCTGGCTCAATGATTGGGCTAGGGGTATCCTTTTTCTGATGCTTTATTAAACTGGAAATTGGATGAGTGCAAGGAAAGGCAAAGTAGTAACTTGAGGACACATGTCTCTTTCTCAAAGATGTTTAGCTCAGTCCTTGCAGCAGCAAATAATGGGATGAATTATAAAGGGACCCCATAAAGAATGTCCACCTTTTTAACACAGGCTGGCACTGATGTATTAGGGATGGTAGCAGCACACAATCACTGGGATTTCACATCCCATCCTATCCCTGGATATTTGGATGTCTCCTTCCAATATCAGCCTCACGTCTCCTGTGGGCTTTTCAGACCAGATCCCCAAATAAATCCCTTGGTCAGCTCCAGTTAAATTCAATGGATTAGGCCCCCAGCTAATACTACTGGGACCTTGTTGGGCAAATTAAGAAGTACACCTGAACTGACCAGAAGGGCAGCAGCCCTTCCGGCTGAGGACTCCTCCTGGAAAATAACCTCTCTGTCCTAAGCCTAACTCTTTATGCTCTCTCCCCACCAGGCATGTACTGGCCATCGGGACTACCGGGAGTTTCCCGGTGGGCCGATGGCTCAGTGGGCCACTCTGATGTAAGGGGGTGCTGATGGGACACTCTGATGTAAGGGGGTGCTGATGGGACACTCTGATGTAAGGGGGCTGGTGATGGGACACTCTGATGTAAGGGGGCTGGTGATGGGACACTCTGATGTAAGGGGGCTGCTCATGGGACACTCTGATGTAAGGGGGCTGGTAATGGGACACTCTGATGTAAGGGGGCTGGTAATGGGACACTCTGATGTAAGGGGGCTGGTAATGGGACACTCTGATGTAAGGGGGCTGGTGATGGGACACTCTGATGTAAGGGGGCTGGTAATGGGACACTCTGATGTAAGGGGGCTGGTAATGGGACACTCTGATTTAAGGGGGCTGCTCATGGGACACTCTGATGTAAGGGGGCTGGTAATGGGACACTCTGATGTAAGGGGGCTGGTGATGGGACACTCTGATGTAAGGGGGCTGGTGATGGGACACTCTGATGTAAGGGGGCTGGTGATGGGACACTCTGATGTAAGGGGGCTGGTAATGGGACACTCTGATGTAAGGGGGCTGGTAATGGGACACTCTGATGTAAGGGGGCTGGTGATGGGACACTCTGATGTAAGGGGGCTGGTGATGGGACACTCTGATGTAAGGGGGTGCTGATGGGACACTCTGATTTAAGGGGGCTGCTCATGGGACACTCTGATGTAAGGGGGCTGGTAATGGGACACTCTGATGTAAGGGGGCTGATGATGGGACACTCTGATGTAAGGGGGCTGGTGATGGGACACTCTGATGTAAGGGGGCTGGTGATGGGACACTCTGATGTAAGGGGGCTGGTGATGGGACACTCTGATGTAAGGGGGTGCTGATGGGACACTCAAAATGTAAGTGGGCCGGTCTGGATGAAGCCCAGGGCCAAATTTCTGTCCCAGTCCAGCCCTGCTCCCCACCACCTACTGGACTCTCTCTCCCCCAGAGATTGACTGTGACAACAGAAATATTTATACTGTAGATTTAACTCTCCCAGCCCACTACTTTCCAGAGCACTCCAGAAAACAGGAAGGGGGCAGCCACACCCACAACTGGTGCAACTCAGAGCAGACCAAAGCAATCACAAGTGGTTCCACAACACATAGAGAAGCTAAAGAACTGCATTTGCCTAATCTACCTAGCTAGCACCTAACTAGGAGGGTGATAGAAGAAATAACGTTTATTTGGGCTAAACTTCAGCTTTAATTGATGATAGTTTGCATGTTTGCGATCTCTTGTATCTAAATTGATCACAAATCGCTACTCTCTCAAGGCATGCTAACAGCTCGAGGTGAACCCATACCTCACAACTTTTTAAGATGGGAACAAGGGATACCTATTAGCAAAGGTATGTAGGCATAGGACACAGCCCTTGCCACACCCCCTTAAAGGAGAATTATACAAAAAAATGATTGGTTAAACCCACAAGTGCTTTTTAAAATTAATTAATTAATTAATTAATTAATTTTTTACCACTACTATTCCTTTATACTGGGTTTTGACATTTTACAAATGAAGCCATTTGGAAATCGGATGAAAGGTTTAGCACTGGGAAACACTTTTTGAAAGATAAATAGTGCATTTTATATAAAACTATATAGGTCAGACCAAAACGAGGGACAAATGAGGAGGAAAGAGGGACAAAGGGATTTTGTTCCAAATCAGGGACAGTCCCTCGAAATCATGGACAGTTGCGAGCTATGGTGAACCCCCGCGACTGAGCCCTGAAAGTCTACCTACAGAGCAATTAACCGCACGTGACCCAGCAGTGCTGTACTTTGCACAGTTATTTGTGGGTACACATTAACATGCAGCTTGATCCGAAGGAAACAATCCTTTTTAGCTTTAGCCTTCTCTTCTGTAGAGTATTTAATCAGTTTACTGTGGCTTGGAAGGGTGTAGTAAGCATTTAATCGCTTAACCTAGCTTAACACACACCATGAAAAGTAACAAAATCCTCCAACTGCTGCTTAGATCCACAACAATAAAAATATAAACTGTGTCTGAATTATTGATGTACAGCAGATGCATCTTAAATAAATATTAGAAAAAGAGTTTAACCAGTACGCAAAAGGCATAATAGGACTAAATGGAGGAAAAATGCCGGATTTATGTGAGGAATAAAGTGGGAAATTAACTTGCTGAGGCTGAAATCATTTTATTTTACAGCAATGCGTCCTTACTGTGAATTTACTAGTTCAAACATAGCAGCTTTGTAGTAATATTTTCTTAAGCAGCGAGGGCTGACAGCAGTGCCGGCCAATCACATCACGGAACGCTGGAGTGGTTATCACCCATTGAGGTAATTACTTTCAAGTTGAAATAATTACTCTATCAATGTTAATGGTTTTTCAACTTCAATAAAGCACTCACCTGCCGATAATCACAGCTCACCTCGTGCTCTAGCGCAATCGCCTCTCTATTAGGAGGTTATAATATAGCCGTTAGAGTGGTCACTTGTCCTGAACAGCTGCTGAATTTCACTTTAGCTGTCCGTGAACCATAAAAAAATTAGTCATCTGTGTATGATTTTCCTTGTAACAAGCCCTTGAATGGCAAAAGAATCTTGTTTCGAAGTTGGACAGGGGCTTTTTCTTGAGCTTCTTTCTTGTTTCTGTCGGCTTCCATTTTCCATATTAAACTAGCTGTCCAGGTAACATTTAAAGCTGGCAAGTAGATTGAAAAAAATAATAATCTGTAATTGAGTAATGTGCAAAAAAAATCACTATTTACAAAAGTGCACTTGAAAGTGGATTTTCCTTTAGGAAATTACTCCCCCCCCCCCCCCCATGTGTGGTTTTACCATAGGTGCACACCTATGCATTTTTAGTGCAGTTTTCAGAAATGCACTACAGTCCATTTAACGTGGTTTCCTATAATACAAGTTCAGATCTATGCGTTTTGCGGCCGGTGTGTTTTTGGAAAGGGTCGGGGGCCTTTTTTCCCATGATTTGCAGGTAATATGGAATGGAATCACACCAGAAACGCAAGTGTTTTGGCGATTTAACACTGTATATAGCTGGTTGCTAAGCAGGGGGTCAGGAAGCTGGCCGTCGTGCTCTTAACAACCCATGAGTGATCAGCTCTCAGCGGGGTTCCCCTTTGACAGCTCAATGTAAATAAAAAAAAATCCGGTCCATACCAGGCCCTTCGGGTCTAGTATGGATTTGGAGGGGACCTCAAAATCCATACCAAACCCTTATCCGAGCATGCAGCCTGGCAAGTTAGGAAAGGGAGGGGACAAGCCAGCGATCCCCCCTTCTGAACCATACCAGGCCGCATGCCCTTAACATGGGGGGGATGACTCTGATCCCCCCCAAAGCACCTTGCCCTCATGTTGATGGGGACAAGGACCTCTTCCCGACAACCCTGGCTGGTGGTTGTCCGGATCTGCGGGAGGGGGGATTATCAGAATCTGGAAGTACCCTTTAAGAAGGGGGCCCCCTGATCCCCCCCCCCTCCATGTGAATGGGTATTTTCAAATCATACCCATTCACCTCAAAAAGTAGTGAAATGTAAAAAAAACAAAAACAAGAGTCGGTCTTTGACAAGTTCTTTATTAAAAAAATAGCTCTGAGCCATCTTGTCCCACTGCCGTTTATTCCCAGCGCCGTTCTCCTGCTCGCTCGATCCGATGACATCACCCGGAGAGCCCGCACTTCCCCTCCCTTTCTTGACCTGTCAGGCTGCATGCTCAGATAAGGTTTTGGTATGAATTTTGGGGGGGACGGAACCCCATGGCTTTTTATTTTTAAATTTTGGCATAGAGAGGGGGTCCCCTCTGAATCCATACTAGACCTGAAGGGCCTGGATGTTTGTTTTTTTTGGCTGCAATTTTTTTTCTTATATTCAGCTGGTGACTCATTGGCTGTTAAGAACATGGCGTTGGCCAGCTTCCCGACCCCCCTGCTTAGAATTCAGCAATATACAGTGTGTTTACAGTGTGTTAAAAGAGAAAAAATAATGCAAAATGCACGAAAACAAGGGTTTAAAATGCACTGAAAAAAACATCAAGCGCAGTCGCATAGATGTGGATCTAGAATTTGAGTCTGTTCACACCACAATTTCTGTTTTCCGGATGCATTTCTGTATGTGTGTTTTTTTATGTGTTTTTTATGTTTTCTGGTGCATTTTTTCCCTGTCTTTTTTTTTCTTCTCAGATCAAGACATGTGAATTCTGATGAGATTTTGGTGTGTTTAGCTGCATTTCAGATGCATTCCATACAGAAAAAATGCAGCATGCTCTGCTTTCGTTGCCTGCACTGGTGGGAACTAGGGCCATTGGAATACACAGAAAACACTGTGCATGCTTTTTTGATGGAGATTAAAAACTCACTGGACTGCATCTGGTGTGAACCAGCCCTTAAATACAGCCAGTATTAGCAGCTGAAGTCTGTCTTTATATTAGCTTCCTGTAATGCCCCGCACACAAGGGTGGGTAAGGGGAACAGAATGAGCCAATTAGGTTCCACTGTGCTGCACCATGCTTTCAATGTGATCATGCTTATAGAGCCATGCTTACTGGAAAGCATGTGCCACTTTGTCTTTGTTGTCCAATCAGCTGGTTTGGGAACAGGGATGTGACACTGCGGTTTTACTCCAAATAAACCTTTCATAAGAGAAAATATGGGTTACCACTGCAAACCTCCTTCTTAAATTACTTTTCCCTGGCTTTTATGCTGACCCATTAGCTTCTGTATCTCTTCTTCACATGGCATGACCTCCTGCATCTCTCACTGGTTCCTCCAGCTGACCTCCACCCATTACAGGAGACAGTAATGACATGAAGGTCAGAACCATTGAAAGCTGCAGGGGACATCTGAAGATTGGCAGTTTCAGAAGTGTTGGTTACCCATAAAAGTTTGGGGGACCAATTTTACTGAATGCAGTGGTATTCGTAGGTGTGGGCAGAAGAAGAGGTAAGTGTTCTTTACAGATAACAGCCTAACAGAGTTTAGATCGAAGACAGGGTCCCTTTGACACCATCATTAGGAGATTCATGCAGTCTGCCTGAAAGCATAAAGCAGAAGGCCAAGCTTGCGTATGAAATAGATGTGTCATATGCAGGGCTTTTTTTCAGGGCTTTTGTTCCTTACTCACAACTATAACTTATAAACACAGAAGTCCGGCTTCCCACAGATCTGATCTCCTGAGTGGCTTCCACTGAGTGCAGGATGGGGACAAGGGAGATGCAGGTGCCCAGGGTGCAGTGCGGATGCCGACACCCTCACTGGATGGTCTCCCTGCAAGTGAGAGAGGCGGAGTCACCTACAGTATACGGGAAGGTACTATAGAAGAAGAGGGGTGAAAGTGAGATGTGGATGGGAGATGCAGAGATGAGCAGCTGTGGAAGAAGGCCAAACTCTACATTCTGTGTGTAGCGTACCCCTGAATTCTGCACTCTGTATGCCGCACACCCCTAAACTCTGCACTATGTACGTAACGCACTCCTGAACCCTGCACATAGCACAATTTCGGAAATAAATGAAAAGTACAGCACATTTTCATCCACTAACGAAAACTATATCGAAAATCAAATCCATTTAAGTTAATGAACGAAACCAGGACGAAAATGTAAGGCAGGGATGTTTACCCTCGTAAACTAACTTCCAGTTTTCACAGAGCTCTGCCTTCTTCCGCAATCCTCCCAGCAAGCAGGCGAGTTTGACTGTGTGCAGTGCACTGTGGCGACTGATAGAGACCAGAGAGAGCAGCACTGTGCATTACAGGCCAGCCAGGCCACCCGAGTCTCGACGAGACTGAGTCTGTCCCACTCCCAAGTCCCGACTCAGAGACGACCGCCAGGCACCCAGAGCAGAGAGCAGAGCAGAATGAGTACCGAGTGTGTAGTATTTTACATCTACAGCAGGCCTGAGGCCTCCCCTCAGACCACCGTCCGTTCAGAGCACTGTGTGTGCATTACAGGCCTCCTCTGACCACTGGCAGTGGATTACATGCCATCGTTCAGACCACCAGCCAGCACTGTGCAGCATTATAGGCCTCCTCTGACAAGTGAGCACTGGCAGTGCACTGCATGGTGACACTGGCATCATCACGATCATGCAAAGAGTCACTGTCAGAAGTTTTTTCACCTTAATGCATAGGATGCATTAAGGTGAAAAAACACAAGGGTTTACAACCCCCTTAAATAAAGACGTTATAGAATGACGAAATCTGTGTCTGTAGTGCATGTTCAACCCTTAATACCATAAATAATAACATATTATATTTTTCACTCCAGCTGTAGCATATAATGAGTTTGGAAATTTTAGAGAAATGCTTAAATAATGCATTACAATTTTACTACACCCATTCGATTTTAGACGACTAAAATTAGTTTTAGTTGACTAAAATGTACTGGAGATTTAGTTGACTAAATACAACTAAAACTAAAACACTTGCAGAAGACTAAAATGGGAAAAAAAACTAAAATGCCATTTAAGCCCTTGTACACACGGTCGGACATTCCGACAACCAAATCCGTCGGATTTTGTCTGACGGATTTTGTCTGAAACTGTTGTTGCATACACACGGTCGGACAAAGTTGTCGGAAAATCCGATCGTTCAGAACGTGATGACGTTATTTTGTTACGACGGGACTACGTTCAGGCTAGTAGCCAATAGCTTTGGTCTAGGAATTTGATCTGAGCATGCGTGGCATTTTGTCCGATCAGAATTCTCTACAAACGATCGGACAAAGTCCGATCGGATCATGTTGTCGGAAAATTTTATAGCTCAGCTCTAAAACTTTGTTGGTCAGATATTCCGATGGAAACAGTCCGATGAAGCCCAGACACGGTTGGATTATCTGACAACATGGTCCAATCGGACATTTTCCTTCGGAATGTCCGACCGTGTGTACGAGGGCTTAGACTAAAACGAAATCGAAATGTGCTGCCAAAATTAACACTGCTCTGCACCTCCTATGTACTGTACTGTGCACATCTGGTATTTAAAGCCCCTTTCAGACCCTCCCAATCTTAGTGACATTTGACCACAACCTCTATTTCATGTGGTTTGGTGTGAAAAAAAGCCCTGGTCATATGTACTTATATATTTACAAATTAGTCACAGAAGCAAGGTGTTTATAATGTAATACAAATTGATAAGATTATTTTGAAGAAGATGGTGAAGTGTAAATCTGAAAAACATCAAAAATACCATGATGTTCCATTGAGTAAATGACAAATGTCAGCAATGTGAACTAGCAATGTTCATATATCCCTATAAGAGACATTAGATTCATCCCTGTATGACACATTAATCCACATTTCTCCACTAGGCTGTGTGGAATCATTTAGCAATGTCGAGTTGAAATCAGACTTTCTTATCACACGTTATAGACTTAGCGTTTTCTGTTCAGACTTCATAAATGCAGAAGGGAAAACCAGCCAAGATCTTAATTCATGTTCAATCACAACTCAATTCCTGGCACTATGAAAATCTTTTTATTCCATTATTCCAACATCCAGGGCAGGAAATACACAGGCAAAATGCAGCTACCGTATATACTCGAGTATAGGCCGACCCGAATATAAGCCGAGGCCCCCAATTTACCCCCAAAAAACTGGAAAACTTATTGACTCGTGTATAAGCCGAGGGTGAGACATGGCTGTCCATCCCTGTGTGTCCGTCCATCCCTGTGTGTGTGTCCGTCCATCCATCCCTGTGTGTGTGTCCATCCATCCATCCATCCATCCATCCCTGTGTGTGTGTGTGTGTGTGTGTGTGTGTATCCATCCATCCATCCATCCATCCCTGTGTGTGTGTGTGTGTGTGTGTGTGTGTGTGTGTGTGTGTGTGTGTGTGTGTGTGTGTCCGTGCAGCCTTGTGTGTGTGTCCAGCCTACCTGTGTCCCAAGCCTCCGTCCCGAGCCGCCGTCGTCCCGAGCCTCCTCCGTCCCGTGCCTCCTCCGTCCCGTGCCGTGCCGATGGATCGCCGCTCCAGGATCGCCGCTCTTCTCGGCGGCCATTCTACAATTCAAAAGCCGCGCCTCCGCCTCCGCCTGTGATAGGCGGAACACTCAATTTCCCAGCAGCCTGTGTTCCGCCTATCACGGACATCCTCTCATACTCGTCCGTAGTATGAGAATGAGCGGATGTCCGTGATAGGCGGAACACTGACTGCTGGGAAATTCAGTGTTCCGCCTATCACAGGCGGAGGCGGAGAAGGAGGCGCGGCTTTTGAATTTTAATGTCCGCCGTCTGTCTGCTCGATACGCTGATCGAGCAGTCAGACAGCGGTGACTCGAGTATAAGCCGAGGGGGCACTTTCAGCCTCAAAAAAGAGGCTGAAAATCTCGGCTTATACTCGAGTATATACGGTAAGTCTCTTTAAGACTAAAATCACTTATAGAGGGATAAGCCTTCTGAATGGCGAGTCACGAAGTTCCGAATAAATAATGGATAAAACAGATACCGAGGGAATACACAGCAAAGAGCAGAGTTGTAGAATAGAGGCACCCATAGAGATGAGGCAGCAGTGGCCTGTTCTGATTGTCCGTAGCTATATCAAGCAACAATTGGATAGATAGATGGATGGACAGATAGATAGATAGATAGATAGATAGATAGATAGATAGATAGATAGATAGATAGATAATCTCACAAAAGTGAGCACACCCCTCACATTTTTGGAAATATTTTATACTATCTTTTCATGTGACAACACTGAAGAAATGACACTTTGCTACAATGTAAAGTAGTGAGTGTACAGCTTGTATAACAGTGTAAATTTTCTGTCCCCTCAAAATAACTCAATACACAGCCATTAATGTCTAAATCACTGGCAAAAAAATTGAGTACGACCCTAAAGGAAAATGTCCAAATTGGGCTCAAAGTGTCAATATTTTTTGTGGCCACCATTATTTTCCAGCACTGCCCTAACCCACTTGGGCATGGAGTTCACCAGAGCTTCACAGGTTGCCACTGGAGTCCTCTTCCACTCCTCCATGATGACATCACGGAGCTGGTGGATGTTAGAGACCTTGCACTCCATCTACCGTTTGAGGATGCCCCACAGATGCTCAATAGGGTTTAGGTCTGGAGACATGTTTGGCCAGTCCATCACCTTTACCCTCAGCTTCATTAGCAAGGCAGTGTTTGTCTCGGAGGTGTGTGTTGGGGGTCGTTATCATGTTGGAATACTGCCCTACGGCCCAGTCTCCGAAGGGAGGGCATCATGCTCTGCTTCCGTATGTCACAGTACATATTGACGTTCATAGTTCCTTCAATAAACCATAGCTCCCCAGTGTCGGTAGCACTCATGCAGCCCCAGACCATGATAATCCCACCACCAAGCTTTATTGTAGGCAAGACACACTTGTCTTTGTACTCCTCACCTGGTTGCTGCCACACATGCTTGACACCACCTGAACCAAATAAGTTTATATTGGTCTCATCAGACCACAGGACATGGTTCCAGAAATCCATGTCCTTAGTCTGCTTGTCTTCAGCAAACTGTTTGCGGGCTTTCTTGTGCATCATCTTTAGAAGAGGCTTCCTTTTGGCACGACAGCCATGCAGACCAATTTTATGCAGTGTTCGGCATATGGTCTAAGCATTGACAGGCTGACCCCTCACCCCTTCATCCTCTGCAGCAATGCTGGCAGCACTCATACGTCTATTTCCCAAAGCGAACCTCTGGATATGATGCTGAGCATGTGCACTCAACTTCTTTGATCGACCATGGTGAGGCCTGTTCTGAGTGGAACCTGTCCTGTTAAACTGCTGTATGGTCTTGGCCAACGTGCTGCAGTTCAGTTTCAGGGTCTTGGCAATCTTCTTATAGCCTAGGCCATCTTTATGTAGAGCAACAATTCTTTTTTTTTTCAGATCCTCAGAGAGTTCTTTGTCATGAGGTGCCATATTGAACTTCTGGTGACCAGTATGAGAGAGTGAGAGTGATAACACCAAATTTAACACACCTGCTCCCCGATCACACCTGAGACCCTGTAAAACGAGTCACATGATATCGGGGAGGGAAAATAGCTAATTGGGCCCAATTTGGACATTACCACTTAGGGGTGTACTTACTTTTGTTGCCAGTGGTTTAGACATTATTGGCTGTGTATTGAGTTATTTTGAGGGGAAAGCAAATTAACACTGTTATACAAGCTGTACACTCACTACTTTACATTGTAGCAAAGTGTAATTTCTTCAGTGTTGTCATATGAAAAGATCTAATAAAATATTACCGGTAACAAAAATGTGAGGAGTGTATTTACTTTTGTGAGATACTGTGTGTGTATGTAGATAGATAGATATATAGATAGATAGATAGATAGATAGATAGATAGATAGATAGATAGATAGATAGATAGATAAATAGATAGATACCTCTGGCTGACCAATCTCGAAGAAAAAAAAACAGATCAAGTGTCCAGCGTGTCCAATCAGTACTCTTCCTCTGTCTGTATTTGTGTGCTGTAAATGTTACTGAGAAAGCCAATCCAGCTGCAAGACTCAGTAGACTTAGGTCAGTTGGAAAACAATACAAATGTCCAGGCCCATAAACCACTGCCCAATTTGGGAAAAGTGCTAATTTTAAATTCTTATATGCAAGTTATTGCCATAAAAAGTGTATGGGGACTCGGTACTGCCCCAGGGGACATGTATCAATGCAAAAAAAATGTTTTTAAAACAACATGGTTTTTCAGGAGCAGTGATCTTAAGTATGTTTAAAATGAAACAATAAATATTCCTTTAAATATCATGCCGGCCCTTAGTCTGCCTGTAAATTGGAGCATCTGTCTGATGTGATTTACAGCCCGGCAGCAAAATTAAATTTCAAAGAGAAAAAATGAAAAAATGTATTTAAACTTGCTTGCGGCTGTAATTTATTGACGCCCCCCCCCCCCCCGTTCATACCAGGCCCTTCGGGTCTGGTATGGATATTAAGGGGAACTCCAAGCCAAAAAAACATGTGGGATCCCCTCTAAAATCCATACCAGACCCTTACCTGAGCATGCAGGCTGCAGGACAGGATGGGTGGGGGGCGAGCACCCCCCCTCCTGAACCATACCAGGACACATGACCTCAATATGGGGAGGGTGCTTTGGGGCCCCTCACCCCCACAACCCGGTGGTTGTGGGGGTCTGCGGGCAGGGGGCTTATTGGAATCTGGAAGCCTCCTTTAACCCCCAGATCCTGCCCCCCATGTGAATGTGTATCGGGTACATTGTACCCCTACTCATTCATCAAAAAAAGTGTCAAAAAGTAAAAAACACCCAAAAGATTTTTTTGACAATTCCTTTATTAAAAAAGAAAAAAACAGAATGGTACCGTGAATTACATCCATTGCCCGACAGACCTGAAAAAGAAAAAGAAAAGAAAAAACTCCGTTTCCATGGGAGGCTTCCCAGCGACTGCTGCCTCTTGGCTGTGACAGCTGTTATATAGGAAAAGGCGGGACCACTCGCTGACGTAACCAGATGACCCCATCCCCTCTGATGGCACATGAGGTCTGAAGGGGCGGAGTCACTCGGTTATGTCACAGGGTGGCCCCACCCTTGCCTATATAACAGCTGTCACTGCAAAAAGACAGCAGTCGGCGGGACGCCTCCCATCGAGGCGGAGCATTTATTTCCCCGATTTTTCAGGTCCATCAGGCAGCGTGATTGAAGTTGAAAGATGAATGGACATTGTGTGACACTTTTTTTTTTTTTTTTTATAAAGGAATTGTCAAAAACTGTCTTTTTTGTGGTTTTTACTTTTTGACACTTTTTTTTGGTGAATGGGTAGGGGTACCTGGGGACCCCAAAGCACCCTCCCCATGTTGAGGGCAAGCGGCCTGATATGGTTCAGGAGGGGGGCCCCCTTTCCTGGCCTGCCAGGCTGCTTGCTCAGATAAGGGTCTGGTATGGATTTTGGAGGGGACCCCACCCCAATTTATAAAAAAATAAATTGTTGTGAAGTTCCCCTTAACATCTGTGCCAGACCCAAAGGGCCTAGTATAGACTGGGGGGGGGGGGGGGGGGACTGTATTATATACTGTACACTGACTGCACTGTGTGTGTATGTACTGTATGTGTGTGTGTATATATATATATATATATATATATATATATATATATATATATATATATATATATATATATATAAATTAGACTGCCTGCACTGTATATATATTCTACACTGACTGCACTGTGTATAATATACACACAGTTGTGCTCATATGCTTACATACCCTGGCAGAATTTATGATTTCTTGCCCATTTTTCAGAGAATGTGTACAACACAAAACATTTCTTTCACTCATGGTTAGTGTTTGGCTGAAGCCATTTTTTTTTAAATCAAAAATGACAACAGAAACTACCCAAATGACCCTGATTAAAAGCACAAAAGTTGACACAAAGGGGGTTGAATGGCTAATAAAAGTAACCATTCTCACCTGTGATCTGTTTATTTATAATTGGTGTGTGTGTGTGTGTGTGTGTGTGTGTGTGTGTGTGTGTGTGTATAAAAGGTCAATGAGTTTCTGGACTCCTGACAAACCCTTGCATCTTTCATCCAGTGCTGCACTGATGTTTCAGGATTCTGAGTCATGGGGAAAGCAAAAGAATTTTTGGGAAAAGGTAGTTGAACTGTATAAAACAGGAAAGGGATATAAAAAGATATCCAAGGACTTGAGAATGCCAATCAGCAGTGTTTAAACTCTAATCAAGAAGTGGAAAATGAGGGGTCCTGTTGAAACCAAACCACGGTCAGGTAAACCAACTAAAATTTCATCCACAACTGCCAGAAAAAATGTTCAGGATGTAAAGAAAAACCCATAAATAACTTCAGGTGAAATACAGGACTCTCTGAAAATGTGGTGTGGCTGTTTCAAGATGCACAATAAGGAGGCACTTGAAGTAAAATGAGCTGCATGGTCGAGTCGTCAGAAGAAAGCCATTACTACGCAAATGCCAAAAAGTATCCCGCTTACAATATGCCAAACATCAGAGACAAGCCTCAAACCTTCTGGCACAAAGTCATTTGGAGTGATGAGACCTAAATTTAGCTTTTTAGCCACAACCATGAACACTACATTTGGAGAGGAGTCAACAAGACCTATGATGAAAGGTATGGAGGTGGATCACTGATATTTTGGGGATGTGTGAGCTACAAAGGCACAGGAAATTTGGTCAAAATTGATGGCAAGATGAATGCAGTATGTGAGCAAGGAAGCTGCGCATGGGACATACTTGGACATTCTAACATGACAATGATCCAAAACACAAGACCAAGTCGACCTGTCATTGGCTACAACAGAATAAATTGGTTCTGGAGTGGCCATCTCTTTCTCCTGACCTCAATATCATTGAGCCACTAATGAAAGGAAAGTCCAGAGGGCTGCACACCAAACTGAGATCCAAATGCCTTTATTCACATAAAACCATGAAGAACATGAGGAGCACTACATGTACAAGCAAGGGAGGCAAAGCATTGAGCCACTCTGGGGAGATCTCAAATGTGTAGTTCATGCAAGACAGCCCAAGAATTTACAGGAACTGGGGGCTTTTTGCCAAACGGTATGGGTAGCTTTACCATCTGAGAAGATAAAGAGCCTCATCCACAGATACTGCAAAAGTCTTCAAGCTGTGATTGATGTTAAAGGGGGTAATACACAGTATTAAGAACTGGGGTAGGTAAACTTTTCATCAGAGTGATTTGGGTAGTTTCTGTTGTCGTTATGATTTTTAAAAGAGTAAACATAGTTGATTGATAATAAATGGGCAAACACTAACCATGAGTGAAAGAAAAGTTTTTGTGTTATCATTCATATTCTCGGAAAAATGGCCAAGAAATCATAAATTCTGCCAGGGTATGTAAACTTATGAGCACAACTGTGTATGTATATGTGTGTGTGTATATGTATATATATACACACTAACCTGCCTCTAGCTAACGTTCTCTCAATCATTGCACTATATATGGCCACCGTGTAAGCAACCTTAAATAGTGTGGGACGTGGACTTAGCCCCCTGAGCCATGATTTGTCCAATCATGGCTCTCACAGCTGAGCAAGCTGTGTTTGGCCAAAGCATGCAGGTCAGGTGCATGCTTTGGACAATCGTCAGACATTACGGGGCATTCCGCAGTGCTCGAATTTGCCGCAAACGCCCCATAATGTTTGGTATTTGCCAAACTTACCTTTGACTCGAACATTGGGGCCATCCCTATTGGAGAACAGACAGACCCTTCCACCCTCCTGGTTGTGTCTGTTCAACCTCCTCACCCCCAGGGGTATCCACACGCTGGAACCTCATCCCTTTCCTGGCTTGACAGCCAGGTTTACACAGACATTGGGGTTGATTGAAGAGTGCAAAATCTGGCACAGCTCTACATAGAAACCAATCAATTTCTATTTTTTTTTTGTCAAAGCTTTATTGAACAAGTGGAAGTTAAAAGTGGATTGGCTGCCATGCACACCACATTTTCCATTCTCCAGGTTTAGTAAATCAAACCCATTGTGTACTATGATATTCCCCAGGTTTGGCTGTGGATCACATCCCTTGTGCAAACATTCACATAGGGGCCAAAGTTGATCAATAAACTTCTTTACTGTATAAAGTTGAGAGTTGCATAATATAGCCAACTTCATCATTGTATAATTGCCTGACTAGGAGATGCTAGCTCTTTCGCCTTGGCTAAAGTGAGCCAACTGTTCTTTCTTGCTACTGCCTTCATTGCTTCCATTGGAACCCAGGAGGAAACCAAGACCTTACTGCCTCTACCTCAGCTCTGATGTAGTGGAGCTTTGCCTTATTCCCCCAGGAGTCCAGAATAGGGAACTTCCAGAGGGTTCTGTTCTCCCCCAGGGAGAGAGGAGAGCAGGCGCACAGCAGTCTTGATTTCTTCCCTTGCTCTCTCTATGCCTCTCTGCTCTCCCTCTAGACTATATAGGGACTCCCAGAATCCTCTATGTAGGAGTAGTAACCTTTATAGGGGCCTATCCTGCCCTCTACCTACCTACATAGACTTCCCAAATGTGTTTACAACCCCTCTTTAAGCATCCCCCTACAATTGCTCACTCCCCAATCTCCTACCTATTTCCCCATTAAAAAAAAAAAAAACCTTTACCAGTATATTTTACCTCCTGAATTTTCCTTATGTGGAGACAATAAATAATCAGCAGCCATAGCTGAGCTAGCAGTTATGGAACAGGCTGCAGCAAGGAGAATTCCATTGCTCTACCTTGACCACAACCGATGACCCAGCAAAAAGAACGTTGCAATTTGTCCTAAGCCAGACTGCTGACAATGCAAATTGCACAGATGATGCTGCAGAACATCCATCAATAAAAGAAGCTGCAGGAATCAACCATAGAGGTCAATCACGTACCTCCCTCCCATTTTGCTGACAACCCACACGGCTACCTTTGTGCCATCACAGACCCTCCCAGCCTCCAATTACCAAATTGTCTTAAAATTATGTTGGACTAGGCACATGTTTTTCAAAACTCACAATGCAAGACTCTCAAATGGAAAACATTCACCTGGACTGAAACCTTCAGCTAATCAATGTTATCTTCCAATATCTCAGGAAACTGCAATTACCACCTACAACAGTCAAGGAACAACTGCAGCAATAGGTCCCGATAGAACAGATACATCAGACCTTGCAAGGTACATGAATCTTATGGAACCTATAAACATCCTATAAACAGCCTCCTGAAAGACAGTTATTGCCCAGGGAACTACAGAAGTTGGAGGTCCACATTTAGGTCAGTAGTTCAAGACCTTTGCATCCCACCCATGCAAAAGCTTGATTTGCTAATCAGATGGTTGGGGCTACAATCATTGGATTTGTCAAACAACCTAAAACTGTTCACATCTATGAACCAAAAAAACCTGAAACAATGCAAGGGGTTTCTAAGGAGTTGTGATATTTTCTTCAGGTGTTGAGCATCATTGGTGCATTTTGCCATGGTCTGCAAAGTTGCTGTCAAATGCTCAGAATGCGACAGCTACATGCATGTATTAGCCTTTTGGCCAAACCGCTGAACTCTACATCCAGTAAAGACTTCATACTTATTTGAAAAAATGGTGGGAAGAATCATGAACTGCAACAGTCACATTAATATGTACTGAGCTATTCCATAAAGGACTTTGGGCAAAAACTCATGTAAAAAAAATGTTATTAAGGTGTTATCCCTCAAGGAAAAACTAAGAAAGCTAAATGGCTTTTCAGACGGAATTCCGCTCAACCATGGCTTGCATGCACACGGTCACACAAGTTTTCTGAACTGTCGACCGCCAAGAACGCGGTGGCGTACAACACTACGACGAGCCGAGAAAATGAAGTTCAATGCTTCCAAGCATGCGTCCAATTGTTTGCGAGCATGCGTAGGAATTTTGCGTGTTGGAATTGCTACAGGCGATCGGAATTTCTGTCTGGTATTCGGCCAGCAAAAGTGGAGCATACACATGGTCACATTTTTGGACCAAAATCTCTCATCTGTCTTTTGCTGGCCGAATTTCCGAACGTGTGTACGCAGCATTAGTTAGCATACCTGCTGTCATTTACTTGCTGTGCTGGTTCCTTGGAAAATTCAGGAACAACCACAAACACCACTGATGCCACGTACACACGATCGGACTATCCGGTGGACTTAGTCCAGCGGACAAACCGCCGGACTTTGCAGCGGAGGTCCTCGGGACTTGCCGAACGAGCGGACCTGCCCACACACAACCGGACTTTTCCAGACTTTTGAAATGAACGGACTTGCCCACACACAGAGAAAAGTCCATTCATTTTGAACGCGGCTCCAGGTAGACGGGACTAGCAAAGGAGGTCAATGTCGCCACCTCCATTGGCGAGATTGACACCTCGCTAGCCCCGTCACCTGGTATGGACTTAAAGGGGAATCCCTACGCTGAAAAAACAGCGTGGAGGTCCCCTCCAAAGTCCATATCAGACCTTTATCCGAGCATGCAGCCCGGCCAGTCAGGAAAGGGGGTGGGTACAAGCGAGCATCCCACACTCCTGAGCCATACCAGGGCACATGCCCTCAACATGGGGGGTGCTTTGGGCAAGAGGGGCCCTGCGGCCCCCCACCCCGAAGCACCTTGTTCCCTGGCTGTTGGTTGTCGGGGTCTGTGGGCAGGGGGCTTGTCGGAATCCGGGAGCCCCCTTTAATAACGGGGCCCCCCAGATACCGGCCCCCCACCCTATGTGAATGGGCATTGGGGTACCATTCACCTGGTGAAAAAAAAAGTGTAAAGAAAAAAACACAACACATGTTTTTAATGGACAGCTCCGGTGGTCTTCCGTCTTGGGGGGTCTTCTCGCCAGACTCACCCGGTGACCCCGCCCCATGTCCCTATATAAGTCGCCACACAACGCGTCCCTGTCATTGCGGCCAGAGAGAGCGTTGAGCCAACATCTCAAGGAAGAAGAAGAGAAAGCGGCGGCGGCGACGACAGAAGACCAGGCCACCGCTAGTAAAAGAGCTGGAAGAAGAAAGTGGAGGCCCAGCAAGAAGAACCGAAGAGGGGGACAAGACCCCTGAAGTCGGAAGAAGGCCTCCGGACGGCGGCGGTGATGAAGAAGAAATCTGGGCTCCTCCGCTAATAAAAGAGCTAGCAAAAGATAGCGGAGGAGCCCCGGATTTCTTCTTCGTCACCGTCGCCGTCCGGGGGTCTTCTTCCGACTTCGGGAGTCTTGTCCCCCTCTTCGGTTCTTCTTGCCGGGCCTCCACTTTCTTCTTACAGCTCTTTTACTAGCGGTGGCCTGGTCTTCTGTCGTCGCCGCCGCCTTCTCTTCTTCTTCTTTGAGATGTTGGCTCAATGCTCTCTCTGGCCGCAATGACAGGGACGCGTTGTGCAGCGACTTATATAGGGACATGGGGCGGGGTCACCGGGTGATGTCACATGGTGACCCCGCCCCCTTATAATGTCACATTCCCGGAGGATGCTGAAGAGAAGAAGAGAAGACGGCGGCGACGACAGAAGACCGGGCCACCACTAGTAAAAGAGCTGGAAGAAGAAAGCGGAAGAATCCGCAAGAAGAACCAAAGAGGGGGACAAGACCCCTGAAGTCGGAAGAAGAGGTGACAGAAGACCGGGCCACCACTAGTAAAAGAGCTAGCAGAAGATAGCGGAGGAGTCCGGCGAGAAGACCCCCCAAGACGGAAGACCACCGGAGCTGTCCAATAAATTATTTTAAAAACATGTGTTGTGTTTTTTTCGTTACACTTTTTTTCACCAGGTGAATGGGTAGGGGTACATGGTACCCCAATACCCACTCACATAGGGTGGGGAACCGGTATCTGGGGGCCCCCTTATTAAAGGGGGCTCCCGGATTCCGATAACCCCCCCGCCCGCAGACCCCGACAACCAACGGCCAGGGTTTTCGGGAAGAGGCCCTTGTCCTCATCAACATCAGGGCCCCCCTTGCCCAAAGCACCCCTCCATGTTGAGGGCACGTGGCCTGGTATGGCTCAGGAGGGGGGGCCACTCGCTCATCCCCACCCCCTTTCCTGACCGCCAGGCTGTGTGCTCGGATAAGGGTCTGATATGGACTTGGGGGGGACCCGCACACCGTTTTTTCGGCGTAGGACTTCCCCTTTAAGTCCATACCAGGTGACGGGGCTAGCGAGGTGTCAATCTCGCCGATGGAGGCGGCGACATTGACCTCCTTTGCTAGTCACATCTACCTGGAGCTGCGTTCAAAATTAACAGACTTTTCTCCGTGTGTGGGCAAGTCCGTTCATTTCAAAAGTCCGGCGGACTAGCACACAGACGGGTGGATTGTCCGCCGGACTCGGCAATTTTGAGTCATAAACTTCTTTCTAAGTCTGCCGGACTTTTAGAAAGAAAAAGTCCGCCAGAGCCCACACACAGGCGGATTGTCCAGTGGACTCTGGTCCGCCGGACTGGGTCTCAATAGAGGTATTTTCAACTGCCCAATTTTATAGTAAGGGGGTTGGCTTACCTAAAAGCCCCCTTTATTACTCTTCTATATCTGGTGTCCAAGCAGTGTACTATGGCTGAAAAAATTCTCCTGGGTAAATGTGCACAAAAAATTGCCAGGTACTCTCTTGTACAAAGCTAGCTCTCTTCCACTATAATCTCCATAAAGAATCATCTGCAGACAAACTGGACACAAAACAGAAACAAATTTCACATCTTTGTCTCTCTTAGCTATGTCTAATATTCTTCCACAGTGGGATCTGTCCCAAAAGGCACGGGTTGAGATTAGCTCAAAAATCAGGTCATGAGTTTTGTATTTTGTGATGGTGGTGGAATGAAGTAGCCAAGTAGGTGTCTCTTTGGGAAAGCCATTCATGGACTCCAGATGCATGCTTAGAATATGGCCAGTTTGTGCCAATGTAAGAGAGAGAGGTGAGGAATTCAGTAGACACTTTCCACTTTTTAGGGGCAAAAAATAGCAACTGGTCATAAAACCCAACATGGTCAGTTGGTTCTTCCCTCATGGAGGGCCAGCCAGGAGTTGTCTGCAGAGGTTGTGGACAGAATATCACATATCAATGGGCAAACTAAATTGGCTTTGTACTGAGCTACATCATGCAAAATAATGCAGCATTGGGGTAATAATGACTGCATATGGCTTCAACAGAAAGGCATAGAACACTCCTGATCAAAATCAGAACAATGTCAACCACAGTTATAATAATATAACTATTATATACACAAAATAAATCTTACCGGTACTGTCAGCGTTGTTTCAGTGGCTTTGGTGGAAGTTGGATCATTTGTACCCGGACCATAAATGATTACATACTTCACTATAATACCATGGGGTATTGAAGGAGCAGCCCAACTTAGAAACAAAGAATAAGCACTTGTGGCTTTTGCATTGGGTGGTCGAATGGCTTCGGGGGCAGTTTCCAGTGTACGGATTAAAGACCAAGGGCTTTCTACAGAACCCACACTATTTTGTGCAGTGACGCAGTATTCATATGCTGTGTATGGCTGCAATTCATCAGAAATGTCTGTATATTCCAAGACTCCTCCCAGCAATGTAAGCAACGTGGTATTTCCTGGTTGGCCAGCAAGACGTCTATAAAAGAAAAAACAATAAACGTGAAGACTTTTTGGTGTAAATTCTTATATGAGGATGTCTTTACAAATTAAATGTATAAAATCTGGTTCACAGTACTTAATCTGCTAATATGTATATTGGAATATGGTACACTATAAAGCACCCCTCCAAATTATTGAGTTTAAATATTCCCAATGAAGGGTACTATTAATGATACAGGATGCAAAGACATTTTTTTTTTTTTTTTCAAACAATTTTATTAAGAGTAATAAAATTACCATACAGATAAAAGAAACAACATCCTTCAATATAATAGGTATAACATCAATCTATTGATAGGTGGCATACAATATGTCAAAAGTCTAGATTGTGACCTGTCAAAGCAGCGTCTAGCTCGACAAATGATAGGCAAACTCATTCTGGTGGTGTGCAGCAGTCTTGAAGGATATTCCTACCAACTAAAAAAGGAAAGCAATGAGAAGGAATCAGAACAATTGAACTAATTACGGTCAGTCTTGAAGTCTGAACAAGAACCAAGGGTTCCATTTAACATCAAATAAGGGGACAGAATCATGTTGTATGTAAAAAAAAAATTCGGCTATCATCATGTGGTCTATGCGGGACACAACTTGTGCGAATGGGACCAGGGATGTCTTCCAATGTAACGCAGTGGTCCAATGCATGGCAATATAAATTGAGTAGATCAATCTCATCAAGGGTTTGGGAGTGTCAGAGAGAACTTGAAATAGGAGACAGCGCTGTTGGGTCAAGGTTATGGATCCCCCTGCTAATTTGTGAATCATTTTTAATACCTCTTTCCAGATGGATAGCAATTTTTCAAAATAAGTGCCGATGGGTGCCTAAGTGAGTGCAGCCAATAAAGCAGCTAGAGGAGGCTTGTGGATAAATTTTACTCAGGTGTACGGGGGTGTAATACCACGTGTCATCAGTTTAATAGCAGTCTCCCTGATTGTTAACGATTTCGTACAGTTGTGCATGTTTTGCCAGCCTTTCTCCCAGTCCAGGTCCTAATCCCCCAGAGTTCTTGCTCCCACTGGGATCTGTATTTTAATGTGGGTTTCTATAGATTCTAATGTTTTAATGTTCTAATGTTTTATAAACTTCCGAGATAAGGCCTTTTTGGTGGGGGGAAGTGTGGCATAGGTCCTCAAAGAATGTTTTAGACTCTGAAGGGGGGCTGGCATAGTGCTGTTGAAAGAAATGTCGCATTTGTAGAAAATGATAGTATTCCCTATCCGGTATATGATAATGAGTCTGTAAATCTGAGAATGTGGTAAATTTCAACCCGACTAGAAATTCTTCAAGCATGGTCAAGTTACGTCCAGTCCAGACTAGGAAGGATTCCAGGTGACCATATGCCGGGGGAATCTGGGGTCACCAAGATATGAGGCCCCTAGAGGTGTTTGCATCATGAGGTTGTATTTTGCCTTATATTGGTTCCATAGTTTCAGTCCCATTGCAACAACTTGGTTTTTAAAAGCCAATTCAGGGTTAGAAAGGTTAGAGAACCACATCAGTCCAGGGAGATATAGGGGAGTTATAGAGTCACTTTCAAATCTGACCCAGGGGACCCTGGAGTTCCTAATGTTCCATTGGGCCTGTTGTGTATATCTACTGGCTAAGTAGTAAAGCCATATTTGAGGGACTCCCAAGCCCCATCTCTTTGAGGAGCGGTATAGAACATCTTTAGTGAATCTCGGGGGTTTGTCATGCCAGATAATTCTGTTAAAGTGGGCCTGAATGTTAAGCAGATAGGTTTTAGAGAATCGAATTGGAATGGAACGGAACAGGTAAAGTAAATTGGGGAGAATTGTCATTTTGAGGGCAGTAATCCTACCTATGAAAGGAATGTGGAGAGGGGACCAAAGTTTGAGGGTTTTCTTCAGTTTTGCTAATCCTGGGGGGGGGGGGGGGGGGGTAGTTGGCTTCAAAGAGTTTGCCAAAATCTCTTGTAAGACCAATGCCTAGATATGGGAGATGGGTTTCAGCCCATGTGAAAGGATAAGCTTGTCTAAGTTGGTGAAGTTCCTTAGGTGGAAACCCCATTGGAAGGGCTACTGACTTTGAGACACTGATCGAAAGTCCGGAGACTCTGGCAAAGTTGGACATGGTCTGTAGTAGGATAGGCGAAGAGATTAGGGGGTTAGTGAGGAACATCAGTACGTCGTCCGCATACACGCAAAATTTGAAGGTCGAAGGACCTTTGGTGTAGCCGGATATGTCTGGGTTATTTAGTATAGCGGTGGCCAGGGGTTCCAATGTGAGGGCAAAAATTAAAGGGGAGAGTGGACACCCCTGTCTGGTACCCCTTCCTAGGTTAAAAAATTCAGAACTACAGCCTGGGATCCTAATACGTGTTTTAGGAATTTGATAAAGGGCCTGAAAGGCTTGCAAAAATTTACCTTGGAAACCCATGTGTTGTAAAAGAGTAGATATATAACTCCAGGAAATGCTGTCGAAAGCCTTTTGCATATCTAGGCTAAGCAAGAGGAGCTTCTGGGAGGATACATTAGCATCCTGGATAATGTCTGCTGCTAGACGTATGTTATCTTGCAAAGACATTTTAGATATTCCCACCACTAGATTTCCTCTCAGTTTTCATTTTGAACATAGGTTGTCATGGAACTATCCCAGCCTATAAATGGACAGTGAAGGAGAACAGCACAATTATATGCTTATCTTTATGTCACTGTTATCCTTGTCCTGCTTCTCCTTTTCCCACCCAGGAATAGTTGATCCATGGAATATCCAATTGCCTTCTGAGGGATCAGGAAGGATTTTTTTCCCACTAGAGCAAATTAGATCATGCTTTAATTCATTTTTTTTGCCATCCTATGGATCAACTGTGATTATAGGATTGTGAATATTTTTCCTATTGGTTGAACTAGATGGACTTTTTTCAACCTGAATAACTACCTAAACCTGATCAGTAATGTATAGGGGGCTGCAAAGGACCAATGCCAAGTCAGGTGCTAACACTGCTTGCATTTCAAAAACACATGTATTAATGAATACAGAGCTGCATTCATTTGCGTATTTTATATAGCATTTAGAGTTCAGCTTTAATTCTTACCCAGATAACAATGATAACGTGCCGCAAATTTGTGGCAGTGTTGAATTGTCAGTCTGTTAACTTGCTGTACATTTTCACTGGCAAGTTGTACACTTGCAGAGCACTTGAAGCACAAGTTTTAGTTGACACTTTTCAAATTTGTAGCAAAATTTGAGAGGCAAATCTCTAACAAGAGCAAAGTTGCAGTGGTGAGTCTACAGCAAGAGCTCTGCAAGTCTACAGCATGCAAATTCAGCCACAGCAATCCCTGTGGTGGGATGACTATTGCACAAGATAACTGAACCAGAACTTGAAGCAGACATGCAGAATGTTTGCAAAAAAAGTTGATCTGCAGTCATGCAATGCAAACTTTAAATAGCTTAGTAAGTCATTTTCAAACTTTCAGCACAATTGCTTGCTATCTGGGTAGTTTAGGAATAAGTAGAAGTTAATATGCATGGTCATATTTGGGACTAGAGGAGTTATCATTGGATTTAGGCCAAGATATTGCTGTTAAAGTGAAACTTCACTCTCTCAATCAACATTGGCTATTTTTAATCCTCATTCTGCTAGCATTATTAAATAGATAGGAAGTATTTTACATGTTTTAAATTTTTTTTTTTTACATTTCTTCAGTTAATTCCTGGTTTCCATGCCTAGTCAAATTATGTCATACATCCCAGGAGTATTTAGGAGGAGGGCTTTTAAGCTTACCCTCTTGTCTGCATGCCTGAGCTAAGGGCAGTTGGTTCCAGGAAGTAAATGCTACATGAATCATCTGCCCTTAGTCAAAATGGCCACAGCCAGAAATGCTTGGGGGTGTTGAAAATGGCATTTTTGGCTTGTGGTGTTTAGATGCAGTGTAGTTCCGCTTTAAGAAATAATTTTCACAGGACAGGATCCGTATCTCTCTATTAAAGACCCCCATCAAATCATTCCACCAAATTAACCACCCCCATCAAACCATCAAATCATTCTCTGCAGCTATTATTACATTTGGACCCCCCCCCTCCCTTTAGAATGTAAGCTCTATGAGCAGGGCCCTCCTGTACCTTTTGTATTGAACTGTACTGTAATAGTGTTGCCCCCCCCCCCCCATACATTTTAAAGAACTGCGTAAACTGTTGGTGCTATAGAAATCGTGAATAATAATAATAATTAAAGGCACTTTTTGCTAGCCGGGATATACTATATGCCGCTAGCCTCACTGAATTTTAATGCCATTTTTCCCTTGTGGACCCTAGACATTCAAGTGTATTTGTCCATTATCTGTTATGAGATGCACACCTGCCCCTGTCGTAGCAACATTTAGTTACTTACTAGTAGTTTGTTGGAAATATTCCACATATCTGGTAACCCTCCAGCCACTGGATATTTGTACATGAAGCCTGGCCCACATAAAAATAGTGAGATTTGCTCTCCCCCCCTTTTTTCTTTGTTTATATCTCTAAACCTTGAACGTCATGAAGAAGCCTTACGGCGAAACGCGTAGATGTACAAGGGCTCATTGTACAAATTGTATCATTCTCATATGATTTTTTATTTTTTTGAATACTGTAATCATACTATGTACTTTTTTCAATAAATATATATATATATACTTTTTGTTACTTCTTTATTGTTTCCTTGCCTCAAAAGTTCGACCTCTGGTTACTTTTTATAGTACCCCCTTTTTTTCCCACTCTGAGTTACGAATGTGGCATTATGAGTGCTGTCCTTTTTCATTTGAAATAATTTTCACTGTTTAAGTGTTAAGTGTTAGGGGGTGTTGTAAGTGCTAAGAGTTTATTTTAGGTATGTTTACAATTAATGTTTAGGAGGGACAAAGAGATTAAGTGTTAGGTTGGGGATAGAGGCAAGTTAATGAGTGTGATAAAAGTGTGCTTTGTGTCCACATTTATTTTTGGTGTAAAGTTCTTGACCCCCAGCACCAACTACTAACATACAAAATTTGACTTGATTTTTACAGTTCATGGTCTAGTATATCATCCTTATTTTTCTTCATTATTTAGCAAGTTACTGTCCTAAAATGAGTTCTAAAATATTAAAGATTAATTCCAGGTATGGATATTTAATACATAGTTGCATTGGTCTAGCTTGGACCATCTAACTATGTATGTACATACCATACATGGTCAATGCTCCTGGAAGCTGGAAATCACTGAAGTAGAAACCGCTACTCTAGTGATCTCCACTTGCTTCTGGGTCCTGTGACGAGCGGCTACATTTTCTGAATAATGGCAAAGCATTCTCTGATTGAAGGAGGTGGAAAAAAGGAATGCATTCTATGAATGGTCCCTGCGCCAAGTGGCTGACCTCCTTTGTTCAGAGTGCAGCAGGGTAGCCGCTCGACATGGGACCCAGAAGCAAGTGGAAATCACTGGAGTAGTGATGTCTACTTCAGTGATTCCCAGCTTTCAGGGGGATTGGCCAGGTATGGTTGATACAGTTACATTAGTCCAAGCTAAACATATGTAACCATGCATAAAATATCCATACCTGGATATCTTCTCTAATGCCGCATACACACGATCAGAGTTTTTGTCTGAAAAATCTTGGATGGTTTTTCTGACGGAATTCCACTCAGGCTTGGCTTGCATACACACGGTCATACAAGTTTTCTGAACTGTCACCATCAAGAACGCGGTGAGGTACAACACTACAACGAGCCGAGAAAATGAAGTTCAATGCTTCTGAGCATGCGTCAAATTGTTTCCGAGCATGCGTAGGAACGTTGCACGTCGGAATTGCTACAGACGATCAGAATTTCCAATCAGAACTTTTTCCGTCGGAAAAATAGAGAACCTGCTCCCAATCTTTTGCTGGTGGGAATTCCACCAGCAAAAGTCAGAGGGAGCGTACACACGGTCGCAATTTCCGACCAAAACCTCACATCGGACTTTTGCTGGCGGAATTTCCGATCGTGTGTACGGGGTATAAGTATCCAGTGTCTCACTAAGTAATGAAGCCAGGATTACAACCCTGAAACTTACACTTTCAAAAACAAGTCGGCTACATGAGCACAAGTATCTCTCTGATGGCAGGTTTCTTTAAAAGGGAAGAAAAATTCCCAGAAATATGCTACCAGGCGAACACAAGCATCTCCTGAGCCTATAATAAAAATGAACCTTTCTTCCCTCTGTCTAGAGGTTGTTTTATCTGTATCATTGCTTAAACAAAACTCTTGTCCTTTATAGACGTGTTTGCATGGGTAGATAATCGCCATCTAACACAGCGATCATGAAAAGCTTCCATTTACCATTACGCCACGATATGATGGGGAGACGAATGTGAGGTGAACATTTTTTCCATACTGCTTGACACAAAGTACTTTTTTGTCCTAATTTAAATAGGTCAATTCTTGTGGCATTATGTGAGATGCAGGAGAGATTTTCTAAAGTGCTCTTTCAAGCTACTGTAGTTTGATTAGGAATAAAAATGATGCGTGGATAAAAAGCACAGCAAATTCCACTGAAGAGCGTCAGGAAAAGAACTCAGACAAATGGACGGGGCATGTTACAGGATATCATCTGCTACTGCAATGAGTGTGAATGCCCGGTACTGTGTGTTGTGCTGCAATTTATTTACAAGTACTATATGCTGCACATTCTGCGCATTGTGGTGTGCATTGCAAAGATGGAACAGGGACATTTTTTTCATTCAAAATGAAAGGGCTATGTTAATGCCATATCCATTATTAAATTAAATTGTGCACATCAGTTATGTGCAGCAATACACTGCAATGGATTGGAAAAGCGTGAAGGGGTACTAATCTATTTCAAATGATTAAAGGGAAATTATAACATGCCAATGTGTTGTAGTAAGATGCAATAAATGTGTGAGTTTACACCATTTATCACCACAGTCCATAGAAAGGCAATCCATGATCAGCTCCTGGGTTTCTGATCTCGCAACAGACCACTCCATAGGAGTACTTTGGAGAAGGTAATACGGGTCTGTTTTGTCTTGCTCTGTAGTAATGGATGAACTATATGGCGATCTATTGCTGACTTATTGCAATTAGTAATAGATCACAATTAGAAGTGATCTGTTACTGGAAAGCTGCAAAGGTGGGATCTGGAGTCTCCGCTGACAAGATCCAGACCCCCATGACAAAAAAAAAAAAGTATAAAAAAATAAATTTTATGTAAGAATATCTGGATGACGTTTGTATTTACTGCGTTGTGGCTTCACATACACTTTAAGTGATGTTTTCTTATTGGTTGTTGTGAGTTTTTGAACTTCCACATTATAACTTATCTTATCCTCAATGCCTTGCCTCATTGAAGAAACCCACAAGAGCAGAGTACCCCCTGATCTTCTTAATAAAGGGGCAGTTCACTATCCTTCACACTTTAGAGGGACCAGACTGTTGACAGCAGTAGTAGGAATAGCCTTAGCATACGTGGTCACTGAGTAAAACAATGTCTGAAGCCCCATACACACTATCAGATTTTCTGCTGATTTTTTTCTTCAGATTTACCAAAACCATATAATATGAGGTCAAACCTTAGGAGTTTCAATGTGTATGCAATCAGGCAGGCCCTTCTACTACATGGTTTTGGTAAAATTGAAGACAAAAATCAGCAGAAAATCTGATAGTGTGTATGGGGCTTTAGGCTCAGTGATCAGGGACTAAAAAAATGCTCCAGGGTGGGTGGTGACTGGGAGTAACAAAAGGTTAATGGTCAGTGAGAGGAGGAATAATGCCCCATCATCAGCATGAGTGGAAGGAATTGTGCCCCATCGTTGTCAGTGGGAGGAATTGTGCCCAACATTGGTGTCAGTGGAAGGAATTTCACCCCATTGTTGGTATCAGTGGAAGGAATTGTGCCCCTTTGTTGATGTCAGTGGAAGTAATTATGCCTCATTGTTTGTGTCAGTGGATAGAATAGTGGCCCATCACTGGTGTCAGTGGAATGAACAGTGCCCTCATAGTTGGTGTCTGTGGCAGACCCAACCAGAAATGGGGCTTTTGGAGAGGACTGAAGGGTAGCCTCTTGCGTACTGACTATGGGCCCTGGATTTGAGGGGGTCTCTATTCTTGGGAAGTGTGTGCCTGGGTGACCCTTGGAGTGGTCTTGCTTTGGACTCGGTATTGTCTCCCAGAAACACACAGACTCTGAGAATCTAGGCCCGGAATACATATTTGGGTCCTTTGTGCCCAAACCAGCAATGACTTCTTTAGACTGTGAGACCCAGAGCAGATGTTAATATAATCAGCTCAAACCAATCTGATACTAGGGTCTCCTGCTATAGTCTGTTTATTAAGGTGTTATGTGTTTATTGTTAAGTACGTCTCTCCTATTGTGTGCCACCTAGGTGTGCATTCCCATTTTTAATTGAGACACTTATTTTTTAGTTTTGTCTTCTCAACTCTTGTAGATGGGATTTAATATCGTGTCTACTTAAACTTCTTATCGAACCATTGTGGGTTGTTATGTGTTAATGGTTATAATAATGTGTAATGAACTTTGTGTATCCTGAGTTGTGGACTGGGGGCTGAACTGTCTGGGTACCTAGGCTTATTCAAGTATCTAGTTGTTAATTAGTTCATGTTAATTAGATCACTGTCAACTATTAGTTGCTAGATGTGGATTAGCATACTGTTTATGTTGGCTGTTCCTTAACTATGTTAATTATATTCCTACGAACAGTTTGTATTGTATAGGATAATGAGATCAGGCTACCTGATCTTGTGTGCTATATATATTCTGTATGAATTTACAATAAAGAGTTCCAGTTTGCACCTAAGCTAGTGTCGTTGAGATCTTGGGTGCAATATTCAGCTATAATATCCGCTTCCTGACTAAAGGTATACTTACAGAAGCACCCAAGCTAGGCGCTAGATGATTCCATCACACTGACTGTGGGAGAAATAGTGCCCCGTATTCGTGTCAGTGGAAGGAATTGTGCCCTTATAGTTGGTGTCCCATAGATGGTATCAGTAGGAGGAATAGTGCCCCTTCATGCCAGTGCCAAAGGGCCAGATAAAGACAAGCAAAGGGCTACATCTGGCCTCTAGCCCACAGTTTGGGGATCACTGTACTAGAAGAACAGTACAGGTGTTCTTTTAAGAACACCTCACCATAACCTGCCTAGTTATACTTCCTTGTTGAACCTGCAAGCCCTAGTAGATAGAAGCTGTGGTCTATGCAATGATGCCCAACAAGCCTTGCACCCCTAACTCTACTATATAGAAGACATTGTTTTTACATACTGTGCTGATAATAACCAACATGCCTAAAAAAAAAGCTTTATGCAATTTGGATTAAATGGCCTAATATCATCAGTCAGTAAACCAGCAGTTCTACATACACAGTTGATACGGGGAATATAGGGTGTAAAATGGCAAAGTTCCTCCCACAATATTTAAATATTTTTTTTATTTTTTTTATTTAGGATAGAAGTGATGCAATAGACATACCTTATTTTTATGTAGACTCGTATGTGCTACAGTGCCATAAAAGTAACAGTATTAGAGTTCGTTTAATACACAACATAGCATAACACTGCAGCATTTTTATTAGGCGAGGTATTCCGCAAACACATTTGTATTGCTGCTACTTGTATCTCTGAAAATAAGCTGCAGGTTGTCAGATTAAAATGTACATCAGCATTAAGTGTGGAAGACGCCTATGAAATTTTAATTTGATGGAACAGTATAGCTGTCAAATGTAGTTCACGATTCATATAGATGAATTGACAGATTAATGTACTTTTTAACCCAGTTTAGACTCTGCAGCTTATATGGGACGAGATCTTAAGATTAACCACGGTTGATGGGACTCTACAATGATTATTGGTGCAAGCTTGTTGGTTCTGATTTGTATTACTGTAGAGCATGGAGAACATTAATTAATACAATATTACAAGAGTAAAAAGCCACAATTAATAAATAATATCCAGCATCCATCCACTGCTCTTTCTGCACCAAACTGGTGAAAGGTGAACTCTGGTTGTGTAATACGCTATACTGAAACTTACTAAATACACAGGGGAGATACATATACACGAGTTGTTTTACATAGCAAAAGATTTGTAATTCTATATAACTTGGTTCCCCAGCCAGCCAGCACTGCCAGGTTCTGGACCTCCACTGCAATGGCAGCACAATTTAAGGGCTGTACACATGGGCTGATGTCGAGCAGCATCAGCCCGTTCAGTGAAACCGGCTCGTGTGTATGGAAGCTGGTCCGGCAGAAGCCATAACCAAAAAAGGTCTGCGGTCGGCTTCTGATCAGTGCTCTCAGCCAATGGCTGAAACCGCTGACCAGTGTGTTCTGTGGGGGCTCCCCTGTCAGAACTCATAAAGCTCAGCGAATGACATTGTTGTACTAACATCAGATTGTTAGTACAGCGGCTCCCCCTGAGACCTTCAGTTTTTTTTCTTTCAGCCCGCTATATATTGAATGTAAAAAACAAAACAAAAAATGAATAGTATGCACCAGTCTTTTGTGTAGACCACACCCAAGCCTACAGATCGGACAATAAAGTGGCATAAGGTCATCACTCATACTGCTCTCTTCTACTGTCAGCACATGTCATGTGCACTGCAGCAAAGTATCCTATTGCTGCCCCTCCTTCTTCCAGTCTGAGTGCTGCTGTGCAGCAGATTGCATGAGGTTCATTTAAAGACAAATTCAGGCTCTCACACTAATTGCACTTAAAATGGAAGAAAAGCCTAAGTCAAACTATGAAAAATAATAATTACAAACCCGCGCTGGAAAATATAAACAGAATTTAAGCAAAATATATCCTAGGGCTGCTGCTGAAGTGAGAGGTAAGTACCCCAAAATAGTGATTGTGAAAAATTAAAAAATCAGCACTGCACCTACTATTATGCAAATGTGTACCAACAGTTATCATACAATAATACCTGAAATCTTCGCCCTTAATATAGTGCATGTTTGATGAACTTTTTCAAGCACAATACTGATACATGTTCTTACTTATACCACATGTGCATAGGAAACATTTGGATGAATTTCTTTTGATTGCACAGGATATATATACACGGACTTTATATGTATTGTTTATTGATTGAACTATGTTATAGTTTAGCACGTTAATTGGTCATATTAATATTTCGTTTACACAGCACTGGTTATATTTTAACATGTATATTATTGTATGATAACTGTTGGTACACATTTGCATAATAGTAGGTGCAGTGCTGATTTTTAAATTTTTTCACAATCACTAAGTCAATCTATGTCTAAACATGTTCCCTTCCCCCTTCTTCTACCTATCCTGCCTAACCTGTATAAAAAAAGATCTGTGTGCTTATCTATTTTTAATACACTCTCATCTGGTCATGTGATCATGCAGCTCTGGCTTCCCTGTGCCAGTGACTGGCTGCTGCAGGGAAAAGGATGGAGTACCAACAATGGGACCTTTTTACAATAGTTGGACTTAAAAGAGAATTTTTTTTTGTTTTTTTTTTTATTTGAAATAATAATTACCTAGGTGGATTCAGCATCATTCCGATGCTGCACCTGTCCCCTGCTGGCTCTAAGACTGAGAACTTAGCTATCAAGGATCCCTGATCAATCAGTTCTCAGTGCTCTGTCCTCTGGACAGAGAGCTGGTGACTGTCTGCTCTATGCCCACCCCCCACCCACCCCATTTCATGTTCACTGCAGGTGGGAGTGGCTGGCTCAAGCACTTAGCGGCTCGCTGAGAGGCTGAGCCAGGTGCTGGTCCAGGCTACTGGGTGGATCCAGACCATATGGTTGTGATCTTTCCCCAGCTTGGACTGGCTCTGTGACATCAGCTGACAGCAGGCTTCAGCCCGCTGTCTGCTGAAAACAGGTCACAGGAGTGCAGAACGGACTGCACTCCTATGATCCATAGGAGAAGTACAGTCAAATGAGCTTTGGCTGTATTTCTCCTTTAGGCTTTTCTTCCACTTTAAAAATACATTTAATGTTTTGAATAATATATCTAACTGCATTATTTAATAGAATACTATAATGTTTTTGATTTTTGTAAAGTTTTCAAGTTTTTAAATAGATCTTCAAAAACATTAGTAAACAATTAAAAATTTGGAAATACATTTAATACATGGCACAGCATTCTGGGCTTCCTAATAAGACCACCCAGCAGTATCTGTTCACTTGTGGACTGCCTGTCTCTAATGCTAAGTTCACACTAGAACATGGTGCAGGAAACCTGCAATCTGCAGGGGGTGTCAATGTTAAGTTAGGCTGGATTCACACCTATGCATTTTTAGTGCTTTTTGCATTTTGCAGATTTGCACTACAGAACATGTTCCATAAGAAACAATGTTAAATGGACTGTAGTGCAAATCCTTAAAATGCAAAAAGCACTAAAAATGCATAGGTGTGAATCCAGCCTTAACCACTTCCCACCCGGCCAATGCACATATACGGCCGGGTGGGAGCCGTCTACTTCTGATAGGACGTTCAGGAACGTCCTTCAGAAGGAGCGTGCCCGCGCAGCGGCGCGATCCCGATGTGCTTGTGTCACCCGGACACGGCGCATCTCAGATCGGCAGGAGGGCTCTGTGATTGGCCCTCCTGATCACATGACGGCCGTGTCCAATCAATCAGCCGTCATGTGATGTAAACAAACAACCGGTTGCTAGGCAATCGGCTCCTCCTCTCCTCACACAGAAGTCATCGCTGAGGAGAGGAGAGCAGATCGCTGCAGCCGGCTGATGATCAGTGAGTATGAGCTGCTTTTTACAGCTTTTTACTCACTGATCATCAGTCTAGTGTAAACACACAACACACCACACAGTATAAACACAGTCCCCACACATGTCCCCAAAACACACATGTCCCCAAAACATACATGTCCCCAAATAATAAAAACACATGTCCCTAATAATAAAAACATGTCCCCCACATATGTCCCACTAAAATCACATGTCCCAATGATTATCTGCACACATATGTACATGATCATTTGCGTACATATGTCCGTGATCACACAAACCAATTATTATACACTTAACGGAATTTTATTTACCAAAAACATGTAGCAGAATACATTTTGGCTTAAATTTATGACAAAATTTGATTTTATTGGATTTCTTTTAAAATAGAAAAAAGAAAATAGTTTTTTTTCCAAATTTCTGCTTTTTTTGCGCTTATATCGCAAAAAATAAAAAACGGAGTCGTGAATAAATAACACCAAAATAAAGCTCTATTTGTGCGAACAAAATGATAAAAATGTCATTTGGGTACAGTGTAGCATGACCGCGCAATTGTCACTGAAAGCGCTAGAGCGATGAAAGCTGAAAATTGGGCTGGGAAGGAAGGGGGCGAAAGTGCCCTGTATTGAAGTGGTTAATGACATCCCAAATGCAGGTCACAAAGGCAGTGCATTCGCCTTCGCCAGATCACATGGTGAAAATGTACCATCTGATCTGGTTGTGGTGGGTTTCCAAAAGTAGTGCATGCACTACTTTAGGTGTGATGCAGTGTGATAAAATTGCACCGTACTAAAATGTGAATCGAACAGGAATGCTCCGCGCATTCCTATGCGATTCATAATGCGAACCAAGCCTAACTAGTACTCTACACAGAAATGTACGAACTAGAGAAGAGGAAAAGATGTATGTCTCTTCTCCAAGTCACTCAACTGTCTGCCTGAATACAGAAGTGAATCTAATTATACTCTCTAAACTGCTTGGAAGTAAACACTGCAGAAGACATGTTGTCAGCATAAATATGTAATATTATATGCAATATTTCATATTTACATGACTTAAAGAAAGAAATAAAAGACAAAACCCACAACGTCAACCAGAATAAAAGTGAGGGTAAATCCAAAATCTTGAGTTCAATGAATGTATAGTTAATTCACGCTACGAATATGGGACCTAATTAGTTTGGATCAGCAGTGGGTACTATATAACAATATATGTGAAAATAAATGTCAATGTATAAAGACTGCTGAAAAAAAAGCTCAATATGTGCAAAAAGTGTAATAAAAAAATATTGAACCTTCAAAATTGAAATTAAGTGACAATGCAGCCCAATCAATAAAATAAAATACAATGAGTGATTACTTAAAAAAATAATAATAATAATAATAATAATAAAAAAAAAAAAATATATATATATATATATATATATATATATAAAACCCAAGATATATATATCTACTGCAATAACAAATGCTGAATGGATCTTCAATACTGCTTCACGTCGAAACATATAAGGCAGATCTTCTGAAGTGACGTCAATCCGTATCAGCCTGTGGAGGCTCACAGTCTTTGGATGTGGCTGAAGCTCGCGGTGTCCCCTGTACTTTAACCATGCGGTTTCCCCCTGCTGTTTGGCATGACACACAACAATGTAAGTATATCCAAATCATTTTAACAATTGGACAATTGGAGTTGGTTTTACACTATGCTGCACTCTGCTTGTGTTCCATAAACAAAACAAAAAAATAAAATTTTTAATTTACTTGCACATTTGCACCTTGTGGGAATTGTACTTATTGAAGTTTGGAGATTATTCGGACTTTGTATTTTACACTTTATTTATGATTGAAGGCCCATTCAGCATTTGTTATCTCAGTAGATATACAGTATCTCACATAAGTGAGTACATCCTCACATTTTTGTAAATATTTTATTATATCTTTTCATGTGACACTTTGCTACAATGTAAAGAAATGACACTTTGCTACAATGTAAAGTAGTGAGTGTACAGCTTGTATAACAGTGTACATTTGCTGTCCCCTCAAAATAACTCAACACACAGCCATTAATGTCTAAACCACTGACAACAAAAGCGAGTACACCCCTAAGTGAAAATGTCCAAATTGGGCCCAATTAGCCATTTTTCCTCCCCGGTATCATGTGAATCGTTAGTGTTACAAGGTCTTAGGTGTGAATGGGGAGCAGGTTTGTTAGATTTGGTGTTATCACTCTCACTCTTTCATACTGGTCACTGGAAGTTCAACATGACACCTCATGGCAAAGAACTTTCTGAGGATCTGAAAAAAATAATTGTTGCTCAACATAAAGATGGCCTAGGCCATAAAAAGATTACCAAGACCCTGAAACTGAGCTGCAACTCAGTGGCCAAGACCATACAGCTGTTTAACAGGACAGGCTCTACTAAGAAAAGGCCTAGCCATGATCGACCAAAGAAGTTGAGTGCATGTGCTCAGCGTCATATCCAGAGGTTGTCTTTGGGAAATTGATGTATGAGTACTGCTGGCATTACTGCAAAGGTTGAAGGGGTGGGGGTCAGCCTGTCGGTGCTCAGACCATGCGCTGCATCAAATTGGTCTGCATGGCTGTCATACCAGAAGGAAGCCTCTTCTAAAGATGATGCACAAGAAAGCCCACAAACAGTTTGCTGAAGACAAGTGGACTAAGGACATGGATTACTGGAACCATGTCCTGTTGTCTGATGAGACCAAGATAAATTTATTCGGTTCAGATGGTGTCAAGCATGTGTGGTGGCAACCAGGTGAGGAGTACAAAGACAAGTGTGTCTTGCCTACAGTCAAGCATGGTGGTGGGATTGTCATGGCCTGGGGCTGCATGAGTGCTGCCGACACATGAATGCCAACATGTACTGTGACATAACGAAGCAGAGCATGATCCCCTCCCTTCGGAGACTGGGCCAGAGGGCAGCATTGCAACATGATAATGACCCCAAACACACTTCCAAGATGACCACTGTCTTGCTAAAGAAGCTGAGGGTAAAGGTGATGGTCTGGCCAAGCATGTCTGCAGAACTAAACCCTATTGAGCATCTGTGGGACATCCTCAAATGGAAGGTGGAGGAGTGCAAGGTCTCTAACATCCACCAGCTCCATGATGTTTTCATGGCGGAGTAGAAGAGGACTACAGTGGCAACCTGTGAAGCTCTGGTGAACTCCATGCCCAAGAAGGTTAAGGCAATACTGGAAAATAATGGTGGCCACACAAGATATTGACACTTTGGGCCCAATTTGGACATTTTCACTTAGGGGTGTTCTCACTTTTGGCTGCGTGTTGAGTTTATTTTGAGGGGACAGCAAATTTACACTGTTATACAAGCTGTACACTCACTACTTTACATTGTAGCAAAGTGTCATTTCTTCAGTGTTTTGTTACACAAAAAGATATAATAAAATATTTCCAAAAATGTGAGGGGTGCACTCCCTTTTGTGAGATACTGTGTATATCTTGGGTTATGTATTTATTTGCACACATATTATTAAGTAATTACTCACTTTATTTTAGTTTATTGATTCTGGGGCACATTGTCACTTTAATTAAATTTGAAGGTTCCATAATAAAGTTTTACACTTTTTGCACATATTGAGAGCTTTTTTTCCATTTTTCTTTATTAAATTGACTAAATCTTGAGTTGCCACCAGAACAGGAATAGAGGAGAAATCCCTATTATAAGGCACAGATGGCAAAAAATTACAATGGATTTAACCCTTGCTTACTTTAGCCTAAAAAAATAAATAGGTTTTGGCTTTAGATATGTTGTACTTTAAGCATGCTGGCTCTAAACCCAATTACCTGTACACAGACAGGCAGTCTATGAGGAGATGGATAACACATCTTACTCTTTGACGATCACTACAAACAATTGTTTATTCCCTAACAGTCATTACAATAAATATGCAATACTATATATCTATTATTGTTCACTTGCATTCATTGAATGTTATGTTGCGCATTAGGACAGTCTATTCATTTAACCACTTGCTGACCAGCTGCCGCAGTTGTACTGCGGCAGAATGGCAAGACAGGGTGAAACGACGTTATGCAACGTCACTTCGCCCCCTGCTCGCCCGCGGAGCTGATGCAAATGCCCGGCAGTCACAATCACCGCTGGGCTCCCACGATCGCTCGGGGGAAACACGGGAACCGGGATATGTGTGTGTAAGCACACAATTTCCGGTTCTCTGAGGGGAGAACAGATTGTCTGATCATACAGAGTATGAACAGTAATCTGTCATCTCCCCTAGACAGTCCCATCCCCCCTTCAGTTAGAAACACAAACAGGGAACACATTAACCCCTTGATAGCCCCCTAGTGTTAACCCCTTCACTGCCAGTGAAATTTTTACAGTAATCAATGCATTTGCATAGCACTGATCAATGTAAAAATGCCAATAGTCCCAAAAATGTGTCAAAATTGTCCGGCGTATCTGCCATCATTTTTTAACCAAACTATGTAGAAGAATACATATCGGCCTAAACTGAGGAAAAAAAGGTTTTTTTAAATATATTTTTGGGGGATATTTATTATAGCAAAAAGTAAAAAAATATTGCGTTTCTTTTTTCAAAATTGTCGCTCTTTTTTTGTTTATAGTGCAAAAAATAAAAACTGCAGAGGTGATCAAATACCATGAAAAGAAAGCTCTATTTGTGGGGAAAAAAGGATTTTATTTGGGTGTAACATCGCACGGCCACGCAATTGTCAGTTAAAGTGACGCAGTGGCGAATCGCAAATAGTGCTCTGGTCAGGAAGGGGGTAAAATCTTCCAGGGCTGAAGCGGTTAAAATGGCTGCCAATCCAAGCAAAAATGGACATGCGCCCCTATTTCTGGTAGTGCACTGTAGTGTGGGTGCACTGGGCTGTATTGTATATATGCATTGGAGTGCCATGTATAAGTGCTATTTGTCCATATGAGAATGGTTTCCATGAAATATAGAAGTGAATAGCATACTGTGTGTATGTATGTATGTATATGTGTGTGTGTATGTATGTATACATATATATATATATATATATATATATATCTATATATATATATAGATATAGATATAGATATAGATATATATATATGTGTGTGTTTGTGTGTGTGTGTGTGTATGTACTGTATGTATGTGTGTGTGTGTATATATATATATATATATATATATATATATATATAGAGTATATGTATGTTTGTGTATGTATACTATATTGGGTGTATACTATATGTTGTAGTAGGTGCATCATTCTTTATAACAGACAAGGAATTGTTGCTGTGATGCGGCTATCACAGAGAGATTTAATATTGTTGTTGTCTAAGTACATTTAAACTTCAGCTGGAATAACTGTCGAGTGATTCATGCTCATGTAGGTGAATAGAACGATTGTATCGGAAGCCCCAGTGCGCTATTCTCATTTCACTGGAAATAAAAAACAAAATGTATCCGTGTCACTCAGTGCCCTTCTGTGCGGCTCAGAGCTATCAAACAGGCCACAATTATGATGGCGAGGTGATTGTGTCACATCGCCAGAAAGTTTATTGCTTTGGAGGGTGCTCTGCAGTAACACATTCCCTTTCATATTACTCTTTATATCATTGTTTGCCTTGTGACTGAAATAATCAGATGACATCAAACGCTGTCAAATTTGGTTTTGGCGGATTTTCCACTGATGCCAACCCCACTTCTTATGTTCCTGGGATTTTAACTGTCGTGGGATAATACTCGTAATTATCTGTTATGCCTAAGAAATCATTTGAGGGAACTGCAATGCAGACACTTTCTGCTTTATTCAGAGAGTGGAGGGCCTGCAATGTACTGCAATCCAAAACAACCAACGAGTGTTATCTAAAGACTACATACACCATTTACACCCATATTTAGGATGTAACATGGAGCCACTGATTGCGGTTGCTATGCTTTAAAGACTCATATGCAAAAAAATAATAAATGCACATTTTTTCTGGCTTGACCAAATTTAGCGGTAAAACTCTGGGTTTGCTTACCCAAATAAGGTTTTTAAAAGTTTATCGAAACTTTTTTTTTAGTTTTGGATAAAGTAGTGAAGGGTTAGACCTTCTGACAAATTATTATTGAATTATACAGTGCCTTGTGAAAGTATTCGGCCCCCTTTAACTTTTCAACCTTTTGTCACATTTCAGGCTTCAAACATAAAGATATAAAATTTTAATTTTTTGTGAAGAATCACCAAGTGGGACACAATTGTGAAGTGGAACGATTTTTGAAACTTTTTAACTAATAAAAAAATGAAAAGTGGGATGTGCAAAATTATTCGGCCCCCTTGCGTTAATACTTTGTAGAGCCACCTTTTGCTGTGATTACAGCTGCAAGTCGCTTGGGGTATGTCTCTATCAGTTTTGCACATTGAGAGACTGACATTCTTGCCCATTCTTCCTTGCAAAACAGCTCGAGCTCAGTGAGGTTGGATGGAGAGCGTTTGTGAACAGCAGTTTTCAGCTCTTTCCACAGATTCTCGATTGGATTCAGGTCTGGACTTTGACTTGGCCATTCTAACACCTGGATACGTTTATTTGTGAACCATTCCTTTGTAGATTTTGCTGTATGTTTGGGATCATTGTCTTGTTGAAAGATAAATCTCCGTCCCAGTCTCAGGTCTTTTGCAGACTCCAACAGGTTTTCGTCCAGAATGGTCCTGTATTTGGCTGCATCCATCTTCCCCTCAATTTTAACCATCTTCCCTGTCCCTGCTGAAGAAAAGCAGGCCCAAACCATGACGCTGCCACCACCATGTTTGACAGTGGGGATGGTGTGTTGAGGGTGATGAGCTGTGTTGCTTTTACGCCAAACATATCGTTTTGCATTGTGGGCAAAAAGTTCGATTTTGGTTTCATCTGACCAGAGCACCTTCTTCCACGTTTGGTGTGTCTCCCAGGTGGCTTGTGGCAAACTTTAGATGAGACTTTTTATGGATATCTTTGAGAAATGGCTTTCTTCTTGCCACTCTTCCATAAAGGCCAGATTTGTGCAGTGTACGACTGATTGTTGTCCTATGGACAGACTCTCCCACCTCAGCTGTAGTTCTCTGCAGTTCATCCAGAGTGATCATGGGCCTCTTGGCTGCATCTCTGATCAGTCTTCTCCTTGTCTGAGCTGAAAGTTTAGAGGGACGGCCAGGTCTTGGTAGATTTGCAGTGGTCTGATACTCCTTCCATTTCAAAATGATCGCTTGCACAGTGCTCCTTTGGATGTTTAAAGCTTGGGAAATCTTTTTGTATCCAAATCCGGCTTTAAACTTCTCCACAACAGTATTACGGACCTGCCTGGTGTGTTCCTTGGTCTTCATGATGCTCTCTGCGCTTTCAACAGAACCCTGAGACTATCACAGAGCAGGTGCATTTATACATACTTGATTACACACAGGTGGATTCTATTTATCACCATCAGTCATTTAGGACAACATTGGATCATTCAGAGATCCTCGCTGAACTTCTGGAGTGAGTTTGCTGCACTGAAAGTAAAGGGGCCGAATAATTTTGCACGCACCACTTTTCAGTTTTTTATTTGCTAAAGAAGTTTAAAATATCCAATAGATTTCATTCCACTTCACAATTGTGTCCCACTTGTTGGTGATTCTTCACAAAAAATTAAAATGTTATACCTTTATGTTTGAAGCCTGAAATGTGGCAAAAGGTTGAAAAGTTCAAGGGGGCTGAATATTTTCGCAAGGCACTGTATATCCTCAGTAGAGGGACAGCAAGGGGTGAGAGGAAACGTTCCAATGGGGACGAATGTTTTGGTAACAGCTAATTCCGCGTACACGTGACTGGGCTTTCTGCTTTCTGGCAGACGGACTTTCGGCGGACTTACGACAGACTTTCCAAACGGATGGACTTGGCCACACACAATCACACCAAAGTCGAACGGATTCGACCATGATGACGTACGACCGGACTAGAATAAGGAAGTTCATGGCTAGTAGCCAATAGCTGCCCTAGCGTCGGTTTTCATCCGTCGGACTAGCATACAGACGAACTGATTTTTCAACCAGACTCGAGTCCGTTGGAAAAATTTGAAACATGTTCTAAATCTAAAGTCCATCTGATTTTTCGACAGGAAAGGTCTGATGAAGCCCACACACGGATTCGTTCCGTCGGACCTTTGCTGCCAAAGTCCGGCCGTGTGTACACGGCATAAGATGTGAATTTCCTTCGCTTTGTGGAGACAAGTGAACGGACACAAACAGCAAAAAGTAACCGAATTGGGGTTTTAAATTTCCCCAACTCTATCCAAGACTGAAAAAAGTTTTGGTTGTACATACACTTTGAAGATATACAGTATAAGGATTTAATTTGTTAAGTTATATTAAAAAACATCTTGTTTAATTTTTTATTACAAGATGAGAAAAGAAAAAACATGGCTGAAAAATATGCATTTATTATTTATTATCAGTTAATAATTTTATAATTATTTTATATATATTTTTCAAATCATACAAAAAAAATGTATTTGTTTTTTTAAAGAGTGTATTGTATTGTGACAGCTGAAGCCTGCTGGCCCCAGCTGTCAATGTGCTGCTTTCAAGATAAAATTCGGTAATTTCTTGCAATCACAATAACTGGTTCCCAGTTGTCAGTGATAGTGCTATCTTAGGGCCCATTCACATGGGCTTTCCGATCAGGTCCGCCTTTTTTTCAGGCGGACCTAATCGGACACTCCATTCAATCCTATGGAGAGGCGGATTTCAGAGGTGACATGTCCGCTGACACCTGCCGTTATCCTGTCCGCCAAATCCAGCCGGATGGTGACCTTATTTTCCATGCATCGGATGGGATCAGATGAAAACGGACAGGCGGACCATCTTTATCCTTGTCAAATTCAAAACCTTAAAAGAGAAGTATGGGAATCCCCCCCCCCCCCATAATCATACTTACCTAGGTGAATTCAGCATCGATCCCCTGCTGCCTCTGCACTAAGAACCAAGCAGAGAGCTGCTGCCTGTCAATCAGCAGCTCTCCTGCTCTGCTCCTCCATGCTCATTGGAGCTTTGAGCTGTGGAGGGGCGGGAGCGGATTGCTGAGAGGCTGAGACTGCCATCAGTCCAGGCACCTGGCGGATCCATACTCCCAGAGTTGAAATGAAAACGGGTCACAGGAGTGCAAAACAAATTGCTCTCTTGTGACCCTTAGGAGAAGCCCAGCCAAACAAGCTCACTTCCTGTTTCTTATCTGGAATAAAGCCTAGGCTTATGATATCATGCACAGCACTCTCTATCACTCTTGTGAGAGTTTACTGGCAGAAAAAAAAATGTTTTACTATCTAGAGTTAAAACAACAAGGGCAGAAGATTTAATTGATGGAAAGTTGAAAAAATGACTGGAGTTCCACTTTAAATATGAACAAAGCATATCCTTCTATAGTGTGTACTTGTCTCAATTAAGAGCACTAAGTGTAATTTTGGTCTACTGCTTCATTCCTCTGCTATCAGCATGAATCACTTCTGACAAGTTTTCCTGACACCAAAAGAAAAAAGCCCAAGCCCAAAGCATGTGATTAACAGCTTTAGCTCTGTTCCTTTGTGCTGTATGAAGGTGGGTGTGCCCCTTCCCTCCAATCAGCTCTCAGAGCTCTCCTCACTGAGCTCTGCATAGTGTAACTTCAGATCCCCGCCCCCAGTTTTCTGAATGCTCAGACAAGTTGTATAAATCCTGGACTTTAAATGGATGTAGAGAAGAGAAGACAACAGATAAACTGGTACAACCTATGGTGAAAGATTTGTTTCATCCCTGTGTATCACATACAGTAAGGCCAGTCATTTCACTTTGTATATGTTAGGGTTTACAACCACTTTAAAGCTTTAAATATAGTATGGCTTACTGGAAAACAGAAGAACAAAAACTTCCCTAGAGCATAATATTACCTGTGGATTGTGTATCCAGTTATAATCCCATTAGGTTTTTTAGGCACAGTCCATGCAATTTTCACAGCTTTTTCTCCATTTGGAACCAACATGGGTGGATTGAGATCCTCAGGCTCTGCCTCAATAGTTTCTACAAGTACTGGATGACTAACACCGCAACTACCTGGAGGGAAAAATAAATACTATTAAATACTGTTAGATACCAAAAAAGAAACAAAGTATTATTCTTTTAGTTGATATATTAGACATTTTCTATAGAAAAACGAATGCCGTGTACACACAACCGGACTTTCGATGGTCTAGGTCCGACGGTCTTTCCGACTGACTTTCGGTGGAGGTCCGATGGACTTTCTGAACAAACAGACTTGGCCACACACAACTGGACTAAGTCCGTTCGAAAGTCCATTAGTTTTGAACGTGATGATGTAAATGGGACTAAACAAGGAAGTTCAATAGGCAGTAGCCAATAACTGTCCTTGCGTCGCATTTGGTCCGTTGGACTAGCACACAGACGAACAATTTCGCCAATTTTTAGTCCGTCAGACTTGAGTCCATCAGATAGATTTGAAACATGTTTTATTTGTAGGTCCTTCTGATTTTTTCTTAGAAAAACGATCAGACTAGCCCACACACGATTGGATTGTCTGACGAACTGATGGCGTCAGACCTAGTCTCGGAAAGTCCGGTCGCGTGTATGCGGCATAAATGTTCAATTTGCCCTTCATGCAGTAGTTGTGGTGAAAAGGCTGAAAGCTGGCTTGACTATTATGCATGCTGACTTTAAAGCTGAACTCTGGGCACAAAAACATTAATTTAAGTGCTTAAGGACCGCCTCACGCCGATATACGTCGGCAGAATGGCACGGCTGGGCACAATCATGTACCTGTACGTGATTCTTTAAGTACCCAGCCATGGGTCGGCGGCGCGCTCCCAACCCGGTCCTGAGCTCCGTGACCGTGGCTGCGGGATCAGCGAACCCAATCGCCGCTGGTGTCCCACGATCGGGTCACAGAGCTGAAGAATGAACTATCCCCTATTTTGTAAACGCTATAACTTTTGCGCAAACCAATCAATAATCGCTAATTGCATTTTTTTTACCAAAAATATGTAGAAGGATACGTATCGGCCTAAACTGAGGAAAAAATTGCATGTTTTTCAAAATTGTCGCTCTATTTTTGTTTATAGCACAAAAAATAAAAACCGCAGAGGTGAGAAAATACCACCAAAAGAAAGCTCTATGTGTGGGAAAAAAAGGATGCCAATTTTGTTTGGGAGCCACGTCGCACGACCGCACAATTGTCAGTTAAAGCGACGCAGCGCCAAATCGCAAAAAGGGGCCTGGTCCTTTGGCTGCAAATTGGTCCGGGGCATAAGTGGTTAAATATATTCCTCAATAGCTGCATAGAATGTAAATCCACTTTGTGTGCAACAAATGCTTTTGCAAACCCAGAAATGACCTTGTAAATGTAGTAGAGTGCCTGTATATAGCCTGTGCAGAGAGCAGAGCTGTCAGAGGGGGCGAACAGGCCCCACACACTACAGGCTTCCAGCAGAAAACTAAAGGAGGGGCGGAGACAAGACCAATCACCCTGCACAAAGAGAGAGAGCAGCAGCGATCTGTCTTTTATTACAGGAAGCTCCCGCACAAAAGTAAAGTTTCACACTGGATTACTGCACAGATCTGGAAGAAATACACAAAGCACACCAACATTCAGGAATACACATGACTCTTGTAATTAGACAATATTTGCTTATCCTGGAGCTTGGATTAAATGGGGCTCCTCAGTTTTTAAAGCAACAATTTTGAAACAAAAAATGCATTCCTGCAAAGAAAGCAGATGATACCTATCCAACAGCTTACACTATTGAACTTTGCTGGGTTGAAGATTGAAGTTTTCTGAAAACTGTTTAGCATCCATCACTTCTGGAGCATTGAATGCTGGTGTTCCTACTGCCAAACCCTGGGTCATTGCAAAACACAGTAGGGACCAACGGAAGGAACCAAAGTGCAGTAGGGGACCAGGTATCCGAAACCCTGGCTGAGTGCTAAACATGTATTGTGTACTTATTTATATATCTATATATATATCTATATATATATATATATATATATATATATATATATATATATATATATATATATATATATATATATATATATATACTGTATATACAGTGTGTGTGTGTGTGTGTATATATATATATATATATATATATATATATATATATATATATATATATATGCAGTCCCTTGAAAAATAAATCATACCCCAAATTTTCCACATTTTGTCATGTTGCAAACCAAAAACGTAAATATATTTTATTGTGATTTTATGTGATAGAACAACACAAAGTGGCACATAATTGTGAAATGGAAGGAAAACCATAAATGGGTTTCAATATTTTTACAAATAAATATCTGAAAAGTGTGGCATGCATTTGTATTCGGCCCCCTTTACGCTGATACTCCTAACTAGGATCTAGTGGAATTAGTTGCCTTCAGAAGTCACCTAATTAGCAAATAGAGTCCACCTGTGTGTAATTTCATCTCAGTATAATGACAGCTGTTCTGTGAAGCTCTCAGAGGTTTGTTAGAGAACCTTAGTGAACAAACAGCTTCATAAAGGCCAAAGTAATCCTTTTTTCCCCCACAAATAGAGCTTTCTTTTTGTGGTATTTGATCACCTCTGTGGTTTTTGTTTTTTGCGCTATAAACAAAAAAAGACGGACAATTTTGAAAAAAACACAATATTTTTTAATTTTTGGTAGATAAAAATTTTTGGTAAAAAAAAAAAAAAACAACCCAATAAGCATATATTGATTGGTTTGTGCAAAAGTTATAGCGTCTACAAAATAGGGGTAGATTTATGTCATATTTATTATTATTTTTTTTTTACTAGTAATGGCAGTGATCTGCGATTTTCAACAGGACTACATCTTTGCGGCAGACAGATCGGACACTTTTGACACTATTTTGGGTCTATTGACATTTATACAGCGATCAGAGCTAAAAATAGCCACTGATTACTGCATAAATGTCACTGGCAGGAAATGGGTTAACAACAGGGGGCGATCAAGGGGTTAACGGTGTTCCCTAGGTGTGTTCTAACTGCATGGGACTGATGGGACTGACTAGGGGAGGAGACCGATCGGTGTTCATACTTAGTATGAACACATGATCTGTCTCCTCTCCCCTGAGAGAACTGGGATTTGTGTGTTTACACACACAGATCCCAGTTCTTGCTTTGTCACGTGCGATCGCGATGCCCGGAGTTTATCATGCACCCCGGGCATGCGCATCGTCTTTGGGAACACGTGGCCGGCATGCACCTGCTGTGACGTCTTAAAGGAGCGACGTACAGCTATGGCAATTTGCGCAACCGTGCCAACCTGTCGCAGTATTATCTGCGATGGCTGGTCATCTAGCGGTTAATGGCATCCCAGTCTTAGTCAGTAGGGTTCAATATTGAGTTGGCTCACCCTTTGCAGCTATAATAATTTCATCTCCTATTGGGAAGGCTGTACACAAGGTTGTGAGAGTCAGGCACTGATATGGACAAGAAAGCCTGGCTTGCAGTCTCCACTCTAATTCATCCCAATGGTGTTCTATCGGGTTGAGGTGCAGGCTAGTCAAGTTCCTCCACCCCAAATTCGCTCATCCATGTCTTTATGGACCTTGCTTTGTGCACTGGTCCAAATTATTTGGTGGAGGGGGGATTATGGTGTGGGATTGGTTTTCAGGGGTTGGGCCTGGCCCCTTAGATCCAGTGAAGGGAACTCCTAAGGCGTCAGCATACCAAGACGTTTTGGACATTTTCATGCTCCCAACTTTGTGGGAACAGTTTGGAGATGGCTCCTTCCTGTTCCAACATGACTGTGCACCATTGCACAAAGTAAGGTCCGTAAAGATATGAGCAAGTTTGGGGTGGAGGATCTGGACTGGCCTGAACAGAGTCCTGACCCCAACCCAATAGAACACCTTTGAGATAAATTAGAGCGAAGACTGCAAGCCAGGCTTTCTCATCCACATTAGTGCTTGACCTCACAAATGCACTTCTGGAAGAATAGTCAGACATTCCCATAGACCGTCTCCAAACCCTTGTGGACAGCCTTCCCAGAAGAATTGAAGCTGTTATAGCTGCAAAGGGTGGGCCAACTCAATATTGAACCCTGTGGACTGAGACTGGGATGCCATTAATATATATATACATATATATATATATATATATATATATATATATACACACACACACACACACACATACACACACACACATATATATCTCATTCACATAGTCCCTGCCCTTATAGACATACAAGGACCGATGTAAACAGGAGCCAATTAACCTACTAATATGTCTTTGGAGTGTGGGGGGGGGGGGGGGACTAGAGTACGTGGAGGAAACCCACATAATCACAGGGAGAACATGCAAACTCCATGTAGGGATTCAAACAAACAAAAAGGCACTGTGCTATTTGTTATGTATACTATATAATTTCATTATACTAAATTAGCCCTTTTCGGGGGTTTAAAAACATAAATATTATATATAAAGTATTCCCATCAACTGAATGAATATCGAGTCATTTTTCTTTGGATGCATTTGTTTTCAAGTGGACAGAAAGCAAAAAAGCTTGGCATTTGTATTGTATTTTTACTAATTGTTTTTAAACATCACTATAAGAACAATTAGACCTTTAATTTCTAATTTAATATCATTAGACAGCCCTAATTATCATGTCTCACAGTAAGATGGATTATTTTCAAAATAATTTATCAGCTTTCCAGCAGCTATTGGCCAGACTGATATGGATGCATAACTGACAATGGTAACCCCTCTGGCACAGAAAACTGGAACTAATCAACAGAAGCTGGTAGAAGCAATTAACACAATGAGCTTGGCCAAACTTAGATACTTTAAAGAAAGCTTTGAGATGGTTTAAACAGGTCAAAGCCTTAGCAGACCCTTTAAAGCAATTAGTGTGGGCTTGTTGTAAAGTGGATGTTTTTTTTTTTTTTTCGTTTTTTATGTCATAATGTAGAGTATAAGATTTCCTATCATTTGAGCCCAGTCTTGCCACAAAGAGTTAATCCATCTCTGAGCAATCCTCTTTTATTATTCAGTCAGATAAATCTTGACAAACAGAGAAAAACTTAGTCAAATCCTCCCCCTTGCTGTGAGTGACAGGTGTATCTCGTGCACTAGCCTAAGACTCGCATTATTTTTTAATTCCCTCCCACTCCTTTCTTCTGCTGCTCTGCAAGGATTGGCTGTTCCACACTCAGCATGATTTGGCATGCTGAAATCATGTGGGGACATTTCTGGGTTTTGACTGGATGTTAGAGATTATAGAAGAAGTTCAGTGTAAGAAATACACAGGAGAAAATGCATGTTGATAAGGGGAGTGTAGAGGTGGGCGGGGAGTCTGACATCATGACTCCACCTACCGAGCTCCAGACCCATCCACAGAATCAGCAGTTTTTCAGGTCTCATAGCAGACAGAGGGGAGACATTTGACAGGTAAAGATACATGCAGGAGGCATGTATATCCTTATAGATAACCCCTATGGCAGTAGTTTAGAAAGGATGACATTGGGTTTACATTCACTTTAAATTATATTTTATGCCAAAACCTTTTTTTATAGTTTTGGGTAGTATTACAAAAAAGTCAAAAGCCTAAAAAGTTTTTTTTTTACTTACCTTCTCAAAACACAACAAGATGTGAGAGGAGACATTCCCAAAGTAAGGGAAAAGCTCTCTAAAGCCTAGTACTCACTAATATTTTTTTCATTCAACCCAGCAGGTTGAATGAAAAAAATAACTGACAGCTTCGGTCGGAGACGCTTTATGAATGATCCAAAGTTAGTACAGCGATCTCCTCCTCTAAGCTGTTGTGTCTTGACAGGGGAAAGGCCCCCCACCAGAACACTCCTATCAGCGATCGCAAACATTGGCTGAGATTGCTGATTGGGAGCCGGTTGGCTGCTGGTTTTGCAGCATGCTTATTCGACAGAAGCCGGCCAAACACCCGCTTCTGTTGGCCCGGTTGCCATACGCACAGGCCAAATGTTGCTGCTTTTTATTGAATCTATATGTCTCTCTGGCTTTAGTTAACTGGCTTTGGTCAGTTCTCAGGAAGAGTTGTCCCCATTAGAAGATTTACTCGCTATTTCTGTTCCAGTGACAACTCAAAATTTAAAATATTCTATAATTTTCAGATTTGTGTGTTTTTTTATATAAACTTAAGTACCTGAATTTGACTCAGTATAATTCTCCTGCATTTCCTTGTAAACCAGAACTCAGACTAGTAGAGGGAGAAGCGGCACAAACAGCCAAACAGTAGTGCTGCCGAGCAAGGAGCAGAGTGAGGGCCGGTTCACACTGCGGCGCGAGGCGAGGCGACACGGCTCGCCTCGCCTCGCTCCCGCAAGTTGTCCCCATTGAGTACAATGGAACCGTTCTGAGAGGAGCGACTCGAGTCGCTCCGACTCAGAAAAAAGGTTCCTGTACTACTTCGGGGCGACTTCGGGGGCGACTTGCATTGACTTCTATGCAGAAGTCCTCTGCAAGTCGCCGCTGACCCCCCCTGCAAGTCGCGGCGAGGAAGTCGGAGACGCCTCGCCGCGGCTCGCAGTGTGAACCGGCCCTAACAGAGAGATGAGCTCATTAGTCTGCTACTTCTCCTTTCACTCTCCAGTCACAGGCTGGGGAAGGGGAGGAGACCTGGCAGTATTATGTAATTGCAGCAGAAAAAAAAATCGGTCTCCTGCCTTGCCTGTGATGTGTCAAAACTGTGTAAACCTCAGACAGAAATACAAATCCTTTATCAGATGAAACAGCTTCTATATGTGTAATTTATCTTTGTAGTTAGCTGGTGGCCTGGAGTTCAGTTTTAAGGCAAAGGCTGTAGATAATATCACTGCCTGAGGCAGAGTCTATATAAAGTTATTAACAATAAAACTACTGCAGAGCTACGACTCTGGTCCGGAAGGTTTAACATGCTGTGTTACCATTCTGACAAGCTTGTAGTCGGATGAAAAGTGATGTTCCGGGGATAAGGTCCTCCAGAATAAGAAAGAGTTTCTCTCCGGCAGGGTTAAGCTGACCAGTGCCTCCTTCAGTTCTCAGCAAAATGTTAAACTCCAAAGGAATACTGGGATCATACAGACCTGGAAAAAGGTCAAAGTGATAATGTTAACTTGGAGTAAAGAAAATAAAAGAAATAAAACAGCCCCGTCTAACTAAGCTGCCGGGTAGTGATGGACGAACTTCCGACGGGACGTTTCGCGAACGCGAAACGCGAACGGACACAAACGTTCGCGAAAACGACCGTTCGCCGCGGGCTCCATTGACTTCAATGGGAGGCGAATTTCGCAAACCTTTAGGTCGAATTTGCGGCCACGGGGTAATTATTAGGGGGTAGCACGTAGTCCCACCACCTGGACAATAGCATAATACATGTATGAGGTGAATTTGGGATCGATAACTACAAGCATTTTTTTTTTATTTGGGAAATTGTTCTGACAATTCAGGACTATGGAGCTAATGAAGGCAATGGAGGAGAGGGAAGGTCAGGGACCAGGGTAGGCAAACAAGAGGGTGCAGGAGATACAGAGCACTGACAGCAGCACCGTAATACAGAGCACTGACATCAGCACCGTGACATACAGCGCTGACAGCAGCTCCGTGACATACAGCGCTGACAGCAGCTCCGTGACATACAGCGCTGACAGCAGCTCCGTGACATACAGCGCTGACAGCAGCTCCGTGACATACAGCGCTGACAGCAGCTCCGTGACATACAGCGCTGACAGCAGCACCGTGACATACAGCGCTGACAGCAGCTCCGTGACATACAGCGCTGACAGCAGCTCCGTGACATACAGCGCTGACAGCAGCTCCGTGACATACAGCACTGACAGCAGCTCCGTGACATACAGCGCTGACAGCAGCTCCGTGACATACAGCGCTGACAGCAGCACCGTGACATACAGCGCTGACAGCAGCTCCGTGACATACAGCGCTGACAGCAGCTCCGTGACATACAGCGCTGACAGCAGCTCCGTGACATACAGCGCTGACAGCAGCTCCGTGACATACAGCGCTGACAGCAGCTCCGTGACATACAGCGCTGACAGCAGCTCCGTGACATACAGCGCTGACAGCAGCTCCGTGACATACAGCGCTGACAGCAGCTCCGTGACATACAGCGCTGACAGCAGCTCCGTGACATACAGCGCTGACAGCAGCTCCGTGACATACAGCGCTGACAGCAGCACCGTAAGCAGCCCCAGGAGGAAGTCAGCACAGCACAGGGATGGTGTGATCCCCTCATAATAAGAACCCCCAGGAGGAAGTCAGCACAGCACAGGGATGGTGGGAGCCCCTCATAATAAGAACACCCAGGAGGAAGTCAGCACAGCACAGGGATGGTGGGAACCCCTCATAATAAGCAGCCCCAGTAGAAATATGACACCGCTCAACCTCTTCAAAGAGGAGGGTAGGGGCATATAGTACGGTGTGCTTTTTTGGGTCAGGGAAGTGAGCCAAATGAATTAAGAAGGTCTGTGTGCTTGATTCCAAAAATTGTTTATAGACATATACATGGTCTACTGATCACATGTGTTGAATTCCTCCGAGATCCATGCCTCATTCATTTTTAGAAATGTGAGGTAGTTAACACTGTGGTGAGCTAGGCGAGTACGCTTATCGGTCACAATCCCCCCTGCTGCGCTGAACGTCCTTTCGGACAGGACACTGGATGAGGGGCAAGCCAACAGTTCGATTGCAAATTGGGCAAGCTCTGGCCAGAGGTCAAGCCTGCCCACCCAGTAGTCTAGGGGTTCATCACTCCTCAGAGCGTCCACATCGGCCGTTAACCCAATGTAGTCGGACACCTGACGGTCTAGGCGTTCCCTGATGCTGGATCCGGATGACACCTGTCGATGGGTCGGCTGAAAGAATGACCTCATATCCGAAGTCACCAACACATCTTCAAACCGGCCTCTTCTTGCAGGCGCTGTTGGATTGGTACCCGCAAATCCTTCTCTGGGAGTGGGAATTGCTCCTCTGCCAGCGCACGCAAAAGCAGAATGCAGCATTTCTCGAAGCAAGGCCTGGAAGTGCTGCATTCTGACAGCCCTCTGCGACGGCGGTAACATTTCCGCCATTTTGTGTTTGTACCGGGGGTCTAAGTACGTTGCCACCCAGTACTGGTCCTTGACCCTCATGCTTTTTATACGGGGGTCCCTATTAAAACACTGGAGCATGAAGGCCCCCATTTGCACTAAAGTGGAAGCGGTGTGGTGGCCTGGCTCCTGCTCATCATCCAGGATAATGTCGTCCTCTTCATTCTCCTCTCCCCATCCTCGCACAACAGGGATCCCAGAAAGGTTTAAAGCATGCTCTTCTTGCTCCTGCTCATCCGCCCCGGCACCATCCTCCTCTGACTCCTCATCAGACTCCTGTTGTTGACTTGTCTCAGATAGAGTAGCCCCCCCTGGGAATTCATCCAGCATTGCGACTTCCTCATCTTCCCGCTCCTGCTCCTCCACAGCCTGATCAATGACACGACGCAATGCACGCTCCAGAAAGAAGGCATAAGGTACCATGTCACTGATGGCGCCATGGCTGCGACTGACCAGTTTGGTGATCTCCTCAAATGGCCGCAGAAGTCTGCATGTGTCGCGCATGAGCAGCCACTGGCGCGGTGAAAAAAAACCCAGCTCCCCAGAACCGTTTCTTTCGCAGAGTTCATACAGGTAGACGTTAACTGCACGTTTCTGCTGGAGCAGCCTATCAAGCATATAGAAGGTTGAGTTCCATCGCGTCGGGCAATCGCAAATAAGACGTCTGACCGGCAGATGGTGTCGCCGCTGAATGTCAGCAAGGCGAGCCATGGCCGTGTAAGATCTTCTGAAATGGGCCGAGATTTTCCTTGCCTGCCGCAAGATGTCCTGGACCCCAGGGTATTTGACAAGGAATCGCTGCACGACCAAGTTTAAGACGTGTGCCATGCACGGCACGTGCGTGATTTTGCCCTGTTTCAATGCGCTAAGCAGATTGGCACCGTTGTCACACACCACTTTACCAACTGTCAAATTGAGCGGTGTTAGCCACTCATCTGCCTGTGAACGCAAAGCTGAAAGGAGTGCCGGGCCAGTGTGGCTCTTTGCTTCCAGGCACAACAGACGCAGCACGGCATGGCAACGTCTCACCTGGCATGTGGAATAGGTTCTGGGGAGCTTGGGCGGTGCAGTGGAAGAGACGCTAGCAGCGGAAAAGGAGGAGGCAGCTGAGGAGGAGAGGGAGGAGGATGGAGTAGGAGGAGGAGAAGAAGAGTCAGGCCTGCATGCAATCCGTGGCGGTAAAACCAAATCTACACGGGTGCCACGGGTTACATGCTTGACGGCCGTCAGAAGGTTCACCCAGTGGGCAGTAAAACTGATATACCTTCCCTGCCCGTGTTTGCTAGACCACGTGTCTGTGGTCAGATGTATCTTGGCACCGACACTGTGTGCCAGAGATACATTCACTTGCCGCTGAACATGGCCATATAGCTCTGGGATGCCCTTCTCTGAGAAATACTTCCTTCCTGGGACCTTCCATTGTGGTGTTCCAATGGCCACAAATTTGCGAAAGGCCTCCGAGTCCACCAGTTTATATGGCAGTAGTTGGCGGGCTATGAGTTCTGACAAGCCAGCCGCCAACCGTTGGGCAAGAGGGTTATCCGGCGTCATCATTTTTTTACGCTCAAACATTAGGCCCACGGAAGCCTGCCTTTTTGCAGAAAAATGTGAGCTTGGCGTGATGGAAGGTGGAGTGGAGGACAATTGTGAGGAGAGAGGAGAAGGAGAAGTAGAAGACGAGGCTGGACGGTGAGAGCCTGCAGTGTGGCTTTGTGTGTTCCGTTGCTCCCACTGGGCTCGGTGATGGCTGCTCATGTGCCTTCTTAAGGCGGTCGTCCCTAGGTGAGTATTGGGCTTACCGCGACTAACGCGTTGACTGCAAAGATTGCAGATGGCAACGCTATTGTCAGCAGCGGACACGTTAAAAAAAGCCCACACTGCGGAGCCATGTGCCGGTGTCCTGGGAGCGCCAGATGTGACCGTACATGGTCGATGACTCGCTCCTGATACATTTGCAGTCTGCTTTGTCCCTGCTGTGCAATGTAAGTCATTGCTGCTTCTCCTCCCTATCTGCTGGTCCATATCTCCCTCTGAACTCCCCTCCTCTTCCTCTCTTGTGGGCACCCACGTGACATCACTAGACACGTCATCATCAACGTCACCTTCCCCACCGCTATAAGTAGAGTAGGCAGCAACACCGGGGACCAACCTCCTCCTTGGGCTGATCTGGGTACTGGCGTCAGACTGCTGAGTAGCGCTTGTTGCTACCTCCTCTTCCTGATCCAATACCAAGAGTGGCTGCGCATCAGAAATGTCCTCTTGATATGGATCGGAAAATAATTCCAGTGACTCAAGCGGAAGGTATGTGGTGGTGGTGGTGGTGGTCGTGTTGTTGGTGGTAGTGTCTTTGGGGGTGCACATAGCAGAGAGTGAAGAAGAGGGTGCAGATCGAGAGGATGAGGAGGGTGCAGAAGAGTAAGGCTGAGCGAGCCACTCAACCAAGTCTGGTGCATCCTTTAAAGTAATTGAACGCACCTTCTGCAACTTCCCACTTTGGCTCAAGCCTGTTGCTCCTGCCCTACCCCTACCACCCCTGCGGAAGGGCCTGCCTCTTCCTCTGCATGTCATTTTTTAAATGACCCTGTGACAAAACTCTTAGTCCCTATACCGCTGAAGGACTGCTGCAGTATAGGTGAGCGGTCAGCAGTGGTGCACGTCAACCCTATCTATTGTGGACCGATAGCGGTCCTTACAGAACAGCAGACTGTACCGCACTCAAGCCTATGTACCGTAGCACCCTATACCAAGTTACCAGTCCTTATAAGAACTTTTGTGGACCAAGCAGGTTGTGTATTAGTGTTTAGCAGACTGTACGTCAGTCCCTATACCGCTGAAGGACTGCTGCAGTATAGGGCAGCGGTCAGCAGTGGTGCACGTCAACCCTATCTATTGTGGACCGATAGCGGTCCTTACAGAACAGCAGACTGTACCGCACTCAAGCCTATGTACCGTAGCACCCTATACCAAGTTACCAGTCCTTATAAGAACTTTTGTGGACCAAGCAGGTTGTGTATTAGTGTTTAGCAGACTGTACGTCAGTCCCTATACCGCTGAAGGACTGCTGCAGTATAGGGCAGCGGTCAGCAGTGGTGCACGTCAACCCTATCTATTGTGGACCGATAGCGGTCCTTACAGAACAGCAGACTGTACCGCACTCAAGCCTATGTACCGTAGCACCCTATACCAAGTTACCAGTCCTTATAAGAACTTTTGTGGAACAAGCAGGTTGTGTGTTAGTGATTAGCAGACTGTACGTCAGTCCCTATACCGCTGAAGGACTGCTGCAGTATAGGTGAGCGGTCAGCAGTGGTGCACGTCAACCCTATCTATTGTGGACCGATAGCGGTCCTTACAGAACAGCAGACTGTACCGCACTCAAGCCTATGTACCGTAGCACCCTATACCAAGTTACCAGTCCTTATAAGAACTTTTGTGGACCAAGCAGGTTGTGTATTAGTGTTTAGCAGACTGTACGTCAGTCCCTATACCGCTGAAGGACTGCTGCAGTATAGGGCAGCGGTCAGCAGTGGTGCACGTCAACCCTATCTATTGTGGACCGATAGCGGTCCTTACAGAACAGCAGACTGTACCGCACTCAAGCCTATGTACCGTAGCACCCTATACCAAGTTACCAGTCCTTATAAGAACTTTTGTGGACCAAGCAGGTTGTGTATTAGTGTTTAGCAGACTGTACGTCAGTCCCTATACCGCTGAAGGACTGCTGCAGTATAGGGCAGCGGTCAGCAGTGGTGCACGTCAACCCTATCTATTGTGGACCGATAGCGGTCCTTACAGAACAGCAGACTGTACCGCACTCAAGCCTATGTACCGTAGCACCCTATACCAAGTTACCAGTCCTTATAAGAACTTTTGTGGACCAAGCAGGTTGTGTATTAGTGTTTAGCAGACTGTACGTCAGTCCCTATACCGCTGAAGGACTGCTGCAGTATAGGGCAGCGGTCAGCAGTGGTGCACGTCAACCCTATCTATTGTGGACCGATAGCGGTCCTTACAGAACAGCAGACTGTACCGCACTCAAGCCTATGTACCGTAGCACCCTATACCAAGTTACCAGTCCTTATAAGAACTTTTGTGGAACAAGCAGGTTGTGTGTTAGTGATTAGCAGACTGTACGTCAGTCCCTATACCAATGAAGGACTGCTGCAGTATAGGGCAGCGGTCAGCAGTAGTGCACGGCAACCCTATGTATTGTGGACCGATAGCGGTCCTTACAGAACAGCAGACTGTAACGCACTCAGGCCTATGTACCGTAGCACCCTATACCAAGTTACCAGTCCTTATAAGAACTTTTGTGGACCAAGCAGGTTGTGTGTTAGTGATTAGCAGACTGTACGTCAGTCCCTATACCAATGAAGGACTGCTGCAGTATAGGGCAGCGGTCAGCAGTAGTGCACGGCAACCCTATGTATTGTGGACCGATAGCGGTCCTTACAGAACAGCAGACTGTACTGCACTCAGGCCTATGTACCGTAGCACCCTATACCAAGTTACCAGTCCTTATAAAAACTTTTGTGGACCAAGCAGGTTGTGTGTTAGTGTTTAGCAGACTGTGCGTCAGTCCCTATACCGCTGAAGGACTGCTGCAGTATAGGGCAGCGGTCAGCAGTAGTGCACGGCAACCCTATGTATTGTGGACCGATAGCGGTCCTTACAGAACAGCAGACTGTAACGCACTCAGGCCTATGTACCGTAGCACCCTATACCAAGTTACCAGTCCTTATAAGAACTTTTGTGGACCAAGCAGGTTGTGTGTTAGTGATTAGCAGACTGTACGTCAGTCCCTATACCAATGAAGGACTGCTGCAGTATAGGGCAGCGGTCAGCAGTAGTGCACGGCAACCCTATGTATTGTGGACCGATAGCGGTCCTTACAGAACAGCAGACTGTACTGCACTCAGGCCTATGTACCGTAGCACCCTATACCAAGTTACCAGTCCTTATAAGAACTTTTGTGGACCAAGCAGGTTGTGTGTTAGTGATTAGCAGACTGTACGTCAGTCCCTATACCAATGAAGGACTGCTGCAGTATAGGGCAGCGGTCAGCAGTAGTGCACGGCAACCCTATGTATTGTGGACCGATAGCGGTCCTTACAGAACAGCAGACTGTACTGCACTCAGGCCTATGTACCGTAGCACCCTATACCAAGTTACCAGTCCTTATAAGAACTTTTGTGGACCAAGCAGGTTGTGTATTAGTGTTTAGCAGACTGTGCGTCAGTCCCTATACCGCTGAAGGACTGCTGCAGTATAGGGCAGCGGTCAGCAGTAGTGCACGGCAACCCTATGTATTGTGGACCGATAGCGGTCCTTACAGAACAGCAGACTGTACCGCACCCAAGCCTATGTACCGTAGCACCCTAGACAGACCAAGTTACCAGTCCTGATAAAGAGCTTTGTGGAACAAGTGAGTTGTGAATGATTAGCAGACTGCAGCAGAAGGGCAGCAGTCAAGTATAATATTCTTTCTATATTTGGAAGAAAGAATATTATACGTGTACAAGCCTATTACCGTACCACTGATACCAGTCCTGAAAAGAACCTTTGTGGAACTAATAGTAACAGCAAGTCTTTAAAATTATCCTCACTGCCTGACACACTGCTTCCTGCCTGTCCCTATACAAATTGGCAAAAAAGAGTAGGCTGGAACGATTAGCTGGAACAGCTCTTTTGTGGACCTGATAGTAACAGCTAATGATGATGATGATGATGATGATGAAGAAAGACTAATCTGGCTGAGCTGTCCCTAAAATAGCAGCATACAGCGCTCTGTCCCTTTATCTAAACTGACAAAAGAAACTCAGGCTGCTGACCTAACACCTATACCAGTCCTGAAAAGAACTTTTGTGTACCAAATAGCTAGCGTTTTCTCTGTCCCTACTCCACACAGGATCCTTTCCCTACAGTGACAGAAGAAAGAATGTAAAATGGCCACCGGATCGGGTGTATTTATAGGTTAGGGGGAATGTCCAAGTGTCCATGAGCTGTCATGTCTCAATTGGTTGTCCTGTAACACATGATAAACGTGTCACGAAAGGTTAAAGTTCTTGTATACATTAAACACGTAAGTCCGCCGGGGCGAACGACGGAAAAAGGCGTTCGAACCCGCGGACGGCGAAAGTCGGAAATTCGCCGCGAAACGACCGCCGGGCGAACCGTTCGGCCATCACTACTGCCGGGACTCAAGGAGATGAAGCACCTTTTTACCAGCATCATTTATATATGGTAGCTTGTAGACTGTGATATTAGAGTGATTGTAAACCTATTTTTTTTTTTTAACAAACATGATATACTTACCTGCTCTGTACAAGGGTTTGGCACAGAGCAGCTCCTATCCTTCTCTTCTGGAGTCCTCCGCCAGTGCTCCTGACTCTTTCCTGCATAAGTTCCAACATAGCAAGACTGTCATGGTTACGCAGTGATCTTTCTCTGTTTGCTTACCTCCCCTCATGTGTTCTGACTAAGAGGCCAGCCACTTCCACCTGGTGGTTTTTATAACCTCTCCTCTAAGCATGGCTCCACCCCAGGCCCTATCAGGGAACCCTATATTAACCTGTGCACTGCAAGTCAGCAGTGCTGATCAACCATTGTGTATCATTGTGTGTTTGGCCTCCTGTTTCCTGCTTGCTGTGTGCTCTACGTTTGACTCTGTTACCAACCTTGGCGTGTTCTCAACGATTCCTGTCTGCTTGTGACCTTGACCTTTTGCATGTTCCCGACCATCCCTGTCTGCCTGTGACCCTGAACCTTTGGCGTGTACTCTGTTGTTCCTGTCTGCTAGTTGCCCTGACCTCTACCGTATCCCCTTACTATCCTTGTCATTCCAGCCTGCTGCTTCCTTATCCTGTAGTCTACTGTGAGCGCGAGCTGTGAGACCCTAGGGGCCGTGACCTGGAGCCAGACTGCAGTGAAGTCCATCCTCACCACTGGAGGCTCTGGAGAACACCCGCTGGCTCTTAGACTCCGCGCCCTGGGGAATCTATGCTTTAGCTCCCATTGGGATCTGTTGTTAGTGATCCTGTAGACCTGTGTCCTGAATCTCCTTGGGTACAATCCACAGCAGTCAGTCCTAAGGTCCACTACCTAGTGGTGTGCTTCCGACTCTTACGGAGTGCATCTGTCACCTGGTCTCAGGTGACCTGATAAAGACCCTTGTTATGGGGGCACTCCTGTGGGCTTGATCTTGAGAATCTCTGAATGTATCCATAGACACACACAGCCCTACTCAGCCCTGTTCTCCTTGTGAAGGAGCAAATGGCTCACGCTGCTGCCTCCATGTCCAGTGAGAAGAGAGAGAGCAGGGAGAGAAGCTGCTCTCAGGCAAAATCCTGGTAAGTTTGGGGGGGGGGCCTGGACACAGAAGGTTTTTTTTGTACCTTAAAGCAGAGAATGCATTAAGGTACAAATCTTCAACCTTTACACCTTTCCAAACACTTTCAACGCTGTGATTAAATTTGTAGAGCTGGCAATTACATTGGTAGAGCAGGCTGTAAACCTGGTCACTGGAAACTCTGATGATTAAGCTCTCCGCAATGCCTATTAATACAGAGAGGAATGAGGGTGTGTTTAAGAGAGATATTACTGCTTGCTCAACATAAATGAATACATACTGCTCAATCATGGACCTACATTCCATACCATACCCATCCTAAGTTTTTTTTAATTTTCCACCACTAAAGTATGCCTCCCACTAATTTTGGGACACTTTGCCTCCTATAGACATTAGGACATTTACGATTTAAGTCAAGGCATACTCCTTTAGGCCGCGCCCAATATTTAGTGCAATGTAGCCTTTTTACCAACTTTTTGCCAACACAAATACAGTACTTCCTACGTTTGGGTGTCCCTGATTTTGATATTCCAAAATTGGTAGATATGATTTATACTTGTGGACATAGTCTGGGCGAGGGTTAAACTCTTTGACACGCAAACCCTTCCTTGATCTGCTCTTTCGTAAGTCTGTGCAGTTTAATGGAAACTCCAAAGCTCAATACAGAGACTAGACTGCAGCACTTCCCACATCCAAATCAAGGACTACAGAATACAGTTATGCAGGTGTAGCGCTACCCCCAGAGGAGCCGCTTAAGTGTAGTTGGTTCCGTACTCTGCCTCTCAACCCCAATAACAATCTCAGCCCCCTCTGGCACACCTGGCAATAGTGTAAGTGCAAGGACCAATGAGAAACACACACGTCATGATAAAACACAGAAATTGTGTTTACTGCAATATTTCTGTGGGACAGTAACAAACAGTAACAGTATATATATATTTATTTAAGTAATCAACTGGAGAGCAATAACTGAAATTAAGAGCAATACAGCTCAATACTATATTCAGGCTGCTTTCAGGGGGTTTCAAACCTGAGAATAACCCCAAAAGCAGAGGCTCACTTATATGGCAAATAAATCACAATATGACACTTTATATCGGATTGGTTACCTCTACACAAATGTGGCTCTATGAGTCCAGGCAAAAGGAGAGCAGAAGACTGACCCTCTTTATGTCAGACCTCTCTCTTCTGTCGCCACAGGCCCAACTACAAACACTGTATTCAAATCAATATTTAATGGCATAGCTTCCCCGATAAACTGTCCCCCTGCATATATAGAGCCCTGAGTATGTGTTTGTGTGTGGGCCCATATGGCACAAGTAGCTTCAGTCCCTTTGAAGAAAGATGAGGGTTTGTATCTTCAGCTAGCCACTCTCGTTGGCGCACTTAAACTCCTGAATAACAGGGCCAAACAACACAACTGGACTGGATTATCAAGTAAAGAATGCAGGATCTTCCTCAGCAAGGTGAAAGTAAAATGGCGTCTCTGTATCTGAATGGCCTTGTGTCCTGTGGCACTACAGGTGTCAGAAAGGTGACAAAGAGCAATGATGTATGTAAACAGTGTCCATACAACTCTATCTGTGTGCAGTGTCCTTGTTTACTGCAAATGGGCAAAAGCCCTCTCACCCAATCCTGCGGTCAAGGCCCAAACGAACGTCCTGGAACAGGCAGGCTCTACTGGTGACCCGACTGGTCACCTCACACTGGAACGTTTCACATCGTCGGTGCAGATGCGTCTGGATATGCACCTGGGATCTCCCTCTCACAGGCTGGATCTCCCAACTGGCTGTGGATGCCTAAAATCACACGGTGGATTGACCTGGGAGGCAGACACTCTCCCCTAGGTCTAATCTCTTCCTCTGCCTCTTGTAGGCTGAGAAATCTCCTCAGATCAGCAAGATGGCATCTCTAGTTCCTTTTTCTCCAGAGCATGCTGACTCTTACACCGTACAGGTTAATCTGAATGTGAAACTTGAGTCCTGGGACCACAATTCCCTGTATGCTTTCCTCCCTGGTGGTAATCACTCTGCTGACAGGATGGGATGACACAGAGTCTTAGCTGGCACTAGAGGGAAACCGTCTCACTGAAACAATGTTGCAGAGTGTCTTCTAATACTGCAGGTAACATAGCCAGCTCCCTGCTACACAATGCTTATAATCAAGATAGTTTATAACCAGTGTTGGCTGGTGAAGTTTTAGGATGGGGGGGGTGCCAGACCCCGCCCTTCCTTTTTGACCCCTCCCACTTGGGCATGGTTTAAGCAACATAGTAGGCATGACTTAAATGGGTGTGGTTCTAAGCGGGTGTGGTTAGTGTCTGAGATGAACGAGGGATGCAGGGAGAGAGGGAGAGAGAGATGGAGAGACAGCAAGCCCAGATCCTACACAACAATAAAAATATGTGTATTCCAGAAAGTTTAACAATCAGCAGATAAAGATACTCCAAACACCTGGTGTTAGCGCTTCAATTATCCCGGCACCATAGTTGTTATGGTGTCAGGCTGATTGAAGAAGCACATTATTTCTATTATTACATTGTAATATAAAATTAAATCATTCAACTCACCATAATGCAGAATCAGTGGGAGCCCTGAGCGTTTCACCTGCCACCAATCTTGTGATTGCATAGATGTGGCACTTCCCATAGTGTCTGGCGCCTGAACACAGTGCACTTAAAGCCCCATACACACTATCAGTTTTTCTGCTGAGTTTTACCTTCAGGTTTACCAAAACCATGTAGTAGAAGGGCATGCCTGATTGCATACAAATTGAAACTCCTAAGGTTTGACCTCATATTATATGGTTTTGGTAAATCTGAAGGAAAAACTCAGCAGAAAAACTGGTAGTGTGTATGGGGCTTAAGGATCTTTTTTTTTTTTAAAGGGTCATGTTAAATTTTTTATTTTTTTTTGTGACTGTTTGGGGAGGCGGCGCCTGGGCACCCCCTATGGATGGGCCACCAGTGTTTATAACGCCTGTTATTAGAAAAGATCATAATAAGCCTTTTATACCACAAAACTAAATCTCACAATCTTTCCAAACAGTGGCTCCACCATGGTGTAACCATATCTTAACAGTTCACAACTATTTTTAGTAGGCCCCAAACAACTCCCCCGCCAAAGTCTTGCCAAAGAACAAACTAAATTGAATACCATTCAAAGAGGAGCAAGTAGGAACATCAAATTCATATAGGGTAAGTCTTGGTCACGGGTTTGGTGATATGATGTCACGGCCAACAGGCATGGCAGAACATCTTCTAACATATGCAAGAATGAATATAAATTTTCCAGCAATACTTCACTTTGTGGTTACAATTCTACCCAGGCATGTGAAAACGTAGAGGAAAGAGCGAGGGAACAGATTTATCTTAAGTGCAAATGGCAGTTTTGTTATTCGATGTCAAAGTTACCATGAGTCTAATGACAAGCTGCCAAAACAGATTTTCATGTTCGCTAAAGAACAAGAAGCCGAGTGCGTTTATATTCTCGGCACAGCGGCCTTTCATAATTTACAACTCGACGCTGATAGTTTATTTAACATTTATGAACTTACAATGCAATCAGAAATTCATTATTATCCGAACAAATAAATAGTTGATATTTCACAGCTTCTGCGGGTGAGAATCTGGGACACATGTCTCAATAAATGTTTTCATCTGCAATAACTGAAGTACAATTTGTCAGAGAGCCAAGAAGCTGAATAATTAACGTGAAACGGTTTGGTAGAAAGAGAAAAAAAAAATACTCTAGTGTTGCTTCTATTGTAGTGTGCTGAATATTAGTTCTTTCCCATAAAGAACTTTAAAATAGGGGAGCCAGCCAAAAGAACAAAGATGTGTGAAAAGTTCTGTAAAGTATAGAAGCTGATTCTTTTTTTTTTTTTCTAGCATTATTATCATATGTCTGTCATCTATCATCCACTATCTACCTTTATGGAAAGCCTCAAAAGAAGTAGCCATTCCCTGATTTCTGGGTTGCATGCTATGGAGTGCTGACAACACTCAACACTACCTGAGAACTAGTAAGCCTGTAGACAGGTAGAGTTTTATGCTGCCCCATTTGGGAGGGTTAGTGTTAATTGTGTTCCCCCGGTTCTTTCTTGGTGGGTTTTCCTAGGGTCCAACCCACTGGTCTTCAGAGAGTGAGAGAGGGGCCGAGCATGCATCAAGTTACCTAAAATCTGCGGTTGCTGCTGTTTCCATTGCCAGATTCTGTTCTGTTGACCTGCTGAATATGCCAAGACTGGAGTGCCATCTAATGCACATCTGTCCTCCGGACCCTGCTACAGCCTAGGGGGATTGCTGGGACCTGCAGTCTGCCCTGAAGATGCCAATCCTTGATACTAACATCATGGAATCAGATATGAGCTCTATCCTGTGCAGGTATGCTGGGGCAGCCACAAGCCAGAGTTAGGGATTAGCTTAGGGAAAGGCTTTTGCCTTTGTTTTACTGCTATGCCACCTTGTTCAAGTAAAGCTTTTTGAAACGTTGTCTTTGCTTAGTCTGAAGTTACCTAAGAGGTGTAGTGCAAGTAACCAGCATGCGTAGTCCACAGCTCAGGTCAGCTAAGCACATTAGGGTATGAAGACATCAGTATAAGAGTTGATACAGTGTGAAGAAGTGGTAACCAAGGGTAACAAAGGTCTCTCTAGCAGCCTGTTGTAAGTATGTACATGTGACAGGTGGGATAGCCTCTTGCAGGAGGCACTTTCTTTGTGAGCAGTTCCATCTCCCATAGCAACAGGAGCAGATCAGAACGGCTGAGGATGCCAGCCTGTACAAAAGAGGAAGAGTTAAGTGAGTGCACGCATGGAGTGGTGCACGGCGGGGTTCCATACTGTTACTGGGAGTAAGGTAGCTGTGATTCACTTGACAGGTGAAGAGGGTATTGGCTCTGTGTGTCCTCCTAAATCCATCAGTGACCATGGTGGTGTATACAACATCAAGAGCATTTATTAGAGATCAGTCGCCGGTGCAAGTAAAGGTACACCATGTGTAAGGCAGTGACCCTAGCCAAAGTACCTAGCATAGCCCAGAAGAACCCACCCCAGGGTAGGCCTCCCATGTGACCCTTGCTTGGCACCCAACGAGGAGAGTAACATGGAGGCTATGACTACCACCCTACTACCCCCCCCCCCCCCCCCCCCATAAGCTTGTGAGTCAGAGAAAGCAGGGTTCCACCTTAGGTTTTTAAGTAAGTAAGTCTTTTACAGGATTCACATTGCTATGGGCTATTGTACTTTGAGTAACCAGGGCTCTCTGACAATGAAGAACACATATGGAGGGATACTCGCAATTCTCTTGAAGGGAAAGGCAACTTTTTGTGTAAATACTTTTAAACAAAAACGATAGTAATAGTAACAAATGTCAACGAATCTGAAAAAAAGTTAAATGAATGAATGCATTTGTTTCATTCGAATGGCATCACATGATGCGATACTAGTCCTGTCCCATGGGGAAATTAATTACATTTTTGAATTTAGATAACAAATGGATATGAATTTCATTCCATTTGTTCGTTTAGATGTACATGACGCCAGTCAATATTGTCCAATCAGCTCATGCCATTTCTCTTGGCGGGTTTAACTAGCGTCTGAAAATATCAAATCCTTCCGATTCAAATCTGTCCAGTTTGATACTATATAGAATATATAGCATTCTTCCAAAAAAAAAAAACTGAAAAATCTTTTGAATCCACCTGGGCCTTCAAATATTGGGTCAACATTTAGGTGGCACGGTGGTGTAGTGGTTAGCACTCTCACCTAGCAGTAAGAAGGAGCACTGGTTCACATCCCAACCACAACTCCTGCCTGGAGTTAGCATGTTCTCCCTATGCCTGCGTGGGCTTCCTCTAGGTACTCCAGTTTCCTCCCACACTCCAAAGACATGCAGGTAGGTTAATTGGCTTTTGTCCAAAATTAGCCCTAGTATATGAATGGGGACCTTGGATTGTGGGCTCCTTGAGGGTAGGGACTGATGTGAGTGTGCAATGTACAGGTTTAGGGACAATTGTAGAAACTCACTCAGGATGGACTGGTGTCTTTATTCAACCTTACTAACTATGTATGTAACATAAATTTCTGATGTGCACACGTCTATCAGAGAGGATTTTCTGTAAGGGACAGCGCCAGAGAGAAAGTAAGTACCGGAGATATAGCTGCTTTTTATTTTAACAGAGCTGATGAAGGCGAGGCCGTGCCTTCGAACCGCGTTCTGATTGGCCAGACAGCGTGTAGGCGGCTCCCCAGTTTGACAGCACTGGACCACTCCCACCCAGAAAAACACAACCGATGTCTCCATGAGGCTTATCGAGGCTCCAGCTGCGGCTAACACATGATGCTCGTGGGTCCCTCAATAGAGACTTTGTCCGGCGGTCCTCCTGCGCTCCTGTGACACTGCATCCCACCCGCTCTAGCATTCTACAAGTGCTCCAACATTTTACATGCAAGTTTTTAGTGTTGTTTTACACTTATATACTGAATAAATTCCTAAGCTGTTTAAAGGATTGGCTTGGCGCTTCTCTCTTCTCCTTTTATTTTTAACATTCCCGGCTATGTGTCTTTTCATTTTTTATGAAAACTGGAGCTCCACATTCAAGTCCATTAAAAAGAACATGTCGGTCTTGGAGTACCCTGTCCACAGGGTGGCAACGCTCCTCATGACCTGCATGTCAAAGTCCCTACTGGGGGGAAATGCATGAGAAAGTAGGAGTGGGTTCAATGTGCAATGTGCCACATGCTGACTTTTTGAGTTTGCACTGCTTGCAATAAAGCTTGTTGGATAAAGAAAAAAACTGCGGAAGTGCGGCCTATTTATTTGTATCAGGGTGACTACACCGCTGTGCAATTTTTAGTGCAAAATGAACAGTGTTGCCAACCTGGTAAAGGAATTTTAATATAATGGATCTCCTGGCAGAATCAACAGGTAATAAAACCTGTTATGGGGGACTCAGAAAAACAAAAAACATGTGTCAGATTGAAAAATGTATTTAAATATTTTATTTTATTGTAATTTAGAGTTCCACTTTAAGCAAGATCGGAAATAGTTCTTGAGTTATATACACATTACATACAGCACAATATTCTATTGTACCATGACACATGATGTCAAATCATTACAATACACAGTAGAGAGACATAATAAAACATTTGTAATAAAATGTACATTTCAGATGTCACTCTCAATTAAAGTTTGTGCTTGGATGGGAATACACATCTATCCCATCATTTAATATTAAAAACAGGGCTGCTTAGGATATCTTGGGGATTATTCTATAAGCATGTGTTAGCCTGTGTATTAGATTGCAATATTTCTGCATTTGTTTATGTTATCAGCAGAAAATTCAATTTAGAAAATTATACCCTGCACCGGCTTTTCAGTGATTGGGGAATAAAATGCATTCTGTCTGTTATCTTGATGTCATATTGAAGGTGATTATTTGTTTTATTTATATTTACTACAACATATAGCATCTTTACAACCATGAATATATGCACTAACTAGTTATGGTAAAAATGTAAACCATAATGTTTTATAGCCATGTTTAAACCTGAACTCTAGGCAGATAGAAAACACACACATTAAAGTGATTGTAAAGGTAATTTTCTTTTTAACAAACAGGTTTATACTCACCTACTGTGTGCAATGCAATCACACAGAGCGGCCACGAGCCCCCTCTTTCTTTTTGGGTGCCCTGTTAAAGCTCCTGGCCCCTCCTCTCTGTCCAGTGCCCCAGTGAGAAGCCGCTTCCCATGAGGGCACTCCTCCAAGCTCGCACCTGGGCCTCCCGCTGACACAGACAGTGGGACTCAGCACCGCAACGCCCCCCCCCCCCTCCCTTGTCACTGTTTTTGATTGACAGCACTGGGAGCTAATGTTGCCGCAGCAAAGCCAGCAAGTGAAGGAAGAAAAGATCTGCAGACGTGCACAGTGCTGGATCAAATGTGGGCTAAGGTAAGTTAGAGGAGGGGTTAGGGGGGATGCTGACACCTAAACATTTTTTACCTTAAAGCAGAGTTCCTCCCAAAAGTGGAACTTCTGCTTATCTGACTCATCTCCCGCTCTGGTGCCACATTTGACACCTTTCGGGGGGGGGGGGGGAGCAGAAGGTACGTCAGAAGTTCGGCACCCCTCCTTCCTCTGCTGTCCTTGCCAGTAAGAGAGTGCAGCACGCTTCGCGCATGCGCAGTAGGGGACTGGCTGTGAAGCTGCAAGGCTTCACTGCCGGGTTCCCTCACCGGAAATGGTGGCGGCAGCACCCGACAGCTGATTGAAACATTGGCAGGGGTGCCGACATCGCTGGATTCCAGGACAGGTAAGTGTCCTAATATTAAAAGTCAGCAGCTACAGTATGTGTAGCTGCTTTTAATTTTTGGAGGGGGGGGGGGGACTCCACTTTAATGCAAGGAATGCATTAAGGAAAAAAATGTTTAGACTTTACAACCTCTTTAATGTAAATCTGTAATCCTTAATACAACATTTTTTTTTTTTTTTTTAAATACAGGTACCTAAATATGACCTGGTATCAGTCTATTGAAATCACTGCACAGCAGGGCTGCAATGTCAGAGTAAGAAGCAGCACAAGAAGCCAATCAGTGCACTGACAAGAAGCATTTGGATAGAAAGAAAGCCCGGAGCAAAAGAAATAAAACAAATAGGCGTAGGGCGGGCATGACAGGGTTAACAGGGGAACTGAAGTTGGAAGGAAATGTGAGAGGTAGTTATTGATGCAGAGGCTGGGAGGGGAGGAGCGGATTTAATGTGCAGAAGGGGCGACTCCTCCCCAGCTCAGTCTGCGGTGAGGAACAAGCTTCCCACCCTCCCTCCCTTAGCTTTGGGGGGTTTGTTGTTTTTATTAATGTGTTTGCTTTGTTTTTGAGTATTGAGTTTGTCGTGGCAGTGGCATGTTGTTGGTCTGTGCAGATGAAGGATTAACCCCAGTGATGGAAGAGTTCGGGACCTATTGGTGGTATAGTACCCGGCGGTGGTGGTACAGCTAACAGTAGTTTAGCTGAAGTTGGTGATCAGGTGCACTGCGGTCAGTGTTTTGCCTCTGAGCTAGTGTGTCAGCCTGAGATCTATTCTAATTTGGGTACCGCAGTGCCGTAATGGTTATGATGGTGTGATTGGTGGGTTTATCCTAGCACAGACCAACGGGAGGAGTTTAATGGAGGAAGTGCCTTACTACCTCATTTAGATATGTTAATTTATATTATTTATGTTAATTGTTTTGAATATTTTATAATAAAGATAATTGGCTGCTACGGTCATGTTTACTCCAGATCGGTGTGGTCTCATTTTCTGGGGTTAGTATAAAATGGGGGCGTAGCAGTTGGGAAAGATAGATGGTGGTTTAAGTAAGTAAGTCACATCTGTTATACAATGGTCAGGAGAGAGCAGAGTGACAGAGAGATTAGCTCATCACTGTGCTGCCTCTCCTTTCACTGTCCATTCACTGGCTGGGAGCAAGTCAAGGACAATCGGGGCTCAAGGGACGTGGGTTGAATGATGCTGGCCATCAAACTGAGGAGGACATCTAGCTGTGGAAAAAAAAATACTGCATGGGAAATCTCTAGATGAAAGCTAAATATTACAGCAAAAGCTGGTGTCGATAGTTTATCTTTTAATTGGCTATTCATTTTTATCTTGTTGTTTTTTGCCTAATCTCTCCTTTTAAGATTATTGATGATGTGTTTATCACTGCGCTCCTTCTCCTTCACTGTTCAGTCACAGGCTGGGGGTGGGTCAATGTCAGCCTGGGCTCAGGGGAAATATACTGAATAATGCTGGCCGCCAAATACTGAGGACATCTAGAGACATCTAGATCTAACCACCAATTCTTCCCTCATCCCAATGTTCTTTCTTTCCTATGTAGTGTTGGGAGGGGAGTGTTTCCCTTTCCTCCAATCAGCTCTCACGCACTGTAACTGAAGCTCTCCACCCCCTCCTCTCTGCTCCTCACAGATGCAGAAGGATTTTATCACAAATCTACACTTTTGAATGGATGTAGGGAAGAGATGACCACAGATAAACAAGTAAAACTGATGTAGCAATGGGGACTACAATTGCAAAGTACAGTAATCCTCCGATGTATTTATGCCCTGCATGTCCCTTATTGCCCAGTGCTATTAAATTACATAATATTTGTAAGTCCAGTTAAGGGAACTATGGGATGTATAGTTCACCAGACTGATAACTGTTCCGCCTGTCCATGCATCTGGACCACATATCCCAGAGATCTTTGCTACCATCAGAGGGATTGCTGAGAGGAGCTATAACAGAAGCCAGAGACCAGCCTGTTGCTCTCTTCCTCCTGGGCCTGACACGAGACGGAGAAAGAGAGGTCGCAACCTACCATGAGGTGTAACATCTGCCCACCCGTGCCAGAAGGGTTTAGCTCCACCAGTTCCCATTCGACATCCTTACCTCACCAGTCCAGTGACCAATGTCAGTTGGTGTGTGGCTGCAAAAGAAAGATCAAAGCGCCTGTAGAAGCATCGCTACACCAGAAGCTGTTTGGAAGGCATTACATCTACCTGGTTATCAGTGAGAAAGCTAATCGCCCATCTTTTATCTGTACTCTTGTCACGGTATCACTGGGACACGTTGTATCAGGCACATCCACTTTACGAACATTTCCTTGAGTTTAGCTGCATGCAGCGTTTAAACAATTTAAAGCAGAGCTCTGCCCTTTTTAAAAGTCAGCAGCTCCAAATACTTCAGTTGTTGACTTTTAACATAAGGACACTTCCCTGTTCACAGTGACTGCGATTGCGCCCCCCGAGGCCGATCTGTCCCTCGACTCTCGGGTGCTGCCGCCGCCATCTTCGGTGAGGGAATTTGGAAGTGAAACCTTGTAACTTCACTTCCTGGTTCCCTACAGTGCATGTGAGACTCGTACTGTGCATTCCCACTGGTACCTGCTGTCTTCTGGGACCTGTGTTTCTCCCAGAAGACAGCGGCGGGGGGGGGGGGGCGGAGAAGGCGCCCAAAGTGGCATAGATACCCATGGGTGACTCGAGTATCTATGCCCGGAAGTTGGAGCAAAATATCTGTATTAGACAGGTATCTACTCCCCCCTCCCCACTGAAAGGTACCAAATGTGAAAGGAATCTGAAAAGCGGAAGCTCCATTTTTGGGCGGTACTCCGCTTTAACTTCACTTTCTACTAGGAACCTATTACATCTCCCTATTACATTGAATTACAAAAAACTAGCTTCGACATACCGGTGAAGAACATTAGATCTACAACAAGAACATTAAAGTTATAGTTACACAAGGGCCCTTGTACTATCATCTCTAGGCCTGAGCTTTTATTAGTAGAGCTATTGTAGTACCGCCAGGTAACCTCTTTTAGTGAGCCAGTCTAGTCCATTTGGTTACATTCATCTACAGCGGGAAAGTATTGCCCCTCAAAGGAAGTGTTCTAACGTGCTGCATATCTGTTATCTTGTTTTGACTTTTGGAGGAATTCTTTTGCTGAGCTGGCGCTGTCGGCCCAAAGTTCAGCAGATTTTTTCCGTCCTCATTGTGTACCTCCCTTTTCAGTTGATTCAAGTGAATACTATCGGAATCTAAATGCACTGAGTTGTCTGATTCATTACCTTGCAGTGGTACCAGGATGTCTGAACCCAGAGTGTCAAGTAGGTTGGAAAGTTCACCAGGTCATAGCAGTGCAGATGAGAAAGTAATTTCGAACAGTCCCCTAGAGGTCAGTGCTACACTTACTTAGATGGATTTGTTTAATTTCTGTGTATCACCTGAAGCCATACACTTCACTGGGTAAATGAGAGGGTTAACAACCACTTTAAGGTTTGAGTATATTGATATCTGTTCAGTAGCTTTTTTACAATCCATACTTAGTTTGGTAACCATTGATTGAGATATCGCCCTGCTGCCGGTGTATTAGCTTCACTTATTAGGTTCCAGTGTCCGCCCCCAGAGTTTGTTCCCTTTCAATTTGACAGCTTGTTTCAGCTAGTTGATAGAGGTGCAGATATTGTTATCTGTATTATCTATTTCATATACACACTGTATATATGTATTGTTCTAGATTATGTATTTACAATTTATATTTTTAATAGGATTCTTTTTTAATGATTGGTTAAATGTCATTACCTCTTGTGGAGATCCTAATGTGGTCCTGAAGAAGTTGTTTGAGAAATGCGTTAAGCTGGAAGGATCTGTTACCACTTGGCCCTTGTTATTGAGGACATATATTTACTGAATATGCCAGGAGGGTGGTAGAAATTGGATATTATTTTACTATATTGAGGAGGAATAAATTAATGTATATGTGTAGCGCTGACATCTTCGCCTATTGATGTGGTTATGTATACTTTAATGTAAGGTTAATGGACATTACTGTGGTTCCATACCAGAGCCATCTAGTGACCAAATTTGGGTAACGCACCTGTATATCTTTACTTCAAAACAAACTAAAGACTTGTATAGGAAGTCACTGTTGTTTTGATTGAGAAGGTTTACCTTGTTACCCAGGAGTCTGTGTGACCTACCCATGAACACTCTCTTACGCAGTGCTTGCTGGGTAGGAGATAAAAGGGACCCAAACGGCCATTTTAGGTCTCTTGGGATCACGTTGCCTGCCTGTGCGGATCTGTGGGGAGGCTTCCCGGAGACAGCAGCCTGTAGCCATCGCGGAACGTCAGCCTGTTTGTTTGTAAAGTGATCTGACGGAGCTGGAAAGACGGAGACCGGATTGAGAAGGTCCAGAGACACTCAGTGGAAAATCGGAGAACCGGATTTATTCAGCGGAGCGATAGAGAGCATCTGGCCCAGCTGACTGAGAGGCAAGCTACAGTCATTGGACCAAAGTGATCACATGGAACTCCGATCCAGTTGGTGAGCAGGTTACGGCCCGCCGTTTGTTAACACGCAGTTAGACTCACATACAGTCCTCACTGGAATCTGTGGTTCCATGGAGGAGTAGCAGAGCAACTGACACTAAGCAGGCTTGAGGCCTATCTACCCTGGCGCCTCAAGCATTGTAAATAAGTTATTGTAGTTACATCAGGAGCACTTCAGCTTAACCCTCCACAGACTTTGGATTACAAATAACTAAGGAGTGACTTTAGCTAGTGAAGAAAGAAGACCCCGGATAAAGTACTTTAAGTGAGATCTCACGTATAGCCTTTAAAGTAAGGGGAGCTCCCAGGTCTATATATATATATATATATATATATATATATAAAAAAATATACAGTTTATATTGTTTTATATTCAAACATATTGTGCTGTCGTCCTATGTTGGGATGACAGCACAACTTCTGTAATCACCTGTCTACATATTTTACAGTAAACAATATTTCTGGTTAAGTATCCAGTTGTATGGCGTACTGTTTTTCCCCACCAGGTGGAGCCAGTGGACCCTGAGGGTATAATACAAGTACTTTGCATTGTCTTATATTGTACTGTATTACATTGCACCACAGTTTCTCGGTAGAGTGCAGGCCCAATTCAAACCAGCAGCTCCTTCGGGGGTGAGTGCTACATATGCAAATTTTAGACTGATCCAGTATGAGTTTTAATGATTTATGGAATAAAGTTGGTAATTCATTTTATTTTAAGTGTGGTCTCTTCTGTACCAGTAAAGTCAGAACAGTATTTTGTTTCTTGGTCCTGGAAAAATGCGGCGCTCCCTCCTGTCTTAATGATGACACTGAGCTGCACATGAGTGGCTTACTGTACATTCTCTGCACAACTCTGTGCTGGAATGAACTCCCAAGTGCATGCATGGGAGTTACATCATTCCCTGGTTGGCCAATCAAGATAATCAAAATGACTGAAAACCTGCCAACTGGAAGAATCCAGGGAGAACTTGATGCTGGTGAGAAAGCTTGCAGAAGTAGCATTGCTGGAGTGGAGGTGAGTATTTGCAGACTTTAGTTCTACATTAAAACACAATAGGAAGTGAAAGATCTTTCCAAAGGAAGGGTAATCCTCTGTTAGGCCAATAGTATTGAAACAAGTGTCTCCTTTACCCCATTGGAAGATTTTTCTTCTACATTTTTTTTCTCTGACTTTCAGTGCTGGTGACAATGGTCATCAGCAGAGGGAGGGTGAATCTCACTAGTGGGGCCACTTACCATGCTAAAATCCCTTCACTTGCCTTCAGAAACACTTTAATCCATTTGGGCCCAAATATTGCCCATCTAGTAGGAGTGCCCCTGTTCTGATAATCCCCCAGATTCTTATATCTCTTTGTGCCTCAAATGGCAAGATCCCCCACCAGGTTGCCCCCCAAAGGCACTCCAATGCTACATGAAGGCAGTGATCATGAGTAATAGCTGGAAAAGATGCGTGGAAGTCAGACATAAAAATCTTGTTACCTGACTTGGCCCTTACCTCTGACAGTATTTGAGTCTAGGTGTTGTTCTAATTCGACAACCTGTATCCTGGTTTCTTTAAAATACTCTTCTATCTTTGGGAAACTCCACTGCTCAGATGCTGATCTATTGTTTGAGGTGGGAACAGAGCCTTGCAACTTCAAGCCCCTTGAGGAATGGAACAAGATATGGGAGACACTCCACAAATCTTCCTGTAATGTACTGGAAACATACAAATACTACACCCCAGAGGATCGCTAGGTGTCTTCCGACATACCCATCCACCTGCTTTTAGGGTGTGTTCGGACCTAGGAGATACGAAGCATATTTGGTGGACCTGTCCAAAAGTCAAGAGGCTGTGGATTTGGGTGTATGTGATGATCCATATGGTCCTTCATGTTAATTTGTGGAAAAAAAAACATGGGAAGCCCTCCTGTGGGAACCAATACCAAATAACTTGCACCGGGAGCATACATTCATTAGACATATTTTTATGGCTACTAAAAAACCATTGTGAGATTGCGGAAAATGCCGGTGCTTCATTTTAAAGAGGTTATAAATAGACCACACGGTAAGCTTATAATCAAAAAGTTGACGGCGGTTCTTAATGATACACACAATCAATATCTCTGAACCTGGCAGCCCTGGTTAGACAAATTTGCACTCTCCCCACTCACATCCTGTTTTTCTTTTTTGATACATGAAAGGTAGAGTTGAGCCTAATGCATATCTAATAGGCCTTCGGTAGGGGAAATAAGACAGTGTTTTTCCTCCTCTTCCTCCTAATCTCATTCCTCTCCTTTCTTATCCCTTCCCTCACTCCCCTGCTTCCTCTTCCCTCCTTTCTTTCCTTCTTCTTCTTACTCCAGTTGTCTTATCCTTTGGATTTTTCTTTTTATGCTCTCTGGAGTAGTGAAGGCTGTACCTTACCATTTTTTGTGAAGAGCATGATGGCGAGATAAGTTGCAAATGACCTTTCCTTTAAGGAATCCCTTTTTTGGATTCCAGGTAGGAAATGCATTAACAAGGGGTTATCTCGATTTTCTCGATTTTCCCATGACACCACTCAATCATCTAACAATCGGGTAACTCTTGTTTTTGTAGACAATGTTTTCCCCCCTTCCTTCTTATTTTTTTGCATACCCATTGTCTTGTCTTGTTTTACTTTCCTTACAATGACTGATGAAATTGTTTTTCATAGCTATTGGTTTTGCGAGAGAGAGAGCCCCTCCCCCCCCCACCCAGCAACATAAGACCCCTCCCAGTTATAGTTTCCTAACCTTCTTGAAGCTCCCTTGGATTAATATATTTTAAAAATACCCAATACATACCTATTCCTGCAGTCTCCCTGCTGTAAAGGTGATGTCATGGGTCATACCTTTTCCTCCTCGATGGCAGTGATTGGCAGTCCTTACTCCTGAACTAAGAAAATGCTCCCATAATGAGTGCTGTTTAGTTTAAGAATACAATAGTCAAGGGTAGATAATGATGTGCCCCAGGGGCATGTCATGGACAGCCTTGGTCCACAGGAAGTGAGTTTATGAACACTGGTGGTCACCTGGTTAAACCTAGAAGAAGAGGAGCAACCAGACCTGGGATAGGAGGTCAATATTGCAGTTATTTTTTGATTCACCAGGTTTACAAGATATTACAAATTTCAAATAATTACTAAAACTAGCATTTCATTTTAAACATTTCAGTCTCCACGCAACATTGAGATACCTGTCATGGGCTAACCAACCACTTAACCAGTGGTCAATGTTGAGTTTACACATTTCTGTAAAAGTGACTGTTATCTCGTGTACAGATTATGTGATGTGTATTATATGGAATCTTTTACCTGGAAGATCCCATGCCACAAAGATTGATCGTGGCCCGAGCACAGTGATATTGTACGGAATAGGAATTTGGTCCGGGGTGTGCATGGGAGTTTCTACAACATAGAGATCACTGATGGAGCCTCCTGCTTCTGTTCTGGCTTCCAGCTGGTATGTGTACCTTAAAGAGAATGTATAAATTATTTTCAGTGAGCACATAATTTGCCTTTTTGCAGTGTCAGCTAACGTCCATTTTGCTATAGGCAGTGGACACACATACACTGAGGTTTCCCAAGACACTAATGCAAATCTATATTCATTAATAGACATGTGTAGAATGGAAAAAATTGTCTTGTTTTGTTTTAATTCGTTATTTACATTAATTTGTTTAGTTAATTTCGTTTCATTTGTTCAATTCGTTTTTGGAATTAGTTTTCTTTATTCGTTTGTAAATCGAATGGAAATGTCTTCGAATTCTAAAAATGTTCAAATTCAAATAGTCTTTCTATTTCCAAAAAGAATAAAATAGAATAGAAAATAAAGGAATAGAATAGAAAAAAATAATACATTTTTAATTTTTTATTCTATTCCTTTATTTATTTTGTATACTATTTTATTCTCTTTGGAAATTGAAAAACTATTTGAATTCAAAAAGTTTTCGAAAATGATTTGAAAACGATATAAATTTGAATTTCATCCAAAATATGTTTTCGTTATTTCGGATACGTTCAAATTCGGTACTATTCTAATTCAGAAATTCGGATACATCCAAATTTCCGAATAATGAAAATTTGTCTGAATTTTAGTTTGGAACTAAACGAACTGCACATTATTCATTAATATATCATTATTTTTTTTAATGCTAGAAGCGCAAGTATCTGAATTTTACTAGATATCAACCTATTGATTGAAGCTCATAGTGGGAGAGGAAGAAGCAGCACAAGAGCCAGTTCATGTGGTGACAGGAAGCATGTTGATAGAAGGCAAAAGCAGAGAGAGAGATTAGCTAATCCCTGTGCTGTTTCTCTTTCACTGTCCAATTACAGGCTGATGTTGGGTCTGGACAGCCTAGGCTCAGGGGAAGCAGATTAAATTATACTGGACATCATTTAACCCAACAGACTGATTAGATCTAGTGTTGGAGAAACTGAAAATTTATTATCAAATACTTATTGTCATTTTCCTTTCCTGATGGACTCCATGGCAACCTATGTGTGGGTTAACCCCGCCTCCTCTCCAATGCTATAGGGCACCACTCCCATAAATTTGAGCTTACCGCTAGAGACTGCGTTCTGTAATTAGCCAACTCTTGACCAATGGGTGGGACCTCTGTCTGCCATGGAGTCCATCAGGAAAGGAAAATTACGGTAAGTATTTGATAATAAATGTTCTGTTTTCCTGACAGACTCCATGGCAGCCTACGTGTGGGAAATAACTAGCCAGTCCACACAGGTGGGTATGCTGATCAAAGAAAAAAAAATGAATTGAACCCGTCAACTGACAGGACTCTTAAACCAAAGTTCACAGAAGATAGAGATGCAGGCTCTATACAGTAATGAGACTGCTTTGCAGATGATGTCTGGAGCCACATGCCGTGCTGCTGCCCACAAAGCCGCCATACCCCTGGTGGAATTTGCTGTCACCGCCTCTGGAGGAGCCAAGCCCCTAGTCCTATAAGCCTGCTGAATGGACTGGACGATCCAGGCTGCAATCGTTCTGGTCGAAGCTTGTTTCCCTTTGTTACTGCCAGAGTGCAAGACAAACAGGTAGTTGGAGCGTCTAAAGGAGGAAGTAGGTGTAGGTATTCCTTCAGTAATTCACCTAAATCCAGAGGATGTGCTTCGGTGGACCCTTGGGCCCTAAATGTAGGTAGGACAATTTCTTGGTTTTCATGGGACACTGAGGTGACTTTGGGGTTTGAGCCGACCATAGGGATGAGGACCACCCGGAAGAAAGTCAGAAATGGTTCTTCATAACCCAAGACCCGATCTCAGAAACCCTTTTGGACGAAGTGATGACAACTAGGAAGGCAACCTTTGTAAAAAGGTCTCTGACAAAAAGTGGAGCGGCTGAAATACTAGAGTCAGACAGTGAGTAAAGAACGGGGGAAGAACCCATTTAGGGAATCTCGGTCTTCTTTGGGGCCTGAATCTTGCTGCCCCACAGAAGAACTGCCGGTTTAGAGGATGAACGGCTCATGATGTTCCAGAGATGGCCGACAAGGCCGAGACAGATCTAGGCTGGATTGGAGGAAACTCAGGATATCCTGAACTCCTGGATCTCTGCACGATCTGCCCATAGAGGATGAGAATCCTATGAACTTAGCCCATATTCTACCATAAACCTTATTGGTGCTCTCCATTCTCAAACTCATGAGGGTGCAAATCACTCTTGAAGCGCACCCAAGAGATTCCAGCCTCTCCCTCTCAAGAACCAGACCATCAGCCTCAATATTGCCAGACAAGGGTGCAGGACTGCCCCCTGAGAGAGAAGGTCTGGCCTGAGAGGGAGAGGCAGTGGGTCCCGGAAGCTGAGCTGGATCAGGAGGGGAAACCATGACCTGTTCGGCCAGTAAGGTACTATCACCACCACTTTGACCGCTTCCGTTTGGAGTCTCCGAAGAAACTTGAAGATGATCGGGAGCAGGGGAAAGGCATAGGCCCTGCTGAAGTTCCACTGATTCGACAGAGCAGCCACTCTGAAGGCCTGGCTGTAACGGTCCTGAGTGTAATACTTCTTGATCTTGAAGTTGCAGGTGGATGCAAATAGGTCCACTTCGGGATTGACTATCAAAGACAGTATCCATTTGAACGTATGCACATGAAGAGACCACTCGTTGTCCAACTGTGTGTGAGACAGACAAGTCCGCTTTGACGTTCTGAACTCCGGGGACGAAAACCGCTGAAATGTTGGCCAGGTTTTTCTGTGCCCAGGACATGACATCTTGGAGCAGGGTGGTACTTGCCTTTTCACATAGGAGACCACTGTAGTGTTGTCCATTTTAAGTAAAACCGACTCTACCTTGAGGAGATGAGTGAAAGATTGGGGGCACACCAGGCTGCCCGCAGTTCCAGGATGTTTGGGCCCGGGTTGTGAAGATGAGCATCCGACTTGCCTTGAGAAAGCTCTGACCTGCAAAGGGCTCCCCACCCCGCACCTCACCGCTGGCATCGGTCTGGACCGTGACCCACGAGACAGGGGCAATGGAGTGACAGGTGAGCAGATTTCTGTGCTGGAGCCACCAGAAAAGACTGTTCCTCATCACTGAGGATATGTGAATGTACTAATTGATGTCCCCTGAATTCCATTATTGAAGGAACCCTGTTTGAAAAGGGCGTAAACCTCCACAGAGACCATATGACCATGGGGGTCGAAGAGACCATTGTGTCGATGGTTCTTAGGCATTGTGAGGCCTTTAGGTGTGAGGAGCTCAAAGCCGGTGAGATTCTCCCTCGAATGATTGGGATTTTGTCCAGTGGGAGAGAAATGGTATTTTCCACTGTGTCGAACTGGGCCCCTAAATATACCAGGCATTGGGCTGGTTCGAGATGGCTTTTTTCCAAGTTTAGGAGCCACCTGAATTCGGACAGAGTGGAGATAACTTGCCCCCCATGGATCCACAACCACTCCCTGTCCTGGGACAGTAGCAGGAGGTCGTTGAGATACAAGCGTATCCCTTTTGTTCTGATGAGGGCCACCAAGGCCAGAAGAACTTTGGAAAAGACTCGGCGTGAGGTTGTAAGCCGAAAGGGAGGAAGATGAAATGTAGATGTTCTTGCCAAACTCTGAACCGGAGGTATTTGTGGAATTAATTTGCCACATGCACATGAAAATAATCATCTTTTAAATCGATTGAGATTAGCCAATCGCCTGGCTGCACTGCTTGTTGGATGGTAGACAAAGTCTCTATTTTGAATATTTTGGATATTATAAACTTGTTTAGGTAAGTTAAGTCTATAACCGGGCACCATGAACCATTTTTCTTCTGCACAAGGAAGAGAGAGGAGTATACCCTCTGGAACTCTTTGTTTTTTGGAACAGACACCGCGGCTCCCTGTACTATCAGTGAATCCATGTAGGACAGTAACACCTGCTTCTTTTCTTCTGACCGTGGTAGCAGGGTGGAAATAAATCTGGGGGGAGGAGTATTGATGAAGGACCACATGTGGCCTGTGGAGACCGCCTTGATGGTCCAGAAATCTGAGATCGAGGCCACCCAGACTTGAAGAGAAGCAGACGTGCCCCCACCCAACCCGCCTGGGCGGGCCCAATCTCAAAATGACTTAGCTGGCTCCTGTCCACTGGATGTCTGGCTCTTATGAGACTTTGGATGGAAGTCTGAACTCTGCTCCAATTTCTTCTGAAATCCCAGCTGGGCCTGTAGGAGTGTGCTTCCCTTGAATGTTCAGTACTGCATCTTCTATGCTGGGGCTTCTTCTGACCAAACAGATGCCTATCCTGGGGTAGGAAGCCCAATCTCCCACCCATGGCTCGGGCTATAGTGCTATCCAGCCTGTTACCAAACAATGAGGGCCCTTCAAAGAGAATCCTACACCAGGCCTGCTTAGATGCTGGATCAGCAAGCCAAGGGCGCAACCATAAGGCCTGCTTAGCTGTGACCGAGGATAGCATAGTCCGGACCAACAGGCGGATAAGGTCGATTGAAGATTCCCCCAGGAAGGCCGTTGCCAGCTTCAATTCTTGAACTGCCGAGCCCCTGGCCAGTTCTTCTGAGACACCTCTGAGTCCACATTCTCTGTCCAGGCCTCCATAGCCTTTGACATGGTTCTGAGTGCCAAGGCGGGTTTGCAAGCCATACCAGCTGACCCATAAATTCTTTTGAGAGCCTGGTCTATTCTTCTCTCAAGCCCCTCTTTGAAAGAGGCAGCAGGGAAGAGTGACATGTTTAGCCAGTCACATCAGTGCTGCATCTACGAGGGGAGCGTTTTCCAGATGTTTCACTTCCTCTGTCTTGAAGGGATATAGTCTGGAAATTTTGCTTTTCATAGAGGTCTTCTTATCTATCTTGGGAGTAAAAGTATTCTCGCGCCTATCAATGTGTCCTAGAACTAGTGTGGTTGCAGCAAAACACCGGCAGGGGTGTAACCCCTACCCCAAACTAAGTGATAGTGATTAAGAAATGGTGTTGCGCTGCGACTGAATAAATCGAATTAAACTAAAATAAATTAGCATGTACCTAGGTAACAGCCACAAAAAAATGTGAAACTATGTGTTTAAATAAGCTCAAACAATATACATAAATTCTAAAGTGCAAAACACCAAATCAGATTGTGCACTTAACATAAAAGACTTGGTATAAAGGGTCTTCTGTAAATGACAGTGAAACAGTGTTGGGTGCACATAAATGCATAAATAATATGGTGCAAACAGCAATGTAAATTAACTACATTGGAAAACAAAAAAAAAAAAAAAATGGCCTGCAGGTAATAACAGTGAAGAGAGATATGCAAACTTCACTTACGATCATTTTTAGGGGCATTTTTAATGTAGATGGTCATTAGCCATGGTCGGGAGCCATTATTCTTGTTGGCGCAGCCCCGAAAATAAATCAGAGCAACACGTCTCATTAGTGCACCTGCGCAGTACCGTTCGTTTCTAAAAGTGACATCTAGCATAAAACTAAAAGGTGATAGATACAGGCGGTGATTAAACGAATTTATTAAAAAAAGAATATATAAAAAACGTTTTATCCTGACGTTTTTTTATATATTCTTTTTTTAATAAATTCGTTTAATCACCGCCCGTATCTATCACCTTTTCGTTTTATGCTAGATGTCACTTTTAGAAACGAACGGTACTGCGCAGGTGCACTAATGAGACGTGTTGCTCTGATTTATTTTCGGGGCTGCGCCAACAAGAATAATGGCTCCCGACCATGGCTAATGACCATCTACATTAAAAATGCCCCTAAAAATGATCGTAAGTGAAGTTTGCATATCTCTCTTCACTGTTATTACCTGCAGGCCATTATTATGTGTAGATTAGCCCACGAGAAAATGGCCGCAGATGTGGCTATAACGGGCTTCGGGAAAATGGCTGCCAATTACTGACACTATTTATACGTTCGTCCTTACCCCAATTGTTATTCCCTGATGAAGTCATATGACGATACGCGTAGGAACACAATTGGCCAGTGAGGACACCGGAAGTGACGTCCGGAAGCACGAACGTGGCGCGCGTTCGTTTAGTTGTGCTTTTTATTACTGTTTTAAATGTGAGTACCTATACCTTCGCTTTATATCCAATAAACTGTGAATACTTACTTCACCATTGGAGTGTTCCCCTTGCTTTCTCTACATGTTATAACGTGCCCACGGTGAATGAGAGCCTAGGATCACATCACCTATCGAACCTGCATTACTGGACAACAAGTGTTACTTTGGAAGTGCTGTTTACCTTACAGCAGTAAGGTAAGGTAATTACTGCAGCTAGTGTGAGGATATAATACGCACAGGAACACTGGTGGAATTTACCCCTTGTTTTTGGAGCACGCAGGATACTGCTTTATTTTTCATTAAACGGACATGTTTTTTGCATAATTAATTTCATCACTTAATGGACATGTTTCTTGTATAATTATAGTTCACTTTATTTTTGTTTTAGAACTGTTGTTCAAACACATGTTTCACTGTACATGGACTATTAGTATTTTGTGCATTTTCAGATTTTTATTGCACGTTTATAACGACACTCAGTATTTTATTTTTTATTTTTATTTTTTTTCCAATGTAGTTAATTTACATTGCTGTTTGCACCATATTATTTATGCATTTATGTGCACCCAACACTGTTTCACTGTCATTTACAGAAGACCCTTTATACCAAGTCTTTTATGTTAAGTGCACAATCTGATTTGGTGTTTTGCACTTTAGAATTTATGTATATTGTTTGAGCTTATTTAAACACGTAGTTTCACATTTTTTTGTGGCTGTTACCTAGGTACATGCTAATTTATTTTAGTTTAATTAGATTTATTCAGTCGGAGCGCAACACCATTTCTTATCTATCTTGCTCCACTCCTCATCAATAATATCCTTCAATTCAGAAATAAGCAGAAAATTGGAATGTTCCTTTCCCAGGTGTTTAAAGAACTTCCTCTGCTTAGCCTGAGGAGTGGAAGGATCTTCCCACTTGAGGGCCTTTTTGACCGCCTTAATTAGTGGAGAAACCAGGGTGAAGTCGAAGGCACCAGCAAATTAATCTCCCTCCAATTCGCTGTCTGAAGAGCTGGGGGAGGCATTATAGGGCTAGAAGGAACCCGGACCCTCCTGGGCCTAGTCAGCCACAGTGTCACGGTCCCTACCGTGTATTTTGGACAGCCAGGTGTGGTCACGCCCCAAGTGGCTCTGGGTGATATTGAACTCATGACTGCCAGTAGTTGTTCCCGTTACCTTACCTCTGAGCCACACCTCAGTTCTATTCTGCCTGCTTTCCAGCCATGTCTAGTTTTGCATAAGTACTGTGGGCAATTCTGTTTGTACCTGTCACTCTTGGATCAGCTGTGGCAGGTTACCTAATTATCTGGGTATAAAGCATTGCTTCACTCTAAGGACTTGGTCAGTTCATTGTCTCTTGTTGCCAAAGGTTCCTGTGTTCCTGTGTTCCTGTGTTCCTGTGTTCCTGTGTTCCTGTGTTCCTGTGTTCCTGTGTTCCTGTGTTCCTGTGTTCCTGTGTTCCTGTGTTCCTGTGTTCCTGTGTTCCTGGCTACAGTGTTCCAAGACTGATCCCGGCTACCGACCCTGGCTTGTATATCGTTTATTCTGTCTTCTGGAATCCCTGACTACGGCTTTACCTGGACAATCCTTTGGCAAATTCCTGTCAAGCCCCCGTGCACAGATTCACAGCCCAGGTAGCTTATCTGTTTGTTACTGTGGGCTGTGTCTATTTGCAAGGGTGAGCATACATCTCTGCAACATGGACTCCAATCTAGGTAAGCCCTTACACACAGAGCCAGATAGTGAAGGACTGGCTTTGCGTGTGGGTTGTACCCCATTCCTTTAGGAATCGCTGCACCACATGCTTAACAAGAGACTCCATCTGTTGGTTCTCCGTCTCTTTCTCCCCAACCGCCCAGGCATAACACGGATCACACAGTGACTTGCCCTCCATAACTCGTGTCTCACATCCCCAGCAGGCTCTTCATGTTTGGGGATACAACCATCCAATGTGAACCTGGCCCCCTCCCCTCACACACTCCACATACCTAGATTGTGAGGGCTGGCCGCACAGAGGTGGTGACTTGTCCATGGCACCCTGGCGGACGATAAGTGATGATCCTGCAGCTTGTGGGAACACACGAACATCCTGCGAGAAGGGGAAGAAATAGCATGTAGCTTGCCCTTTAAGAGTCATCTCCACCCCCCCTAACCCCTGCACCATAAATCCCCAGGCAGGCTTACCTTAACCTGGGAACCCTGGTGCATAGAGGAGCTGTCGCAAGGTGCCCACAGTGATCCCCAGTGTGACAGGGGCTCACAGGAATTTAACTATCCCCACCATAATGACGTCGCCGCCATGTCTAGCACACCAGGGTGCGACCCCCGAGGCTGCGGCTGTACTGTGCATGCACGCAACCAAGCCTTAGTTTTGTCCGAGGCAGAAGCGCGCTGGAGCCACGAATCGGAAGAGGGAGCCGTGTCCTGGAATGCACCTGTGTTTCAGGTGCCATAGAGGACAGAGACAGGAAGGGAGGGAAGGCACACAAGACAAATGTACAAACACAAATTAGCTGCCATGGAAAACGAAATATTCAGACCTGTCAGCCGATCCGCATCTGGGCATAGAGAGGCCGTCTCCACCACCGGACTCAGAGGCCTGAAGCCACGCACCCACCCATGACTGGGCCCTGGGCTATCTTGACTCCATTAAAGGTATGCCCAGCATCAACCTCGATCGATTGGATGTCCATAAACATAAGTGCACTGTTTGTAGGTCCAAATGAGGAGGACAAAAAAGGAACACAGTCTCTAGAGGTAAGCTCAAATTTATGGGAGTGGGGTCCTATAGCATTGGAGAGGAGGCAGGGTTAACCCACACCTAGGCTGTCATGGAGTCTGTCAGGAAAGAAGTGTTGCAGGGCGCACCTTCAGGTTAAAGGTGAGTATTGCAGCAACCATTACTTTTTAATGTTACCTTTTAATAGGCTATTACTTTTTCTTTTTGTCTGCTATAACGGATAAACTTCCTTGTCACAGCAAACTCAAAAGCCTGGTTTGTATGGGCCACAGTTCTTCCTTAAAAAGTAACAAAACCTATGGAAAACCAATGACCAATCAGGAGGAAAATGCAGAGGAGAAAAAAAGAACTTTTATTCTTTTTTATGGGTGATCTAGTTTTATGTTAGAATAGCAGTAAAAGCAGCCTGCAGTCGATACAAGTGTCTTCAATATGTGCAATGACAAAAGTCCTGCAGGAGTTTCTGTCAATGCCTCTGAATGATTAAGTAATAATGATTTTTCCCTTTTTAAAAGAGGAAGTAAAAGTCTTGTTTGTGCCGAGCCCAGATACAATATCTCTGTTAATCATGGCTGAGAGCTTAATATAGATCAGTGTTAAACATTACCTGCTGTTGGGCTTCAGGCCAGAATCGGTGAAATTCAGATATTCCCCACTTCTTGTGGAAATGACTGTACCATCCCGTATTAGTCTATACTGAGAAACCATCCCATTGGGCCTCTCCGGTTCCCTCCAATATAGTTCCAGGGCTGATGAATTGATTGTGATGTGGTAGGGATTCAACCACACTCCTAGAGAAGGAAAAACACAGCTGCTATCAGAACTGTGGAGATATTTATGGGTCACTTCTAGATGTGAAGATTTGTTGCATTTTTTTCAATATTATGTTTGTTGCATCTATTATTGTATTATTAGATCACGAAAAGAAGAACTATTATTTAATTTACTGTGATTTTATATAGTATTTCCAGATTCATTACTTCAAAGGACAGCTGTACCTAAAGGTTGTCCTCTGGGCTTGGTTCATACTTTGCTGCACTTTGCTGCACTACCAAGCATGTTGCACATGAAAAGAATAGCTATCATTTTATTTACCATGATTTTATATATGAGAGCTGTACTAAAAGTAATGAAAAAATGGTCATAACTTTTTTTATTTTTTTATTAGCTTACATAGATCATTTAAATTTCACATGTCGGTGGAGTAACTTTTCCTCTCAGGCTTGATGCACACCTATGCATTTTTAGTGCTTTTTGCATTTTGCATATTTGCACAACATCCCATTTAACATGGTTTCCTATGGAACACGTTCTGTAGTGCAAATCTGCAAAATGCAAAAAGCACTAAAAATGCATAGGTGTTTATCAAGCCTAAAGCAGGGGTCTCCAAACTTTCAAAACAAGGGGACAGTTTACTGTTCTTTAGACTTCGGGGGGGGGGGGGGGCAGACTGTGGCTAGTTGGAGTAAACAATGCCACATCTTTAGTGGGAGGAATAATGCCCCACTGGTGTCAGTGGGAGGAATAGTGCCCAATCATTGGTATCAGTGGAAGGAATAGTACCCCATCATTGGTATCAGTGGGAGGAATAGTGCCCCATCATTGGTATCAATGATTGGAATAGTGCCCCATCATTGGTATAAGTGGGAGTATTAGTACCCCATTGTTGGTGTTAGTGGCCAGAACTATGTCCCCATTGTTGGTGTGAGTAGGAGGAATAATGCCCCAAAGGCAGATAAAGGCAAGCAAAGGGACGAATCTGACCCCCGAGCCGCAGTTTGGAGACCACTGCTCTATAAGAATACTTCTTGTTCTTCAATGTAGGTAAATAATGGATTCCAATCAGAAGCAATGTGCTGTCATTGAGTTATTGGCAAAGGAGGGGTGCAGGCTGTCTGGCATCCACAGAAGACAAATAATGTTTACGGAGCTTACACCATTGACAAGACCAATATGCACATATATATATGAGGATGTTTTGAGAAGGGAAATAGCATTGTAGACAAATAATGCAGTTGGAGACCATAAACTGCCTGCACCCCTCCTTCCTCACAAACTCAATGATGGCACATTGCTTCTGTTTGGAGTCCATTTTTTAACTGTAATGAAAAAGAAGAAGAGTTACTATAGAGAAAGGAAAAGAAAACCTAGTGCACAAGGAATGATATGACCCCTCGGGTCATTTGTTTGCAGACCAAATGTGATAGAAAAAGTCAATGTTTATTAGACAAAAATGGAAAATGGTAAATACAATGACATGGAAATGTACAAAATTAAGCAAGATTAAAATACATGGAAGCATAAAACTTAGCTGCCCTAAATTATGTGGTGGGCTAGCATAATCAAATGCCATGCATGACGCCTAACATGTTTAGGACGGAATTGTCCTTATTCAAACGCTTTGTGTCACATACAAAGATATGTTGTTTTTCTATAATGTAGACAAATCACATATTAGTACAAAAAGTTCAATAATATATGCATAATTCAACCTTGCTGTTAAAGTCGTATATGCGACCCCAAAATTACTTGCATTAAACCAACACAAGAATGCCACGAATGTACTTACAAAAGCGGTTGGCCAAGAAGATCAAAAAGGCATATGTAGCCAAAGGAGCCAGGTCAGGGGGAGGCAGATAAGATGGAATATGGGCCAATATATAGGAATGCTGTCGCATGAAGCAAGGGGGAATCAGATGCTGCAACAGTACATCAGTCAGTGCAGGACCTACATCCGTACTGATTAGTAGGCCATGTAGTATGTAAACCACAGCTGCACAAGATGTAGATGGCATGATAATTATTGATGGAGCAATGCAAGCAAAACAACTGCTCGTACTCTGCTTAATACCAAAAATAAGGCTGCTCAAATGTCCAAATCTGCCACTTTACCTACTTCAGCTCCCCCAACCACCAATGTTCACAGGCGCCAAAAATGTGGCCACCCTGCCAACATTTCCAATGATGACATTTCAGATACTGATGCCTCTTTACCCTCACATATTAGAGAATATTCTAATCAATCCAAATCCTCTCACACCAAAACTTCGCACCAATCCAACACTGCCACTTCAACTTCACTTACTGGTTCACGCCAAGGGGATTTTTTTTACACCGTATACGTGCACAAACCAAAAAATATCAAGACAATCTACACAATCAATCACACAAATCAAAGAAATCTTATCCACCCACCAACAATTAAATATTATTAATCTTTCTGATCACGTCTTAACTCCTGATGAGACTCAGGCTCTTCAAAGGGGCCTTACTTTTTGTAGTGCAGTTGGACAAATTTGAGGTAATAAAATATGTACATCTTTTTGTACGTAATTTACTTCTCAAATCTTTATATACCAAAACACAATCTAACCAACCCACTAGCTTATCCCTCATGGAAACCGAAGTCATTGAAAACTTGATATCTCTATTGGAGGATAATGAATCATATGAATTTAATGAAGATCTGAATACTGATCAGCAGCCCATGGATAACAGTATTTCTCTATCCCCTTTATTGAGAACCAACCCCATTTCTCTAAAAAGAAAATCCAGCATTTATCCGACCCCCAGCTCTAATCCAAATGTAGCTTCCTTTTTGAAGTTGGCACCCCCAAAGTTCGGTTTATGGGTCTCGATCACATCCCAAATAGTCCCGGGGGGGGGGGGGGAGACCCCAACTAGTTATTGCTACAGAGCGAATCAAGGTGGATATTTCTCCTGGACGCTACTGTCTTTCCAGGACTTAATGGAATATTTAGCCTCAAACCATATCTTGAAGGCTCTCAGTCAGGCAAATGTGAACTTGATATTTGACATCATAGTCTTTATTATTTATATTCCAATTTTTTTTTTTATTCCATATTGGATTGTCTATTGTATATTATAATATACAGTTTGTTTGGATTTTTGTCTGTTTTTTCTGTAATTATTAACTACATTTGCTATATTGCAGGATTCTGCCCATTTAACCATGTAACCATTTGCAGTTGTTTCAACCCTGACCATGAGAGGTCGCTATTTACATTCAGTGCATATCTATGTATATCTATCCCTACACTGGACCCTACAATTTGGGCTAAAGCGGTGCTGTTGGCAGTGGCGGGGGGGTGTTATTGTTGCCCGGCGCGTGGGAGGCTTCCCAGCCGGGCTAACTACTCTGCCTGTGTCTGGGGTACCTCAGCCTCCACTCCTTGTGGTTGGCTAATTCCCTTCCTGTTTGCGCTCCATTGTGAGGCTCAGACACTTGGGATTTACAGGCCCCAGTGACGTCACAACACGGGATGCAGATCCACTCCTTTGGGACGGTCCGGCGTTGTGCGCCGTCTCATCTGAGAGCACCCGATCACACCAGCCGCACATACAGCACAGCACGGCTTCTGTGATCTGGCCACAGCTGATTGGGGTCGCTAATCAGTGATCCTAATCAGCTGTTCATACTCTCTCTATTTAATCAGTGTGTCTGCACTGTCTGGTCATTGTGATGCCATTGTGATGCACCAGGCTGTTGCAATAACATAACATCTCTTTATTATCATACCACAGGTAATACCCTCTCTTAAGCTTCCTTACTTATTAATCTTACTAGCATTATTTGGCAAAACTGGTTCCATTTTTGGACAGCCATGGCCTTCTATATGTAATACAATTTTGTGCCTTTTTTCCTGCCATATTTACCCTATCCAGTATCTTTTGTGCTTTCTTCATAGTGGCACATCAATACTGATGGATTTAAGGTTCATGTTGCAGCAAGCGGGACCTTCGTATGTCCAGTCTTTATAGGTATGATTTTTACAGATACATTACCAGCAGTGATGTAAGTAACAGTGATTAAGTTAAAATAAACTGAGTTACTTAACGCAGTTACTTTAGAGGGTAACGAGTAATCTAACTGAATACTCTTCCCCTGAGTTACCGCAATTACATCTACCGCCTGGGATGCCCTGCCACGGTCGCGCTGCCTGGCCGTTCGTTCCGCCGCAGGGAGGGGGCTTTCGCCCGCTGAGCTGAGAAGAGGCAGAGACTGTAGGGAGGTGGGGCGGACACTGAAAAATAAAGTCAGCTGACCAGCTGACACCAATAGAGTGAAGGGGAGGGTCTCTCTCTCTCCCCATGAGGAAAGGCATCACTGGAGGCATTTAAGTAAGTGACTGTCTGACGATTCGAATTGCAGTGCAATCGATCCATCCCAAGTCCTTCACCACCTGTGCTTCTTACTGATCCCATCCCTACCCACCCACCACCACTTCTACAACAGAGGTGATGGGGGGATACGGTAGGCATGAGATCAGTGGTGTTGGGGGATGGGATCAGTAAGAGGCAGAGGTGGTGGTGGGAGAAGATGGCACCACCACCACTGCCACCCCCCAAGTACCACTGCTGCCTGCCACCCCCCCAAGTACACCACTGCTGCCACCCCCCCCAAGTACCACCACTGCCACCCCCCGAAGTACTGTACACCCCCACCACTGCCACCCGCCCAAGTACACCACCACCACTGCCACCCCCCCAAGTACCACCACTGCCCCACCCCAAGTACTGTACACCACCACCACTGCCACCCCCCAAGTACACCACAAGCACTGCCATCCCCCCAAGTACCACTGCTGCCACCCCCCCCAAGTACTGCACACCACCACCACTGCCACCCCTCAAGTACCACTGCTGCCACCCCTGTTACAATTACTTTGCTGAGTAAATAATTACTTTTCCAATGTAGTAACCGAGTCACTAATGCAATTACTTTTTGGGAGAAGTAGTTTGTAACTTAACCACTACAATACAGGGCACTTTCACCCCCTTCCTTCCCAGCCCAATTTTCAGCTTTCAGCGCTCTAGCGCTTTCAGTGACAATTGCGCGGTCATGCTACACTGTACCCAAATGAAATTGTTATCATTTTGTTCGCACAAATAGAGCTTTATTTTGGTGGTATTTATTCACGACTCCGTGTTTTTTTTTTTTTTTTTGCGATATAAGCGCAAAAAAAGCGGAAATTTGGAAAAAAAACAATATTTTCTTTTTTCTATTTGAAAAGAAATCCAATAAAATCAAATTTTGTCATAAATTTAAGCCAAAATGTATTCTGCTACATGTTTTTGGTAAAAAAAATTCCGTTAAGTGTATAATAATTGGTTTGTGTGATCACGGACATATGTACGCAAATGATCATGTACATATGTGTGCAGGTGATCACGTACATATGTGTGCAGATAATCATTGGGACATGTGATTTTAGTGGGACATATGTGGGGGACATGTTTTTATTATTAGGGACATGTGTTTTTATTATTTGGGGACATGTGTGTTTTGGGGACATATGTGGGGACTGTGTTTGTACTGTGTGGTGTGTTGTGTGTTTACACTACACTGATGATCAGTGAGTAAAAAGCTGTAAAAAGCAGCCCATACTCACTGATCATCAGCCGGCTGCAGCGTTCTGCTCTCCTCTCCTCAGCGGTGACTTCCGTGTGAGGAGAGGAGAGCCGATTGCCTAGCAACCGGCTGTTTGTTTACATCACATGACGGCCGTGATTGGACACGGCCGTCATGTGATCAGGAGGGCCAATCACAGAGCCCTCTTGCCCGATCTGAGATGTGCCGTGTCCGGGTGACACGAGCACATCGGGATCGCGCCGCTGCGCGGGCACGCGCGCGCGCGATCCCGCTACTCCTGAATGACGTTCCTGAACGTCCTATCAGGAGTAGACGGCTCCCACCCGGCCGTATATATGCATTGGCCGGGTGGGAAGTGGTTAACTAATTACTTTTTTAAAGTAAGATGACCAACACTGATTACCAGTACCCTTATGTATTATTAAATTTCCATGGGTCGGATGCATATTGACCGACTCCATTTTTCCTGATTATAATCGTTGCTACAATTGCACTTAGGCCGCGTACACACGGGCGGACTGTTCGCCCAACTTAGTCCGCTGAACAGTGTTTCAGCGGACAATCCGCTCGTGTGTGGGCTTCAGCGGACTGTTTCAGCGGACAGTCTGACGAACAAAGTCTTACGGAATTTCCGTAAGACAGTCCGTCCAAACTTGGTTTCAGCGGACAGTCCGCTCGTGTGTAGGCTAGTTCGACAGACTAAGTTTGGCGCATGCTCAGAAAGGATTTACACGGCCGAAGGTTGCATTGCAGTGTATTGGACGTCGAATTTCTCGTCCCGTCGTACGTGCCGTTCACGTCATCGCGCACGCTTTCAGCGGACTGTCTGCTCATCGTGTGTGGTCAAGTCCGTTCATGCTAATTTTGAACGGACTGTCTGTCGGATTGTCTGACGAACTAAGTTGGGCGAACAGTCCGCCCGTGTGTACGCGGCCTTAGTTACCATTATACTATGTTTATATCTACAGATATACATCTTGTGCAGCTGTGGCTTACATTCTACATGGCCTACTAATCAGTGTGGATGTATGTGCTCTTGCAGCATCTGATGCCCCCTTGCTTCATGCGACAGCATTCCTATATATTGGCCCATATTCCATCTTATCGGCCTCCCCCTGACCTGGCTCCTTTGGCTAAATATGCCTTTTTGATCTCCATATTGTGCTCCTCGTTGGCCAACCAATTTTGTAAGTACATTTATGGCATTCTTGTGTTGGTTTAATGCAAGTAATTTTGGGGTCGCATATGCGACATTAACAGCAAGGTTTAATTATGCATATATTATTGAACTTTTTTGTACTAATATGTGATTTGTCTACATTATAGAAAAACTACATATCTTTGTATGTAACAAAAGGCATTTGAAGAGGACAATTCTGTCCGAAACATGTCAGGCGTCATATATGGCATTTGATTATGCTAATCATTTTCTGCTTCCATGTATTTTAATCTTGCTTAATTTTGTACATTTTGATATTTCCATGTCATTGTATTTACCTTTTTGTCTAATAAACATTGACTTTTTCTATCACATTTGGTCTGTCAATTAAAGTCCCGGGGGGTCATACCGTGCCTTGTGCACTAGGTTTTCTTTTCTATATTTAACAGATTGGACTGACCAAATGTTTTTGCACTGATTGCCATCCCTCCTCATAATACTAGAGTTACTCATGTGCAATTTGAATGACCTATATAAGTTAATAAAAATTTATGTCCACTTTTGTTACAGGCCTTATAGCATTTCCAGACTTGTTGCTTCAAAGGACAACTGTACACGCTGACCACAGTGTGTTATCATGCTTAGCGTGGTCAGTTTTTAATAGAAAAGCAGAGGGACTGGCAGGAACACCAGATTTTCACACAAAGGAAGCAATACAAAGAAAACAGGATACTTTCTCATACAAGTACATGGTACAGCAGACACATACAGGGGGTCCCCGGGTTACAAACAAGATAGGGACTGTAGGTTTGTTCTTAAGTTGAATCTGTTTGTAAGTCGGAACATGTAAATTTTTTTAAGTGTAGCTCCAGCCAAAAAATCAATTTTTAAGCTTTTTGGATAACATAGGGAAGGGTTATCACCCCTGCACCATTTTTTTTTTTAGCTGTCTGTGCCCCTGTACAGAAGATTTCACCTCACTTTCTGTCCCAATGATAATTGGATTTTGAAAATGTTGGGCTGTTAGGGAAACAAGGATTGATGATAAAGCATCAGTGGAGACACCTTTTTCCCATATTAACTCTTACAGGAGAGAATTTCCCTTCCTAGAGGTAGATTTCCTCTCACTTCCTGTTATCTCCCTCCGTTTGTAAGTAGAAGTCGTTTGTAAGTCGGATGTTTGTAAGTAGGGGACCCCCTGTATCAGGGATGTGAAATGTGGAGGGGACAAACGCTTTAAAGTGGAGGACCACCCTAAAATAAAAAATTACATAAAAAAAAAAAAAAGTAACTTACCTGAAACCGCTGTTGCTAGGCAGTCTTCCTAATCTGCCTCTTCCTATTCCTCTGCGATTCCTCCTTTCCGGCGAGTGGCCCCGTCGCCTTCTGGAACGTGTGTGTGTGTCTCAGAAAACAACGGGGCCATTCACAAAGCGCCGCGCAAAATGCGCATGAGCAGTAGGAAACAGGCAGTGAAGCCACAAGGCTCCACTGCCTGTTTCCCTTTGTTAAGATGGAGGCGCTGGCAGCTGATCTGATGGAGAGATTGGCCTTGGGGGGCTGACATCGCGGGCTTGCTGGACAGGTTTGTTTCTATATTAAATGTCAGCAGCTACAGTGTTTGTAGCTGCTGACTTTAAAAAAAATAAATCGCGGCCGGAACACCACTTTAAGGATACATAGGAAATGACTGGGCACTGGCGGTACTACAACACACATTGCACATATTGCTAATAATAATAATAATAATTATTATTACCTTGAGGAGCGGCTTGTGACGTCTGACCTGCAGACACCTCGCTGTTACTGCATCCAAATGAGGTACAGGTGACAAGGAAGAAGAAATATTTTGTATATGGTTCAAGTCCTAAAACAATCAAAAAGGAAAACAAACTATTCAATAAGACAAAAATCCTTGCCAGAAATCTTGCAAGTTGATAACATTCTGTGCACACTGCCTCTGCTGCATTGAAATATCAAGCAGTGTTATAAATCCTGCCCAGTCCAACTGGGTATGTACAGAATGCCTCTCTGCTATGGTTGGGGATGAGGAGAAGGGGAGGTGCTCTGTACTCCTTTCCAAGGATGACAACACACTCAATAGATACAGTACACTGAAAGAGTGTTGTCACCCTAGGAAAGAAGACATTTGTTTCTGGCAAGATCAATTCACCAAGTGAAAATGGAGGGAAAAAAATCTATTAATCACCCAGTTTACCGATTAGACCCCTTTCACACTGGGGCGGGAGCGGCGTTAAAATGGTGCTATTTTTAGTGCCACTTTACCATTGTTTTAGCGGCGGTTTTACCCCCCTGATAGCGGCCAAGAAGGGGTTAAAAACACAGCAATAGTATAAAAAGTATAGCCACGCTGCCCCATTGATTTCAATGGGCAGGAGCAGTGAAGGAGTGGTGTATACACCGCTCCTTCACCACTCCAAAGATGCTGCTAGTAGAAATATTTTTAGCGTCCTGCCAGTGCACCGCTCCAGTGTGAAAGCCGACCCAACAGCGGCTCTTTCAGGGCACTTTGTAGGCACTATTTTTAGCGCTGTAGCGCTTGCAAATCACCCCAGTGTGGAAGGGGTCTTATTAGTTTAAAGTGTCACTAAATCCACATAAACAAAAACTATCAATACATGATGAATTACATGCTGTTCATCCTGCTGCTCTCTATCTCTCCCTTCTGTACATGTCCCCAATTCAGCTAAGGATTTTGCAGCTGTGGTGACAGCTCTGCACATGCTCAGTTTTCAGTGAGTTTCTATGCTGAGCATCTGAGTAGTCCATGTGACTATAGAGACACACATGTGGGCGTATACACAGTGGTAAATGACAACCTACTCCCTCCCTACTCCTCCATGACCACTAACCAGCTAAACACAATGGGGGTGGTAGATTACATGTAGAATAATGGAGGCTTTACTTCCCCTCATATATTTGTAAGGCAATTTAACCACTTCAGCCCCGGAAGGATTTACCCCCTTAATGACCAGAACCACTAGTATTCCTTTATAATGGCTTTTGAAATTTACAAACGCAGCAATTTAGAAGCTGGAGGAAAGGTTTAGCTCAGGGAGACACTTTTTGATAGATAAAAAGTGCATTTTATATACAGCTATACAGATCAGACCAAAATGAGAGACAAATGAGGAGGAAAGAGGGACAGAGGAACCTTGAAATCAAGGACAGTTAAGAGCTATGGTTTAAAGTGATACTAAAGGATATTTTTTTATTTTTTTAAAACAACAAAGATACTTGCCTCTGCTGTGCAGCTCGTTTTGCACAGAATGGCCCTGATTGTCCGTTTCTGGGGTCCCTCGACGGCTCTTGCGGCTTCTCCCCGCATTAGATAACCCCCTTGGAGAAGCGCTCTCCCGAGGGGGTTACCTTGCAGGGTCCTCCCGAGTTCAGCATTCGAGGTCCATAGAGGCCGAATGCAAGACTCAGTCCCGCCCCCCCCCCGGGTCATTGGATTTTATTGACAGCAGCGGGAGCAAATGGCTGCACTGATATCAATCTATCCAATCAAAACCCGGGAACCCCTGGAGAGAGGGACATCAGGGACGCACCAATGGAAATTTCGGGGCTCATGTAAATAAAGCAGGGGGGGGGCTAGGGGGCCGGTGGCTGCAAGGTGTTTTTTCACCTTAACGCATAGGATGCATTAAGGTAAAAAAAACATGGACCTTTACAACCCCTTTAAGGTTGGCTGAGCACAGTGCACCCCCGGATGCTAAAAGTCTGTATTTAGCAATGCACATCCCTCCCTAACTATAGGTATTCCCTCCATGTACAATTACATGGAACAGATGCAAATAGCTGCGAACAGTCAGGCTGTCATTGATCTGTACAGGCTTCTTGTTCACGGCTGATCAGACACAATTGGCCAAACCTGCTGCAGAAATACACTGATCTGGGGGGTGTACGGCCCTAACCAGCCATGTGAATGAGCCCATGATGTGAGTGTGTCATTTAAAAAGTCTAAAAATGCTTTTTCACTGCTGTCCGTGCCTTTCTGCCCAGGTAACTACCACATTTCTTAAAGCGGAACTTTAGTCATTTTTTTCAACTTTCTATCTATTAAATCTTCTTCCCTTGTTGTTTTGATAGTAAAACATTTTTTTTCTGCCAGTAAATACCTTATACAGCCCACTTCCTGTTTCTTGTCTGGTCATTAGCCTAGGCTTATGACATCATGCACAGCTCTCTCTTTCACTCAACTGCCCACAGTTAAAATGGCTGCAGCCAGACTCAGTGGAGCAGTGGGGACCCTTCCATAGGAGGCACACAAGTGTTGCTCCCCACCCATCAGTCAAAAAAAATAAAATAAACAATAATAAAAAAAAATGTTCTTTAACTGCTTGCTGCCTGCCTCGCCATCAAATGACATCAAAAGTCTTTGCAGGTGCCACAATTATAATTTTTTTTAATTTAAATAGTACAATACGATTGTATAAGGTATGGCCAGCTTAAAGCCTAGTACACACAATAAGATTATTGGACAAATGATCATCTGTTTTTTTTTTTTTTGCATGCTATTCTCCAGATCGAAAATGGTTACTAAAGTACGAAAACTCCTGTACAACAGAATAATAAAAAAAAATTCAGAAGTGATGTCATGCGTTGTAATGCATTTGTATTGTATTTTTGGATAAAAACTGTACTGATTAAACAAAAATCGTACAGCCTGGTATTGTACGGGAAAATTTTCTTGATTGTCCCTTCAGAAAATTTTGGACAAAAGCTGTGTACTAATGATCAGATTATCGTACAAATGCTTTGAAAACTGTAATTTTTGTACAATTTTCTGACCATGTGTACAGAAACACACAGCCCCTTAGTGTAGGATGACAAGGCACTCCACCGCTCCTCCCTCTTTCTCCCCCCTCCCATCTCCAAGCTAACAGACTGGCTGAAGACTGCACTGTCCACTGTTAAAGCAGTTGTAAACCGCTGGACTTTTTTTTTTTTTTTTTTACCTTGCCTGCAAGGCAAAGGCATAATGTGCTAGTATGCATTTAATACTAGCACATTATGTAAAACTTACCTGAAAACAAAGCCTTCCAGCGATGCATTGTCATCGCTGGAGGCAGCTTCCATCTCCATCTGGACACTCAGGAATCGGATCTGTAGCTTTGCCTTTCCAGCCCACACGTCATGTAGTATGACGCTGGTGGGGACCCGCCCGGGGTCTCGGGCATATCAGTTGGAGCTTGATCAGGGAATCACTCTTCAATCCTTCACCATGAGAGAGGCACGGCATCACAGGTTTCACATCCATACAAGGTAGGCAGTGATTTCCTGTGACTCCATTCACATCTTTTTTCCCTATTTCCTGTTTAGGGTTTTTTATTTTTTACCCCTATCAATCTTTTACATTGACATTTTATTAATTAATTTTTCACATATAATATTTTTATACAACTTTTTTTCTATTTTTTTTCCATACACCATACAATCATTATCTTCCAGCTTGATGCGGATTGTTCAAGATCACCTACCCTCTCAGGGATTGTATTGTGATGACCTGACCTACCCCCCCTGGACCTGGTTTGGGTTATCCTGCCTTATCTCCGGGCCAGGCATATGTTGGGGGGACCCCCTCTTCCGTCCCCACTGTACTCATGGGAGCCGGTTCAGTTCTCGAGCTGATCTGTAAGTATCAGTTTACTCACATATTTTCAAGAGAACTTCCTTGGAATTTTCAGAAATGTTCCCCTTCCTCGATTCATTACAAAGTGTTTATGTTTTTTTCATATCTGACTGTTTCTGTACTTACAGTGAATTATTGCATCTATACTCCTGATGAGTTAATGTGATTCACGAAACGCGTAGACTGTCCGGAGACATGATGATGTCACTCATGCGTGCAGGAGCTGACTGTCACGGCACAGGGACCTGAAGGAACGACATGGGTGGCCATTCCTTCAGAGTGAATGCACCGTTTAGGAGATATTTACATAGGGGCGACCCGTCCATTAAGGGTGCACAGGTGCCGCCCCCCCATCCATGCATCTGGCCCCTTGCAGGAGACTAGACGCATGGATTCATGGGGGGGTGGTTTGAAGCACCGATTAGAGCCAGAGGCTCTAATAGGCTTAAAAAATAGGGTGGTCTCAGGGCGCAGAGAATGAATATTCGCTATTGTAAGACTGACCCTCCTCCCGGCCATTCAGGAAGCAGGTCTTGAGACCCGTCATCCGATTGGCTGAAATGACAGACAATCCTATTGGATGCCTAGGAGGAGGGGAGGAGCCGCACGGCGGAAGCCGCTGTGATGGAGGAGAGGACACAGGAGCCACTTACTGCTACCCACCCCCTAGATGAATACCTCACAACTTTTTGAGATGGGAATGAAGGACACCTATCAGCAAAAATATGCAGGCATAGTTCACACCCCTTGCCACGCCCTGTTAAAGGAGAATTGTACAAAAAAAAACAAGATTGGTTAAACCCACAAGTGCTTTTTTTTAACACTTACTATTCCTTTTGTAATTTACAAATGCAGCAATTTAGAAATCAGAAGAAAGGTTTAGAGCTGGAAAACACTTTTTTATACTTAAAAAGTGCTTTTTATATATATCTATATAGATAAGACCAAAATGAGGGACAAATGAGGAGGAATGAGGTACAGAGGGACATTGCTCCAAATCAGGGAAAGTCCCTCGAAATGCCGCTCGGGTTGGGGGTGGTTGTTTACACTACCTATAGGTAAGCCTTATTATAGACTCACCTATAGGTAAAATTCAAAGATGGACGTCTACTTCCTCTTTAACTCTTTCCTGTGAAGACTGGAAGTTCAGGGAAGCAGCACAGAGAGCAGGTGGCAGCAACATTGAGAGTTGTAAGCTGCAAGTGCTGGGGTAAGAATTTTAACATAGTTCACTGGGGGATGTTTATTTTATTGTCTCCGTGTGCTAAGCTAAAAAAACTCTGAGGCCTTAATACTACTTTAAGGCTTAGATTAAAAGGCACACATCTCAGGTGAACTCAATTTCCCCTTACGCTTGTAAGAAACTAAAGAGGTAACCTAATAAAATCTGATAGAAGCCCCTTCGACCCTGACAGTAAGCCACAAAAAAAAAAAAATCCCTAATAGCTATAAATCTGTTTAGCCCCATAGCTCGATAAACGCAACCTAAGAAATGTTGACGCGCGGCGTAGAGCAGCAGAAGTAATGTTAAAAGGCAAAACAGAGATAGTAAATTAGCTCCCTGAATTCAGCACAAAGCAAAGGCACAGCTGCCAGATCCGGCTGGAATTGCCCTGTGATTATAATGCATCTTTTCCCATTCGAAGGATGGAAGGTGCTTCAAAACTCCAGAAACCGTCTTCAAATGACCTTCGGGGAGAGCTACGGCCAGCTAAAAAGAACGCCGTTCTGTGCCGAAGTCATTTGCTGAGCACAACACTTTTCCTCCCAGGCAAAACAGGCCCCAATTAGTGACTGTCGTATCTCCGTCAGTTCCCTCGCACTAAATCAAAGCCCAGGCACAGCCACTCTAAAATAAAATAAATCAATTAGTGGAGGAAGACATACAGGACGGGAAGCAGACATGTCTGGATCTATGCAGCTAAGCCTTGGGCGGGCAGACCTTCTAAAGGCACTGCTGATGACTAGAGAAAAATTATAGAGATAGAAATGGGTAAGAGGTGCCAGCAAGGGGCCCCTGTTGTAACCTGTGGGCTGTCAGTATATAATCCTCTGCAGTATCCCAAAAATCAGAGTGCTTGTTATGCCTTGTACACATGACCGGACTTTCCAGCAGATTAGGTCAGACGGACTTCCCGCCGGAATTCCGGTGGAGTTCCGACGGACTTTTCGAACGAACAAACTCGCCCACACATGACTGGACTTTCCGGCAGACAAGGTCTGCCGGTCTTCCCGACGGAGTTCCGGCAGACTTCCAAATGAACGGACTTTCCCACACACAGACTAATTTTGAACGTGATGAATTAGGAAGGGACTAGAAAAGGAAGTCAATCTCGCCGCTTTTATCGGCGAGATTGACACCTTGCGAGCCCCGCAGCTGAAAAAACTACGTGGGGGTCCCCCCAAGGTCCATACCAGACCCTTATCCGAGCACACAGCCCGGCCAGTCAGGAAAGGGGTGGGGACGAGCGAGCGCCCCCCCCCCCCAAACCGTACCAGGCCGCACGCCCTCAACATGGGGGGTGGGTGCTTTGAGAAAGGGGGGCGCTCTGCGGGCCCCCCACCCCAAAGTACCTTGTCCCCATGTTGATGAGGACAAGGGCCTCTTCCCGACAACCCTGGCCGTTGGTTGTCAGGGTCTGCGGGCGGGGGGGTTATCGGAATCCAGGAGCCCCCTTTAATAAGAGGGCCCCCAGATCCCGGCCCCCCACCCTATGTGAATAAGTATGGGGTATATCGTATAAACACACTAGACAGGTTTTTAAAGTAGTTTATTAGGCAGCTCCAGGGATCACTTCCGTCTTCGGGAGTCCCTTCTGACTCCTCCGCTCTCTACGGCCTTTTCTCCCGCTCTCCGGCCTCTTCTCCCACTCTCCGTTTCTTCTCCCGGGCTCCTCCGCTATCTTCTGCTCTTTTGCCACTCGTTTGCTAGAAGACCCCCGGAGCTGCCTAATAAAATACTTTAAAAACCTGTCTAGTGTGTTTTTTTTATTGACACTTTTTCCCCCCAGGTGAATGAGTAGGGGCACGATATACCCCATATTTATTCACATAGGGTGTGGGATGCCGGGATCTGGGGGCCCCTTATTAAAGGGGGCTCCCGGATTCCGATAACCCCCCCGCCCGCACACCCCGACAACCAATGGCCAGGGTTGTTGGGAAGAGGCCCTTGTCCTCATCAACGTGGGGACAAGGTGCTTTGGAGTGGGGGGGGGGACCTCCATGCCGTTTTTTTTGCTGGAAACATTCTCATGGGCAGGCGCTGTAGCTGCCCTTGCATCGTATTTGGTCCGTCAGACAAGCATACAGACGAACGGGTTTCCCACTAGGAACTGGGTCCGGCAGAGTTCCGGTGGGAAAATTTAAAACATGTTCTATTTCTAAAGTCAGTTGGATTTTTGGACAGCAAAGGTCCGATGGAGCCCACACTAGATCGAATTGTCTGATGGATTAGTTCCATCTGTCCTTTGCTGTCAAAAAGTCCGGTTGTGTGTACAGGCAAGATTGTCTGTGGCCAATTATAGCTCAGGGGGTTTAGTACATGCCCCAGACTATATAAGGCCGCCAGCGCGGTGGCTTTGTGTAGTGTGTTCCGGCGTGCAGGGAGAGAGCAGGATAGGCAGGGACAGTGAGTTCTTTTCTTGTGAATCTGCAGCAGTTAAAGTGAGTGCTGTGTGCCTCCAGCACAGTATACACCTGAAGATACCCTTTATTGCTGGTGTTCTCTAATACAGGTATCTGCAGGAGTTAAAGTGGGTGTTGTGTGCCTCCAGCACAGTATACACCTGAAGATACCCCTTATTGCTGGTGTTCTGTGATACAGGCATCTGCAGGAGTTAAAGTGGGTGTTGTATGCCTCCAGCACAGTATACACCTGAAGATACCCTTTATTACTGGTGTTCTGTAATACAGGCATCTGCAGCAGTTAAATTGGACTCGACTTGGTTGATCGACTGACCTTCATAAAGATGAACCAGTCTTGGATCACCACCAGCTACCAAGCATCTGAAGCTGATGTAACTGAATATTTTTTTTTTAAATGTCACATCCCTTCAAGACTGCCTATGCTGATGCTGAGTGACTGTCCTGTTATGTTGACTGACTATCCTCTTCCTCCTCAATGATCCTGGTGATAGCTTGGAAGAACATTTTTGGTTCTGGGTGATGACTCCAGCCCAATTTTTCAGCCCCTGTTTAATAGGGACGTGTAATTACAGTTTTGGATGCAATGCTTTGCAGCAGGGTTCATTCCTGCACTCCCACTAGAGTATATTGGAGAGGTTGCAGTGTCGTGGCACCAGCACCAGTGCCTAAGGCCCAATTTTTCAGCCCCTGTTTAACAGGGGCATGTAATACAATTTTTGATGCAATGCTTTGCAGCAGGGCTCATTCCTGCACTCTAACTAGAGTAAATGGGAGAGGTTGCAGTGTCATGGCACCAGCACCAGTGCCTAAGGCCCAATTTTTCAGCCCCTGTTTACCAGGGGCATGTAATTACAATTTTTGATGCAATGCTTTGCACCAGGGCTCATTCCTGCACTCCAACTAGAGTATCTGGGAGAGGTTGCAGTGTCGTGGCACCAGCAAGCAGTGCCTAAGGTCCAATTGTTCAGCCCCTATTTAACAGGGGCATGTAATTACAATTCTTGATATAATATTTCACAGCAGGGCCCATTCCTGCGCCCACCGAGAGTAACTGTGAGGACTTATAGTGTTGTGGCAACAGCACCACCACCAAAAACAGCAAAGTCCAATTTTTCTACCACTGTTCAACAATGGCATGTAATTACAATTCTTGATATAATTGTTCACAGCAGGGCACTCCAGCGCCCACCAAGAGTCACTTTGAGGGTGGGAAACACGTGCCACTTCACAGGCATACTATAGACACCCCCAGGCACGACATTTAAAGGAATATTTCACTTTTTTTCACTTTAATCGTCATTAAAATCAGTACCCCTGAAAAAACTGGCATTGACCCAAAAATTTGGCATTGACCCATGTCCGATGGGGCAGGAGCCGGGTCCCCAAACCCTTTTTAGGACAATATCTTGCATATTAGCACTTTTTATTTTGAACGTTCCAGTCCCATAGACTTCAATGGAGTTCTAAAGTTCGCAAAATTTTCGGTCCGTTCGAAAGTTCTGGTACGAACCGAACCGGGGGGTGTTCGGCTCATCCCTATAAGTTAACGGTCAGAGACTGAGGACATGTTACAAGAAACTGCCATTACTGTCCCTATGCAAGTCAGTGCTCCCTACAGCCATAAGAAAGTTTGGATGCAGACTTGGATCATGATGCAAGAGCTGGTGAGAGACTGGGGACACATTACAAGAGACTGTTAGACATCTCTGCCATTACAGTCCCTTTGCAAGACAAAGCTCCCTAGCTTAGTTTTGATCCCTTTTTTGTGTTTATTTGTTTTTATTCCTCTAAACGTTTATAATGGTTCTAAGAGCTCTCTTGAATATAACAGTCACTGCTTTTGATATTCCTCTTAGATCGATCCGTTATAAAAGGTCAGAGGAATAAAAAAAAAACACATAAAAGGAAACAAAAAGAATGGACAGTAAACAAAAAGTACGTAAATGTGGAAGAAATAAGGGCGGAGCGACGTGCTGACGTCACCATCTCCCTCGTGTCCCAGAAGAATGGGTTTGTTTAGTTGTGTGTCGGCTGACACACCAAACTTCAGGCATATTTATCTACACATTGTTGTAAGTGCAATTTTATTAAACATATTGTACAAAGGAATTTGACTCTATGTGGAGTTTTCTGCCTTTTTGGTGAAACTTCATATCCAATTCACTGAATGATACTGAAATGGGGATGAGCCTTGCGATGTGGAAAAAGGCCCAGGGGCTGAGTTATAAGCCACAAGCGCAGATTGACCCCGTGTAATAAGGGGTCTATGGGAGCTGGTAAGCAGTTTTTTCAGATTTTGGTGGAGGTACTGAGGCACAAGGTGATGGATGGTGAAGATTGACACTAAAGCCCCATACACACTATCAGATTTTCTGCTGATTTTTCCTTCAGATTTACCAAACCCATATAATATGAGGTCAAACCTTAGGAGTTTCAGTTTGTATGCAATCAGGCAGGCCCTTGCACTACATGGGTTTGGTAAATCATTTAGCATTTTACACCGAACCAAAAGAACCGCGACTACCCAGGATCAACAACCACATAGAGCAGTAGGTGAGAGGTGCTCAGGAATGTTGGTTGGGTGATCATATACTTACCTGTCCCAGGGTCCAGCATCCCAGATGATTGCCGAGAGGGAGGGGGAAGAGGTGAACTGACCTCTGGCTCAGCGGAGCCTTGGGAAGAAATAGGAGTTGGAACTCTCTTTTTATAGGGTTCCCCCCCCCAAACAAATGACATGCCAAATGTGGCATGTCAGGGGGTCGCCATCCCTTAAAGCGGAAGTTCCATTTTTTGGTGGAACTCCACTTTAAGCACCAGCCGCCACTGCGTGTCACAGAATTCAAGGACGTAAATGTATGGGGATCTTCACAAACTTCAAGATTGTTCAGATTAACAGGAGTAGGTTAGAAATAATTGAAGTACAATGTGGAAATCAATACATTATTTTGTTTATTATTAAATTACGAAATAAATGTACATTCACTTTTCTGCAGTGGATCATGGGTGCAATGCACAAGCTCCTGCGGGCTGTTTTCCCATTCCTTAACATTTCATATAGAGGGGATTACTGTGGCAACCAATTACCATATTCCAATTCCCCTAAAGGGAGTCATGTAAGATCTTCAAGAAAAGCACCATAAAACACGATTCATTATACGTACATTACAGAAAGATCGGATGTAAAAAAGCACTTATTGTGAAATATATAGAAAAAACGCTCACGGCGCTATCATTAACACTTAATTTCGCATTTTACATCCAACCAAAAGAACCGCAGCAGCCCAGGATCAACAACCACGTAGAGCAGTAGGTGAGAGGTGCTCAGGAATGTTGGTTGGGTGATCACTCAGATATCCTTTATTGACCCTATGATTGTCGGATGTTCTTGAATGATTTTACGAGTCTGCATCAATAAATTCCTGTTATGTCACAATATACGGTCACATTTTCAAAAACATTCTACCTTTTTCATTAAAAAGCAGCCCTAGAGCTCCAGTCCAGTTACTTACCTAGGCAGAGAAGATGCCATTAATCTGCTGCAGGCAGAAGGAAACATTTCCTCAGTCTCCTCTTTCCCAATGATCAGACTGTAACATTGTAACTGTCACTAACAGGCGTCCTGGGCTTGCCTCTGCACATTCGCGCGCGCATGCCTGTTGGCGCCAGCCGGCTATTTAAACCTGACTGTCACACTAGGATCTTGCTGTCTGATCTACAGCGTGTGAGTGTGTTCTGATCCTGAAAACCTGTTCCCTGTACCTGAACTTAACCCACCTTGTCTCTGACCATCCCTGTCATCCGCCTGCATCCGACCACGGCTTGTCTGACTACTCTTCTGCATGATCCTCTGGTACCTCCGCTGACCGCCTGAGGTATCCTAGTTCCTGGTCTCTGTCTGCTACCCTGCTTCCAGCTCGCTAACCAGCTCCTGTCTGCATCTCAGTTCCAGTCTGAGGTCCTGCCCCGGTGTCCCGGTTCCTGGTACCCGGTACCTGCCTGCTGCCCAGTTCCTGTCTGCAGCACCTGCCTGCTGATCCAGCTCCTTCCAGGCTCCTGCCTATCTTCTGATCCAGTCAGAGATCCTGCTACACAGTGCTTCCTGATCCATCTCCTGCTTTTGATCCTGCCAGGCACTCGTGCCAGTCCTGACTCTTGTGCTACCTGTTCATCTACCAGAGCCCTTGAGTCAGAGATGCAAGAGAGGTCGCTCCCTGCAGGTCGGGCTCGTCCACTAGGTACGTGGCAGTAACTTATAAAGTATTCAAAGCATCTTTCATCATAACTCTTTTTCAGAAGAAGCTGTATGACAAAATGTATCAGTACACTCATACCTTTCAATACAATTTTAAAGTGTAACTAAAGGACAGACTTTTTTTTTTAGTTTTGAATAGAGTGGAGAGGGATTGAAACAACTGTCAGGTTTTTATAGCAGTCTATCCCCATTAGGGATGGACGTAGTAGAAATTTTCAATGGATTCTCAAAGTGCTCATCAGATATTTTGGTTTTTATTTTGCCCTTTGTGTACTTCATCTTTGAAAATAGTTGCTCATAAATAAAGGTGCTGCCAAAAACTGGTGACATGAATAAGGTGTTATCCATTAAAGAGAAACTGTCAAATTTTTCTTCAGCACATGTGTTCTCTTAGTGTAAACGCATTTTTCCTAAAATTTCCCCAGAAAATCAACATTTTTATTTTACGATTTTGTGTTCGGCGTAGCTGTCTTGGGCAGCAAAGGGATTGGACACCCCTGCTCTAACCAAAAAGAAAAAATGTTTGTCATACACACACACACACACACACACACACACACACACACACACACACACACACACACACACACACACACACACACACACACACACACACACACACACACACACACACACACACACACACACACACACAGTGTCTCACAAAAGTGAGTACACCCCTCACATTTTTGTAAATGTTTTATTATATCTTTTCATGTGACAACACTGAAGAAATGACACTTTGCTACAATGTAAAGTAGTGAGTGTACAACTTGTATAACAGTGTAAATTTGCTGTCCCCTCAAAATAACTCAACACACAGCCATTAATGTCCAAGTCGCTGGCAACAAAAGTGACTACACCCCTAAGTGAAAATGTCCAAATTGGGCCCAAAGTGTCAATATTTTGTGTGGCCACTATTTTTTTCTAGCACTGCCTTAACCCTCTTGGGCATGAAGTTCACCAGAACTTCACAGGTTGCCACTGGAGTCCTCTTCCACTCCTCCATGAAGACATCACGGAGGTGGTGGATGTTAGAGGCCTTGCACTCCTCCATTTTCCATTTGAGGATGGCCCAAAGATGCTTTTCAAAGATAGGGTTTAGGTCTGGAGACATGCTTGGCCAGTCCATCACCTTTACCCTCAGCTTCTTTAGCAAGGCAGTGGTCATCTTTTAGGTGTGTTTGGGTTGTTATGTTGGAATACTGCCCTGCGGCCCAGTCTCCGAAGGGAGGAGATCATGCTCTGCTTCAGTATGTCACAGTTCACGTTGGCATTCATAGTTCCCTCAATGAACTGTAGCTCCCCAAGGCTGGCAGCACTCATGCAGCCCTAGACCATGACACTCCCACCACTATGCTTGACTGTAGGCAATACACACTTGTCTTTGTACTTCTCACCTGGTTGCCGCCACACACGCTTGACACCACCTGAACCAAATAAGTTTATCTTGGTCTCATCAGACCACAGGACATGGTTCCAGTAATCCATGTCCTTAGTCTGCTTGTCTTCAGCCAACTGTTTGCAGGCTTTCTTGTGCACCACCTTTAAAAGAGGCTTCCTTCTGGGATGACATCCATGCAGAGCAATTTGATGCAGCATGTGGTGTATGGTCTGAGCACTGAAAGAGCTGACCCCCCACCCCTTCAACCTCTACAGCAATGCTGGCAGCACTCATACGTCTATTTCCCAAAGACAACCTCTGGATATAATGTTGAGCATGTGCATGCAACTTCCTTGGTCGATCATAGCAAGGCCTGTTCTGAGTGGAACCTGTCCTGTTAAACCACTGTATGGTGTTGGCCATTGTGCTGCAGCTCAGTTTCAGGGTCTTGGCAATCTTCTTATAGCCTTGGCCATCTTTATGTAGGGCAACAATTCATTTTTCAGAGAGTTCTTTGCCATGAGGTGCCATGTTGAACTTTCAGTGACCAGTATGAGAGAGTGAGAGAAATAACACCAAATTTAACACACCTGCTCCCCATTCACATCTGAGACCTTGTAACACTAACGAGTCACATGACACCTGGGAGAGAAAATGGCTAATTGGGCCCAATTTGGACATTTTTCCTTAGGGGTGTACTCACTTTTGTTGGCAGCGGTTTAGACATTAATGGCTGTGTGTTGAGTTATTTTGAGGGGACAGCAAATTTACACTGTTATACAAGCTGTAAACTCACTACTTTACAAGGTAGCAAAGTGTCATTTCTTCAGTGTTGTCACATGAAAAGATATAATAAAATATTTATAAAATTGTGAGGGGTGTACTCACTTTTGCGAGATACTGTACATATATATTTTTTATTTTTTTATGTAAAGTAAAGTAATACTACACTACAAGAAAGTGTTTCCTTCTTTACTTGCCAGGATACCATGAATGTGAAAGAGGAAGTTCCATCCTGCACAATCACATATGAGGATCCAACTATGAAGCAAACTTCGGATAGAATGATGTGTATTGTCACATGTTCCAGGAGGCAGTCAACTTTTGCATTGTCACCCTGTAAAATCCTGGTTGAGATTACAAGCGGGCGTGCTGATATACATTACACAGGCATGGTCTCCTTCAACCTCTTCCAGCCACTTTGTATCTACTGTACATGCACTCAGTCCAGTATCAGCTAAACATTACTACAAAAAAATATAAATTAAAGCCGTAATAAACCCAAAACCAAAAATGCAGTATATTAGAGCTTGCCAATCATTAGATGTGGTGACTGTATTATTTTCCTCTTTTAGGCTTTTTCCCCACTGGGTTACCCGGTAGTCTGGCCAGTAAATGATCATTGTAAGCACTCCTGTCAGTGTTAACTGTTTTGACTAATCCCTGTAACTAATACATTTTGCTGGAGAGCTTGTTCGCTTTAAAAACAGACTTACTGGCCAGATCACCACATGAAAATAGAAGGAAGAATGCCTAGAACAAAATAATGCAGCCTCACAGCTAAGAAATGGGAAACAACTATAAAAGAAACATTTGCTGTTGTTTTTAATACCGCTTTACTATCTTTTTTGGAAAAACAAAACAAAGCATGCCAATTGTTTATAATATACAGTGCTTTAGCAAACGAAATGTCATCCAGTTAGGCCCCTTTCACACTGGGGCAGGAGTGGCGTCGGCAGTAAAGCAGTGCTATTTTTACCGTCGTTTTAGTGGCGGTATGCGGCCGCTAGCGGGGCGGTTTCAACCCCTGCTAGTAGCCTAAAAAGGGTTAAAACTGCCCGCAAAGCGCCATATAGCTGCACTGCCCCATTGATTTCAATAGGTAGGAGCGTTGAATACAACGCTCCTTTACCGCTCCAAAGATGCGGCTAGCAGGACTTTTTTCACCGCCCTGCTGGTGCACCGCCCCGCTGGTGCACCGCCCCAGAGGGCCAGATTTTTTCAGGCGCTATACAGGCGCTATACAGGCCTGAAAAACGCCCTAGTGTTAAAGGGGCCTTAGGGTTTTAATCTGGTTTCACACTAATGCAAATTGGATGCGGGTATCCCTGCATCCAATTAGCATGACAGGAAAGTGTGAGTCACACTTTGCTGTCATGCACACTGTGTGGCCAGCTTACAATGGAGCCAGCTCACAGATCTCCGGGGTGGCCACGAAGCGGACGGCATAAGGGTCCTGTGCGTCTTTGGCTTTATTTCAGGTCCGAATTCAGGCAGAAATTAGGGCCTGCTTTGTCCCTGAAACAGAGAACAGGGACACACCGGACCCCTGCTGCGAGCCACACCCGAGGACAGTGTGAACCCAGGCTTAAGCTGCTTTAAAGCTTAAAAGCTTTCATTTAAAAATATTCCTCATTAGCTATAGAGGATACAAATATACTGCAAACCCAGATATTGCCATAAAAAAGTATCTTTGGCATCATCGCTGGGCAGTGTATAGCCTGTGCAGAGAGCAGAGCTGTGGGAGGGACCCGGCAGGCCCCACCCACTACAGACGGCCTGCAGAAAACTACAGGAGGGGGCGGAGATGAGACCAGTCATCCTGCACAAAGAGAGAGAGCAGCAGTGACCGGTCTTTATTACAGGAAGCTTCTGCACAGAGGGAAAGTCTCACACTGGATAAATTCACAGATCTGCAAGAAATACACAAAGCACACCAAGCTTCAGGTAGGAACACACATGACTTCTATTTAGAGAATATTTTTTTATCCCAGAGTTCAACTTTAAAAACCCTGAACAGTCCTTGAAAATCAGAAACCCCTGTGAGTTTTCCTCTGTTATTATAGGACATGTTACAAGTGTTCCGACCATTAGTGTAACAAACAATAACAGCCAATAAGACTTACCCAGTGCCATGCTTCCCAAACTGCATCTCTCTCTACCGCGTTCTCTCCAACTCATTTGTAAGGTAATGGTAACACAAGGTGAAACAAATTGTTTTGTACAGGGCGGTGGAAGTATTCACTAATAAATGATATAAAAGGCCTTTATTGACAAGCTGCCATGTGCTGTTTGCATTAGAGAATTTGAGAAGATGATAGCGGCTGCACGCGGGCTCCCAGAAGCCTCCAGCTCAGTGCGATAGCTGAAGATTCCTCCGTTTACTTAAAGCATTGATAACACCTCTAAATAATTAACCGAGGACTTCCGTCTCCAATTACCGCCTGCTTTTTTTAACATCTTTGGAGGATTATAAGCAATTTATGGATTTCACGCAACAATCACATTTACCGCAATTCCCACAAAGCCTCTGAGGGATGATAGAAGCATAGCTTTGATGGAATTAAAAATAATCAGGGAAGGGAAAAGCATGTTCTGGCCAATGTCAGAGTTCCCCCCCCCCCTCCCCCGTTCTTAGCCGCCATCGCTAGGCAGATACCAAACACAAAAAATACCGTCATCTCACTTCTTGTAAAAGAACAAAACAGTAAAAATCGAAATACAAAAGAAATAAAACGAAATGAAAACTCCCATACACAGAACACTTCAGCCAAGGTTGATCCAGAGGAAAAAAAAACCTTATAAAGCATGGCCCAATGTCCTCCAACAGATCCTTCCAGATCTCTTAAGGCTATCAGATATTCTTGGATCAACAATCATTGATGTTTTTACTTATAAATGTTAATAGCCAGTTATATTCTGGGCATTATGAAATGCACCCAACTATTTTTAACCCCTTGTGCCTGAGGATAAAAATGTTAAGGACTGAACACAAATTTTCAACTTTAACTTGCTAGTAAAACCATACATATCATCACAACTATTTTGTGTATCCAGATGAATTTTAATCAATACATATTATAATAAATAGGACTTTTTGGTGGTAAATAGTAACGGATAGCTCCTGATTTTAGTTTTTTATCATCAAAGGAAAACTGTCCCAAAATAGAAAAATTTTTTTTTTATTTTTTTTATTTAGCTGTATATTTGTAAATTTCATGTAACTACCATAACCTACCAGCAAAAAAACCCCCCAAAATAAATTATTTTGCTTCTGACGATCGCAGCAATACCAAATATGTGAACTATATTTATTGTTAATACCCATAGTAAAGCCCAGAAACAATGATGTGCATTTTGCATTTTGCTTTTTATTTATTTGTTTATTTATTTTTATCTAAAACATACTAACACTGACACTAACTTCACTGATATTAATTTTAAAAATGCTTTTAAAAAAAAAAATCCTGCCCAAAATATCCTGTCCATGATCTTTGACCCTTACTTGACACAAACACTAATGACGGAAAATGCGCGATCGGATCTTGTGGTCAGAAAATCCGATCGTGTGTGGGCTCCATTGGATATTTTCTGTCTGAATTTCTGACACATAAACTTTGAGCGCGGGATCTAAAATTTTCCGACAACAAAATCCGAACGTGTGTAGACAATTCCAATGGACAAAGTGCCACGCATGCTCAAAATAAATTACGAGACGAAAGCTATTGGCTGCTGCCCTCTTTATAGTCCCGTTGTACGTGTTCTACGTCACTGCGCTCAGAACGATCGGATTTTCCGTCAACTTTGTGCGACCGTGTGTATGCAAGACAAGATTAGGCCATAATCCGTTGGAAAAAATCCAATGGATTTTGTAGTCGGAATGTCCGACCGTGTGCACAGGGCATAACCCTGGTACTGATATAGATCAAACCTTGGTGTAGCTATTTTTCTTGAATTTTTATTTTATTATTATTATTTTTTTTCACACACTTCTGTTTATTTCTTTCTTCCTGCAAAAAAAAAAAAAGAGATAGAGAGATACAACGTATCTCTCCCCACCATTCAGAGAGAGAGAAAACACACAGACAGGAAGGCTGCACAGCGACTGAACCAATAGTCCTGGGTGCCAATCGTTAGTACGGGATCCAGGGCTCTCGGTGAGAGCCCAATCCTGGTGCTGGGAGCTCAGATACGCATATATATGGGGCCCCACGGATAAAGGCCCACTTCTGTATGGCCACATGAATGCGTACCGTCAGCGACAAGAGGTTAAACAAATAATTAAAGCAATATTAAAGCAAACTTTACCCATAACAGTTTGATAACAAAAGAATACATATTCCACATTAATAATTATGCTACCAAAAAAGTGTATGCTGCAAACTGTCTCAAGCTTTGCTCCTGTTACTTCTTGCGGGAGGCTGCCATTTTGTTGAAGCCCACAGCAGTCCCTTCCTTACTGGAAACACTCCCCCTCTCATTGGTCTGAAAAACTATATGTCCCTTTCTGTAATTAAAATGTTTGTATTTCCAGCCTTAATTGTATGTCTGGGCTCAGATATAGAAGAAGGCTGGCAGAAGCTTTACAGTGCTAAAGGTCACAGGCTGCAAAACATAGACAAATATCAGGGAGATAAGAGAAGACACTATCCTTGTAAATTTAAAGCTGGCCATACATGGATCTTAATCCAGCCAGTTTAAAGTGGAGGGCCACCCTGAAAAAAAAAAATATAAAAAATTACAAAAAAATCAAAAAAAAAAAAATGTAAAAAAAATTTTTTTTTTTACTTACCAGAAGTGCCTGTTGCTAGGCACATAATCCTAATCTTCCTCTTCCTCCTCCGCGGAGATCTTCTTTCTTCTCTCCTCCGTGCAGCTTCTTCTGGGTAATGGGTCACGCTGTGTTCTGGGAACTGTGTGTTCCAGAACAAAGCGCGTCCCATTCACAAAGCGCTGCTTGACTCGCGCATGCGCAGTAGGAAACAGGCAGTGAAGCCATAAGGCTCCACTGCCTGTTTCCCTTACAAGGAATGGCGGCGCCGGGAACCGAGAGCCGAGGGATGGGTCGGCCGAGGGATGGGTCGGCCTCGGGCGGCCAACATTGCGGGCGCCCTGGACAGGTAAGTGGGCTGATTAAGTCAGCAGCTGCAGTGTTTGCAGCTGCTGACTTTTTTTTTTTTAAACGGCCCTCCGCTTTAACAGAGAGCGGTCGAATTTTAATCCATGTGTTGGCACTGTGGTTCAACTGAACTCAGTTAACTGTTTGTTACAGCAAACAGTTTTGTTCCTTTGGGGATAAAAGTTTTACACAAATAAATAAGAACTCAATATTGTAAGCACCACTGTCAGTAGTAAATGTTCTGTTTGCCCTCAACTAAAATGGCCGCAATGGGTTTGTGCAAGCGTGGTATAACACTGCACCCTATATAGGACGAGGGGTGTAGCAATATGGCCGCTCTGGATGACGTCTTGATGATGAAACGTGTAGGGCATGGCCATAGAATGTACACTCTCTCTCACTTGGTTAGAACCTTAGCAATCAGCGGCAGCTGCAAAAAACACTATCTGTCAAAAAATGTCTTTAATGGATGTGAGTACATATTTTTAATAAATAAACTACAGTTTACAAATAGTATTGCGCTATGAATACTCCTCTTTTCCATATGGATTAAATGGGCGAGATGGCTGACATATGCTGAGGAATTGAAGGTCCCAGCACAGTACCATACAGTGACACAGGCGCTCACACTGTGGAGACGCTACTGCCCCTGTAGAGGCAAGACATCTGGTGAGTGGAAAATCACCACTATTTGCACGGATAAGCACCGGCACCTTCCTTCCAGCATATCAAGGATTAACCACAGGATTTGCCACATTTTGCACGAGTCACTTTTCACATGTTTATGGACTATAATTTACTTTTAAGCATATTTAATATATATTTATTTGTCAATTTATTTATTTACTAGCATTATATCTTTATATCAAAATACATTTCCTCTTCCTCTTTTTTTTTTAAACTCAACACGGTTTTTACTTTAAATTTTACTTTTAAGTAAAGCACAATTCCAAGCAAAATATCAATAAGGAAACACTGAGAGTCACGTTAATTAATTATATATTTTTAGGTGTACACCACACAGGTTTCTCTAACAGCCGACAGAGGGTCAAGCACAGTCATATCCCTTCAAAATATAAACAACCCTATTTCCACCATTATAATCTATTCTGAGAACCTTGGAAAAAGTTGGGTGACCTATTCCCCACTTCAAACTTACTGAAGGGAAGCACTATTTAACTTCACATGCTATTTGGTCTTTATTTTTAATTTTTTTTGTAATTTTGCGGGAAAACATCTTTTATTTGTATGATTATAATCACTTCACAGTGTTTGGTTTATGAGATTATTTGAATTATTTAAAGAATTCTTAATTTTTCAATTTATTATTACTTTTTTGGTCTAAATTCACCAGAGGGTCTAACACACCGTTTTTACACAAATTATGTGATATATTTTTTTTACGAATTATGGTTTTCTAGATAAGGCATTGAAAAAGGATGAGGGTTGGGCCCACTTATGCTTATAAAAGATCACAAACATCACTCCTCACCAATACCCGACAGAGGGTCTAACGCAAGTATTCTCATTTTTTATTTTAATATTTATTTTTGCATTTATTTAAAAAAAAAATAGCTTTTTGAATAGCACATTTTTAATTTTGAGACAATAGGGGGCAGCACCACTTCTACTTTTCTTTCCATTTCTATATTCTATTCCACCTATGGGTGGAATAAACTCTAGAGGCAGCTTCAACTCCGTAGTATACAAAAAGACACCTTTTTGGGTCACAGAAATCCGTAGCGCAGCCTTACTTCTCTCTTTTCTCTGTTTAACTCTGGTTTTTGCTCCATGTTCATCGAACTTACTGTAGAGTTTATAATTATGTATGTAAACTGTCTTACGATGTGTTAGTAATTGTATATATTTATTCTGGATTTTGCTATGTTTTTTTCAGCAAGCTCGTCTCTATGAAGTTCCTGAAGAAGTGCAATTCGCGTAAAATGTAGAGCTCCATCAGTCGTAATATTCAGTTGCAAGTGTATACCGTAATTTAATGTTTTGACAAATTACCTTATTGCTACAATTGGTGTGATCACCACTGTATTTGTCATAAATAATATATGGTTTACTCATTTTTTGGCCTTGCATACTGATGTTACATCATATAATTCTGAGACATGGCTATATTTCAGTGTTTTTAATATTTTTCTATGTATAATAAATGAATTTTTTTGTAAAATATAGTGTCTATGTGCCTATAAAGTCCAATCCCCCTTTTTGGTTCTTTTTTTTATATATATTCAATTTTGGGATGTGGTACCTAGTACTGCAATAGTATCCACAGTACCACGCTGTGGTGATACATTCTTTCATTAAATATATATATATAGTCATGCCAGTGGAGAATAACTATAGTCTCTGAGCTGTGGTTTTTACCAGCAGCACCAACACAAACCTTAAGTTTTCCTATACTTGGCCCTCAACATTTTTTCGAACACTATCTGTGTACTCTACCCTTCTACATACATACAATAGAGCCATGGTGGAGGTCAGGGCATGCTGGAAATAGTTCTGCAGCATCCATGGTCACCCATTAATGCTTGGGTTGCATTTCTTTGTTTTACATACCTGTTACTGTATATTGTTTTCTCCCTGAGAAGCTGGCATGGATGAGTCCTCTGCCCACCTTGTGTAGCTGGTACTCTCTAATCACACCGTTTGTTTTTCTTGGCTCTGTCCAGCTGACATGTAGAGCGGTAGAGTTCACTGTGGTAACAATAGGTGGCAGGACATTTTCAGGAACTCCTTGTTTTGTGGTTGCAACCACCTTTATCAAAAAAAAAAAAAAAAATATATATATATATATATATATATATATATATATATATATATATATATATATATGCAAAAAAAATAAAAAATACAACAAAAATAAACAAGGTTACATATACTGTAGTTACCGTATATACTCGAGTATAGGCCGACCCGAATATAAGCCGAGGCCCCCATTTTACCCCCAAAAAAACTGGCAAACTTATTGACTCGTGTATAAGCCGAGGGTAAGACATGCCTGTCCATCCCTGTGTGTCCGTCCATCCCTGTGTGTCCGTCCATCCCTGTGTGTCCGTCCATCCATCCCTGTGTGTGTGTGTGTCCATCCATCCATCCATCCCTGTGTGTGTGTGTCTCCATCCATCCATCCATCCATCCCTGTGTGTGTGTGTCTCCATCCATCCATCCATCCCTGTGTGTGTGTGTGTGTGTGTGTGTGTGTGTGTGTGTCCAGCCTACCTGTGTCCCGAGCCTTTGTCCCGAGCCTCCGTCCCGTGCCTTGCCTCCTTGCCTCCGTGCCTCGCCGCCGTGCCTTGCCTCCGTCCCGTCCCGTCCCGTGCCGTGCCTTGCCTTGCCTCCGTCCCGTGCCCTCTTCGTCGGCGCCTCGGCGGCCATTGTAAAATTCAAAAGCTGCGCCGCCGCCTTCGCCTGTGATAGGCGGAACACTGAATTTCCCAGCAGCCTGTGTTCCGCCTATCACGTACATCGTATCATCCTCGTCCGTAGTACGAGGATGATACGATGTCCGTGATAGGCGGAACACAGGCTGCTGGGAAATTCAGTGTTCCGCCTATCACAGGCGAAGGCGGAGCCGGAGGCGCGGCTTTTGAATCCTAGAATGGCCGCTGTCTGTCTGCTCGACACGCTGATCGAGCGGGCAGACAGCGATGACTCGAGTATAAGCCGAGGGGGGCACTTTCAGCCTCAAAAAAGAGGCTGAAAATCTCGGCTTATACTCGAGTATATACGGTACATCATAGTTGGTAAGGTTGAATAAAGACACCAGTCCATCCAGTTCGACCTGTATGGGTGTGTGCATGTGTTTTTGTCAGTAGTAATTTGCATATCCCTGTATATTGTGATCGCTAGATGCCCATCCAAAAGTTTTTTTTAAACTATCGACACTCCCTGCTGACACCACCAATTGTGGAAGGGAGCGCCACATCCTTATTGCTCTGCCAAAAAAGAACCCTCTACACAATTTGATGTTAAACTGCTTCTTCTTCCCTATGCTAGAATCACCATTGCGGTATTTGCATATATATATATATATATATATATATATATATATATATATATATATATATATATATATATATATATATATATATATATACATATATATGTATCACTATCATATCTCCTCTCAAGCATCTCTTCTCCAGGGAGAATAAGTTTAATGTTTGTTGTCTCTCTTTGTAACTGATGTCCTCCAGCCCCCTTATTAGCTTTGTTACCCTTCTTTGGACTCTCTCCAGCTTCAGCACATCCTTTCTGAGGACTGGTGACCAGAACTGGATGGAATACTTAAGATGTGGCCGGACCAGAGTCTTGTAAAGTGATAGAATTACAGGCATACCCCGCTTTTAAGTACACAATGGGGTTTATTTACTAAAGCTGGAAAGTGCAAAATCAGGCTCACTTCTGCATAGAAACCAATGAGCTTCTAACCCCAGCTTGTTCAATTAAGCTTTGGTAATAAAACCTGGAAGCTGATTGGTTTCTATGCAGAAGTGAGCCTGATTTTGCACTTTCCAGCTTTAGTAAATAAACCCCATTGTGTATTTAAAAGTGGGGTATGCCTGTATATATAGTTCTATCTCTGGAGTAAATATCCTTTTTAATGCATGCTAACAGTCAGCTGGCTTTGCTTGCTGCACCTTGGTATTGCATGCTATGCTGAGCCTGTGATCTACTAGGACCCCCAGATCTTTTCCCATTCCTATTTTTAGCACCCAAATGCATTACTTTACATTTTTCAACATTAAACAACCAATTTAGGTATATTAAATTAAAATTATATATATTTTTTAGTATAGAGTATATGTACATTCAAGTACAAAAATATAATATATTACAGTTTACTGGTTCATAGATGTGGTGACTGCATTTAGATTTTTCCAAACTAAGAACATTTTCAGCAAGTACAGGAAATACCTGTTTATCCTGCCAGATCCCCCCAACAGAAAACTTAATTCCCTTGAAGGACACCCTTTTAGTTGTTGCTACCTTCTTTGGGGGAAATCGCTTTGTACTCTGCACACTATGAGTGAGTTCATAAACGGCCCTTTAAAGCTTACGCTTATTTTTATTTATTTTTAATTAGCACAAAGGTTGGTGCCCACATTGAATAAGACATGTCCCATGTGCTGGTGGCTGCTCTTTTCCTTAAAACCTTCATTCCTGTGCCCACCCATGCCCTGTAACAGCGAGCGTCTATGGCTGTGGGTTCAATACAAGCCACTGGACCTTGACAATGGGGTTGTTTTACTAAAGGCAAATAGACTATGCAATTTGCAAGTGCAGTAGCACACATTTTCCCCAGAGCTTAGTGAATGCGGTGAAGCTTCACTTTGTAAAGAGTACCCAATCAGGTGGAAGAAAACAAACAAAAAAAACAGCATTTTTTGTTTGCACATGATTGGATGATGGAAATCGGTAGAGCTTCACACCATTTACTTGGCTCTGGGGAAAATAAAGAGGAGCTGCACCTTAAAAAAAAATATTAAAAGTCAGCAGCTACAAATACTGCAGCTGCTGACTTTTAATAAATGGACACTTACCGTACCTGTCCCATGGTCCAGCAATGTCGGCAGCAGATGACAAGCAATCGCTCGTCTCTCAGCTGCCCCCACCACCACCCTCTGTCAGGGAATCGGGAAGTGAAGCGTTGCAGCTTCACTGCTCGGTTCCCTACTGCGCATGCACGAGTCGCGCAGCGCGTCTCCACTGGTCCCCACTGTGTCCTGGGAACTGTGTGTTTCTCAGAACACAATGGGGGGAGGGGGGGCGGGACATCTGTGGCTAGCTTGTCCCGGAAGTGGGTGCAGATACCTGGATTATAGGTGCCAATTGTGGCACTGGAGGGGGGGGGTTCCGATGAGTGGACCTTCCACTTTAGGGTGGAGGTCCGCTATAAGTGCAGCTGCATTTGCAAAGTGTACAGTCTATTTGTCTTTAGTAAACTAACTCCTATGTCTGCCCTTTCCACCCCTCCTATATTCGCAGAAGGTGTACTTTTGCTTCTTACAATGAGAAGCACTCCATGAATGGGGAAGGTAGACCCATCCTCCCTTCATACATCATTGATGAAAACTACATTACATCTTCTATGAATAGAGAAGAGAGAAAGGGAAAGGGAGAGCATAGTCGGTGTTGGATGATTATGGCTGCGGGAGTATGATAGGGAATATTTCAACGAGCAGAGCAGCCACCAGAACCAGGGGCTATTCACATTCAATGTAAGTACTTTTCCTGGTGCTGAATACAAAAAAAAAATGTGACTACACTTAGGCTTAAAATAGATTTGCTTAAACAAATTGTATCAGCTGGTGAAGCGAATGGCCATTTCACAACAAACCCCATGTAGAGTGACTCATTTGCCGTGAGTTCAAGGTTCATTCCTTACTAATAAGAAATTACAATGTTTTTAAAATCTGTTTTAAACTACCATTTGCCATCCATTAATATAATCTTACCTTAGCACTATCTAGGCATCCAGCAATAGTGCAGGCGCGAATCTGGTAAGTATATTCTATAAAGGGTTGCATCCCTCCACGATCTTGAAAGTTTTGTTCTGTCCCTCTATAGCGCTCTGTTCCATCCCTCAGAAGTACATAATGAACAATTCCTACAGCCACAGAAACACTGTCAGTATTTAAATACATATTTTTAACAGGAGGCAATAGCATGATTTCAGTGAAAGCATAGTTTCGTTTTTTTACTATAATATTTACATTAAAGTATATTTAAAGCAGAGAAATAACAAGATAAAAATGAATAGCCCATCAAAATATAAAAACATAATATGAGCTTTTGTTGCAATATTTATCCTCAATTCATACATTCCCCCCCACAGTACTTAATTTCTGCCATACAATTTTCTTGGTCTGATGGCCATCATCATTCAACCCACTTCCTCTGAGCCCTGGTCATCCTGGACACACGCCAGCCTGTGACTGGACAGTGAAAGGAGAAGCCACACAGTGATGTGCTCACTCTACTTTCTCCTCCTATCAGCATGCTTCTTGTGAGCACATGAACTGATTGGCTCCTCGTACTTTATCCTCTCACACTGCAGCTCTGCTATACAGGTACTGCAAGAGACTGATACCAAGTCATATCACAAGTACTTTTACTGCTTGCATTTAAAAAATATATTCAATTATGTATACAAAAAACACAGTCACTTTCAGCTCTAATAGGTCTTCCAAGGTGGGGAGTAACAGCTGTAAGATAGAATGGTGGTGTGAAAGGTATATATGGTATCCCAGATCTAGGTGGATGCTGCCTTCCTCAGATGGGGTGATCCGAAAGAAACTACAAGAAAAACAGAAATGGAAGGTGCGCACACCTAGTGCATTACCAGAGACAATCGAATAATAAAAAATTGTCTAAAAGTGGGTACTCACAAAATGCAATTGACAAAAAATCATAAACACAATGCATGAAACATGGGGTACAGCTAACGTGTTTTGGGGGTGCACCCTCCTTTCTTAGGGTCTAGTTCCCCACTGAGCAGGACGGATGACAGGTCCGTCTCCACTCATTGTGCTGAGATGGACATATCAGAGCCCCGCTCTCCTCTATGGGGAGATCGGATGAAAACAGACCACCTGTCCATTTTCATCTGATCTCATCCGATCTGGTCCGCCAGATAGATGGGAAATAGGGCCACCATCCATCTAGATTTGGTGGACAGGATCAGACTGGATAGCAGCGAGTGTCAGTGAACATGTCCCCTCTGACATCTGCTGTCCCATAGGGGTGAATGGAGGGCCCGATCAGGTCTGCCTAAAAAACTAACAGGCGCACCTGATCAGAAATCCTGTGTGAAAGGGGCTTAACTTTGTTGTGCCTCTAATCAATGGGATGCAGTCAGCAAAGAAAACCCTTACAGGGTTCTAACCATTCTGTGCTCTATCCGAAACGGGAAAAACACAATGATAAGTAACATTCGTTTAACAGTACTTTTAAATCTGATGGGTTCACAAGGGCCAAGATAGACATCAAATCCTGATTTCAAAAATAAACAAGTGGTACAGTTCAACTCTAACCAGTTTGGCTCTAGAGCCAATATTTAAATTTTTTGCACACATGGAAAAATCTTTATTTTTGACCATAAAATTACTTAAACACTCAGAACATTATATATTTTCTAAAAACAGAGGCCCTGTAGAATAAAATGATGACAGTTGCAAATATTTATGTCACATTATATTTGCACAACTGTTCATCGAACGCAAATTGTCAGGAAAAAATATAATAAAATGAATTTTAGTGCAAACACACACAATATAAAACCTATTATTTGGTAAAATATAAAACATGAGATGTAACACGTGTGTACCTGTATACCACACCACTTTGGTATCAGTCCCTTGTATAAATGTTGAAACACACAAAAGGGGAGAAATTCGTCATTACTAGGCTCCCACAGACGAAGTTGTAATGACAAAACATGTCTGGGCATGACCTTATTGCGACCAGAAGTGACGCATGCGTGTCACATGCGTGTCACAGTCAGCGAGAGACAACCAGGAGGAATCAGCATGGCTGTGTAAATTACACTGACGGTCTCCCGTATCAGCGGACTGGTGACTACGCTTTGCACTTTATGCTTATTGATTTTAAACTGTTTGTAAGTGCAAACACTAGGGAGTTGGGTTTTGCAATAAAAGTGTTAAACAGGATCATGCTATGTGGAATCTTTCTTTCCTATGATTCTCTATTCACGAAGTGATTTGCAGCCCTAACCAGACCTATATTGTGGATGAATTTAATTTGAATATTTCAAGGCTTGTGATTTACTGTTTTCTGCTGAGTGTGAACCCCTCTGGGAGTGTGACTCAAGCGGTGTGGATCTGGGTGTATGGTGCATGCTCATAATATCTACTAGGATCACCGTCTTCCTTCAGAACTGTACAGAAGTGTCATCCTTCTATCCCTTATATGATCAAACATATAAATTCTGGTTAGGTTTTAAATGGACTGTCAGGAGCACTGCTATAGTATTGGATTTGTACAGTACTTCAGGACTGGGTTTTTTGCTATTTTTAAAATGTTTTATTTTTTATAGTAGCTGCTATTGTTTGTAGCTGCTATTGTTTTCAATTAATGTAATACAGTATCTCACAAAAGTGAGTACACCTCTCACATTTTTGTAAATATTTTATTATATCTTTTCGTGTGACAACACTGAAGAAATGACACTTTGCTACAATGTAAAGCAGTGAGTGTACAGCTTGTATAACAGTGTAAATTTGCTGTCCAAATTGGGCCCATTTAGCCATTTTTCCTCCCTGGTGTCAAGTGACTTGTTAGTGTTACAAGGTCTCAGGTATGAATGAGAAACAGGTGTGTTATTGCTCTCACTTTCTCATACTCGTTACTGGAAATTCAACATGGCACCTCATGGCAAAGAACTCTGAGGATCTGAATCGCCATGGTCGACCAAAGCAGTTCAGTGCGTCATATCCAGAGATATGGAAATAGAGGTATGAGTGCCGCCAGTGTTGCTGCAGAGGTTGAAGGGGTGGGGGGTCAGCCTGTCAGTGATCAGATCATATACCACACACTGCATCAAATTGGTCTGCATGGCTGTCATCCTAGAAGGAAGCCTCTTCTAAAGATGATGCACAGGAAATCATGCAAACAGTTTGCTGAAGACAAGCAGACTAAGGACATGGATTACTGGAACCATGTCCTGTGGTCTGATGAGACCAAGATAAACTTACAGTATTTGGTTCAGATGGTGTCAAGTGTGGGTGGCGGCAACCAGGTGAGGAGTACAAGACAAGTGTGTCTTGCCTGCAGTCATGCATGGTGTAGGGACTGTCATGGTCTGGGGCTGCATGAGTGCTGCCAGCACTGGGGTGCTACATTTCATTGAGAAAAAATAACCCACTATTCACAGTCACCGCATCCCAATTTGATTACACAAAAAGAAAACAATCCCCCTGGGGAGCAGACTGAGAACACCCAAGTGTTTGATGTGTTATATTATATTTCTTTGTATATTCCACACGATATATAATTTTTTTATAAATATTTGTATTATATAATAAACTTTATACTTTTTTGATATGTTTGTGTTCTCAGTCACTTTGAAAGTCCCACTCCCCAGGGGGATTGTTTTCTTTTTGGGACATTTCATTGAGGGAATCGTGAATGCCAACATGTACTGTGACATATTGAAGCAGAGCATGACTCACTCCCTTCAGAGACTGGGCCACAGGGCAGTATTCTAACATAACGACCCCAAACACACCTCCAAGACGACCACTGCCTTGCTAAAGAAGCTGAGGGTAAAGGTGATGGACTGGCCAAGCATGTCTCCAGACATAAACCCTATAGAGCATCTGTGGGGCATCCTCAAACGGAAGGTGGAGGAGCGCAAAGTCTCTAACATCCACCAGCTCCATGATGTCATCATGGAGCACTCCAGTGGCAACCTGTGAAGCTCTGGTGAACACTTAGGCCAAGAGAGTTAAGGCAGTGCTGCATAAATAATGGCGGCCACACAAAATATTGACGCTTTGGGCCAATGTGGATATTTTCGCTAAGGGGTGTACTCACTTTTGTTGTCAACAGTTTAGACATTAATGGCTGTGTGTTGAGTTATTTTGAGGGGACAGCAAATTTACACTGTTAAACAAGCTGTACACTCACTACTTTACATTGTAGCAAAGTGTCATTTCCTTAGTGTTGTCACATGAAAGGATTTAATTAAACATTTACAAAAATGTGAGAAGGGGGGGAATAATTTTAGAAGATACTGTATAACCTAGTGATCCTTTAAGACTGCCACCCCCCTGACGAAGACTTAATCAGTCAAAATGCGTTGGGAATCTGGATCTGTGTAAAGGTAAAATTAGTGAATTTTATTTTTACGGCAGGCAAACAAGGGTGTGGAAATCTGGTATTTCCACCTTTGCCCAGGTTAAACAAAAAATGTCCTGGTATCTATTCAATGAGAAATTGGCAGCTATGCTATATGACAAGGTCAGTAAATTCAAAAAGGTATGGAATCCATGGCTTGCTAACTACTTGGGGCGGTCTTCTGATGACTCCATATGGACGCTTTAACCTACTGATATTTTTTTTTAACTAGAGACCTGCCCTGAGGGGGTTAATACATCCAATCCAATTGAACCCAGACTTGACCTTCTTCGCTCTTCTCTTTTTCTATTCCTTTTTCTCCACTCTTCGTTTTTTTTTTTGAGCCATTTTTTAAGAACGTTTTGCCCTTATAGTAAACAAAAGGATCAAGCTACTGAGGAAGTCACATGATCTGTGATGCAATGCATCGTGAGGAGCCGTCAGTTACGTCACCTACGGTCATGGCCAAGACCGGCATGTTCCCTACTGATCTGTCATTGCTGACTTTTATTTGCATTTATGTAAGTTACTATTTTTTTTTTTACAAAATTGCTACTTGGAAATACTACAATATGTTTATCATGCTTGGTCTTTTCTTGAGGTGAGCTGCTAGAGCACACAGGGTGGATCTTAGATTGTGCAAGGGAGTGTGAACACTAGGAATTTCTCATTTATGCACCTAGATCACTGCCTCATTTATTTCACTTTTATGGGCACTTTATTATGATTTGAAGCACTTAAAGTGGTTTTAGTCAGAAGGCTTTTTATCCTAATGCATTCTATGCAATAAGCCTTCTGTATGCAGCAGCCCCCCATGGCCCCCTAATACTTACCTGAGACTCATCTCTGTGAGCGATGTCCACAAGTGTCTCGTCCGTCCGGGACTTTCCCTTCTGATTGGCTAAGACGCATCAGCTGCGCCATTAGCTCCTGTTGCTATCAAAGTCAGTGAGCCAATCAGGAGAGAGAGAATGGTGCACCACCGCTCTTCGTCAGAATGGATAAACAGAGCTGCAGGCTGGCTCGGGTGACCCCACAGCAAGCTGTTTGGGGACACTCAACAGGGGGGCGGGGGCCAAGAGCACAGAAGAGAGACCTGAGAAGAGGACGATCAGGACTGCTCTGTGCAAATCTGCAAATCCACTGCAACAGAGCAGCGAAGTATGACATGTGTGTTATTTTTATACTAAAGAGAACAAGACTTTACAATCACTTTAAATGGACTTTATATTGTTATTATATTGATGAATTTCATCTTTAAATAATTGATTTATGGAATAATTATTTTTTTTAAATTCATTTTATTCACTGAGTGCATTGCCCGGTAGGGTTATCTTGTAAATATATGATAGTGATATTTTCTGAGTTATTTATTTGCTGTTTTGCACAACTTTGATTATTTATTGCACTGGTGATTTGGGGGGCTCACTATCTAATAAGAATATCTGTGAGTTTACTTAACTGTTAATGTTGATGCTTATAATGTTATGGGAACCCATGACGTATTTGAAGCGTGCAGTAGGTTGCCCTTAATTTTTTTTTCTTGATGCTCCAAGAAGGTTATTTACCACTTTTTTTTTATGTTTACTTTCTTAGAGGTTAGCGCCACATTTTTTCATCTTTCACTTGCCCTTACAAGAGTTATTTTTGTCTGGTGGAAACCTGTTTTTGGGTCCACTGACAGCCAGGTAACCCGAGTGATGGACCATCAGGTCCAATGTTATTTAAGCTTTCATTATAATATACCATCTGTGTGTCTAAGTATTCTGTGGGAATGTTCCAGATGTTTTTATATTGCCTTGTCAGAACCGTACTCCTATAGGGGTGGGGGGTTGTATTTGTTGCCATACAGGGGCGTAACTATAGGGGGTGCAGCAGTCACGACCGCAACTGGGCCCTGCGATGCAGGGGGCCCATGTAGCCCCCTCTACATATGGCCGGCAGCAGCATAGGCAGCTAGGGGTGCACATGAGTGGCTGGAGGTGGAGGGTGAATAGCAGAGCTCCATGCTCGACTATCGCACTGGCTGCTCTTTAGTTGTGCATTCCCCGCATGACCTGTGTCCTCGGCCGGCTCCTCAGAGTACCCCTCTCCTGCTCCATGCATTGCTGCTCAGTCCGATGTCTGTTCTCCCCAGCCAGAGTCCCGCCCCCCCCCTGAGTCCGGCCCACACTGCACTGCATACTTCTCCCGGGTAAACAAACTTTAAGCACACAGATGCAGTGCAGCCCTATGAGAGCCCCCGGAGGACACTGCAGGCTTGTCTACCAGCCCCCTTCCTCCCCCGTCATACACAGATGATGAAAAGTCTTTCTGGGAGATATGCTGATCGCCCGTCCAGCACACTGCATGGAGCCCAGGCCAACATGGATGAGTGCACGGCCTACAGCTTGGTCATGGTGAGTGAGAGAACCCCATCCCCCACACACTATTACATACCCCTTCCATCTCCCCCTGGGGACAGGGACCCCTTCTCACGTGGGGACAGGGACCCCCACCTCCCCTGGGGACAGGAACCCCTTCTCACCTGGGGGCAGTAACTTCATCTGCCCTGGAGAAAAGGACCTCATCTCTTATGGGGACGGGGACCCCATCCTGCCTAGGGACAGTCCCCCAATGGGGCACCTAAAAATGTAGAAAAAAAAAATACTGATACCAGTGGTGGAACTACAGGGCTCACAAAGGTCATACCTGTGACCACGCCCTGGAGTTCCACCGCCGGACTCGGAGGGAAGGGCCCTGGCTGGGGTTCAGGGGGGCCCTTCATGGTTTCTTGCATCGGGGCCCTGAAGGTTCTAGTTATGCCACTGTTGCCATATGATATGTGCTTTGTGCATATATTTTGTAAACACTTGCTTTGTCTTTTTTGCATAACACTGTAAGTTGTGCTTTTATTTGGAAACTGACACAAAATTATTGTAGCTATGTTTTCAATGTCTGCTCAATAAAAATGTATTGAAAAAGAAAAGTTTTCCCTCACGTCCTGTTCTGCTGACAATGGTTCACCAGACAGTTAATAAGGGTAAATCTACAAGAGGGGGGAGCCAAAAATGAAAACATGACAAAGATTCTAACCATCCCCAAAGAAAGACATTTTTCTTCTTTCTCTGTTCCTGTTGTACAACTTTCCTCACTTCCTGTCTGGTTAAAAAAAGATTGTCAGCAGGGCAGGAAGTGAGGGGAGCTCTGGTGATCAATGACCCTGGCAGAGGTTCTAATCCTTTCTCTCCCTATCCAAAACTCAGAAAAAAAAGCTTTGGCTGGACACACACTTTAAAACCTTTAGACGTTTAGTAAATAAAGATCAAATTATCACAATAAATCTGGAATCTGAAATATAATAATACCGTTTAATTTGGTGGGTTCCTCCCACGTCAGAGAAATCGCGTCTTCACGATTGCCGACTAAGGTCCATTTTGGTGGACGTATTCCCTGAGGTGTGTCCTGATCAGTTGTCACTTGGCTCATATTACTAAAACCATGACCAGCGCTGTTCCAGCTCAATACTTGATATTCATAAGTGGAGAAAGGATGTAAACTTGTATCTAGAGATAGAACATGAATTATGTTGGATCTACTGCTTAGGGAAGAAAAAAAAGAAGAAACAATTCGAAATTGCAACCTCCTTGAAAATTGTCAGAGTTTAAACATTTACCATTATAAGCGGTTAAAGCGTTAGTCCCCTGTTCTCCAGGGATGCTGAGCTTTCAGTGCCCATTTAGCTGGTCCAGCAGTCTGGGAATTAAAGAATTCCAGTTTTTCCCCCTTTTCTCTGTGCAGTACTTCTGGGAGAGACCACATGGATTTTAATTGGTCAGCGCCGTCACAGTGAATTGCTCTGATCCGTCCAGAAAGGACTGCACAGGGAAGAGGGAGAGGAGCGGCAATTTCAAATCCCTGGACCGTTGCACTGGCTGGGGAACTGACAACTCAGCATCCCCAGAGGTAAGTAGGGACTATGGGGATGGGGAGGGTGTATGGTGTTAGATCACTTTTTTTTATTTTTCCTGTAAAGGTGAACTAACATTTTAAAAGTGAAAATACCACTCATCCTTCCCCAGATTTTTATGGTACTCTTTTTTTATAGGTAACCACTCCCACAATTTATTCTCATCTAGGTGAGAATGACGTTGCTTGTCCTGACCACACCCCCTCCCCCCAGCTCCACCCACAGCCTCCTGGGACATATCACATATCCCTGGAGGTTGTAGGAGCAGTCTCACTGCACAGTCCTACATTGTGTTTGTGCAGTGGAGAGCCGGCTGTGACTTCTGAAACCAAGGTGGTGGCACAGAGGACCATTACAGTAAGAAGAATTGGCTGTGAGAAAACAGCACACTATTTGTAGCTGCTGGCTTCTATTTTATTTTTACAAATGGGTTAAGTTCCTCTTTAAATTAAGCATAAAAAAAATAACTAGGATAGAAAGTGTGTTAGGGCTACAGAACACCTCCTCTCCTCTCCATAACATGGGGTGAGATGTTCTGTATTCCACATAATTAGATGGGCATGGATGATACGAGTGTTTGGGATTACTTTGTAGCAGAGTGAACAGGAAGTTATTAGCTCACTGGATATCCAAAATGTTCACCAGTTAAGTTTTTGTACTAATCAAACAGCTATAACAAAGTTCTTTCAATGGTATAGTGAACAGATCAAAATGGAACAAATTCTAGATGTTTATTATAAATATATACCCCCCCGTGATAAAGTTGGATGTGACAAAATGCATGGGGTAGTGGCTACATGGCAACCGATTGATTCAGGGTGCGATTGGCCACTATGTTCCAGGAGGAATGCGGATACCTTGCAGTTTTTACACTATTGGAGGCATTTTCTTTCCTTATATGTGGATACCTTCATGATATCTGGATGTGACTGGAGTTTCTAGGTGGCTTTATTTCAACATAAGCACTATTTGCCAGTCATGAGATTGAATGCATTAACGTATGGTGAGCATTATTCTTAAAGTGTAAGTAAACCCTTCTCTCATTTTCAGCCAAGGAAGCTGCCATCTTTGCCTCTGTTTAATCTACAACTGCCATGATGCTGCACATGTGATCATTTATGACACTAGCCATTGGATGGTTTGACAGTTTGATTGAGAGCACAACCAATGGGACCATCTTTATCACATTCTTTGGACTTCACTTATAAGTTAAAGGAACTTTGTTTCTTCATTCACACGTTTTGGTGATATTTGATTTTAAACATTGATGCTCTACTGTGGATTATTATGTAAAATTTTTCACCTTGTTGTATAGAGGTGCATTGTTGGGGTTTCAATAGAATTTAAGCACCATCTGTCCTTTTAGAATAATTAGAAATTCACATTAAGGTAAACATTACCAGTAAACACATAGGTGTGAGCGTCTCCCAGGTAAATAATGTCTTCATCTGTTCGGCAAACCGAGTCCCCATCCATCAGGCTGCCATTTTTAAATTTGCTCCCTTTTACCCAGAAGCAGGAGTCAGTGGAGGAATTAAAGTTGCACTGTCCACAATGCGCAGTAGAAGCCAAGGATGCAGGACACAAAGTACCCATGTAGCACATTTTCCCCTGTATAAATAAAAATTAAATAAAGCCTTACATTTTTAATTTGACAATTATTCTAATTGACAATTATTCTAAACAGATGTTAAAATGATATCTAATTAAAATGGAACTCGCGCATCCAAGGTGGCGGTTCATTCAAACAATACAGACAGAATGCCAACTGACAATGAGAAGTTAGAAGAGAGCTCTCTGGTGAATTTTAGCAGAAATTGAAAAAAAAAGCATAAATTAATGTTTGGTGAAGTTAATACTTCTAGGGGGGTGGCTTGACACACAGAGCGGATGGCAGCATAGAGAAGGCGCTCTGCTCTTCCTGCAGCTTTTTAGCCTTACACTAACATGACGGATCCAGGATATGGGCAAACCTAATCAGCTCCAGTCCGGTACATCTGTACAGCACTCTTCATCAATCTCACGATCGCACAGCATACTGGACTTATTCAGGTCCAGGCAACAGGCAGCTTGAGGTTCAGGCTTGTCCAAGATGGCACCCAATGACCACGAGGATGACTACAGCGAGGAGTCACAACCTGCATCTGAGCACATGGTCTTATGCCGACATGTCAGCATTTGTAGCTGATATCAAGAACACTTTCTCCTCTACTATCACGGAGCTGAAAGCTGACCTGCTGGCCCTGAATGAGAAAGTGCATAGCACAAAACACCTGGGTCATAAGATGGATAAAGCAATCACTCGTTTAGAGTGAGTATCTAATGTCCATACCACCCAGCTAATTGCAGTCAACCGCCACCTTGAAGATATAGATAATAGGGGCAGGAGACCCAATAGCAGGGTGCGGGGTGTGCCAGAGGCAATAGCTTCTTAAACTTAAGGAATAAATCCTAGCTCATGCCCATCAAAATTAGCTAATCTTCTTTAGCACAAGATCACCCTATTTCAAGATCTATCAAGGTCACTCTGGGCAATCGCAGGACTTTGCGTCCTCTACTGAAGTCCCTGAAGGAGCACAACCTTACATACAAGTGTAAGTTTCAATTTGCACTGTCTGTCACTCTGGATGGAGTCCATTACATTCTCAGGACCCCAGACAAATTACCATTGTTCTGTGAAGCCCCCCAAATACCACCTCTGAATCTCCCAGATTGGTACTGTCTCATGCTCGTTCAAATGGGAAAATTCAGCCATTATATACCTAGGAATTAGACTCACGGGCAGTCTTGTGGATACTTATAACGCTAACTTCCTTCCCCAATATACAAAAAGACCTGAAGGTTTGGACAACTAGGCCCTTCTCGTGGTTTGGCAGAGCTGCCTTACTCAAAATGGTAATTCTGCCTAGAATTCTATACCATTTCCATACTTTGCCTATACCACTCCCTTGCAAGTTTTTTAAACGACTTAATGCCACCATGCGCACCTTTATTTCGATGGGGCAAAAACCATGCATCAAACTTGACACTTTGGATTGGAATTGCCATAGGGAACAGAAAGACTGAGTCACCTTGGAGGAGTCCTCGACTCTGTCCCTGAGATTCCTCCCTTGGTTTCCATGGAAGAAATTACCACACAGTCTACAACAGCACCCGCTAGTCGGAGCGACAGTAAGATCGTTTCAAGCGAGTCAAGTCGCCACAAACTATCCTCCTCCCCAGGCCCCCTTACACCCACTACCCAAAATCCACCCCCCTCCCCAGGGATAGATATTTGTTTGGCCTCACCCACTGACCAGCACATGTAATTTAATCTAATTTAGTGTAATTTAATTTAATGTGTCAATGCTAATAAGCTGAAGCCTTTTGACCTGGGTCCTCAACGTCCCTTTTCTTTCTGGACCTACTGCCAACTGCACAACTATGTGTATACTTCCTGAGCTAAATATCATTTTTTCTTACCAGCAACCCCCTTTTAACATACCTGCCTTTCTGGGAATCCGGGAATCCAAAATCTACCTCACTTGTGTATTCCTGGCTTTAGGGGGCCCGAGCACAGTTGGAAAAAACACTTCAAATGAGCTTTACTGATGAACAATGGTGGAAAGCCTCAATCTTTGTTTACAAATGATCAATTGGTACAAGAATACAGGAAATGTCCTATAAGCTCTTAACACATTGGTACGCCACACCAGATAAAATGAAAACGTGGTATCCACTGTCCTCGGACTCATGCTGGAGGTGTGAACAAACACAGGGCACAATCCTACACATATGGTGGGACTGTCCTCAACTGGTGCCCTTCTGGAACAAAGTACAAGAGTTAATTAAACTTATCATGGAAACCAAAATTCCTCTTACCCCAGAGTGCTGCATCCTACACATTGCAAACTGCTCCATGAGACATTACAAAAGATCTCTAACCAGAAATCTGCTAAATGCAGTGAAAATTCTGATTCCCAGCCTCTGGAAATCGAAGAACACCCCTTCCATCTCTGAATGGTTTCACTCCATAGAAGATATCTATCATATGGAGGAAACGGTGGCCATTGCTAGGGAATCCTCTGAAAAATTTAACAAGTTATGGTCACCCTGGTTGGTGTTCCCGTATTCTGACCAATCACAATCACCATTCACAACTTGATACAGGGTGAAACAATCAACACAGCATAAGCCGCTATATTTTTATTTCTACCTATAGAAGGTCAGACTACTGATTGTTCCACAATGCCAATAGTCTATATCATTATGCTCCATCTGATACTGACAACTCCCGCAATGGTCTCTCTGGATAACCACATCCTTAGACACCCTCACCAGGACTCTTTAATTATTGTTTTTTCCCCCCTTTTCTTTGCATATCATTTTACTTTACTGGTTTATGGCCAATACTAATTGCAAGTGCTCATGCTGATAGATTACATGCACTAATGTACCCTCCTGCCCAAGCTACATTTGAGACCAGTTACTTTTCTTTCTATGTGGATTTACTCACAACTGTTATTAATGTTTCAAACTATTGTACTCCAGTACTTTTTTTTTAAATATGTAAACTGCATTCTCTTCAATAAAAATGTTTTATTGCAAAAAAATAAATAATAATAATAATTTTGGAATTAAAATACATTTATTCAAAGATATTTTTCATATTGATCTGCTCTAGGCATACAATAATGATATGTCCTTTTTATATTGCCTGCAAGCCTTTTTTACTAACTACATGTTTATAGAGGGCAGGATACTTCATATGCAGAACTGCCACAGACCACCGTTCTACAGCCTGCTTAGAGAGAAGAATAGGGATGAGCTTCGTGTTCGAGTCGAACGTACGTTCGACTCGAACATTGGCTGTTCGTCCGTTCGGCGAAATCCGAACTCTTGGTCCGTTCGCGTCAAAATTCGTATGGCGCGCACGGCCCACAATGCACTGCGATGGCGGCAGTACCCTGCCATTACTCTGCAGTACCCCCCATTACTCTGCAGTACCCTTCCATTACTCTGCAGTACCCTGCCATTACTCTGCAGTACCCCGCATTACTCTGCAGTAACCCCCATTACTCTGCAGTACCCTGCCATTACTCTGCAGTACCCCCCAATACTCTGCAGTACTCGCCATTACTCTGCAGTACCCCGCCACTACTCTGCAGTGCAGTACCCTGCCATTACTCTGCAGTACCCTGCCATTACTCTGCAGTACCCCCCAATACTCTGCAGTACCCGCCATTACTCTGCAGTACCCCGCCATTACTCTGCAGTGCAGTACCCTGCCATTACTCTGCAGTACCCTGCCATTACTCTGCAGTACCCCCCAATACTCTGCAGTACCCCGCCATTACTCTGCAGTGCAGTACCCTGCCATTACTCTGCAGTACCCCGCCATTACTCTGCAGTGCAGTACCCTGCCATTACTCTGCAGTACCCTGCCATTACTCTGCAGTACCCTGCCTTTACTCTGCAGTACCCCCCATTACTCTGCAGTAACCCCCATTACTCTGCAGTACCCTGCCATTACTCTGTAGTACTCCCCAATACTCTGCAGTACCCTGCTATTACTCTGTAGTACCCCGCCAATACCCCGCCAATACTCTGCAATACCCTGCCATAAATTGCCATACCCAGCCATACTCGGAGATACCCAGCCATACTCGGTGATACCCTGAAATACCCAGCCATAGACGCCCCCCACCCCTCACCGCCCTCCGGTGCTTCTACCAACTCGCCAGTACGATCAAAGCCAGAATCTTTTTTTTATTTTTTATTTCAGGCTTCCCAGCCTAGAGGTGAGATGTGGGGTCATACTGACCCCCAGATTTCACTGTAAAGAGGACCTGTCACCCCATATTCCTATTACAAGGGATGTTTACATTCCTTGTAATAGGAATAAAAGTGATCAAAAATATATTTTTGGGGAAAAAAATGTCAAACTAAAATAAATAAAGTAAAATGAACAATAAAAAAAAACAAAAAAATTTAAAGCGCCCATGTCCCCATGTGCTCGCATGCAGAAGCGAACGCATGCGTAAGCCCCGCACCCACATATGAAAACGGTGTTCAAACCACACATGTGAGGTATCGCCGAGAACATTAGAGCGAGAGCAATAATTCTAGTCCTAGACCTCCTCTGCAACTCAAAACATGTAACCAGTAAAAAAAAAATTATGAAGAAAAAATTACTAATCTGCTAAATTTTATAACAGAAACAAAGAAAAATTCAATTTTTCGCAGAATTTCCGGTCTTTTTTCTTTTATAGCACAAAAAATTAAAAACTGAGAGGTGATTAAATACCACCAAAAGAAAGCTCTATTTGTGTGAAAAAAAGGACAAAAAAATGTGAGAGCACCAAAAGCTGAAAATTGGTCTGGTTATTAAGGGTGTTTAAGTGCCCAGTGGTCAAGTGGTTAAAAATAGAGCTTGCAGTCAGTAGTGTTAGGAGATAGTGCGTGCTGTCTGCGTGCTCTGTACCCAGTACATACCGCTATAATATAGGGCAGGCCCCTACTTTCAAACATCCAACTTACAAACATCTCCTACTTGCAAACGCAAGGAGACAGCAGCAAGTGAGATGAAAAAAGACGGACGACAAAACAAATTATACAGGGGTGATAACCCTTCCCTATGTTTTCCAAAAAGCTTAAAAATAGTTTTTTTGACTGGAGCTACACTTTAAAAATGTACCAGTTGAAAATTACAAACAGATTCAACTTAACACAACAAACCTACACAGTCCCTGTCTTGTTTGCACCGCCTGTATACTGCTGTTCTGAGTATATAGGGCCTGGGGGCCACACGCATTTCCTTTTTTTAATATGGGTACAGGGTTCCCCTTAATATGCGTACAAGACCCAAATAGGCTGGTAATGGGCAGGGAGGGCTACCCATGCCATTTTTCTCAATGATTTTCAACCATATTGCAGGAACCAGATATAACATTAAAACCGCAAGCAGTTTTAAATGGTGTTATTTCCGTTTAATGTCATTTGGTGCAGGGACTGTTCTAAACACGGGAAACACGTGGCACTTCACAGGCATACTACAGACACCCCCCAGGCACCATATTTAAAGGAATATTTCACTTTTTTTTTTTCACTTTAATCGTCATTAAAATCAGTGCTCCTGCCAAAACGGACGTTTTTAAAACTTTTTTTTGCATTGACCCATGTCCCCTGAGGCAGGAGGCAGGTCCCCAAACCCTTTTTAGGACAGTATCTTGCATATTAGCCGTTAAAATTAGCACTTTCCATTTCGAACGTTCGAGTCCCATAGACTTCAATGGGGTTCTAACGTTCGTAACGAACGTGGGGGCCGTTCGCAAGTTCTGGTGCGAACCGAACCGGGGGGTGTTCGGCTCATCCCTAGAGAAGAAGATATGGACACAAGTTATATTATATATTGAAAGGTTCTGCGCAGTCCATGCACCCACCTCTCCTTATCTCTACTAGTGGATTTACACAAAAATAAACCAATAAGTAAAAGGCAGAAAACAGATAATAAACATAAAAACAAATATTGTAACTGTAGAATTTTAGTGCTCCTCCTCTATCCCGTGGCCTACAAGTACATGAAGGTGGCAATATGCAGCCTTATTTGACTTCTAGTGAGGATTAGATTGCATAGGCCTTTCCTAATGGTTAATTACTTACCGGTACTATGTACAGCTTACATTATCTTTCAAAGCAAGGAGCTCAGCATTGATATGGTTTGATGCAGATATCCCAGTTAATACAGAAATACCCTACCCTAAGGTCCTCCTCACATTAACCCTTCTTGTAAGCCCAACCCCATCCCTAACACTAACCTTCCTTTAGTGTAGTGGAGTCCACTTTGGCAGGAAGAACCCCAAAGTGAAGAAGGGGATCAGGAGGTTAAAATATTTCCACTTGTGATTTCACTGAACATAAATTTATGTTTAATAATCACAAGTGGAAGTATTCTAATCTCCTGCTCCCCTGCTTCGCTTAGTGGTTCTTCCTGCCAAAGTTGAGTCACTAGTCACTACAGGACTCAGTAAAGACATAGAAGTCTGTGGGAGAAACCATTGAGCAGTGTGGGAGATGAGGAGAATGGCAATTAGCCAGGAAGTATTCATTTCCGAAGAAAACTTAATCTACAAGTATCTGTAGATTAGATTGGTGTATGGTAGATAGGTATTGACTTTCTTGCCTTATTTATGGGCAATTTTGGGTCACTTTATCGCTTCCTTTACATGCTCACCTCCGCTGCATTTAGAACCTTTTCACTAAATACTAATCCTTGTAGTCTAAAGATAACATCACTGGGATCCTTGCTCCAGAATGTACTCTTTTGCAAAATAAACATATTAGAGGATATCAATGAAGCATGGGTGGGGCTCTGATGGTTCCATCTGCTATAGACCACAGCGGTAAAGCTTGTTATCCCGCATGCCCCATATTTGACATAAGCCTAGTTGGAAAGCATTAAGTGCAAGATTCTGGCCAACTTGTGGTGGGTTAGGGGACAGACAGATGTTGCACTTCCAGTTGTGACTACGGTGGCTGGCTCAGATGATGTCACTTCGGCGCCTCTGACTGTTTGCATATATAAGCACGACATCTTAGTGATTCTCCTAGCTATCATATACCACGGTCACTAGCTCTACGGAGGTTGAATGTGATATGATGTCCTGTCCATGGAGGTATATATTATAGGCAATCCCGGGACATGCAACCGCTATTTCTGCCAGATTATTTCCCTTTCTTTTCTTTAACTATATGGGTCTCTAATTAAATTATTTATATATTTTGTTTTAGATCATAACTTTTAAAAACATCTTTGAGGAATTATCAGTGTTTGGCATAGATTCTCTGGCAACTGAATAGCATCTGGGGCTATAATTAGATATTGAATCTACCACCCTACCCGGCACTCGTCGCTATATATTATACTATAGTGATACTTTCTACTACTACAATTTCCCCTGGCTTGTTCTATGCCCTCAGCATCTACACTTGCCACTTTGTCTTAGCCTGGTGAGATTCGTGATTACTGGTGTTACTTATTTAGTTCAGTTTATTTTATAGTAATGCTTCTCAATTATGACATATCTTAGGCTATCCATATATATTTTTTGCTTTCCTTTACCCGTCGTCAGGATTTACTAGCTTTGCCACGATTCCATCATATGGTTTGCTGCACCCCCGCAGTTGCTACACCGCGCTGTTTTGAAAATCATGCGTTCAATTATTCCACATTACTAAGTACGTTTTTTATCTATTATTATTTTTTCTTTAAATAATTAATTAAATTTGAATTACTTGTGAGGTTGGTCTCCTTTAAGGGCCCTACAACAATTCCTATACTATACTTACTTATCTTGGGTACCAACTATTGTATATGATGTTACTATATTATGCATGCCCCCATAGCAGTTTGCTTTGTTGCTTTTCTACCCAATTTAGAGACGTTTGGTCACTGGCCGCCTTGGATGCAGATATTACAGCTCACCCTTATGTATATATATGTTATTGATATTTTAATGACATTGCAATGTTATACTTATACATGTTCTTTTTCCTCCATCTCTTTGATAGTTTATGTATATGCTTCTGAAGAAGCGCTATAAGCGCGCAATATGTAGAGCAGAGCAAATTACTCTTAACATCATCACACCGCTTATCTGTCTTTGAACCACACTCTTGGACATAAATACCATATGGAATGACTTCTATTCATCCCTGTTTCCTTGTAGATATACTTGGTTCTGTACAGTAGCGGTATTGTGCACTATGTATTGAATTATGAATGTGGATTTTTAGAATATGTATCTTTTATGAGATATTTTAAAATAAAATAATTTTTAGTATTAAATATTTGTTGACTGTGCCTAAAAAGCCCAAGCCCCATTTCTCTTTCAATATTCTGACATTCTGTATAAAGATCCAACAGCACGGATAAAACTGGGTGGTGCTCTAGGCCCCCTTTGTTGTTGGATGAGGTACAAGGCAAGGTTGCCTTCTGTCACCGGCTCTTTTTGCTAAATACTGGTGATGCAGCCACTCGCCTCGGGCCTCAGACAGGCTGACTTGGTGAGGGTTATACAGGTGGGTTCCATACATGAGAAACTTGCTTTATATACGCAGACGATCTTATCCTTTTTTTAAATGACCCTACCCAGTGCCTTTGTGAGATGCTGGCCATTCTATCCGACTGCTCAGGACTCAAGGTTACCTCGGACAAATCCCACATTTAATCAATTGATAATGCCGCAAAGAATATAGCAGAACCCAACCTTCCTTTATTGTGGACCGACAAAATTAAATACCTAGATATTTACATCTCCGCATCTACTTCTGGCTATCATACCCTTACTTTAGACCCACTGATACAAACGATGAAGGCAAGGCTGAAGGCCTGGGCACATCTTCCCCTTTCTCTAATCAGGCAAATTAATCTATTCATGATGAAGCGTCTGCCTGCCTTTTTATATGCTCTCAGACATGCCAGTGTCTGGATACCAAAAAAAGTAATTTGCCTGATAAACACTATTTTACTCTCCTTTCTCTGGGGCCCAGGTCACCCAAGATTTAGACTGACAGTTTTTTATGGAGACCCTGGTGTGAAGGAGGTCTGGCTTGTCCTGATCTCCATTCTTATTTTTTAGCCGCCCTGTTATCTCACACCCACAATTGGCTAGTTTCAGATGAGTTCAATGCAGCGGTGATTCTAGAGGCAGCATGTCTGGGGTCTTATGCCCTTTCCTCTTACAGTGGCAATGAGAGCGATCCTGAGGATGCGGTCGGTGGCCAATTTTATACGCCCCATGCCTCCTGGACACATCTCTCCACATAACCCTCGACTGTCAGAATTCAGGTCCATACCTGGTCTGTTTAGGTTCTTGCAGCTTATACATGTGTTTAATACCCAGTTTGAAAATGCACAATTGGTCTTTTATACTTCAAATCTGGAGGATTTTCTCAGAGATGAAGATCTGACTAAGCCTCTATCTGCCATATATAAAGCATTACTTGCTCATACGGGCCTAGAAACTCTTACGGCTAAGTGGGTAGCAGACTTCCCCACACTAGATACGGAAGATTGGGAGGAAGTGTGGGAGTCCTCTTTCTCAGAACTAGTATCTGCTATAGACAGATAAGTGCAATTCAAAATACTACATAGAGTGTATTACACACTTATGCATTTACACAAAATATATTCTTCTATTTCAGCTTCTTGCTAGAGGTGCAATTCATCCGCAGCGGATTTCATCCAATTTTTTTGGAGCTGTCCCCAGATTCAAATCTTTTGGGTTGAGGTCACCACATTTATTTTGACGGTCACCACCATTCAAGTTCCACTGTCATTGGAGATGTGCCTACTGGGACTTGTAGATCCACTGGCTCCTCGCTGGGCAGTCAGAACCCTGCTGGGACTAATACTTTATTATACTTGTAAATCTATCTTGCTTCGATGGAAAGCTTTGTCCGTACTCTCAATTAAATTTTGGAAGAGGTTAGTGAATCTGGCCTTTATACAAGGCTACTTACCTGTCTCGTGGCTGTGCCAAAAAATTACATAAAGTGTTGGACATCTGGACGGAATCCCCATCTACCAACGCAGACTCTATAGAATATTAGTAACACTCTGTTATGTCTCTAAAAATAGCTCAGGTGGCTTTTCTGCACTTGTGTGCTTCCCTGGGTTGATTCTTTCAATAGTTGTGGGGATTGGGGGGAATGTGTATTTCATTAATAATTAAAGTAAGCTCTGTAGGGCATTTTGTGGAAACAGATTATTCCTTTAGCGTACAGTTGTTAGTAGTTGTTTTTTTACTGGTTATAGGTTGTTTTTGTGTGTCCAAGCCTGAGTATGCCAATAGACTCTGTATTGTATTGTACTTCACCTTGAAAATGACAAAAAAAAACTATAAAAAAAAAAAAAAAGATGCCTCACTGTCATGTCTATTACATAAGGGAAAGGAGTTCTGTAGTCCACAGAAAGTAACTATAAAGATTGATAATATTGCTTGTGAATTCAGTTCAGTGCACAAGTACACTGAGGGATACACTTTTAAAACTGGACTCTGGGATAAGCAAATATTGTCTAAATATAGGAGGCATGGGTATACATACTTAAATCTTGGTGTTCTTTGTGTATTTCTTCCAGGTCTGTTCAGTAATTTAGTGTAAAAACTTTTGTGCAGGAGCTTCCTGTAATAAAGACCAGTCACTGCTGCTCTCTCTCCTTGTGCAGTGTGACTGGTCTTGTCTCCGCCCCTCCTGTAGTTGCAGTCTGTAGACAGCCTGTAGTGGGTGGAGCCTGCTTGGCCCCTCTCTCAGCTCTGCTTTCTGCACAGGCTATGTACAACACGGTGATAATGTCACTGTTATTTTATAAGGTAATATCTGGGTTTATAAAGACGCACACAAAGATGCACACAGTTTGATTTACTTTGTTTGCAGCTAATAAGAAATAAAGCTAAAAGAACGTTTTTGTGCTTGGCATTTTGCTTTAACGTTCAGAAAGTGTTATCTATAGTTGTGCGAGTGAAGAGAAGACCTGGCCTTTTTTAATTACCTTGGTAAAGTTTTCTGTCGATGGCTTGCCAGAACAAACATGAGTCAGTGGATTATATCCAATTCCACTACAGCATTCCTCCTCTTCAGTAATCAGCTCACTTTCACAGCATTTTAATGGTGTCCCATTATTTGACTTTAGATGTGCCTTAAAATGTCCATTAGATGCTGCACAGCAAATCGTCTCTGACATGTTCACGTAGTCGGTGCCACAGCAAGACAGACCTACAAAACACAGCAATTCACATCATCAGTGAAGGCCTGTACTTCAGTGTGTAAGATGCAGGCTACAATGTTCTTTATGGCTCAGACTCTTATTTATTTTTTTATTTAATTCAACAGCCACAAATCCATTGGATAATAACGACCATTTTCCAGAATTTTTTTTTTTTTAATGATTTAACTTAACCACTTGACACTTAAACTCCCTTAATAACCAGACCTATTTTCAGCTTTATATATACAAGTATTATGGCGCTCATAAAAACACCCACCCGCCTATCACTATTTTTCAAGAAATTAAAAAACACTTACTAAACACAATATTTAAAAAAAAACATATTTAAAAGGCAAAATAATAATGCTGCAAGTAATAATGCTGTAGATACAATCAGCACAAGAGGGGGAGTGGAGTGGGACGGGGGGAATGGGAGTGAAAGGAGTGGAAGTAAGGAGAGGACCCCTTCCTTAACTAGGTCTAAAATCCAACAAGGAAGGGGTTAATCACTCTCAGGGGGGTAAAAATACAGTCCAAACAAGGCAGCCATCCAGTGGAAACTGAAACTGGTTCCCAATTAATACTGTAAAGACAAGAGAAAGAGGCGCCTCTGAGTGTAGACTGTAAAATTCTTATTTAATGCACAGGTGGTTAAAAACACTCACATAAGTAGTAAGTTAACAGGCAATGTAAAGATTCCAAACTGGAGGGAGACCCTCGATGTGTCATCTGTATCCCTTGCGCTGGGGGAGTCTTGTCGGCGTGTGTCCGCTCCTGGGGGCTGTGTTAGATGTGCAGAGCTGGCTGATGTAGAGCAGCGAGCGTTAGTCCGAGGCGTGGAATGCACGAGGAACTCCAGGCGACGGGAGATTACGTCACAGGGGATGCAACGCGTTTCCTGAGCTGGCAAGACCGTGTATGACAGGACGGCTGCGCTCCTTTATCAAGCTGGATAAAGGAGCGCAGCCGTCCTGTCATACACGGTCACGTGACGTCATCTCCCGTCGCCCGGAGTTCCTCGTGCGTTTCACGTCTCGGACTAATGCTCGCTGCTCTACATCAGCTGGCTCTGCACATCTAACACAGCCCCCAGGAGCGGACACATGCCGACAGGACTCCCCCAGCACAAGAGATACAGATGACACATCGAGGGTCTCCCTCCGGTTTGGAATCTTTACATTGCCTGTTAAGGTACTACTTATGTGAGTGTTTTTAACCACCTGTGCATTAAATAAGAATCTACACTCAGAGGCGCCTCTTTCTCTTGTCTTTACAATTTTCAGCTTTCGGTGCTCTCACATTTTGAATGACAATTACTCAGTCATGCAACACTGTACCCATATGATTTGTTTGTACTTTTTTTCACACAAATAGAGCTTTCATTTGGTGGTATTTAATTACCGCTGGGTTTTTTATTTTTTGTGCTATAAAAGAAAAAAGACCGAAAATTATGTAAAAAAAAAACAAATTTTTCTTTGTTTCTGTTATAAAATTTAGCATATTAGTAATTTTTCTTCCTAAAATTTTTTGGCAAAATGTATACTACTACTGTACATATGTTTGGTAAAAATAAGTACAAATTGGTGGATATTATTTGGTCTTTGTGAAAGTTATAGAGTCCACAAGTTTTTTCCTTTTTTTTTCCAGAAAATTGTCATATTACCAGGTTATTTCTCACACACAGCATATGCATACCACAAATTACACCCCAAAACACATTCTGCTATTACTCCCGAGTATGGCGATACCACATGTGTGAGACTTTTACACAGCGCGGCCACATACAGAGGCCCAACATGCAGGGGGCACCATCAGGCGTTCTGGAGCACCCAGGCCAATTCTGACATTTCTCTCCTACATGTAAAAATCATCATTTATTTGCTAGAAAATTACATAGAACCCCAAAATATTATATATGTTTTTTTTAGCAAAGACCCTAGAGAATACAGTGGGGGTCGTTGCAACATTTTATCTCGCACGGTATTTGCACAGCAATTTTTCGAACGCTTTAAAAAAAAAAACTGTTTTGTGCTTTAAAAAAAACAAAACAGTAAAGTTAGCCCAATGTTTTTGCATTATGTGAAAGATAAAGTTACGCCGAGTAAATAGATACCTAACATGTCACCCTTAGAAATGGCACACGCTCATGGAATGGCACCAAACGTTGCTACTTAAAAATCCCCATAGGCGACGATTTAATTTTTTTTACTGGTTACATGTTTTGAGTTACAGAGGAGGTCTAGAGCCAAAATTATTGCTCTCGCTCTAACGTTCAAAGCGATACCTCACATGTGTGGTTTGAACATCGTTTTCATATGTGCCCGGACTTACGTATGCGTTCGCTTCTGCGTACGAGCACATGGGGACAGGGGCGCTTTACTTTTTAATTTTTTTTTATTCATTTTACTTTATTTATTTTGGTTTGACACTTTTTTTCCCCAAAAATACATTTTTTTATCACTTTTATTCCTATTACAAGGAATGTAAATATCCCTTGTAATAGGAATATGGCATGACAGGTCCTCTTTACAGTGAGATATGGGGTCAATAAGACCCCACATCTCACCTCTAGGCTGGGAAGCCTGAAATAAAAAATTAAAAAAACGATTGATTGTATTGGCGAGTCGGTAGAAGCACCGGAGGGCGGCGGGAGAGGGGGGACATCCCCTCTCGCCTCCCGTAAGAATGATCAAGCAGCGGAACAGCTGCTATGATCATTCTTATGGTGTAGGGAATCGCCGGCTGAAAAAGATGATATCTGAATGATGCCTGTAGCTACAGGCATCATTCAGATATCCCCGCACGTCATATGAGGGCCGGCGGGCGGGAAGTGGTTAAAATGCTTTTTTTTTATTTTTTAACACAAAGTTGTCCATTTATACAATATTTCTAACACATAGCATGTACATACCAAAAATGACACCCCAAAATAGATTCTCCTACTTCTCCTGAGTACGGCGATAACATGTGTGTGAGAGTTCCACAGCCTGGCAACATACAAAGGCTGAGTACAGCCAAGCATGGCAGAGCATGGCTGGGTATCACAGAGTAGGGATGAGCCGAACACCCCTCGGTTTGGTTCACACCAGAACTTTCGAACGGACCCCAAATTCGTGCGAACTTTAGAACCCCATTGAAGTCTATGGGACTCGAACGTTCAAAATTAAAAGTGCTAATTTTAACGGCTAATATGCAAGATACTGTCCTAAAAAGGGTTTGGGGACCTGGCTCCTGCCCCAGGGGACATGGGTCAATGCCTAAAATGTTTTTAAAAATGGCCATTTTGGCGGAAGCACTGATTTTAATGACGATTAAAGTGAAAAAAAAGTGAAATATTCCTTTAAATATGGTGCCTGGGGGGTGTCTGTAGTATGCCTGTGAAGTGCCACGTGTTTCCCGTGTTTGGAACAGTCCCTGCACAAAATGACATTAAACGGAAATAACATAGTTTAAAACTGCTTGCGGTTTTAATGTTATATCTGGTTCCTGCAATATGGTTGAAAATCATTGAGAAAAATGGCATGGGTAGCCCTCCCTGCCCATTACCAGCCCCTTTGGGTCTTGTACGCATATTAAGGGGAACCCCCGTACCCATATTAAAAAAAGGAAATGCGTGTGGCCCCCAGGCCCTATATACTCAGAACAGCAGTATACAGGCGGTGCAAACAAGACAGGGACTGTGTAGGTTTGTTGTGTTAAGTTGAATCTGTTTGTAATTTTCAACTGGTACATTTTTAAAGTGTAGCTCCAGTCAAAAAAACTATTTTTAAGCTTTTTGGAAAACATAGGGAAGGGTTATCACCCCTGTATAATTTGTTTTGTCGTACATCTTTTTTCATCTCACTTGCTGTTGTCTCCTTCCGTTTGAAAGTAGGAGATGTTTGTAAGTTGGAAGTTTGAAAGTAGGGGCCTGCCCTATATGCTCTGCAGAAATGGCGGAACAAGGTGTTGTTTTTGCCACAACATTGTAAGCCCTCAAAGTAACTCTTGGTGGGCGCTGGAGCACCCTGCTGTGAACGATTATATCAAGAATTGTAATTACATGCCATTGTTGAACAGTGGTAGAAAAATTGACCTTTGGTGGTTGTGGCGCTGGTGCCACAACACAATAAGTCCTCACAGTTACTCTGGGTGGGCACAGGAACGGGCCCTCCTGTGAAATATTATATCAAAAATTGTAATTAAATGCCCCTGTTAAACAGGGGCAGAAAAATTGGGCCTTAGGCACTGGTGCTGGTGCCACGACACTGCAACCTCTCCCATATACTCTAGTTTTATTGCAGGAATTAGCCCTGCTGCAAAGCATTGCATCAAAAATTGTAATTAAATGCCCCTGTTAAACAGGGGCAGAAAAATTGGGCTGATGGCATCACCCAGAACCAGAAATGTTCTTCCAACATATCAGCGGAGGAGGAAGAGGATAGATAATCAACATAACAGAACAGTCACTCAGCATCAGCATAGGCAGGCTTGAAGGGATGTGATATTTCCAAAAAAATTATTCGGTTACATCAGCTTCTGGTGCTTGGTAGCTGTGGGTTATCCAAGACTGATTCATCTTGATGAAGGTTAGTCGATCAACTGATTCGGTGGACAGGCGCACCCTGTGATCGGTAACAAAGCCACCAGCAGCACTGAAGGTGCGTTCTGAAAGAACGCTGGATGCAGGACAGGCCAGTAGCTCAATTGCATACTGTGCAAGCTCTGGCCAGTGATCCATCCTCAAGACCCAGTAAGCCAGAGGAATTTCGGTGGGAAAGGTGTCCAAGTCTGACCGTGCCCCAAGGTATTCCTGCACCATGTAAATCAGACGCTGGCGATGGTTGCTGGAACCGATCATACCTTGGGGCTGCGGACTAAAAAATTGTCTGAAAGCATCAGTCAGACGGCCACCTTCTCCACCGCTCCTTCTGACCGATGCCTCAGCAACACGTTGTCCAGGACCAGGAGTTTGTAACCTCCCAGTCTCTGGGAACGCGTTGCACAGACCTTTCTGCAAGGCCTCCCGGAGATGTCTCATCCTCTGCTCCCTCTGCGATGGCAAGATAAGGTCGGCAACCTTACCCTTGTACCGTGGATCAAGGAGAGTGGCCAGCCAGTAATGGTCCCTCTCCTTGATCCGAAGAATACGAAGATCCTTCCGCAGGCTTTGCAGGATCAGGGAGGCCATGCAGCATAGGTTAGCTGAGGCATTCGGTCTGGAGTCCTCTGGGTCACTAAGGACAACATGATCCGCAGCTACCTCCTCCCAGCCACGTATAAGTCCACAGGTTTCTTGGGACTGTAAATCATCCTTACAAGACTGCTGCTGATGCTGAGTGCCAGCCTCCACCTCCATGCTGACACAATCATCCTCCTCCTCCTCTTCCTCCTCCTCATCCTCTTCCTGTGTGATGGGTGGCACAGCAGGAACACTGTCTGGATAAAGGGGGCCTTGAGAGGCAAGGAAGTCCTCCTCTTCCTGCCTCTGTTCTGCCTCAAGTGCCCTGTCCATTATTCCATGCAGCGTATGCTCCAAGAGGTGGACAAGAGGTACAGTGTCACTGATGCATGCACTGTCACTGCTCACCATCCTGGTGGCCTTCTCAAACGGTGACAGGACAGTGCATGCATCCCTGATCCTGCCCCACTGGCGGGGTGAGAAAAAACCAAGCTCCCCTGACCCTGTCCTGGTGCCGTAGTCGCACAGGTACTCATTGATGGCCCTCTGCTGCGTGTGCAGACGCTGCAGCATGGCCAACGTTGAGTTCCACCTGGTGGGCATGTCACATATAAGGCGGTTATTGGGCAGGTTCAACTCCTTTTGGAGCTCAGCCAGCCGAGCACAGGCATTAAATGATCGGCGGAAATGCACACAGACTTTCCTGGCCTGCTTCAGGACATCCTGTAAGCCCGGGTACCTGCCCAAGAACCGCTGCACTACCAGGTTAACGACGTGAGCTACACAGGGCACATGGGTCAGTTGTCCCTGTCGGAGGGCGGAGAGGAGGTAGGTGCCATTGTCGCAAACCACCATTCCTGGCTTAGGCTGGCGTGGCGTCAACCACCTCTCGGCCTGCCCCTGCAGAGCTGACAAAACATCCGCCCCAGTGTGGCTCCTGTCCCCCAAACAAACCAGCGCAAGCACGGCATGGCATCGTTTTGCCTGCGTACTTGCGTAGCTCCTGGAACGCCTATGGAGCACCGCTGGTTCTGAGGACAGAGCACTGGAAGAGGCCATGGAGGAAGAAGAAGAGGAGGGGGTGGAGGAGAGAGGTGTGTCACAACCAATAGTAGCATTTTGGAGGCGTGGTGGCGGAACAACCTCCAACACTACTGCACCTTGTCCTGCATCCTTCCCAGCTGCCAGAAGAGTGACCCAATGGGCCGTGAAAGACAGGTAATGTCCCTGTCCATGCCTGCTGGACCATGAGTCAGCGGTAACATGCACCTTACCGCTGACCGCCCTGTCCAGCGAGGCAAGGACATTGCCTTCCACATGCTGGTAGAGAGCCAGAATCGCCTTCCGTGAGAAAAAGTGGCGTTTGGGGACCTGCCACTGAGGAACCGCACATTGTACAAACTCACGGAAGGGGGCCGAGTCTACCAACTGAAAAGGCAGCAGTTGAAGTGCTAGCAATTTAGCCAAGCTAGAATTCAACCGCTGGGCATGTGGATGGCTGGGAGTGAACTTCTTTCGCCGGTCCAGCAGCTGGGGCAGGGACATTTGCCTGCTATAATCGGACGTGGGTGTACTGCTAGCAGAGTGCCCGGAAGCACTTGGCTGTGACACACCTAATTCTACACCTTCATTCCTCTCAGAGCAGGTTTCAGAGAGGACTGAAGGTCTAGAGGGGTTGGAGATGCCAGCTGAGGAGGAGCAAGGAGAGGTCCGCTTTGTTCTTTGGTGTGGGTCTTTGAGGTACGCTTGCCAACGAGCTGCATGGCAGGTCAACATATGTCTGGTCAAGCATGTGGTGCCCAAGCGGCTGATGTTTTGGCCATGCAAGATAAGCTTGAGACATATGTTGCAAATAGCAGCGGTGCGATCTGATGCACTCGTCTCAAAAAAGGCCCACACCAAAGAACTTTTGGAATAACGCGCAGAGGCAGCGCCCTGCACAGGCGGAGCTCTGCGGTGTGATTCAGTCTGGGTGTGCTGCCCCTAAGCTGGCCCCCGGAGGGCATCCTGCCTCGTTGGACATGTGCCTCCTCCTCCTCCTCCTCCTCTCTCCTACCAGGCCCCCACCGTGGAGTCAGTGCCCTCAGTGACGTGGAGTCAGTGCCCTCATCATCCCCTCCCTCTTCATCGCTGTAGCAAACCTGGCAGTATGCTGCAGCTTGTGGAACATGACTGCCAGATTGCTGTCCTTCTTGGGCATACCCTCTCTCTGCATCATCAGAGCCTACAAAGCACTGGGCATCCTCCTGGAGCATGTACCCAACACTGTGCTCAAAGAGTTCAGGAGACTCCTCAGGAGGACGTGGTGGGTCTAGGGAAGGAGTCACTGATGATGTCATTGAGACGAGGGAAGACGATGCATTGGCAGCTGCTTTGCTAGTACCCTGAGACTGGGTGAGAGAGGGTGAGGAGGATGAAGAGGGCTTGGTCATCCACTCTACCAAGTCGTTGGCATGTTGCGGCTCAACATGTCCAGCTGCCGAAAAGAAGGACAAGCGAGTCCCATGGCCACGTGCTGATGACGATGCACCGCGTCCACGACCAGCACTGTTGTCTCTAGACACAGAGCCTGCTTGCCCTCTTTTATCGGCTCGCGCCTGTCTGCCTCTCCTTGCTGGCCTTCCAGACATGGTAATGGCCTGAAGGGAGTTGGGTAAAACAGCAATTGGGTAGTGTATATTGTGCTGGAGGCACACAACACCCACTAACTCCTGCAGATGCCTTTATTATAGAACACCAGCAATAAAGGGTAGATAAAGGGGTATACTGTACTGGAGGCACACAACACCCACTAAGCCCTGCAGATGGCTCTATTAGAGAACAGCAATAAAGGGTAGATACAGGTGTATATTGTGCTGGAGGCACACAACACCCACTAACTCCTGCAGATGCCTTTATTATAGAACACCAGCAATAAAGTGTAGATAAAGGGGTATACTGTACTGGAGGCACACAACACCCACTAAGCCCTGCAGATGGCTCTATTAGAGAACAGCAATAAAGGGTAGATACAGGTGTATATTGTGCTGGAGGCACACAACACCCATTAACTCCTGCAGATGCCTTTATTATAGAACACCAGCAATAAAGGGTAAATACAGATGTATACTGTGCTGTGCTGGAGGCACACACAACTTCCAATAACTCCTGCAGATGGCAGATGGCTCAAATAGAGACGAGCTATGTAGGTGGATATCGTTGTGTACTGGATACAGAGCACGCAGACAGCACACACAAGCTCCTAACACTGACTGCAAGCTCTATTATAAAAGATAGATATATCGCTAGCTATATAGGTGAGGTGAATATAGCGGTGTATACTGCGGTCAGGGCACGCAGACAACAACCACTACAGAAGAGCAAGATTGAAAAATCGGCCGATAACGATCGGTGTATACTGTGTTGAAGGTACACAGAACACCCACTAACTGCTTCAGACGCCAACACACTACACAAGGCCGCCGCACTGGCAGCCTTATATAGTGTGGGGCGTGTACTACACAGCCTGAGCTATGATTGGCCACAGGCATCCTGCCTGTGGCCAATCATGGCTCTCCTCGCTGCCGGTGCTGTGATTGGCCAAGCATGCGGGGTCACAGTGCATGCTTGGCCAATCATGACGCAGTGCATTGTGGGCCGTGAGCGCCACACGAATTTGGCGCGAACGGCCCATAACGTTCGTAATTCGCAGAACGGGCGACCAGCCGATGTTCGACTCGAACGTATGTTTGACTCGAACGTATGTTCGACTCGAACACGAAGCTCATCCCTATCACAGAGTATTGCAGGGTATCACCGAGTATGGCTGTGTATTGCAGGTTATCACAGAGTATGGCTGATCATGGCCGAGTATGGCTGGGTATTGCAGAGTATCACCGGGTATGTCTGGGTATTGCACGGTATCACCGACTATGGTTGGGTATTGCAGGGTATCACTGAGTATGGCTGAGTATTGCAGGGTATCACCGAGTATGGCTGGGTATTGCAGAGTATGGCTGGGTATTGCAGGGTATCACCGAGTATTGCTGGGTATTGCTGGGTATGGCAATTTATGGCAGAGTATTGGCAGGATATTGCAGGCTATTGCAGAGTATTGCTGGGTATTGCAGAGTATTGCAGGGTATTGCAGATTACTGATGGGTATTGCAGAGTATTTGCAGGGAATTGCTGGGTATTGCAGAGTATTGGCAGGGCATTGCTGGGTATTGCAAAGTACTGGCAGGGCATTGCTGTGTATTGCAAAGTATTGGCAGGGCATTGCAGAGTATTGGCAGGGTATTGCAGACTATTGGCATGGAATTGCAGGGTTAATTGTTGGTGAGCAGAGCTGTGGGCACTGCAGATCCAGCCCACAGTGCTGCTGACACTGATCTTTCCCCTCCACTGTACTGATCGGAACAGAGAGGGGAGGGAGGAACCGGCGTCATAACATTTGTTTACAAGTGATTGTTCCGTAATTTGATGGAGCGATCACGTAGTAAACGGCCGTGATGAGCGGCCGTTTACCGTGATCCACGATGCGCCGGGTCCTGTGGACCCGGCAGTCATTGATGCTCTTGAGTGCATGCCCCAGGGGGTATGCAAGAGTGACATTCTGGGAGGATGTACTATACTAGTCCTCCCAGAGTTAAGGAACCGCCCTGTAGCCGTCATTCGGCTATGGGCCGGTTGTTAAGTGGTTAAAGTACAGATACTCCTCGTTTAACAAATTACCTGTATAACGACTACTTGAACTTACGACCAGCTCTCCCCACCTGAACAAAGCTCTGTATTGTACAGTACAGTATTGTCATTTGTGTTCTGTATTTATGCAAATTAAAACAACTTTATTTAGCTGGAATTTTGTATTTATACTTTTTTTTCAAAATACAGTACAGTACAGTAGTTACGAATGCTTAAAATATTGATTTCTTGTGACTCCTTGTTTAACAACCAATTAGTTTAACGACCTGGTCATGGGAACAGAACCTGGTCGTTAAGTGAGGAGTACCTTTAGATATAAATTCAATCACTAAAATCTTATGTTAACTTCATCATGTCATCATCATTATCGTACTTTTGGTACAATTTGCATGTTCTCCTTGTATTTGTGTGGGTTTCCTCTGGTTACTCCCGGGTCCTCCGATACTCCAAAGACATGATGGTAGGTTAATTGACTTCTATATAAATTGGTCTTAGTATGTGCATCTATACATGTGAGTTAGGGACTTTCGATTGTAATCTCCTTGAGGGCAGGGACTGATGTGAATGCTCAATATATATGCAAAGCGGCAGGAACGCTCGTGACATCACTGACTTATTATGATCACATGGGCCTACCGTATTTGGTCAATAACATGGTCCTAATACAGACACATGACCATATTTGATCAATGGCATTGCCCTTCTATGGACACATTACCATATTTGGTCAATGACATTGTCCTTATGGACACATGACCATATTTGGTCAAGGACATTGTCCTAATATGGATACATGACCATATTTGGTTAATGACATTGTCTTATTACAGCCACATGGCCATATTTGGTCAATGACATTGTCTTATTACAGACACATGACCATATTTGGTCAATGACATTGTCCTAATGCAACCACATGGCCATATTTGGTCAATGACATTGTCATTGATTGGGCACTGATTTGGCTGGAGTGACATCTTGCTCCTAGGTTCAGTCCAAACCAAACCTGTGCTCTTATTTGGCCTTATTTGGTTAAATTGTTTTATTACAGAGACACGCCCAAATTTGGTTAATGACATTGTCTTATTATAGACACATGACCATATTTGGTCAATTACATTGTCCTAATACATCCACATGGCCATATTTGGTCAGTGACATTGTCCAAATATGGCTGCTGCTGATTGGGCACTGATTTGGCTAGAGTGACATCTTGCTCCTGGGTTCAGTCCAAACCAAACCTGTGCTCTTTTTTGGCCTTATTTGGTTAATTACGTTGTTTTATTACAGAGACATGGCCATATTTGGTTAATGACATTGTCTTATTACAGCCACATAGCCATATTTGGTCAATGACATTGTCCAAATATAGATGCTGCTGATTGGGCACTAATTTGGCTGGAGTAACATCCTGCTCCTGGGTTCAGCCCAAACCTGTGCTCATACTGAATGGAGACTACAAGTAGCTGTACCACAGACTACACTATATGATCCACAGTTTACACCATCAGGAAACCAGTTTATGAGAAATGCCATGCAGCCAAGAGGGTAACTACATCCATAGCTGTCAATGCAGCTGCTATTGAGCCCCCAGTGGTGGCGGGGGCCCTGTCCATTTCTGAAATGGGCTTGTAGAAATGATAAATCAAGGATTAGGAACCATGAACATTTCCATGCATTGATTACACATTGATCTACCCATCCAAACTGATTTTTTTTTCGGCTTTCCTTGAAGAAGTTCCTCTCTTTTGACACCCAGCACAAATTAAACATATTAATGACTCTTGAGGAGGAAACTGAAACTTTGAAAAGATCTGTCAGCACCTGCAGACTATAGAGTTTTCATATTTAGGACTGCCTAGATACAACTTGTTGTAGTGTTCAGTTACAGTGACCCCCAGTGTTATGGCCCATACACACGGTCGGACATTCCGACCACAAAATCCATCGGATTTTTTCCAAATGATTTTGCCCAAACTTGTCTTGCATACACACGGTTGCACAAAGTTGATGGAATTTCCGATCGTTCTGAACGAGGTGACGTCAAACACATACGTCGGGACTATAAACGGGCCAGTAGCCAATAGCTTAGGTCTCTTAGTTTATTCTGAGCATGCATGGCACTTTGTCAGTCGGAATTGTCTACACACGATCTGAATTTATACAATCGTATTTTATTGTTGGAAAATTTTAGATTCTGCTCTCAAACTTGTGCGTCGGAAAATCAGACGGAAAAAGTCAGATGGAGCCCACACACGGTGTCGGATTTTCTGACAACATGATCCGATCGCACATTTTCCGTCGGAAAATCCGACCGTGTGCATGGGGCATTAAAGGATAAAAAAGTGGGTGTAAATAGGATTTCATTATAAGCCACCAACTTCAGACCTTAAGGCTGAGTTCACACTGGAACACGCAGCGGCTCACAGCAGGCTGAATTCGTACCTGATACAGACCAAAAGATGCATAGGACTCCTGTGCAATTCGCACCAGAGCTGCTACGGAGATGTGTGAACCGGCTCCATAGAGAAGCAGTCACAATTTCTTGCTATATGAATAGGGGAAACCCGCCTACAATTTGCAATAGTGTGAACCTAGCCTAAACGTTTAAACAAGGGAGCACTATAGGCCATCTATCAATAATGGGGGCCCCATCAACACTTTTCTAGGAGGCCCTACAACTTGTTGTACAGTAGTGTTCAGTTACAGTGACTCCCCAACTCCCCAGCGTGAAGGCTATAAAGACGGGTGTAAATAGGATTACATTATAAGCCAACAAGTTTGGGCCTAACTTTTTGAAACAAGAATGCACTAAAGTCTGTCCATCAATGATTGATCAAAATTTTTCTAGGCGGTCCCATGGTTTCTAGTTATTTCTCTACATGCAGCCATTGACAGCTTGCATGTAGATATAAGTGGCTTCAACGAGGATACAGAAGGTCAGCAAATGTGAGAAGCAAAAAAGAATGAAAAAGGGGCCAGTAACAGCACTTCCAGTTGCAGCCTGACAATGCTAAGCCACCAATTAGAAGTAAAACTGTAAACTTGCCATGTGCATTCTTTCAGCTGGCTATTCAGGTGTGTCAAATAAGCAGTCCAACTGCCAATAACGGAAGCTCATGCAGCAGGATGAAAATGCTGCTGCTAATTGCAATGCAGTGGCTTTGCACTGTCAACCTGCAACAGGAAGTGTTGTTACTGGCAGGATCCCCAGGTAAGAGTACAACACGTATACAGTGAGACATAATGCTTAACTTACTGAAAAATACTACGGAGTGTGTTTATAAAAAAATTGCATAGCTGCTCATCCATCAAAACTGCATTTAAATTCATTCTGTACAAATGGAGAAAAATCTGACCATATTCTCTGCAGGTCAAAAAATAAATAAAATAAATAAACAAAATAATTATGATTGAGGTTAATACTGCATTATGGCCACTAGATAGAGCCAAGGAGCATACTAATTTCCTACAATGCTCAGCGCCATCCAGTGGCCATTATGCAGTATTTTCCATCATTCACACTTTTTTTTCCAATGAATAATGTTAATTCTGCAGAGAATATACCCTATGAATATTCAATTTTATCCTATTTGCACAGAAAGAATTTACTTGCATTTTCGATGAACAGCTATGCCAAATTTTTATCACATTCACTCCAGATTGTTTTTCAGAGGGTATTTGACAGGCCGTGAGGAGGCAATATGTTGCTTTCACACCGCCTGATTTAACCCTCAAAATACAGGCTAGAGATGTGCCTTACAAAAAATATATATATATATATATTTTGGATTCATTCATTTAATAATTTCCTTTTGCCATATTCGTTATGTTAGAATAATTCATTTTCAGAATTTGTTTCCTATATTCATTTTTCCAAACTGCTTCGTATTTTTGAATGTTATTTTCGGAAGATTTGAATTCATTAGTTATGTTGTTAACTTTATTTTGGATGCTTCAAACGTCAAGGCTCTGTTCACACTACTGGGCTGCCAAGGTCAAGGGGCTTCCAGTGCGACTTCAATGCGATTTTGGCTTTGGCTAATCAGAACAATACAAAGTGTGGCACAAAATATTGAACTTACAAAAACTTCTGAAGTCCCAAACGAATGAAATGAATGAATACAAATACTTTTTTTTCCGTTATAATTTATTTTGGGTTTGTTAAAATTCGTTACTGCTGTGATTCGGAGATTTGGATGCATCCGAATCTTTGAATAACAAAAATTTTTATCCGAATTTTGATTTGTAACAAAACAAATTGTACATGTCTAATGCTGAACCACAGCCACTTTCCTCTGTACAGCCATGAGTGGCTGCATGGTATTATTCAGGTGGGTGTCTGGGGGGGTAATAAATCCTTGGCTGAACCATTTGATTTTGCTACCCCCTAATTCTTGTGTGAACAAGCCCTATTTTTTTTCCAAATGTTTGGATAGTGAAGGATTCACTTTAAATGGCTTGAATCCAACAAAGTGGGAAAGGTGCACCATCAAATATGGCCAATGTGCTCTATACAGTGCTGCAGAAATAGTGTTAGAGCATTATATCAATGTGTCAACTCAACATATCAGCTCATTAATTTGTTACAAGTGAGGAAACCCTTTTACAAATTTTGATCTATATTGAAAAAACTAAACTCCAATCCTGATAGCTTTAAGGGACTTCTGACGGGCCAACTCAAATTTTCCTAATGAATGTTCCCAGCTTGGGAAACGGGAAAACATAATAAGATGCGGCCTAGCGCGTAAAATTCTGTCTTTGACAGAAACGGAAATTTCAGCCAAGAATTCAGTCACATAACACAAAGTGACTCCCTTTCTAGTATCTTTAGTAAACCATTACTTTTTTAATTATTATCAACCTTGTTCCAGCGTGATAAATTGCTAATTACTTAATACCCTAATCAGCGCTCATTCTTTGCACAGATAAACTGTGACAGCGCCATTAATTTAAATAGTAATTTCACTTAATAGCCAGAACGGCACAGCAGATTTTTATGCAGCATTTTCTGAAGACTGCATCCATCACGGAGGAAATTCTGACATAAAGATGTCTGACGTGCACTAACTCACTTAGGAGGAGCAGATGTTGCCGGGCGCGCTTTGCTCGTTATTCCCAGAGTGCATCACTTCAGCATGAATGAGCTGCAAATGCAGGGGTAGACAATCTTGTGAAGCTGCATGTTGTAGCCTCTGACCCCCAACTAATTTATCTCAGGCTCCCTAGCACTTGACTTTTTGATCTTCTGCATTCGAGGCAGAGATTGCGCCCCACTGCTACAGAAAAACAAACAAAACAAAATCAAGAGCAGATTCTACCTGCCATGCAAAATTGAGTTGGACAGTAATTATTTCTCTATCTAGAATTTTTATTTGACCCATTCTGCACTCACATGGGTGTAAATAAATGATGTGCTTCCTTCAGCCACTGTTTGGCCCATCTCACCGGCTGTAGAATCACCAAGGTGTCACTGTAGCCAAACAGACCTAGCTCCCTTGCTGGTGAAAACAAAGAATATCACTAGATAAAGAGGGAGCAGTAACAGAAAATAATCTGGGAAAGGGATCACTGCTCCAGGTGGATGTGTGGAAATGGCACTCTCCTCAAGGTGGAAGCATCAGTTGCAGGCTAAGCATATAGCAATTAGAAGAGGGAAGGTCTGGACAGCCTCACTCCAATAAAAACGCTTTTATTGTGCAAAATAACATAAGTACAAACCACAGCAGGATACAGGATAAAAAAAAGCTTTTTTTTATCCTGTACCATGTTGTGGTTTGTACTTTTGTTATTTTGCACAATAAAGGTTGTATTTATTGGAGTGCGGCTGTCCAGACTTTCCCTCTTCTAACAGAACATAATCTCACGGCTTTGGCCAGTATGGTAGTGACACTATAGAAGAAGGTGAGAGTGACTATGTTGCTGGTGAGTTGTTCACAGCAGGGATGAGTTGGGTTGGGTCTAAACTTGGTGCAAACCCAGTTCAGCAGAACGTATGGGAAGCTATCACATGATTGCATCCCTGCTGCCCCAATCAACAAAGTATGGGGGGAATGGTCCTACTAGACTGAGACACATCCAACTTGAAAATGTGCGTGAACAAAGGGAGTCAATCATCAAATGATCAGCTCAAAAGTCAATGTATCCTTTATTCTTAACAGTAAAGTCACAACCAGTGGAGAGAGGGTATCCAATACGCTACAGAGGCCAAAGAATATCCCCTATATTAGGGCTCAGACTTGGTTGCTAGAGATCCAATATTCCTTGAAAGGAAACGTGGATGGATGTGTAAAGCTCAATGGATGTAAAGTATTGTTGCTAGGGATTCTTTGGCTACCCTCTCTGCACTGGTTGTGACTTTACTGTCAAGAATAAAATATATATGGACTTTCACACTGATCATTTGGTGCTTGGTTCCTTTTGTTCACCCTTATATGGTCACATGGCTATATTAGATCAATGACAATAAATGCCCCGGCTACAGCTGATTGGATTGACGAGGATGCGATTATGTGAGCTTCCCAAAGGTTCTTTCTTAAAACATCACAGCACCCAGCCTCAGTACTCCTCTCATCAGCCCTGATTAGGCAGCTGGGTGGAGTTATTTAAATGTCAAAATGTCTTGATGGGGAAACATCAGTCTAGGGTGTGGGCATTCCTAGGTAGGCTGTATCGTATGCAGACCTTTCTAGGTCTTTAAGAAAGTTGTGGAAATCAATCAAAAATGGTTTTCAACTGGCATTTTGGTGGCTTAAATTTTCACCACAATTGGTGATTGTTAGAATCCAGAATGGAAGTGAAGTTTATAGTACTGTACAGTAATCCACTTACATTTAGGCAGGTGGATTACTGGCCGCCCACAACTCTGGGTCGTCGGGCAGATGGCAACTCTGGGCTGGCTGGCGGGAACTTTGCCTCTTTACTTGCTGCCTCTTCCCTGGCAACAACTCCGGGCAGCAGTTCTGCCTTTTCCAGGCCATACAGAATTCCCGTACTTCAGGTTTCCATTTTTGTAAGGCCTCCTTTTTCCTCTTCTCTCCGCCCATACAGTTCTTTACTGTAGTGGGGGGGGGGGGGGGGTCAGGGCCTATAGGGGGGGTCAGGAAGTGAAGTTTATAGTACTGTACAGTAATCCACTTACGTTTAGGCAGGTGGATTACTGGCGGCCGGCAACTCTGGTCCGACAGGCAGATAGCAACTCTGGGTCGGCGTGCAGACGGAAACTCTGGGTCGGCGTGCGGATGGCAACTCTGGGCTGGCTGACAGGAACTTTGCCTCTTTACTTGCTACCTCTTCACTGGGGATAACTCTGGGCAGCAGCTCTGCCTTTTCCAGGCCATACGGAATGTCCGTACTTGCGAGGCACTTTACGGGTATGTCCGTACTTACGAGTGTACGTAAAGTGAGTGTATGTAAAATAGGGTATGTCTGTATTATGCACTTGTCTGTATGCATTACATGTGTCCACTATATATCACACTGAATGCTGTTTTATATGATACTTGTAACTATAGTACATATTATCTGCATTAAATGTGCATGAATCCTATGGTGCACTAGTCCTGTTGCTCTATGATCATATGTAGTGTGGTAGCACAAACCTGACTGACACAGAGTTTACCATTTATCTTTCCATGAACACAACGAGTAAGGTATTATATTTATGTAGTTAAAGAGTATGCCAAGCCAAAACCTGGCTAGTCCTGTCACTCTATTATTAAATGTAATTTAATTGGGGGTAGTGATTGAACCCCTATGTAGGGACCCTCATCAACCTCACCTACAATGCTAGACTATTGGCCCTGCATTGTACATGATGACATCAAAGTGCAGCCAGAGCTCCAGAGATTGGGCTTTAAGGGTCCAGTTGCATAGTGCACTGGAAGTCTGCCAGAACAAGAAATAAGGAAAGTATTACATCTCATTCCTCTACCCCTAGATTTAACAAGCATCATCCTCCTCACTCTCAATGACGTCCAAGATCTGGGAGGGACATATGGATAATCTAGACCCCCACTCCAGAGTAACTTTTCTCTGCACTTCCCGCTGGAACCTGGAATACCTGGGCAGTTCCTTGGGCCTCCCTTTTCCTGGCAGGACACATGCTTCGTGGGATCTCACAACCCACTGCCTGTATACAGGTGCTCTGGGTGGTGGAAGGTCTGTGTAAAAAGAGCTGTCTGCTGCTGACAAGGGCTCCTGCAGCTTCTACATGGGAGCGGCTTGCATTTCAGGGACTTCTGGCTCCTGCATTGCAGTACTTACAGTCATCGTGTCCCCGACCAGGCCGCAGGCCATGACAGGCTCTTTTCCCTTATGTCCTCTTTCTTCGTGGGGGAGTCACCAGACCTCGACTACACTCCACCTTTAGGGGATGACTCCAGGCCCTCTCCTGCCTTCTGGGAATTCCACGGCTGCACTAGACACAGTCCTGTGTGCAGGTCCACATTGTAGTACTGTGGATCCTGCTGGCTGGATGCGAGCCGAAAAAGCGGTTCACCGCAATGGCCACACCGGATCCATGCTCTGACCACCGCAGTCGATATCCGGCACTCTGGACATAGCAGGCATTGTCGGTCCATCCCTGCAATCATCCTGAGACCAGTGTCCACTCCTGCCATGCAGACAACCAGGCACCCGCAGGCTGACCCCGATCACACGGGGCAAGAGTAGACACTTCCAGGCACACTTCACTGTTAAAAGCAGGAGTTTGAATCATAAGTTCAAGATGTCCAGCATTAGCAGAACACTGGACATATTTGTAATCCAAGGATAGGCATCAAGTAATAGCAGAACCCTGGATGCATTTGTAATCCACTGGTGCAGTTACCCGGCATGGTTGCCATGGGTGATAGCACATGATGAACAGTTCCTGTATTGCAGGATTAGCACAAGTATCCATCCCAGCACTGATTGGGGCAACTGGGTAAGCAGGTAGCAATAATTGGCAATGATTCCCTCTGGTTGCTATGGGTGATGGTACTCGTTACTGTAGTACTGAGCAGGCAGAGTACATAACACCTTCCCCTGGGTTCAGTTCCTCAATGGTGGTGGAACAAAACACAGTTCCCCGGCTCGCTCAACTTTAGTTGCTTGGGGCAATGGCTGGCAGGTTAACCGTGAACAGGTGATCCTGTATGAGCCACCAAATGTATGTAATGTATAGGGGCTGCTGAATGTTGTGGCCCACCTGTCACCCTGCCCAGCCCGGCATTCCTTTCCCAGACACTCCAAGACAATAAACAGTCCATGAGCTTTGTTTTTTTTTTTTGTTTTATTGAAGGAATAGAACTTGGATGGGTAAAGGAATATATGAGATGCCCAGTGAATTTCAGAATAATCAGTTGGTGAATTGTAGAACAATCAATTGGAACAAACTATGTACACTCCCTGTACATATTACTACTTCAGTCTCCTCCAGCACTTATTTGCTTGTAGACTATTTCTCTTTCTTCCTCCTGCACAATTCTTAATCCTCAGGATCAGCTAGCACAAAAAATGGTTAGGCCTGACTTTTACTCAGCCAGACCTTAGCAACCACCCTTTGCAGGCAAGGACCCCAGGCCCCTATGGTGTAGCAGGAAAATAGGAAGTTCTGGTGCTAACTGTCCTATCTTTGGTTATTAAGCCCAGTAACCCATCTTCAGGTCCTGCCAGCCCCTCCTGGCTGCAGCTGCCCTTGACAACACAGTCCACTTAACTGGCTCTGCACCCATCCCAGAGTGCATGCTCCCAGTCCTCTCAGGCATGCCTCCCAAGTCCTTCCGACTGTGCATGTGCACTCACCAGCCCTCATGCCCATGACCAGTTGTTCCTCTCCTTGAAGAATTGCCCAGCATTGCTAGCTCCTGCTGTGTTCTTTGCTTCTCCTGTGCCTCCTGTCCAGAACCTTCACACTTTCCTGAAAGGCTCTATCCACACCCGAGCCCTGGGCCAAATGTCACCCCCCCCCCCCCCCACCAGACTGGGGAGCTCCCTCAAAGGCACCAACAGCCTAGCACTCCATCTTCAAGCTCTGAACAACTCCAACGACTCTTCCTCAGCTGGGCTAACCATGGGTATTTAAGGAGGCCTGCCCCCTGCCAATCCAGTTTGGGGATTGGTCAGGGCTCCTTAGAACACCCCAGGCAGCCCCACCGCTCCTCTCCTCTCCTTCTAGAAGACACTAGAAAGAAGAGGGAAGTCTTAGTGATGCTGCCTGTGAGTCACTAGCTGCTGCTCTGAGCCACTTTCAGCCCAAATCAAAACAAAAATGCCTGGCTGCTAGCCAGGCCTGCCTAAATTTACCTTACCTATCACACTAACAAAAACCTATCCTAGCACCCATCTAAGTAGAGGGTGCTACAGCTGTATTTTACTGTCCAGGCTAGTACGAACCTAAACCAAAGGGTGATGGAAAAACAGGAGGGAAATGAGGTCCCATAAAATCAAAGTTATATATATCACTACTGATGAAAGGGTTTCCAATTTTGTAAGGCCTAATTTTTCCTCTTCTATCCGTTTGTACAGTTCTTTACTGTAGTTGGCCTATAGTGGGGGGTGTCAGGAAGTGAAGTTAATAGTACTGTACAGTAATCCACTTACTGTGTTACTAATCGCCCGGCGGACTTCCGTGTTTACTGTGTAAAAGAACTTTGACCTATGATAACACATCCATCATGGGGTACAGGACAGCCAATTGAGACATTACAGCACATGGACACTTGGATATTCCCCCTAACCTATAAATACACCCGATCCGGCGGCCATTTTACATTCTTTCTTCTGTCACTATAGGGAGAGGTTGCTGTGTGGAGCAGGGAGAGATTACAGTGACCCAAATCGCTAGCTATTTGGTACACAAAAGTTCTTTTCAGGACTGGTATAGGTGTTAGGTGTAGTTCAGGATAGGCAGTGCTGTGCTAGTGATTGTTGCAGCAGTCTGAGTGTCTTTTGTCAGTTTAGAGAAAGGGACAGGACGGTGTGTGCTGCAGGGAGAGTCAGTTTAATCATTAGCTGTTACTATCAAGTCCACAAAAGTGCTATTCCAGTAACCAGTTATTGTTCCAGCAGCCTCTGTTTTGTCAGTTTATATAGGGACAGGCAGGAAGCAGTGTGTCAGGCAGTGAGGGTCAGTTTAATCAGTAGCTGTTACTATTAGTTCCACAAAGGTTCTTTTCAGGACTGGTATCAGTGGTATGGTAATAGGCTTGTACACGTATAATATTCTTTCTTCCAAATATAGAAAGAATATTATACTTGACTGCTGCCCTTCTGCTGCAGTCTGCTAATCATTCACAACTCACTTGTTCCACAAAGCTCTTTATCAGGACTGGTAACTTGGTCTGTCTAGGGTGCTACAGTACATAGGGTTGAGTGAGGTACAGTCTGCTATTCTATAAGGACTGGTATTGGTCCACAATACATAGGGTTGAGGTGTACTACTGCTGACCGCTGCCCTATACTGCAGCAGTCCTTCATCGGTATAGGGACTGACGTACAGTCTGCTAATCACTCACACACAACCTACTTGGTCCACAAAAGTCCATATAAGGACTGGTAAGGTTTAGGGTGCTACAGTACATAGGGTTGAGTGAGGTACAGTCTGCTATTCTATAAGGACTGGTATCGGTCCACAATACATAGGGTTGAGGTGCACTACTGCTGACCGCTGCCCTATACTGCAGCAGTCCTTCATTGGTATAGGGACTGACGTACAGTCTGCTAATCACTCACACACAACCTACTTGGTCCACAAAGCTCCTTATAAGGACTGGTAACTTGGTCTGTCTAGGGTGCTACAGTACATAGGGTTGAGTGAGGTACAGTCTGCTATTCTATAAGGACTGGTATCGGTCCACAATACATAGGGTTGAGGTGCACTACTGCTGACCGCTGCCCTATACTGCAGCATTCCTTCATCGGTATAGGGACTGACGTACAGTCTGCTAATCACTTACACACAACCTACTTGATCCACAAAGCTCCTTATAAGGACTGGTAACTTGGTCTGTCTAGGGTGCTACAGTACATAGGGTTGAGTGAGGTACAGTCTGCTATTCTATAAGGACTGGTATCGGTCCACAATATATAGGGTTGAGGTGCACTACTGCTGACCGCTGCCCTATACTGCAGCAGTCCTTCATCAGTATAGGAACTGAGAGTTTTGTCACAGGGTCATTTAAAAAATGACAGGCAGAGGAAGAGGCAGGCCCTTCTGCAGGGGTGGTAGGGGTAGGGCAGGAGCAACAGGCTTGAGCCAAAGTGGGAAGTTGCAGAAGGTGCGTTCAATTACTTTAAAGGATGCACCAGACTTGGTTGAATGGCTCGCTCAGCCTTACTCTTCTGCACCCTCCTCATCCTCTCGATCTGCACCCTCTTCTTCACTCTCTGCTATGTGCACCCCCAAAGACACTACCACCAACAACACCACCACCACCACCACCACATACCTTCCGCTTGAGTCACAGGAATTATCTTCCGATCCATATCAAGAGGACATTTCTAATGTGCAGCCACTCTTGGAATTGGATCAGGAAGAGGAGGTAGCAACAACCGCTACTCAGCAGTCTGACGACAGTACCCAGATCAGCCCAAGGAGGAGGTTGGTCCCCGGTGTTGCTGCCTACTCCGAGATCTCTACTTATAGCGGTGGGGAAGGTGACGTTGATGATGACGTGTCTAGTGATGTCACGTGGGTGTCCACAAGAGAGGAAGAGGAGGGGAGTTCAGAGGGAGATATGGACCAGCAGATAGGGAGGAGAAGCAGGAATAACTTACATTGCACAGGAGGGACAAAGCAGACTGCAAATGTATCAGGAGCGAGTCATCGACCATGTACGGTCACATCTCGCGCTCACAGGACACCGGCACATGGCTCAGCAGTGTGGGCTTTTTTTAACGTGTCCGCTGCTGACAATAGCATTGCCATCTGCAATCTTTGCAGTCAACGCATTAGTCGCGGTAAGCCCAACACTCACCTAGGGACGACCGCCTTAAGAAGGCACATGGGCAGCCATCACCGAGCCGAGTGGGAGCAACGGAACACACAAAGCCACACTGCAGGCTCTCACCGTCCAGCCTCGTCTTCTACTTCTCCTTCTCCTCTCTCTTCACAATTGTCCTCCACTCCACCTTCCATCACGCCAAGCTCACGTTTTTCTGCAAAAAGGCAGGCTTCCGTGGGCCTAATGCTCGAGCGTAAAAAAATGATGACGCCGGATAACCCTCTTGCCCAACGGTTGACGGCTGGCTTGTCAGAACTCATAGCCTGCCAACTACTGCCATATAAACTGGTGGACTCGGAGGCCTTTCGCAAATTTGTGGCCATTGGAACACCACAATGGAAGGTCCCAGGAAGGAAGTATTTCTCAGAGAAGGGCATCCCAGAGCTATATGGCCATGTTCAGCGGCAAGTGAATGTATCTCTGGCACACAGTGTCGGTGCCAAGATACATTTGACCACAGACACGTGGTCTAGCAAAGACGGGCAGGGAAGGTATATCACTTTTACTGCCCACTGGGTGAACCTTCTGACAGCCGTCAAGCATGTAACCCGTGGCACCCATGATGATTTGGTTTTACCGCCATGGATTGCATGCAGGCCTGACTCTTCTTCTTCTCCTCCTCCTCCTACTCCATCCTCCTCCCTCTCCTCCTCAGCTGACTCCTCCTTTTCCGCTGCTAGCGTCTCTTCCGCTGCGCCGCCCAAGCTCCCCAGAACCTATTCGACATGCCTGGTGAGACGTTGCCATGCCGTGCTGCGTCTGTTGTGCCTGGAAGCCAAGAGCCACACTGGCCCGGCACTCCTTTCAGCTTTGCGTTCACAGGCAGATCAGTGGCTAACACCGCTCAGTTTGACAGTTGGTAAAGTGGTGTGTGACAACGGTGCCAATCTGCTTAGCGCATTGAAACAGGGCAAAATCACGCACGTGCCATGCATGGCACACGTCTTAAACGTGGTCGTGCAGCGATTCGTTGTCAAATACCCTGGGGTCCAGGACATCTTGCGGCAGGCAAGGAAAATCTCGGCCCATTTCAGAAGATCTTACACGGCCATGGCTCGCCTTGCTGACATTCAGTGGCGACACAATCTGCCGGTCAGACGTCTTATTTGCGATTGCCCGACGCGATGGAACTCAACCTTCTATATGCTTGATAGGCTGCTCCAGCAGAAAGGTGCAGTTAACGTCTACCTGTATGAACTCTGCGGCAGAACCGGTTCTGGGGAGCTGGGTTTTTTTTCACCGCGCCAGTGGCTGCTCATGCGCGACACATGCAGACTTCTGCGCCCATTTGAGGAGATCACCAAACTGGTCAGTCGCAGCCATGGCGCCATCAGTGACATGGTACCTTATGCCTTCTTTATGGAGCGTGCATTGCGTCGTGTCATTGATCAAGCTGTGGAGGAGCAGGAGCGGAAAGATGAGGAAGTCGCAATGCTGGATGAATTCCCAGGGGGGGCTACTCTATCTGAGACAAGTCAACAACAGGAGTCTGAAGAGGAGTCAGAGGAGGATGGTGCCGGGGCGGATGAGGAGGAGCAAGAAGAGCATGCTTTAAACCTTTCTGGGATCCCTGTTGTGCGTGGATGGGGAGAGGAGAATGAAGAGGACGACATTATCCTGGATGATGAGCAGGAGCCAGGCCACCACACCGCTTCCAGTTTAGTGCAAATGGGGGCCTTCATGCTCCAGTGTTTTAATAGGGACCCCTGTATAAAAAGCATAAGGGTCAAGGACCAGTACTGGGTGGCAACGTACTTAGACCCCCGGTACAAACACAAAATGGCGGAAATGTTACCGCTGTCGCAGAGGGCTGTCAGAATGCAGAACTTCCAGGCCTTGCTTCGAGAAATGCTGCATTCTGCTTTTGCGTGCGCTGGCAGAGGAGCAATTCCCACTCCCAGAGAAGGAGTTGCGGGTACCAATCCAACAGCGCCTGCAAGAAGAGGCCGGTTTGAAGATGTGTTGGTGACTTCGGATATAAGGTCATTCTTTCAGCCGACCCATCGACAGGTGTCATCCGGATCCAGCATCAGGGAACGCCTAGACCACCAGGTGTCCGACTACATTGGGTTAACGGCCGATGTGGACGCTCTGAGGAGTGATGAACCCCTGGACTACTGGGTGGGCAGGCTTGACCTCTGGCCAGAGCTTGCCCAATTTGCAATAGAACTGTTGGCTTGCCCCTCATCCAGTGTCCTGTCCGAAGGGACGTTCAGCGCAGCAGGGGGGATTGTGACCGATAAGCGTACTCGCCTAGCTCACGACAGTGTTAACTACCTCACATTTCTAAAAATGAATGAGGCATGGATCTCGGAGGAATTCAACACATGTGACCAGTAGACCATGTATATGTCTATAAACAATTTTTTTAATAGAGCACAGAGACCTTCTTTCTTAATTTGGCTCACTTCCTTGTCCAAAAAAAGCACACCGTACTATATGCCCGTACCCTCCTCTTTGAAGAGGTTGAGCGGTGTCATATTTCTACTGGGGCTGCTTATTATGAGGGGCTCCCACCATCCCTGTGCTGTGCTGACATCCTCCTGGGGCTGTACCTCTGCTGTGCATATTATGAGGGGATCCCACCATCCCTGTGCTGTGCTGACTTCCTCCTGGGGCTGTACCTCTGCTGTGCATATTTTGAGGTGCTCCCACCATCCCTGTGCTATGCTCATTATGAGGGGCTCCCACCATCCCTGTGCTGTGCTGACTTCCTCCTAGGGCTGTACCTCTGCTGTGCATATTTTGAGGTGCTCCCACCATCCCTGTGCTATGCTCATTATGAGGGGCTCCCACCATCCCTGTGCTGTGCTGACTTACTCCTGGGGCTGCTTATTATGAGGGGCTCCCACCTTCCCTGTGCTATGCTCATTATAAGGGGCTCCCACCATCCCTGTGCTATGCTGACTTCCTCCTGGGGCTGCTTACGGTGCAGGTGTCAGTGCTGTATATCACGGTGCTGATGTCAGTGCTCTCTGTCACGGTGTTGCTGTCAGTGCTGTATATCACGGTGCTGGTGTGAGTGCTTTATGTCACGCTGCTGATGTCAGTGCTCTCTATCACGGTGCTGCTGTCAGTGCTGCATATCACGGTACTGGTGTGAGTGCTTTATGTCACGCTGCTGATGTCAGTGCTCTCTATCACGGTGCTGCTGTCAGTGCTGTATATCACGGTGCTGGTGTGAGTGCTTTATGTCACGGTGCTGATGTCAGTGCTCTCTATCACGGTGCTGCTGTGAGTGCTGTATATCATGGTGCTGGTGTGAGTGCTTTATGTCACGCTGCTGATGTCAGTGCTCTCTATCACGGTGCTGTTGTCAGATGACTCTATCACGGTGCAGGTGTCATTGCTGTATGTCACGCTGCTGATGTCAGTGCTCTCTATCACGGTGCTGGTGTCAGATGACTCTATCACGGTGCAGGTGTCATTGCTGTATGTCACGCTGCTGGTGATCATCTCCTGCACCCTCTTCTTTGCCTACCCTGGTCCCTGACCTTCCCTCTCCTCCATTGCCTTCATGCACTCCACAGTCCTGAATTGTCACAACAATTTCCCATATAAAAAAAGAATGCTTGTAGTTGTCGATCCCAGATTCACCTCATACATGTGTTATGTCATTGGCCATGTGGTGGGACTATGTTTGCACAGCTATTAATTATTTTGTGGCTGCAAATTTGACCTGTAGGTTTGCGAAGTTCGCCTCCCATTGAAGTCAATAGGGCCCGCCGCGAACGTTCCGGTTCGCGAACTATCGGCCGCGGCCCGTCGGAAGTTCGTACATCACTACTTGCAACTATAGTACATATTATCTGCATTAAATGTGCATGAATCCTATGGTGGACTAATCCTGTTGCTCTATTATTACATGCAGTGTGGTAGCATAAACCTGAATAACACAGACTTTACTATTTACCTGTTATGAACACAATGAGTAAGATATTATATTTATGTAGTTAAAGGGTATGCCAAGCCCAAACCTGGCTAGTCTGTTATTACATGTAATTTATTTGGGGGTAGGGATTGAACTCCTATGTAGGGACCCTCATCAACCTCACCTACAGTGCTAGACTATTGGCCCTGCATTGTACATGATGATGTCAAAGTACAGCCAGAGCTCCAGAGATTGGGCTTTAAGGGTCCAGTTGCATAGTGCACTGGAAGCCTGCCAGAACAAGAAATCAGGAAAGTATTATGTCTTATTCCGCTACCCCTAGATTTAACATGCATTTAAAGACTACAATACTGGGCACTTTCACCCCCTTCCTTCCCAGGCCAATTTTCAGCTTTCAGTGCTCTTGCACTTTCAATAAGAATTAAGTGGTCATGCAACACTGTACCAAAATTAAATTTTGATAATTTTGTTAACACAAATAGAGCTTTCTTTTGGTGGTATTTATTCACAAATCAATTTTACGTTTTTTGCAATATAAGCGAAAGAAAGAGAGGAAATTTTGATAAAAAATTATATTTCTACTTTTTGTTTTAAAATAAATTCAATAAAATCGAATTTAGTCATAAATTTAAGCCAAAATGTATTCTGCTACATGTCTTTGGTAAAAAAATTCCGTTAAGTGTATAATAATTGGTTTTCGGGATCAGAGACATATGTACGCAGGGCTTTTTTTCTCAGAGAATAGTTGCAGGTACTCCCTTCTTCCAAGTCACCCCTTGTCTCCGTCTCCTACCCACCTCTGAGCACCATCCCTTGGAATCACATTGTCCCAAGTCATTTGTATAGAATGTGTTAATGATAACAATAAAATAGACCCTGTGCAGCCAGCAACAGACCCCCCTCCCCCAGCAGCAATAGACCCCCACCAGCAGCAATAGATTCCTTCAGCAGCCAGCATCAATAGACCCCTCCCTCAACAGTAGATCATTCCCAGCAACAATTGACCCTCTCAGAAGCAATAGATCCCCCACTGGCTGCAATAGACACCCCTGCAAGAAAAGATCCCAAAGCAGCCAGCAACAGTAGACATCCCATCACTCCTTGCCATTACATACATTCAATGCTGGAGGTGCCGGAATTGCATTCCCCCACGTTCCCGCTGAAAAAAAGCCCTGTATGTACGCAATGATCACTGACATAAGTGTGCAGATGATCACTGACATAAGTGTGCAGATGATCACTGACATAAGTGTGCGGATGATCACGGACATATGTGTGCGGATGATCTTGGACATATGTGTGCGGATGATCACGGACATATGTGTGCGGATGATCACGGACATATGTGTGCGGATGATCACGGACATATGTGTGCGGATGATCACGGACATATGTGTGCAGATGATCATTGGGACGCATGAGTTTAGTGTTACATATGTAGGAACAGGTGTTTTTACTGTGAGGGGACAGTGTTTTGGGGACACTGTGTGTGTTTACATTGTGTGGGGACACTAGGCCGGTGATCAGTGTGTAAAAAGCTGTAAAAACAGCTGGCTGCAGCGATCCGCTCTCCTCTCCTCACTGACAACTCTCGCGTGAGGAGAGGAGAGCCAATCGCCTAGCAACCAGCTCTCTGTTCACATCACATGATGGCTCTGATTGGAAACAGCCATCATGTGATCAGGATGGCCAATCCTCCTGCCGATCGAAGATGCGCCATGTCAGGGTGACATGAACGTCCACTCAGAAAGAGGAGGCGCCCACCTGGCCGTATATGTGCAGTGGGAAGTGGTTAAAGTGATGATAAAGCCTTTTTTTTTTTGTTTACAAATAACAAACATGTTATACTAATCTGCTCTGTGCAGTGGTTTTGCACAGAGAAGCCCAGATCCTACCCTTCTTGGGTCCCTTGCCGGCGCTCCTGGCCCCTCCCTACTGTCGAGTACAGCAAGCAGCCTGCTATGGGGGCACCTGAGCTGCTCTGTGTGTCCATTCAGCCACAGAGCTGCAACTCGGGATGCCCCCTCTCTCTCCTCATTGGCTTACTGACTTTGACAGCAAAGGGAATGGTACCCGCTGTGGGTCTCAGCCAATCAGAATGGAGAGTCCTGAACAGCCGACTCTCTCGCAACACTGCTGGATCGCGATGGGTGAGTATGATGGGGGCTGAGGGGGGCTGCTGCATACAGAAGTTTTTTTTTTTTTTTTATCTTAATGCACAGAATGTATTACGATAAAAAATGTTCTGCCTTTAGAATAACTTTAACCCTGCAGTGCAAAGAGGCCTCACTAAAGTGGACTATAAAGTGATACTAATGTCTACGTTTTTTTTCTTGAATAAAAAATAAATAAATTATACTTACCTGCTCTATGCAAGAATATTGCCATGTTTTCTGTCTGGAGTCCACCCTGCCAATGCTCTCCACACTTCTTCCTTGTGTGCCCCCATAGCAATCTGCTTGCTATAGGAGCAGACATGTGTGCTTGATGCTGAGCTGGGACCTTCATGGCAGGATCACCAGATATATTTTAATGAAAGCTTCAGATTAAAAAAAAAATTAAAACAACTTTTTAAATTCCATTAATGCTAAACCTCCAATGTTTACAAAGACTTAAAATGGTATTTAGTAGATGCGCAATTCGTTTCAAATTCGTTTTTCAACTAAATTTTACAAATTCATTCATTCGGAAATATTCAAAATACAAAAATTCATTAATTCAGAAATTCAAAAATTGGAGATTTGAAGATTCAGAAATTCGGAAATTAAAAAATTTGAAAATAAGAACGAAAATGTAAAAATCTGAAATAATACCTAATAATAACTATTACTAACTGTTAAATTCTAGGTATTGGAATTTACTTTCAAATTTGGCTGTTAGTGAATTTAATGAATATGAATTTATCCGAAGTTACGAATTATCCCAAATGACAAATATGGCATCTAAACGAATGGGCCGTAACAAATTAACAGCAATTAATAATAATAAAAACTTTTTTTATTATTATTATTATTTATTATTATTAATTGGTTACGTTCCATTAGTAAATTCCAATACCTATAATTTAATAGTTAGTAATAGTTATTATTAGTTAGTTATTATTTCAGATTTTCAAATTTTTGTGTTTTCTATTTTCTGATTTTCGTGTTTTCTTTTTTCTGATTTTCGAATGTCCGAATTATGAATTTATTCAAATGACAAATTTTGATCATAACGAATGACCCGGAAAAACAAAAAAATGTGTAGCACCAGCTCCTGAAGAGAATGCGCTATGTGTTTTTTTTTTTCTATTTAAAGTTCCTAGAACCGCAGTTTGGTTTTGGGCTTAATTATACCAAATCATGGTTTCAGTACCAGTCTAGCTGGATTGCACTGCGTTCTGCTTGGCCACAGGTGGCGCTGTCATCGCTGGCAAGTGTGAGAATGCAGATCAGCTGGGCGCATTGGATGCCACTTTTTCTTGGAACCAGCCCAGTGGGAGTGTCATCCTTCTGTGCACTCTGGGAGAGGGTACTTAAGGTACTGATATCACGTGCTTCTGGTCCAGAAGATCTTTCTATTTGTTTGGTCCTGGTCCTCCTGACCAGCCCCCATGGCTCTTATTGCCTGGGGTGCGGATCCATCCAATTCCGAGTCTTGGGGCTGGCTAGCCCGAGGCGAAGTAACTGGAGGGAGGAATCAAAGGTGGTCCGGTGGAAGCAACCAGGGGAGGACTCTTCGGGAGAAGGCCACGCTGAAGGCTGGCTTCTCAGAAAGAGGCTTAGTTGAAAGACATCAAGTAAATCTACACTCGTACGGTATCGCCAGATACTGGTACTGTATGAGGGCTCTCTAAATTTGTCTACATCCTTCAGTTACTACAAGTGTTCTACAATAGGGATGGCCGAACTGTTCGCCCGGCGGTCGGTTCATGTCGAATTTTGCGTGTACGCTGTTCGCCCGGCGGACATATGTGTTTACAGTGTGAAAGAACTTTGACCCATGATGACACATCCATCATGAGTTCCATCATGCCAATTGAGACATTTCAGCATATGGACAATTGGACAGGACGCTGTGTGGAGCAGGGAGAGACTGTAGTGACACAAATCTCTAGCTATTAGGCCCACAAAAGTAGTTTTAGGTGTAGTACAGTATATAGGGTTCAGTGCACTGCTGTGCTGGTGATTGCAGCAGCCTGTCTTTTGTCAGTGTAGGGACAGGACGCAGTGTGCAGCAGGGACAGTCAGCTTAATCACTAGCTAGCTATTACTATTAGGTCCACAAAGGTCCTTTTAAGGACTGGTATAGGTGTACAGTATATAGGGTTCTGGTGCACTGCTGTGCTGGTGATTGCTGAGTGCACTGCTGACTGATTCTGCACCTGTCTTTTGTCAGTGTAGGGACTGGACGTTGTGTGGAGCAGGGACAGTCAGTTTAATCACTAGCTATTACTATTAGGTCCACAAAGGTCCTTTTAAGGACTGGTATAGGTGTACAGTATATAGGGTTGTACACGTATAATATACTTTCTTCCAAATATAGAAAGAATATTTTACTTGACTGCTGCCTGATTCTGCAGCTGTCTTTTATCAGTGTAGGTACTGAGGGACAGTCTGCAAATCACTAGCTACTACTGTAGGTCCACAAAGGTCCTTTTAAGGACTGGTATAGGTGTACAATATATAGGGTGCTGGTGCAGGGCTGTGCTGCAGATTACTGCCCTATTCTGCAGCAGTCCTTTATCAGTGTAGGGACTGAGGGACAGTCTGCAAATCACTAGCTACTAGGTCCACAAAGGTCCTTTTAAGGACTGGTATAGGTGTACAATATATAGGGTGCTGGTGCAAGGCTGTGCTGCAGATTACTGCACTATTCTGCAGCAGTCTTTTATCAGTGTAGGGACTGAGGGACAGTCTGCAAATCACTAGCTACTACAGTAGGTGCTGCCGACATTGTGTTTCCAGCGCGACAGTATCGCGCTGGTTCCCGGCGACAGGCTTCTCTAACCAGCGCGATCCCGTTTCGCTGGCTGCAATAGGAAAATGTCATTTTTCCTATAGTAGCCAGAGCGAGGCGACAATGTCGCCTCACTCATGAAGCCTGCATGCCTTCTCGGCGGCATACCAGGCCCTTAGGTCCGGCAGGGATTTTAAGGGGAATCCCCTTGGCCGAAAAAAACGTTGTGGGGTCCCCCCCAAAATCCATACTAGACCCCTATCCGAGCACGCAGCCCAGCCGGTCAGGAAAGGGGGTGGGGATGAGCGAGCGCCCCCCCCCCTGAGCCGTACCAGGCCGCGTGCCCTCAACATGGTGGGTGCCTTGGGGAAGGGAGGGCTGCGTGGCCCCCCCACCCCAAAGCACCTTGTCCCCATGTTGATGAGGACAAGGGCCTCTTCCCGACAACCCTGGCCGTTGGTTGTCGGCGTCTGCGGGAGGGGGCTTATCGCAATCCAGGAGCCCCCTTTATTAAGGGGGCCCTCTGATCCTGGCCCCCCACCCTATGTGAATGAGTATGGGGTAAAATGTACCCCTACCCATTCACCTGTGAAAAAAATGTACAAAAAAACACACACACAAGGGTTAAAATAGTTTATTGCACAGCTCCGGGGGTCTTCCGTCTTCGGGGGTCTTCTCGTCGGACTCCTCCGCTATCTTCTGCTAGCTCTTTTGCTAGCGGAGGAGCCCGACATTCTTCTTCGCCTCCGCCGCCCTCTTCTTCCGACTTCGAGGGTCTTGTCCTCCTCTTCGGTTCTTCTTGCCGGGCCACCGCTTGCTCTTCCAGCTCTTTTACTAGCGGTGGCCCGGTCTTCTGTCACGGCTGCCGCCTTCCGTTCTTCTTCTTCTTCTGGAGATGTTGACTCAACGCACTCTCCGGCCGCAATGCCAGGGACACGCTGCGCAGTGACTTATATAGGGACAAGGGGCAGGGTCGCCGGTTGATGTCGCATGGGTTGATGTCACATGGTGACAGTCCCAGCATCCTCCGGGATCTGTGACATCGTAAGGGGGCGGGGTCACCATGTGACATCAACCGGCGACCCCGCCTCTTGTCCCTATATAAGTCGCTGCACAGCGCGTCCCTGGCATTGCGGACGGAGAGAGCGTTGAGTCAACATCTCCAGAAGAAGAAGAGCGGAAGGCGGCGGCGACGACAGAAGACCGGGCCACCACTAGTAAAAGAGCTGGAAGAAGAAGCGGTGGCCCGGCAAGAAGAGGGGGACAAGACCCCCGAAGTCGGAAGAAGAGGGCAGCGGCGGCGAAGAAGAATGCCGGGCTCCTCCGCTAGCAAAAGAGCTAGCAGAAGATAGCGGAGGAGTCCGGTGAGAAGACCCCCGAAGACGGAAGACCCCCGGAGCTGTGCAATAAACTATTTTAACCCTTGTGTGTGTTTTTTTGTAAATTTTTTTCACAGGTGAATGGGTAGGGGTACATTGTACCCCATACTCGTTCACATAGGGAGGGGGGCTGGGATCCGGGGGCCCACTTATTAAAGGGGGAAGAACTTAAAGCAGGAAGAACTTAGATTGCACAGGAGGGACAAAGCAGACTGCGAATGTATCAGGAGTGAGGCATCAACCATTTACGGTCACATCTGGCGCTCCCAGGACGCCGGCACATGGCTCTGCAGTGTGGGCTTTTTTTAACGTGTTCGCTGCTGACAATAATGTTGCCATCTGCAATCTTTGCAGTCAACGCATAAGTCGCGGTAAGCCCAACACTCACCTAGGGACGGCCGCCTTAAGAAGGCACATGAGCTGCCATCACCGAGCCCAGTGGGAGCAACGGAACACACAAAGCCACACTACAAGCTCTCACCGTCCAGCCTCGTCTTCTACTTCTCCTTCTCCTCTCTCCTCACAATTGTCCTCCACTCTACCTTCCCTCACGCCATCCTCACGTTTTTCTGCAAAAAGGCAGGCTTCCGTGGGCCAAATATTTGAGCGTAAAAAAATTATGACGCCGGGTAACCCTCTTGCCCAATGGCTGACGGCTGGCTTGTCAGAACTGATAGCCCGCCAACTACTGCCATATAAACTGGTGGCCTCAGAGGCCTTTCGAAAATGTGTGGCCATTGGAACACCACAATGGAAGGTCCCAGGAAGGAAGCATTTCTCACAGAAGGGCATCCCAGAGCTACATGGCCATGTTCAGCGGCAAGTGAATGTATCTCTGGCACACAGTGTCGGTGCCAAGATACATCTGACCACAGACACGTGGTCTAGCAAAGACAGGCAGGGAAGGTATATCACTTTTACTGCCCACTGGGTGAACCTTCTGACGGCCGTCAAGCATGTAACCCGTGGCACTCGTGTAGATTTGGTTTTACCTCCACGGATTGCATGCAGGCCTGCCTCTTCTTCTTCTCCTCCTCCTACTCCATCCTCCTCCCTCTCCTCCTTGGCTGACTCTCTTCCGCTGCGCTGCCCTAGCTCCCCAGAACCTATTCGACATGCCAGGTGAGACGTTGCCATGCTGTGCTGCGTCTGTTGTGCCTGGAAGCCAAGAGCCACACTGGCCCTGCACTCCTTTCAGCTTTGCGTTCACAGGCAGATCAGTGGCTAACACCGCTCAATTTGACAGTTGGTAAAGTGGTGTGTGACAACGGTGCCAATCTGCTTAGCGCATTGAAACAGGGCAAAATTAGGCACGTGCCATGCATGGCACACGTCTTAAACTTGGTCGTGCAGCGATTCGTTGTCAAATACCCTGGGGTCCAGGACATCTTGCGGCAGGCAAGGAAAATCTTGGCCCATTTCAGAAGATCTTACAAGGCCATGGCTCGCCTTGCTGACATTCAGCGACACAATATGCCGGTCAGATGTCTTATTTGTGATTGCCCGACACGATGGAACTCAACCTTCTATATGCTTGATAGGCTGCTCCAGCAGCAACGTGCAGTTAACGTCTACCTGTATGAACTCTGCAGCAGAACAGGTTGTGTTTTTTCCAAATTTCTGCTCTTTTTCTGCTTATATCACAAAAAATTAAAGACAGAGTCGTGAATAAATACCACCAAAAGAAAGCTCTATTTGTGTGAACAAAATGGTAAAAAATTTATTTCAGTACAGAGTTGCATGATCATGTAATTGTCACTGAAAATGCGAGACCTCTGAAAGCTGAAAATTGGTCTGGGAAGGAAGGGGGCAAAAGTGGCCAGTATTGATGTGGTTAAGTCCTGACTCCCCTGGGATCCAGACCTTATCCCCTATTATACAACATGGGAGGGAGGCTTCACCTCAGAAAAAGTGGCAGTGGCAAACCATTAGCCCCCTCCCCCCTTACCTGGGCAACCAAAAGCTACCTTAACATACTGTAGACCACCTCCCTACACCCTGCAATTGAAAGGAGCCACCCTAAAACAAGAAAACCCAGGGCAGTGGTCATGGCACCAGCTTAAACTGGAACAGAGGCAAGTTTTAAAAGCTAAAAAAGATGCATAGTGATTAAATTGGCTGTTGAAAGAGCTTGAAAAAACTAGAGCTAGAAAAGGGATTAATATTAATTTATAAATGATAAATTATATAATACATTATATATAATATTTAGATATAATAAATGATAAAATGATTATTATTTTTATTATTACTATTACGGTACATGCATTTGGCAGAATAATGATTGTCAGCATTCTCAGCCAGCTGCACCTCCCGATCGCTCCTGTTTCCACCCTGCGATTTATGACTTACACATGCTGATGCTACATCTTGTCGCTTACTGTCACATCACATTTCCCCAGGAAAGTCAAGGAGAAAGTGTATCAGAAAATATAAAAAATCTGTTTCCATGAAAAGCTGCCAACAATTATTTAATGTGCATCACAGAGCTGAAGGAATGTATAAACACAGCTGGCTGGTGAATTACTAATTCAATAAATCTGTAAAAGCGATGCTTTACAGCGAGCATTAGAGTTAAACGGCATAAGCTCTGCAGGCTGCACATCAGCTTTACCCGATATTAAGCTGAGGTTTGGTACGTAGCGCTTTGGACGCGTTGGCTGGAAGGCTGCTTTTCAGGTACGGCTGTTGTGAGAATCACAGATGTGGGAACAGCAGGTCTTACAGGGAAGCATTGAGGGTAAAATAGGATAATAAAAGCAAATCATTTCCTTAAGCTGTGCTTGTGCCCAATAACTGCAAATTTGTCAGAAATGATCATGGTCTGCGGTCTGTCCTTACCAGCAGATGGCGGTGTGCTTAAAGCCGACCTTTTACCTTTTTTTTTATAACTTTAGCTCGCTGCATTGCTTCTTCAATCATATTATAAAAAAAAAACCCTAGTATTGTAACCTTTTTTTTTCTTTTTTTTTTAGGGCTGTGGAAATTAAAGATTAATTCCTTGATTAATCGATAATTTTTTTTTGATCGATCAAAATTCTTTTGATCGGTACTCACCTCACCTCCGGCTTCCGGGTCTTCAGGGAGTTCCGTCAGAGATTCGGTGACGTCACGGACATCAACGTCACTGGATTCCTCCACCCTTCCCCAAGTGCCTCTCTCTGCTAACGAAGGGAAGGGGGGAGGTGTTGGCAGGGCTGTCTTTAAGGCAGGGCAAAAGGGGCAGCTGCCCTGTGCCCTGTCATTGTTGTGGGGCCCAAAACAGCTGCCTCATACTTGCCAACTATCCAGGTTTAAATTCCCTTGTCCCTTGAAGTTTTATTCCTGTGCTGTGTCCCAATATCTCAGTGTGAAGTGCTGGTACTAATGCTGCCCAGCTCTGCCCTATTGTTGTGTGCAGATGACTCACCTGCAGACCCTGTGTTTACATGTAAATAACCGGCATTCGTATGTAAATAGCGGCAACAATACTAAGTAAATAGCAGCGGCTGGCAGCATTGATATGTAAATAAAGGTGGCATTCCTGGTATATCATGCTCCCCTGCTGTGAGGAGGTGATGTGCTGTAAACTCTAGCAACTAATCAGTGAGCCGTAATATGTGCTGTAACCTCTAGCAACTAGTCAGTAAGCAGTAATGATATACTGTAACTGCTGGCAACCAATCGCAATTGCTGCCTGTTCTGATACAGAAAACTGATTTTAAGTCTAGCTGCTATTTATTGTATGTCTCAGAGTAGGTAGAGAGGGAGGGCCCCAAGAAAAATTTTGCCCAGGGTCCAATCTATATTAAAGACGACCCTGGGAGTCGGGTGACGTTGAAGTTCTGATTGAACTGATGGGGCTACGCATGACATCACCTACTGCTGCCCTACGGAACTAACACGATTGTCGGCTTTACATGCTGTGTTTTTATCATCTTTATGTGAGTAGTATGTGTTTGAACACAAAAATTCAATCTTATACTTAAGCGGTGAGCACTTAGATCAGGGATCCTCAAACTATGGCCCTCCAGCTGTTGTGAAACTACACATCCCATGAGGCATTGTAAAACTCTAACATTCACAGACATGACTAGGCATGATGGGAATTGTAGTTCCTGAACAACTGGAGGGCCATAGTTTGAAGACCCATGACTTAGATCTTTTCTTTCTACCCATGACCTAGCATCCTTACTGAGATCTGAGGAGACGTGAGAGAAGTTTATGGTCCATGTTAACAGTGCTACCGTTTGAATTTAAAACTTATTTATTTGAACTGTGAAGTTAAGTCATGGATTGTGGAAACTAACTAGTGTCGGGTGATTGTATATAGTGTATACCACATTTACCACTGACTAATGCAGAGTTGCAATGCAAGGAGATCACCTAAAAGTAGTTGGATCTACAGTGCCTTGTGAAAGTATTCGGCCCCCTTGAACTTTTCAACCTTTTGCCACATTTCAGGCTTCAAACATAAAGATATAAAAATTTTATTTTTTGTGAAGAATCACCAACAAGTGGGACACAATTGTGAAGTGGAACGAAATCTATTGGATTTTTGAAACTTTTTTAACTAATAAAAAAATGAAAAGCGGGGCGTGCAAAATTATTCGGCCCCCTTGCGTTAATACTTTGTAGAGCCACCTTTTGCTGCGATTACAGCTGCAAGTCGCTTGGAGTATGTCTCTATCAGTTTTGCACATCGAGAGACTGAAATTCTTGCCCATTCTTCCTTGCAAAACAGCTCGAGCTCAGTGAGGTTGGATGGAGAGCGTTTGTGAACAGCAGTTTTCAGCTCTTTCCACAGATTCTCGATTGGATTCAGGTCTGGACTTTGACTTGGCCATTCTAACACCTGGATACGTTTATTTGTGAACCATTCCTTTGTAGATTTTGCTGTATGTTTGGGATCATTGTCTTGTTGGAAGATAAATCTCCGTCCCAGTTTCAGGTCTTTTGCAGACTCCAACAGGTTTTCATCCAGAATGGTCCTGTATTTGGCTGTATCCATCTTCCCCTCAATTTTAACCATCTTCCCTGTCCCTGCTGAAGAAAAGCAGGCCCAAACTATGATGCTGCCACCACCATGTTTGACAGTGGGGATGGTGTGTTGAGGGTGATGAGCTGTGTTGCTTTTACGCCAAACATATCGTTTTGCATTGTGGGCAAAAAGTTAGATTTTGGTTTCATCTGACCAGAGCACCTTCTTCCACATGTTTGGTGTGTCTCCCAGGTGGCTTGTGGCAAACTTTAGACGAGACTTTTTATGGATATCTTTGAGAAATGGCTTTCTTCTTGCCACTCTTCCATAAAGGCCAGATTTGTGCAGTGTACAACTGATTGTTGTCCTATGGACAGACTCTCCCACCTCAGCTGTAGTTCTCTCCAATTCATCCAGAGTGATCATGGGCCTCTTGGCTGCATCTCTGATCAGTCTTCTCCTTGTCTGAGCTGAAAGTTTAGAGGGACGGCCAGGTCTTGGTAGATTTGCAGTGGTCTGATACTCCTTCCATTTCAAAATGATCGCTTGCACAGTGCTCCTTGGGATGTTTAAAGCTTGGGAAATCTTTTTGTATCCAAATCCGGCTTTAAACTTCTCCACAACAGTATTACGGAACTGCCTGGTGTGTTCCTTGGTCTTCATGATGCTCTCTGCGCTTTCAACAGAACCCTGAGACTATCACAGAGCAGGTGCATTTATACAGAGACTTGATTACACACAGGTGGATTCTATTTATCAACATCAGTCATTTAGGACAACATTGGATCATTCAGAGATTCTCGCTGAACTTCTGGAGTGAGTTTGCTGCACTGAAAGTAAAGGGGCTGAATAATTTTGCACGCCCCACTTTTCAGTTTTTTATTTGCTAAAAAAGTTTAAAATATCCAATAGATTTTGTTCCACTTCACAATTGTGTCCCACTTGTTGGTGATTCTTCACAAAAAATTAAAATTTTATATCTTTATGTTTGAAGCCTGAAATGTGGCAAAAGGTTGAAAAGTTCAAGGGGGCAGAATACTTTCGCAAGGCCCTGTATATGTGCGTTATAATGAATCGAAATTAGTAGATTAATTGATTTTAAAAAATTGATTAATCGAACATGAAAATTTTAATCAGTAATAGCCCTCATTTTTTTACATATTTGTTTTAAGTAAAATTCCAAGGTTAACCTAACTAGTCCTAAAAATGCTCCATCCCCCCACGCTGACTAACCTTGTGTAATAAAGATGTATATACTTACTTTTTTCAGCCGGCTCCAGGCGGGTCATGTGATCCCCTGTGTCATCCAGTGGCAGCTGCAGGGAAGAGGAGAGCCTGCAGGACAACAGATGGTATGCCTGGGAGTGGTGACATCCTCTGTAGGATCCCATGGCCCATCCATTGTCACTGCCCCCTCTTCTCCCCTGGCTGACACAATGAAGCCAGATCATGTGACTGGACAGGAGTGGCCCAAGAATAGGTGTTTACATCTTTCTTACATAGGTTAGTCAGCATAGGTTTTATGAGGAGGGTAGAAGTATTTTTAGGTTTTAAGCCCCCCTCCTACTTACCTGCAGCTGGCCCATTCGGAGAGCTTAGCATGCTTCACCCATGCACAGTAGGGAACTAGCTGTGAAGCTGCAAGGCTTCACTGCCAGTCGCCCTTATGCCACGTACACACGACTGGACTTTCCGGCAGACTACGTCCGACAGGATCAGTCCATCGGACAATCCGATCATGTGTGGGCTAGTCCGATCATTTTTCGAAAAAAAAATCAGACAGATCTAGAAATAGAACATGTTTCAAATCTATCCAACTGATTCAATTCCGACGGACTAAAAATCGGGAAAACAGTTTGTCTGTGTGCTAGTCCGACTGACCAAATATGACGCAAGGGCAGCTATTGGCTACTGGCTATTGAACTTCCTTGTTTAGTCCCGTTTACGTCATCACGTTCAAAAATAACGGACTTAGTCCGTTCGTGTGGGGCCAAGTCCATTAGTTCGGAAAGTCTGTAGGAACTCTGCCGAAAGTCCGTCAGGAAGACCGTCGGACCTAGTCTGCTGGAAAGTCCAGATGTGTGTATGCGGCATTAGTGGAGATGGCAGCGGCAGCACCCGATAACCAACTGAAAAATTGGCTCCTGTGAAAACATCTCTGGATTCCTGGACAGGAGAGTGTTCTAATATTAAAAGTCAGCAGCTACAGTATTTGTAGCTGTTGACTTTAAATTTTTTTCTGCAGGAGTCTGGAACTCCTCTTTAAGCTATTCCACTGTCTTACTTTCTTGCCTAGGCAAGAATTACTTATCCTGGGCCCTCTGCATCCTCCTAGGATATCCATATCATATATTAGGCTGCATTTATATGCAATGTAATGTGCATAAATCAATGGCACTGCACTGCAATACACAACTATGGTGGTCAGTGTAAATCCCCCCCTCACATTGCTGGTCGTTGCAAATTCACCAAAGATTTCCAGCTTTGCTCTACATGATTTATAATTTTCCACAGCTTACCACCTCCCCATTACCACTGCCACTGATCCCATCAATCCCCCAGCATTGCCACTGATCACACCTAGAGGTCGACCGATATGGGTTTTTCTCTGGCCGATCCCGATGCTGATATTTAGAAATCATGGCGGTCGATGGCCGATATATGATGCCGATTTTTTTGGGCCGATATGCTAGGCCGATTATTTTTATTTATTTTTTCCTTTTTTTTTCTTTTTTTTCCCCCTTCATCTCAGAAAATCTAACAGACACCTTTCCCACTGGGGCATTTTTCAGGCGCTTTTGGACTAAAAATAGCGCATGTAAAGTGCCTGCAAAACGGCCCCCCTGCAGTCTGTGTGAAAGCCTGAGTGCTTTCACACTGAGGCGATGTGCTGGCAGGATGTTAAAAAAGTCCTGCAAGCAGCACGTTTGGAGTGGTGTATACCGCTCCTCCACCACTCCTTCCCATTGATGTTAATGGGCACCACTGCAGAAGCGCATGCAATGCGATTTGGCAGCGGTGCTTTACGGGTGCATTTAACCTCTTCTTCGGCCGCTAGCTGGGTTATATGTGCCCCACTAGCACCTGAATAGCACTGCTAAAATAATGGTGAAGCGCCGTTAAAACAGATCGCCGCGGGCATACCTGCGATCGTCTCACGGGGCGGCTGAACGGAGAAATGTTGTTGTAAACAGCATTTCCCCGTTCTACCTAGCAACTAGTGATACTGATCTCTGCTCCATGTGATTGGAGCAGAGATCAGTGTTCACTAAATGAAAGCCTAGCCCCCCACAGTTAGTAACACACCCCTAGGAACACTTAACCCCTACACTGCCACCCACTGGTTAACCCCTTCACTGCCAGTGTCATTTACACAGGAATCATTGCATTTATATAGCAGTGATTGCTGTATAAATGACACTGGTCCCAAAAATGTTTCAAAAATGTCCGATGTGTCCGCCATAATGTCGCAGTCACAATAAAAATCGCTGATCGCCGCCATTTAAAAAAATATAAAGTAAAAAAAATATTAATAAAAATGTCATAAAACCATATTTTGTAAACGCTATAACTTTTGCGCAAACCAATCAATAATCGCTTATTGCGATTTTTTTACCAAAAATATGTAGAAGAATACGTATCCGCCTAAACTGAGGGAAAAAATGTTTTTTTATATATTTTTGGGGGATATTTATTCTAACAAAAAGTAAAAAATAATGCATTTTTTTCAAAATTGTCGCTCTATTTTTGTTTATAGCGCAAAAAATAAAAACCGCAGGGGTGATCAAATACCACCAAAAGAAAGCTCTATTTGTGGGAAAAAAAGGACGCCAATTTTGTTTGGGAGCCACGTCGCAGAACCGCGCGATTGCCACTTAAAGCGACAGAGTGCCGAATCGCAAAAAGTGGTCTGGTCTTTGACCAGCAAAATGGTCCGGGCTGAAGTGGTTAAATAAAGACAGGTAGTCAAAACATTTGGACGGAAAAAAAAAATGGGCTAACTTTACTGTTTTCGTTTTTTTCTTTTTAATCATTAGTGTATTTTTTTCCCAAAAAATTGCATTTGAAAGACCTCTGCGCAAATGCCATGTGACATAAAATATTGCAACAACCGCTATTTTATTCCCTAGGATCTCTGCTAAAAAAATATATATAATTTTTGGGGGTTCTAAGTGATTTCCTAGAAGAAAATACAGGATTTTTACTTGTAAGCAACAAGTGTCAGAAAAGATTTAGTCTTTAGTGATGGACGAACTTCCGACGGGACGTTTCGCGAACGCGGCCGATAGTTCGCGAACCGGAACGTTCGCGGCGGGCCCCATTGACTTCAATGGGAGGTGAACTTCGCAAACCTACAGGTCAAATTTGCAGCCACAAAATAATTAATAGCTGTGCAAACATAGTCCCACCACATGGCCAATGACATAACACATGTATGAGGTGAATCTGGGATCGACAACTACAAGCATTCTTTTTTTATATGGAAATTGTTGTGACAATTCAGGACTGTGGAGCGCATGAAGGCAATGGAGGAGAGGGAAGGTCAGGGACCAGGGTAGGCAAAGAAGAGGGTGCAGGAGATGATCACCAGCAGCGTGACATACAGCAATGACACCTGCACCGTGATAGAGTCATCTGACAACAGCACCGTGATAGAGAGCACTGACATCAGCAGCGTGACATAAAGCACTAACACCAGCACCGTGATATACAGCACTGACAGCAGCACCGTGATAGAGAGCACTGACATCAGCACCATGATATACATCACTGACACCTGCACCGTAAGCAGCCCCAGGAGGAAGTCAGCATAGCACAGGGATGGTGGGAGCCCTTCATAATGAGCATAGCACAGGGATGGTGGGAGCCCCTCATAATGAGCATAGCACAGGTATGGTGGGAGCCCCTCATAATGAGCATAGCACAGAGATGGTGGGAGCCCCTCATAATAAGCAGCCCCGGGAGGATGTCAGCATAGCACAGGGATGGGGGGTGCCCCTCATAATAAGCAGCCCCAGGAGGATGTCAGCATAGCACAGGGATGGTGGGAGCCCCTCATAATAAGCAGCCCCAGGAGGAAGTCAGCACAGCACAGGGATGGTGGGAGCCCCTCATAATAAGCAGACCCAAGGGGAAGTCAGCACAGCACAGCACAGCACAGGGATGGTGGGAGCCCCTCATAATGAGCATAGCACAGGGATGGTGGGAGCCCCTCATAATATGCACAGCAGAGGTACAGCCCCAGGAGGATGTCAGCACAGCACAGGGATGGTGGCAGCCCCTCATAATAAGCAGCCCCAGTAGAAATATGACACCGCTCAACCTCTTCAAAGAGGAGGGTACGGGCATATAGTACAGTGTGCTTTTTTTGGACAAGGAAGTGAGCCAAATGAAGAAAGAAGGTCTGTGTGCTCGATTAAAAAAATTGTTTATAGACATATACATGGTCTACTGGTCACATGTGTTGAATTCCTCCGAGATCCATGCCTCATTCGTTTTTAGAAATGTGAGGTAGTTAACACTGTCGTGAGCTAGGCGAGTACGCTTAACGGTCATGATCCCCCCTGCTGCGCTGAACGTCCTTTCGGACAGGACACTGGATGAGGGGCAAGCCAACAGTTCCATCGCAAATTGGGCAAGCTCTGGCCAGAGGTCAAGCCTGCCAACCCAGTAGTCCAGGGGTTCATCACTCCTCAGAGCGTCCACATCGGCCGTTAACCCGATGTAGTCGGACACCTGACGGTCTAGGCGTTCCCTGATGCTGGATCCGTATGACACCTGTCGATGGGTCGGCTGAAAGAATGACTTCATATCCGAAGTCACCAACACATCTTCAAACCGGCCTCTTCTTGCAGGCGCTGTTGGATTGGTACCCGCAACTCCTTCTCTGGGAGTGGGAATTGCTCCTCTGCCAGCGCACGCAAAGGCAGAATGCAGCATTTCTCGAAGCAAAGCCTGGAAGTGCTCCATTCTGCCAGCCCTCTGTGACGGCGGTAACATTTCCGCCATTTTGTGTTTGTACCGGGGGTCTAAGTACGTTGCCACCCAGTACTGGTCCTTGACCCTTATGCTTTTTATATATAGGGTCCCTATTAAAACACTAGAGCATGAAGGCCCCCATTTGCACTAAACTGGAAGCGGTGTGGTGGCCTGGCTCCTGCTCATCATCCAGGATAATGTCGTCCTCTTCATTCTCCTCTCCCCATCCACGCACAACAACAGGGGTCCCAGAAAGGTTTAAAGCATGCTCTTCTTGCTCCTCCTCATCCGCCCCGGGAACCATCCTCCTCTGACTCCTCTTCAGACTCCTGTTGTTCACTTGTCTCAGATAGAGTAGCCCCCCCTGGGAATTCATCCAGCATTGCGACTTCCTCAACTTCCCGCTCCTGCTCCTCCACAGCTTGATCAATGACACGACGCAATGCACGCTCCATAAAGAAGGCATAAGGTACCGTGTCACTGATGGCGCCATGGCTGCGACTGACCAGTTTGGTGATCTCCTCAAATGGGCGCAGAAGTCTGCATGCGTCGCGCATGAGCAGCCACTGGCGCAGTGAAAAAAAACCCAGCTCCCCAGAACCTGTTCTGCCGCAGAGTTCATACAGGTAGAAGTTAACTGCACGTTTCTGCTGGAGCAGCCCATCAAGCATATAGAAGGTTGAGTTCCATCGCGTCGGGCAATCGCAAATAAGACGTCTGACCGGCAGATTGTGTCGCCGCTGAATGTCAGCAAGGCGAGCCATGGCCGTGTAAGATCTTCTGAAATGGGCTGAGATTTTCCTTGCCTGCCGCAAGATGTCCTGGACCCCAGGGTATTTGACAACGAATCGCTGCACGACCAAGTTTAAGACGTGTGCCATGCATGGCACGTGCGTGATTTTGCCCTGTTTCAATGCGCTAAGCAGATTGGCACCATTGTCACACACCACTTTACCAACTGTCAAATTGAGCGGTGTTAGCCACTGATCTGCCTGTGAACGCAAAGCTGAAAGGAGTGCCAGGCCAGTGTGGCTCTTGGCTTCCAGGCACAACAGACGCAGCACGGCATGGCAACGTCTCACCTGGCATGTCGAATAGGTTCTGGGGAGCTTGGGCGGCGCAGCGGAAGAGACGCTAGCAGCGGAAAAGGAGGAGTCAGCCGAGGAGGAGAGGGAGGAGGATGGAGTAGGAGGAGGAGGAGAAGAAGAGTCAGGCCTGCATGCAATCCGTGGCGGTAAAACCAAATCTACACGGGTGCCACGGGTTACATGCTTGACGGCCGTCAGAAGGTTCACCCAGTGGGCAGTAAAAGTGATATACCTTCCCTGCCTGCGTTTGCTAGACCACGTGTCTGTGGTCAGATGTATCTTGGCACCGACACTGTGTGCCAGAGATACATTCACTTGCCGCTGAACATGGCCATATAGCTCTGGGATGCCCTTCTCTGAGAAATACTTCATTCCTGGGACCTTCCATTGTGGTGTTCCAATGGCCACAAATTTTCGAAAGGCCTCCGAGTCCACCAGTTTATATGGCAGTAGTTGGCGGGCTATGAGTTCTGACAAGCCAGCCGTCAACCGTTGGGCAAGAGGGTTATCCGGCGTCATCATTTTTTTATGCTCGAACATTAGGCCCACGGAAGCCTGCCTTTTTGCAGAAAAACTGCAAATGTATGGAAGGTGGAGTGGAGGACAATTGTGAGGAGAGAGGAGAAGGAGAAGTAGAAGACGAGGCTGGAAGGTGAGAGCCTGGAGTGTGGCTTTGTGTGTTCCGTTGCTCCCACTCGGCTCTGTGATGGCTGCTCATGTGCCTTCTTAAGGCGGTCGTCCCTAGGTGAGTGTTGGGCTTACCGCGACTAATGCGTTGACTGCAAAGATTGCAGATGGCAACGCTATTGTCAGCAGCGGACACGTTAAAAAAAGCCCACACTGCGGAGCCATGTGCCGGTGTTCTGGGAGCACCAGATGTGACCGTACATGGTTGATGACTCACTCCTGATACATTTGCAGTCTGCTTTGTCCCTCCTGTGCAATGTAAGTTATTCCTGCTTCTCCTCCCTATCTGCTGGTCCATATCTCCCTCTGAACTCCCCTCCTCTTCCTCTCTTGTGGGCACCCACGTGACATCCCTAGACACGTCACCTTCCCCACCGCTATAAGTAGAGATCTCGGAGTAGGCAGCAACACCGGGGACCAACCTCCTCCTTGGGCTGATCTGGGTACTGTCGTCAGACTGCTGAGTAGCGGTTGTTGCTACCTCCTCTTCCTGATCCAATCCCAAGAGTGGCTGCGCATTAGAAATGTCCTCTTGATATGGATCGGAAAATAATTCCTGTGACTCAAGCGGAAGGTATGTGGTGGTGGTGGTGGTGGTGGTGGTGGTGTTGTTGGTGGTAGTGTCTTTGGGGGTGCACATAGCAGAGAGTGAAGAAGAGGGTGCAGATCGAGAGGATGAGGAGGGTGCAGAAGAGTAAGGCTGAGTGAGCCATTCAACCAAGTCTGGTGCATCCTTTAAAGTAATTGAACGCACCTTCTGCAACTTCCCACTTTGGCTCAAGCCTGTTGCTCTTGCCCTACCCCTACCACCCCTGCGGAAGGGCCTGCCTCTTCCTCTGCCTGTCATTTTTTAAATGGCCCTGTGACAAAACTCTCAGTTCCTATACCGATGAAGGACTGCTGCAGTATAGGGCAACGGTCAGCAGTAGTGCACCTCAACCCTATGTATTGTGGACCGATACCAGTCCTTATAGAATAGCAGACTGTACCTCACTCAACCCTATGTACTGTAGCACCCTAGACAGACCAAGTTACCAGTCCTTATAAGGAGCTTTGTGGACCAAGTAGGTTGTGTGTGAGTGATTAGCAGACTGTACGTCAGCCCCTATACCAATGAAGGACTGCTGCAGTATAGGGCAGCGGTCAGCAGTAGTGCACCTCAACCCTATGTATTGTGGACCGATACCAGTCCTTATAGAATAGCAGACTGTACCTCACTCAACCCTATGTACTGTAGAACCCTAGACAGACCAAGTTACCAGTCCTTATAAGGACCTTTATGGAATAAGTAGGTTGTGACTGATTAGCAGACTGTACGTCAGTCCCTATACCGATGAAGGACTGCTGCAGTATAGAACCCTAGACAGACCAAGTTAACAAGTAGGTTGTGACTGATTAGCAGACTACGTCAGTCCCTATACTGATGAAGGACTGCTGCAGTATAGGGCAGCGGTCAGCAGTAGTGCACCTCAACCCTATGTATTGTGGACCTATACCAGTCCTTATAGAATGGCAGACTGTACCTCACTCAACCCTATGTACTGTAGAACCCTAGACAGACCAAGTTACCAGTCCTTATAAGGACCTTTGTGGAACAAGTAGGTTGTGACTGATTAGCAGACTGTACGTCAGTCCCTATACCGATGAAGGACTGCTGCAGTATAGAACCCTAGACAGACCAAGTTAACAAGTAGGTTGTGACTGATTAGCAGACTGTACGCCAGTCCCTATACCGATGAAGGACTGCTGCAGTATAGGGCAGCGGTCAGCAGTAGTGCACCTCAACCCTATGTATTGTGGACCTATACCAGTCCTTATAGAATAGCAGACTGTACCTTACTCAACCCTATGTACTATAGCACCTTACATCAGGTTATTACCAGTCCTTATAAAGGACCTTTGTGGAACAAGTAGGTTGTGAATGATTAGCAGACTGCAGCAGAAGGGCAGCAGTCAAGTATAATATTCTTTCTATATTTGGAAGAAAGAATATTATACGTGTACAAGCGTATTACCATACCACTGATACCAGTCCTGAAAAGAACCTTTGTGGACCTAATATAGTAACAGCTACTGATTAAACTGACCCTCACTGCCTCACACACTGCTTCCTGCCTGTCCCTATATAAACTGACAAAACAGAAGCTACTGGAACAATAACTGGAATAGCACTTTTGTGGTCCTGATAGTAACAGCTAATGACTAAACTGACTGTCCCTACAGCAGACACACCGTCCTGTCCCTTTCTCTAAACTGACAAAAGACACTCAGGCTGCTGCAACAATCAGTAGCACAGCAAACCTATATACACCTAACACCTATATCAGTCCTGAAAATAACTTTTGTGTACCAAATAGCTAGCGATTTGGGTCACTGCAATCTCTCCCTGCTCAGCACAGCAATCTCTCCCTATAGTGACAGAAGAAAGAATGTAAAATTGCCGCCGGATCGGGTCTATTTATAAGTTAGGGGGAATGTCCAAGTGTCCATGTGCTGTAATGTCTCAATTGACTGTCCTGTACCCCATGATGGATGTTTCATCATAGGTCAAAGTTCTTTTACACAGTAAACACGGAAGTCCGCCGGGCGAACGGCGGCAATAGTCCGCCGATTGGGCGAATCGCGAACAGCCGAAATTCGCCGCGAAACGACCGCCGGGCGAACCGTTCGGCCATCACTATTAGTCTTTAAATGGAGTTCATTCATTCAAGTGTAAACATTGTATCTCTTTACTCTTTTCTTGGCAGACTGCCCAGAGAGGAGGAAACTCGCTTCACTGAAGACTCAGGCAACTTGCATTGACTTCTATTACAGCAGTCATTTGCAAGTCGCGTTCTAATCAGCCTTTTTATCAGCACAATCGTCTGAAGCCGATTAATACAAAAAAGGCAAATATCGGCCGATATATCGGTCGACCTCTAATCACACCCCCCTCCCCCACCACTGCCACTGATCCCATCAATCCCCCAGCATTGCCACTAATCACACACCCCTCCCCCAGCACTACCACTGATCCAGGAGTCCTAGAATCTCTAGGAGTTTTCTGCCTAGTGATGGGTTCCCTCACCTCCCCAGTCCATGGTGTACAGGCAGTTAGGAGATGATGTGCTGTAACCTTTAGCAACCAATCACTGAGCAGTAAAGATGTGCAGTAACCTCTTGCAGCCAATCATTGAGCTGTAAGGATATGCAGTAACCTCTAGCAACCAATCAGTGAACAGTAATAATGTGCAGTAACCTTTAGCAACCAATTAGTGCATGGTAAGGATGTCCAGTGACCTCTAGCAACCAATCACTGAGCAGTACTGATGTACAGTAAACCTCTAGTAACCAATAAACAAGCAGAAGTAATGTGCTGGACGACTGGACAACTGGTTGCAATTGCAGGAAAGATGAATGCTGCCAAGTACAGGGATATCCTGGACGAAAACCTTCTCCAGAGTGCTCAGGACCTCAGACTGGGCCGAAGGTTTACCTTCCAACAAGACAATGACCATAAGCACACAGCTAAAATAATGAAGGAGTGGCTTCACAACAACTCCGTGACTGTTCTTGAATGGCCCAGCCAGAGCCCTGACTTAAACCCAATTGAGCATCTCTGGAGAGACCTAATAATGGCCGTCCACCAACGTTTACCATCCAACCTGACAGAACTGGAGAGGATCAGCGAGGAGGAATGGCAGAGGATCCTCAAATCCAGGTGTTAAAAACTTGTTGCATCTTTCCCAAAAAGACTCATGGCTGTATTAGATCAAAAGGGGGCTTCTATTAAATACCGAGTAAAGGGTCTGAATACCTAGGACCTTGTGATATTTCCGTTTTTATGTTTTAATAAATCTGCAAAAATGTCAACAATTCTGTGTTTTTCTGTCAATATGTTGTGCTGTGTGTACATTAATGAGGACAAAAAATTTACTTAAATGATTTTAGCAAATGGCTGCAATATAACAAAGAGTAAAAAATTTAAGGGGGTCTGAATACTTTCCGTCCCCACTGTACATTAGAACAATGCTGAAGCGCCACCTCAAAATGCATTATTAGACAGTATATTAGAGGTTGGTCTTTGAATGAAGCACTAATAAAAGGATGAGTGTATTAGTTGGTCAGTGAGATGTTCCTTTCGTGAGAAGCATGTCTTTATACAACTTTTGTGAGTACAATATATTTATTTCAAGTGGTTTTAACCATTTAAGGACCGGAAGGATTTATCCCCTTAATTTACGATACGGCACTGCGTTGCTTTAACTGACAATTGTGCGGTCGTGCGTCTCTGTACCCAAACAAAATATATGGCTTCCCCCCCCCCCCCCCAAATAGAGCTTTGTTTTGGAAGTATTTGATCACCTCTGCACTATATTTGTTGTGACAATTTTGAAAAAAAAACAATATTTTTTACATTTTTGCTATAATAAATATTCCCCCTCCCCCCAAAAAAATGTCTTCCTCAGTTTAGGCCAATATGTATTCTTTTTTATTATTATTTTGTTTTTGTTACTAGTAATGATGGTGATCAGCAATTTTCAGCAGGACTGTGACATTGCGGCGGACAGAATGGATACTTTTGACAACTTTTTAGGACCAGTGACATTTATACAGCGATCAGTACTATAAATATGCACTGATTACTGTATAAATGACACTGGCAGGGAAGGGGTTAACAGTAGTGGTGATCAAGAACGGGAATCTGTTTGTTTACACTGACAGATCCCCATTCTGGCTCTCTGTGGAGCAATCGCTTTAAAAATTGTGTTTAAAACACCGCTGCACAAATACTGTGTGACATAAAATATTGCAACAATTGCCATTGTATTCTCTAGATTCTCTGCTTAAAAAATAAATTATATATATATATATATATATATATATATATATATATATATATATATATATATATATATATATATATATATATATATATATATATATATATATATATATATATATATATATATATATGTTTGGGGGTATTATATATATATTATTATATATATTATATATATGTTTTGGGGTTCTAAGTAACTTTCTAGCAAAAAATAGGGATTTTAATAGGGAATTTGTAGACGCTATATCTTTCATGCAAACCAATATACATTTTTTTTTTTTTACCAAAGACATGTAGCAGAATACATTTTGGCCTAAATGTATGAAGAAATTATATATATATATATATATATATATATATATATATATATATATATATATATATATATATATATTATTTTATTTTTTTTAATTAGATATGTTTTATAGCAGAAAGTAAAAAATATAGTTTTGTTTTTTTAATTCTGTCTTTTTTGTTTATAGAGCAAAAAATAAATAAAAACACCAGTGATGATCAAATACCAAAAGAAATTACTATTTGTGTGAAAAAAATAAAATAACGCAGTTCCGAATAGCAAAATGGCCTGGTCATGAAGGGAGTAAAACCTTCCGGAGGGCAAGTAGTTAAGGCATAGGACACTGCAGGCTCCATAACACATCCTGCATATTTTCAATGGGCCACAAAATGCAGGCCACGGCATAGGTTAACCCCATAGAACATAATGGAGTGTGGATAGCGGTATACACACTGCCTGTTATAAATAAGCTCCACACTGCCGGACTCTAAACCGGAAAACCTGGTAATTTTACTTTCCAGCAGAGAACCTCTTCAAAGCTAGATAAAATTATTCTCAATAATAATTCAATATCATCCTTCAAATCATCTGAAATTGGTCTTTGTCCAATAAAGATGAGCACATGGAAGAGAAGCTTCATTAGTCACTAAGAAAAAGTCCAGTAGTAAGCTTTCAGCCAGTTAGAGGATTTCAGCACGCTCCCAATCCACTGCACATTACCGAGAAGGGAGACAATGCAATCCATCCCCTCCGTGCTGAAATCTTTTTTTTTTTTTTTTTTCCTCTTAGGTGCAGCCGGCGATAAAACAATTGTGCTAATGTCAAATTAAATTGGCTATTAGTTGTGGAAGAAGTTTACACCGAATTGCAGCTCTCTGCGAATCCATTAGAAGCCTTTGAGTCGGTGAATTAGGGAAATTAACGTGAGCAATGAATTTAAGGCTAATAAAAATTATTAGGTGTACTGAAATTTCAATGATACTGTCTGGTGCCATAAAGCAAGTCATATCGGGGATCTGCGATGTGTCTTGTTTTTAAATAGACCTTTCATTATGGCCAACATTTTCACCACGGCTGGAGGTTATGCGTAATGCATGTTCTGTACGGTCTACGAACATGTACCTATTTCCTATGGTGCATTTATATCTTACTGGCCACTTCCTACAATCCACAGATATAAATCACTAGAGAGGAGCGGGAGACAGTGTTGCCAACCTATCAGATTGGAATTTACTGACACGTCAACCACAATTTACTGGCACAGCCACGTTTTTACTGGCATTATCAAAAGTTACAAAATTACAGTTTTAAGTGCAAATTTCAGTATTTAGGCTACAAACAAGTACAATATGCAATTAGCAATGTAATTTAAGGCAGATATTTAGGCACAAAACATATATTTTTTTTTTTTTTCAATATACAGTAATACCTTGGCTTGAGAGTAACTTGGTATACAAGCGTTTTGCGAGACAAGCAACTTTTTTTTTTAAATTGTAACTTGATATGCAAGTGTGGTCTTGCAAGACGAGCAAGAGAAGGGTCACAATTTCACAGTTTAAAAAAAAAAGAAAAAAAAAAGGAGAGGAATTACACTCACAATGTATATCCTGCGTTAAGGAGTCTGGTGCTCATCCACGTACAGCCGCTGGGGTATACAGTACTGTATGTGGCCAGAGGTCCAGGGGTGCTGGTGGCTCCCACGCTTCCTGGAGAACTCGGAGACAGTCTCAGCTGGGTGGGGCGGGCGTATGCATGCTCTGAGCACTTGGAGGTGTCAACAGTTCCCGAGTGTCTCCGAGTTCTCCAGGAAGCGCTGGGAGCCACCAGCGCCATGGACCTCTGGCCACATACAGTCATTTATACACCAGCAGCTTTACTGTATACACCAGAGGCTTTACTGCATACACCAGAACATTGGCAGCCCATAATGCAGGGTGCAGGGGCACTGTCCCCTATCCGGCCCCCTAATCTACATGCGGGGTGTAGGACACATGGATTCCAACTGGGTTTTTTATTTTTGAAGCATGTGATTTGAGCCTGAGGCTCTAATAGGCGCTATTGTCACACTATTTTCACATTGATTCTTCTCCCGGCTAAACAGGAACCGGGTCGTGAGACCCAACCGACCCACCCACCGGGGGTCTGCATTAACATGCATGGCTATAACTGCTTGCTGACCGTATACTGTACATATAAGACAGCTCTCCAGTACAGAATCATGTACCTGTATATGATCCTGCACTTCTGGGTCCGAGACACCCACACGCACTACCGGCAACCCACTCCCGCTGTGATTGGACAGAGTGGGAGCCAATCAGTGGGTCCGGCAGACTCAATGTTCAGGAGAGAAGCAGAACGGCAGTCTGCCTATATAAACAAGGCAGACACACGTTCTGTCAGTATGGAAGATAGTCATCCTGTGTTTCGGCAAAAGCAGGAACACGGATCTCTGCCTTCCGAAAAAAAGTTCTGCAAGCAGCTTCTTTGCAGCGATTTTGGAGCGGTGAATACACTGCTCCTAAAGCACCCCTTCCCATTGAATTCAATGGGAAGCGCCTGCAAAACGCCTGCAAAGCACCTGAAAAGCGCTTTTGGCAGCAGCGCTTTTAACCTTTTATTTGGCCACAAGCGGGGTTAAAAGTGCCCCAATAGCGCTCAAAAAATGCTGGTAAAGCGCCAATAGTTTAAACGCTGCTTTACCAGCATTTGTAGCATTTTTCGGGCGATGGCCGCGTGAAAGCGCTCATAAAGCTCATAAAGCACTAGGGCTTTCACACTGGGATTGCAGATGAGGCTTCTTTCAAACGCTTCACACAAGCTTTTTTTAACGCTAAAGCACATGGAAAACACCCCAGTGTGAAAGGGGTCGTAGTGTCCAATTTGTCGGCCAACATGTCACAGTCCCACTATAATTTGCTGATCGCCGCCATTATTAGTAAAAACAAATAAATAAATAAAAATTCCATAACTCATTCCCATAGTTTGTAGACGCTTTAACTTTTACGTAAACCAATCAATATACGCTTATTGGGATTTGTTTTACCAAAAATATGTAGCAGAATACATTTTGGGTTAAACTGATGAAGAAATTGGATTCATTTTTTTTTTTTATTGGAAATGTTTTATAGCAGAAAGTAAAAAATATTGTTTTTTTTTTTCAACACTGTCGGTCTTTGTTTAAAGCTCAAAAAATAAAAACCGTAGAGGTGATCAAATACCACCAAAAGAAAGCTCTATTTGTGGGAAAAAGGGGCATACAATTTATTTGGGTACAGCATCGCATGAACGCACAATTGTCAGTTAAAGTAACACAGTGCCACATTGCAAGAAATGGCCTGGTCATGAAGGGGGGTAAACCTTCCGGGGCTGAAGTGGTTAAAGTGTAATTAAACCCTATAAAAAAAAAAAAATCAGATCGCCCTGAAGACCTCAGCACTTTTCTGTTTTTCTTCGTAAAGCTGCCCATACTCTAGTAGAATTTCATTTGAAATGTTTCATTTTAAAAGCGTTTGCTCAATTTTCGAATTGGGTTGAAATTAACTTTCGCTGTTGACCGCAGTGACAAGAAAATTCGAAGGTGCAGGATGGGAACATTTTTCTTGAAGGAATGAATATCTGACAGCAAATGTGATTTTTGTTCGGAAAAGTCCATCCACTCCAAAATCGAATTAAAAACAAACTTGTATTAAGTACTTTCAAGTGATATTCACCAAATCATTGAATGTACTAGGGAACTTTTGTATGAATGTTCATTTGAAAATCTTATAGTTTGCTTTAAATTCTCTCTCTCCATATGCCGCCTTTCCTACTTCCTGTCTCTAAGTGGCTCTACAGGGTCTAATGGAGCCGCCTTTGTGTGCATAGTCCTGGCTGGCAACACAGAGGATTCTTCTTGCTTCCATACCAACTGATAGTCAAAAACTGCTCCCCCCTCCTTCAGATGAGTAAATGGAGCCTACACTGCCCCTCGTTCTCTATACATGTGCGGGACACATCCCACACTGTCTGAAAGTTCAGGGAAGCAGCGAGCGCTGCGCGACTAGGAGCCAGCGGCAATGAGGTGTAAAAAGTGCAATGTTTCTGCACAGATGAAAAATAAATAAATAAATATTTAAAGTATAGAGAATTATTTTGGGGGTGTTTAGTACTACTTCCCATATAGTAAGGATAACTTGCCACAAATGTGTGGTAGTGTTGAATTGCAAGTCTTTTAACTTGCTGCACATTTCTACTGGCAAGTTGTATAGAAGCACAAGTTCTAGTTGACACACTTTTCCAATTTGTAGCAAATTTGCATGGTAAGTCTCTAGCAAGAGCAAAGTTGCAGTGGTGAGTCTACAGCAAGAGCACTGCAAGTCTACAGCATAAAAATTCAGCAACAGTGACCCCTGTGGTGGGATGACTATTGCACAACATAACTGAACCAGAACTTACAGCAGACTTGTAGAATGTTTGAAAAGACAGTTGATCTGCAGTCATGCACTGCGGACTTGCTGCAATTGTGCAGCAAACTTATGAAGCCTGGCAAGTCTAGCAATAGCTTAGCAAGTAATTTTCAATCTTGCGGCACAATAGCTTGCTATCTGGGTTGAAGACTTTAAAGTACCCCAACAGATGAGGAAAAGGACATGACTCTTTTTCAAAACACAGCACGCCACAATGCATTGTATCCGCATTGTGGCACGGATGGAATGCAATGGGGGGGGGGGCATTTACAATGTAAAGCACCACCACGCATTGCACAGGGAGCAGGCACATTGACAGAACACATTTTAGCGTATGTTATGTCTTGCATAAGCATGCATTGCATTAAGACAGTCTATTCATTTAAGTGGGCTGCCTTCGCACCACAATGGACCTAAAAAACAGACAGGCACCATGGTGAGCTGCTGTGCGTTACCACCAGGCACTGCAATGCATAGGTGTGAATGGGGCTTTAATGTTTAAAATGCAAACTCAAGCAAACTACTAAATGCACATTTTAAATGAAAAACATTTGTTCCTGACATGTGATATACACACACTTCTCTCTTTTTTTTTAGTTCCCCTGATCAACTTGTCTCTCCTGTGCTGAGACGATTCAAAATATATGTGTAAAAATTCACTATGCTCGAGTTGATCAAACAAAAAAAAAAAGAAAGAAAAGCTGCCAGGACTATAAATTCTTGATACAAAACTCACAATATTAAGAATGTGCAGTGCTAAAAAGTAATCACTACACAGGCATAAAAAAAGTTATAATGGACACACTGGGATTGATTTACTAAAACTGGAGAGTGCAAAATCTGGTGCAGCTGTGCATAAAAACCAATCAGCTTTCAGGTTTTTCTTCTCAAAGCTTAAGTGTGAAAGCCCCTTTCACACGGGTGCCTCCATATAGCAGATTCTACTTGCTCAGTGGGCAATCGCTCCGCTGATCCCCGCTGAGTAGGCAGATGACAGGTCCATCTCCGCTCCGCTGTGATGAGCAGACACGGACACAGTCCCGCTCTCCTCTATGGGGAAATGGAATGGAACGGACCGCCTGTCCATTTCCATCCAATCCTATTCATTCCAATCCGCCAGATGGATGGAAAATAGGACTGCCATCCATCTGTTTTTTGCAGGCATGATCGGATCGTATGGCGTCAGGTGTCAGTGGACATGTGCCCGCTGACACCCGCCGCTCCATAGCGGAGACTGCAAGGTCCGATCAGGTCTGCCTGAAATACTGACCTGATCGGATAGCCTGGGTATAAGGGCTCTAATTGAACAAGCTGAAGTTAGAAGCTGATTAGCTACTATGCACAGCTGCACCAGACTTTGCGCTCTCCACTTTTAGTAAATCAGCTCCAGATAGTCCATTTCAAGTGTCCATACAAAATGATACTTAAAATTGATGTATTAGGATGCCATATTATTGGATTAATTTAAGTCTGCAACAAAAATGTGAGAGCGCAATCTTCATAGACTAAGAAGAAAAAACAACCGGGGGGGGGGGAGGGGTCTACGGTGGTGACGTAATTGCGGAAGCAAAGCTGATTGGTGGCAAACTTTCAGCTCTCAGTGAAATCCATATTTCAGGTACTGCCACACACTGCAAAAACATTGCAAAATATTTTCTGCATTTGTTTTTTAACAGGTACATGTAACCCCTATGGCTACATTCACACTTATGCATTGCGGGAACATGTGCAAAATCACCTGATTTACCGCAACACACAAAAACGCGTAGCCCTTTAGCAGATGCATGGCGGTGCCTTTTTATTCTGAATGGCATTCCCACGCAGTTTGCTAATGCGAGCGAGAAAACGACCATGGGTTTCATTGTGGCGCATTTTTAAAAAGGGGTTGGGAACTTCTTTTGCATGTTTCCCGCATGTAGGGCAGCTAGTTGAAATGAATGCGCTACCCTAAAATGCGCAGAAACATGTAAAAACACATGCATTACCTGCCAGCATGGTGTGACAGAGACCTAACTGATTTCATTTTCAAAGCACTGTGGGGTTGATTTAGTAAAACTGGAGAGTGCAAAATCTGGTGCAGCTCTGCACAGAAATCAGCTTTCATGTTTTTTTTTTTGTCAAAGCTTAAAGTGGAAGTAAACTGCCCTATTGTTTTCAGCCAAGGAAGCTGCCATCTTGGCCTCTGTTTAACCCCTTAAGGACTACCCCATGCATACTGAGGCATGGTGGCCCTCCTGCGTGAAATCACTTACCTGTACGTGATTTCGTGCACAGGACCTGGGGCACAAGCTGGCAGTGACACTCTCCCGCTGTGATTGGACACAGCGGGAGCCAATCAGCGGGTCCGCGATGTCCGCCGGGAACCATCGATTATTCTTTAGAGAGGAAGAACAGCAATTTGCCTATGTAAACAAGGCAGATCGCCTTTCTGTGAGGGGGGAAGATGGAGATCTTGTGTTCCAGCAGCAACACGGATCTCGGTCTTGCCCCAGTCAAAGCATCCCCCACACAGTTAGAAAGCACTCCCTACGAGCACATTTAAGCCTTTGATCACTCCTGATGTTGATCCCGTTCCTGCCAGCGTCATTAGTACAGTGACAGTGCATTTGTCAGCACTGATCTCTGTATAAGTGTCACTGGTCCCCAAAAAAAGTGTCAAAAAGTGTCAGTTGGGTGATTTGTCCACTGCAATGTCGCAGTCCCGCTAAAAATCCCTGATCGCCATCATTACTAGTAAAAAAAAAAAGTACAATTCCTTAATATATCCTATAGTTTGTAGATGCTATAACTTTTGCACAAACCAATCAATATATGCTTATTGGGATTTTTTTCCCCAAAAAGTTGTAGTAGAATACATATTGGCTTAAATTGATGAATAAATTAGATTTTTTCAATTTTTTTATTGGATATGTTTTATAGCATAGTGTAAAAATCTTTTTTGTTTATAGCACAAAAAATTAAAACAGCAGCGGTGATCAATTACCACCAAAAGAAAGCCTTATTTGTGGGAAAAAAAGGACTTTAATTTTATTTGTGTACAGTGTCGCATTACAGCGCAATTGTTAGTTGGGGGTTGGGGGGACCTTCCGGGGCTAAAATAGTTAATCTTCGACTGCCATAATGCTGCACATGTGATCAGTTATGACACCAGCCATTTGATGGTTTGACAGTTTGGTTGAGAGCACAACCAATATGACAGTTATATTTCCGGCAATGCAACAGTTTTTTGAAAATGTTAAATCGATTGGTTTACTTTTGCTTTAATTGAACAAGCTGAATTCAGAAGCTGATTGGCTACCACGCACAGCTGCACCAGATCTTGTCCTCTCCAGTTTTTGTAAATCAGCCCCACTGTTTTAGAAACAATCATCATTTTTTAAATACATTTTTGAATTAAAAAAATTTTTAAAAAAATTAAACATTCTTTTTTTAAATACCATATTTATCAGCGTATAACACACACCTTTTCCCCTTAAAATCGTGGGAAAATTGTGGGTGCTGTCTCTGAGGGAAGAGGAGCGAACGCCGTTAATTTACCGTACATAGAGCCACTGTCTCCTGGCGATCTCCTGGATCTCCTCCATCACTCGCAGTCACGCCTCCTGGCAATTTAGAGGCTGCAGATGGACACTGAGTGGGGTGCATTGATGGGCAATTTAGAGGCTGCAAGTGGGCACTGAGCAGGGTGCATCGATGAGCTGTGACCCTAATTTTACTTCAAAGTTCTTTAACCCCCCTGACGGTATTCCCGAGTCTGACTCGGGGTGGATTTTTTATACCAAAAGCGGTATCCCCGAGTCAGACTCGGGACAGCGTCGCTGGATCCAGGAGGAGGTTTCCTTACCTTCTCCTTCGAATCCAGCGATGTCTCCCCGCTGTACGAGCGAGCCGTGTCTCGCTCGATCTATCACATCGGCGATCTCCGTGCCCTGCGAGCGTTGCGACGCACGGGCACGGAGATCGGCGCCAAATTCAAAAAGTGAAATAAACAGTATACATACAGTATAATGTAATCTTACAGATTACATTGCTGTATGTAAATATTTCACATCCCCTTTGTCCCTAGTGGTCTGCCCAGTGTCCTGCATGCAGTTTTATATTGTAAAAACTGTTCTTTATGCCTGGAAACTGGAGATTGTCCATAGCAACCAAAACTGTCACTTTACATCAAAAATGATTTTAGACCAGCTAGAAAACAGCGATAATAAATTAGAATGACTCGCAGAATTGAGCGATAGTGATTTGTGGGGAGATCCGTCATCAAATACTGAAAAGTAATGACAGTGACAATTCTGCAACTCAGCAAATTTCAGTGTTTTTGATTAGATTACATTATTGAATAATTTTTATTATTGTTATATTATTATTTGGTACAATTATTTATAATTATTTATTATATTATAATTTATGATTTAATTTTTCAAACTTTATCATACCCGGGATGTCTGCTAGACTCTGGTTTGGACAGATTTAAGAGAGTTATTCCTAAGAATTGCAGGACTACAATATAAAACGCCAAATTTTCATGCAAAATAATGGTACCGCTTTTAGCACCTAAAATCCGAAATAATCGTACCGCCAGGGAGGTTATTTAAAATGTACGTTTTTTTTTTCTTAACCCCCCTGGTGGTATTCCCGGGTCTGGCTCGGGATTGCATCGCAGGATCCATGTAGGAGTTACTTACCTTGTCCCCAGGATCCTGCGATGTCTCCCCGCTGTGATCTGTGAGCCACCGTGTCTCGCTCGATCTGTCACAGTGCCGAGCTCCGTTCCCTGTGAGCGTTGCGAAGCACGGGAATAGAGTTCGCCGCCAAATTCAAAAAGTAAAAAACACAGTATGGATACAGATTACAGTACTGTATCAAATAATTACACATCCCCTTTGTCCTTAGTGGTTTCTCCAGTGCCCTGCATGCAGTTTTATATTATAAATACTGTTCTTTATGCCAGAAAACTGGAGATTGTCCATAGCAATCAAAAAATGTCCGTTTACATCAAAAGTGCTTTTAGACCAGCTAGAAAACAGCGCTAATAAATTACAATCGCTTGCAGAGTTGAGCGATAGTAATTTGTGGGGAAATTCATCATCAAACACTGAAAGTAATGACAGCGACAATTCTGCAACTCAGCATATTTCAGTGGGGGTTATTTACTAAAGGAAAATCCACTTTGCACTTGGACGTAAAGTCACTGTAGATCCGAGGGGGACATGCAAGAAAAATAAAAAAACAGCATTTTAGCTTGCACATGATTGGATGATTAAATCAGCAGAGCTTCCCATCATTTCAGATCTACCCCTTAGATTTAGAGTAACTGCACAGTGGATTTGAGTTTTGTAAATAACCCCCCTCCCCCCCCAGTGTTTTTGATTTAAATTGCATTATTGAATCATTTTTATTATTATTGAATCATTTTTATTATTATTATATAATTATTATTTGTTATAATTATTTATAGTTAAAGCGGGAGTCCGCCGTTTTTTTTTTTAAATAATACAAATACTGCAGCTGCTGACTTATAATAATGACACTTACCCGCCCAGTGCGCCCGCGATGTCGGCACCCGAAGCCGATCTCTCGATCATCTCTCGGGTGCTGCCGCCGCCATCTTGGGTATGGGAATCAGGAAGTGGAGCCTTGCGGCTTCATTTCCTGGTTCCCTACTGCGCATGCGCGAGTCACGCTGCGCAATAAGGATGGTCCCACTGTCTCTGGGATCCGTGTGTTTCCCAGCAGACAGCGGGGGACCTTCGGAAAGGGGCGTAGATTCTGCAGAAAGGGGCGTAGCTTCTGCAGATATCTATGCCAGAAGTGGGTGCAGATACCTGTACTGTACAGGTACCTGCACCCCCCCTCCCCCCTGAAAGGTGCCAATTGTGGCGCCGGAGGGGGGGAGGGTTCCAATGAGCGGAAGCTCCACTTTAGGGTGGACCTCCGCTTTAATATATATATATATATATATATATATATATATATATATATATATATATATATATATATTATAGTTTATCATACCCGAGATGTCTACTAGATTCTTGTTTGGACGGATTTAAGTGAGTTATTTCTAAGAATTACAGGACTACAATATAAAACGCCAAATTTCCATGCAAAATAATGGTACTGCTTTCAGCACCTAAAATCTGAAATAATCATACCGCCAGGGAGGTTAATCTTCCCTCCTAAAATTGGGGCGTGTTATACACCGATAAATACAGTATATTTTTTGCCTACTTTTCATCCTTTGTTACAGCTCAGTGCTGCTGACCTCCTGCAGCCTCTTTGTAGCCATTTACCTGTCTAATGATGGCTGCTTGGCGTTTCTATGGGCTGGTTTCCAGATGGTGACAATGAAAGCAAAATGCCTGTACAACGTTTTTCCCTGGTCTCCATTGGAAGCCAGTGTGACAACACTGGGGAACAATTATGAAACAGGAACAGAGTGTTGTCACCCAATAAGCAGCACCTGAGCAGGGACCTTCTAATGCAGGATCATAAAGTATTATTATATAAAATATTGACAATGATTTGAAATGAATTTAACATGTTAAAGATAATATGAAATTTTAGTCAATGGTAATCTAGTATCTCCTCCATATCTCTTCCATACAGACAGAAATCTTTTATGATCTGTGACATACTCCCAACCCAATGATAAATCTCACCACGGATTAGTCACAACGCACTAGGCTATGCGAATATTAGCCTAGGACAAGCAGTCACTATAAATAAGCAGTAGTAAAAGCTGGTAGTACATGGGGAATATATAGCCATGATTGTCTGCGTTCATTCATATGGTGAAATGCAAAGCATGTTCCATCTCCCACGGGCACCTGTATCCCGCTCCTACACAACCCATCCTACGCCCGGAGAGAGCACTAAAATGGAAATGCTGCTCTTGCACTTCCCTCCCAACAGCATCTGTTAATTCACTCCATTTATAAAATACATATTGACAAAGACAACTGAACTGGGACAAAGGAGATTTGATTTGGTGTGAGAAAGTCAATTCAATGTTATTTTGTTAAAGGACGCCGTGCTTGGCAAATACGTGTTTAAAAATGAAGTGGGGAGATGTGTCTGGTCAACGCTGATGATGGGAATAAGCCAACTACAATAGAATTTCTTTCAATTAAATATCACGTTTTTAACTTTTTCTTATTTATAAAGATGTTCCTGAAAATTCCACTGTTAACTCACTCCATTCTAACGGAAAATACATATTTTTTTATTTGAACTTTACATGCAGCCTTATGCAAAAATGCAAAACATGTCAAAAGTATTGGGACACCTGCCTTTATACGCACCGGTGTGCAGCCATGTTGGAACAGGAAGAGGCCATCCCCAAACTGTTCCCACAAAGTTGGGAGCATGAAATTGTCCAAAGTTTCTTGGTATGCTGACGCCCTAATGCCGTGTACACACGACCGGACTTTCCGGCAGAAAAAGTCAGACGGAATAATTTCATCGGATATTCCGATCGTGTGTGGGCTTCATCTGACTTTTTAAAAAAAATTCTGACGGACCTAGAAATAGGACATGTTTTAAAATGGGAAACCCTTTCGTCTGTATGCTATTCCGGTGGATCATAAACGGCGCAAAGGCAGCTATTGGCTACTGGCTATTGAACTTCCTTTTTCTAGTCCCGTCGTACGTCATTGCGTTCTAAATGAATGGACTTTGGTGTGATCGTGTGTAGGCAAGTCTATTTCAGAAAAGACCGTCAGAGTTTATTCTGACGGAAAAAACGGTCATGTGTATGCGGCATAAGAGTTCACTTCACTGGAACTAAGGGGCCAAGCCAACCCCTGAAAAACAGCCCCATACTATAATCCACCCAATTATTTGGACCAGTGCACAAAGCAAAGTCCATAAACACACGGATGAGTGAATTTCAGGTGGAGGAACTTAAATGGCCTGCACAGAGTCCTGACCTCAACCTGATAGAACACCTTTGGGATGAATTATACCAGAAACTGCAAGCCAAGCCTTCTCTTCCAACATCAGTGCCTGACCTCACAAATGTGCATCTGGAGGAATGGTCAAACATTCCCATAGACACACTCCTAGTCCTTGTGGACAGCCTTCCCAGAAAAGTTGAAGCTGTTACAGCTGCAAAGGGTGGGCCAACTCAATATTGAACCCTACGGACTAAGACTGGGATACCATTAAAGTTAATGTGCATGTAAAGGCCAGCCGGTCAGCATTTCCGGCCAGCATTTCTTTTAATATACGCAATATTTAACCTACAGATGTAAGTGCAATATATTTTTTTTATTAATAAAGCATTAAGACTGTGTTACGCTATGGTTAGTCTTCTTTTTTGGGGCATGTACCTAAGAGAAAACGGACTCCATAGATGTTGAAGAGGGAGAGATTTGCAACACCCAGTCCACTAGAACCGGTTCTGATTGACATCTGCAAGCTAAAGGCCACGGCTGGATTATAGCCACCTGCCCTTTATTCTAGCCATCTGGTAAGCAGATCTATATTATGGTGGCTGGGCACTCTCCTGTTTGAGCATAATCGCTGTGTTGTCATTACAAAGATATAGTGATTTGATATGGACTTTTTATATTCTTGAATTGATTTGATTGAGACTTTTTAGCGCAGCTTCTCCCTTTTAAGTTACTTTTTATGTGTGTATCCCATCTCATGCTGCTGCTTGTTTATGCTATTTATTTTTATTTAATTGGGTAATTTTTTGCACGGTTCATTTTTGTCTTTGGTACTAAATGAAATGTCACTTTAACAATATGAACTTATAGGTTGGCAGTGTCACTCAGTAAATCAGTAGACAGTGTCACTCAGAGCATAGGATGGTGTCTGGACAGTGTCAATACGGCACTGGACAGTGTCAGTAGGGCAGAGATTGGTGTCAGTAGGGGAGATGTTGGTGGCAATAGGGCAGTGGACAATGTCAGTAAAGCAGTGGATGGTGTCAGTAAAGCAGTGGATAGTGTCAGTAGGGCAGAGATTGCCGTCAGTAAGGCAGTGAATTATATCAGTCACTAGAGCAGTGGATTTTGTTGGTAGGGCAGTGAGCGGTGTCAGTCGTTTTTTATTTTTATTTAATTTTTTTATTATTTTTCTATTATTTTTCAATTATGCCAATGTGTGACAATTATGGAATGTGCAATAAATAAAAAATTTTGATTAATAATATAATATAAAGTCCTATGACCACTGTCCTATGTTTGTGTGTATATTTAGGAATGGATGCACGTCACTGTGTATGCTTCAGATCATATCTTCTTTTTCTTTCTATTATTTAAAAAAAAAAAAATTTTAATAATTTTTTTATAATAATTTTTTTTTTTTTTTTTTTTACAATTTTGGGAACCAGTTGGGGGGGATTAGGTGAAACATCAGGGGTCTAAACAGACCCTTGATGTCTCACTTTTAAGACAGAGAAAGGAATTAAGGACACAGGTTCTTCAATTCCTTTCTCTGCAGCCTCAGCTGAATGAATTGGAAAGTGTTCTGTGCTGAGCAGCTTCCCGTTCATTCACATACAGAACCATAGTAAACAACACAGTTTACTATGCTTCAGTTATTAATAAACAGAGTGATCAATAGAGATTACTCACAATGTTTATTCAGAAAAGGAAGGGGCTGGTAAGTGACATATTTACCGGCCCCTTCCCTCACTCTCCATCCTGACACATACAGCAGCAGTCGACAGGAAAGTTGGGTGGGGGAGGGGCACCAGCATTGAGGGGCGGTAGGGAAAGAACAGGGGGACCCAGGCAGCAGAAAAAGAGGAGGGGCTGGAGGGGCTTTTACTAGAACCGATCACCATCAGCTGTTTTTCCCTCCTGCAGCCACTGAATCTGGCTTTTAGCAGCTGCAGGAGGAAAATATAACTGATTGGTTCTAGGAAATGCCGCCAGTCCAAGGCAGCAGGCTGAATCCCTGGGGTCTGGATCCTGGCTCCCCTGCGATCAGCGGCAGAGCGGGCTTACAAAGCAGCCAGTGGTGTGAATACAGCTCAGCAGTTCAGTCAATCCAACCTCCCAAATACCAATCCCTCCCTCCCCCCATCCTAGTTTCGGCCCTGCTGCCAAACCGGAGCCAGTGTGCCAAGTGACAATTTCAGTGACCCTTAGGAAATATGAATCCAACCCTCATTTGTTCTTGTGTTAGCAATAAAAACATGGCAGGGGTTTCTTATCCAACTAGAGTGTGTGTCTTTAGTTGGCTATTGGGCTGCCCACTTCTAGACAAGACAGGAAGCCAGATGGTCATCTAAAGTAGAGTGACCATCAGGCTGCTAATTGCAAGGAAATGGTTTAACGCTGTCAGCCTGCAACAGGAAGTGCTGTGCAGGTAAGAAACGTTGCAACAGATTCAAGAAAAAGGTTTTGCTTAACCCTTACGCTGCCAGAGTCATTTTTGCATTCTTTGCACACATGCTGAAAAAATCATTTTAGGCCTGAAAATTTCATAAACCCCCCCAAAACCTTATATATTTTCTGAAAGCAGACATCGTAGAGAATAACACAGTAGTAGTTAAGTAGTAGCTCCAATTTTCTATGTCACACCATTTTTCAAAGTTCTAGGAAACGCAAAATATCAGTGAAAAATTCACCAAAGTAAATTTTAAGGCCCACAAATGCAATAAATTACCCAATTGTTTGGTACAATATAAAAGATGAGTTTGCACTAAGTAAATAGATTTTCAACATGTCAAACCCTAAATTTGCGCGCACCTGTGAAATGGCGACAAATGTGAGTAACCTGTATTTTCTCTTTAAATGCTCCCAATAGGTCATCCTGTTAAAGCTACGGGGGGGTTCTGGTTCTAGAAATATTGCTTGCACTTTGGAGTGCGCAGGGACATGTAACATGTATCGCAATCAGAGTTTTCATTCGTAGTCACCCCTGACACGTGCACTGACGTTCATACATGTGTATATGTACATATGGTGAGACCTCAAAAAACATTTTTCGGGGGGGGGGGGGGATTTTATGTGCTTGAGTGTAACTTTCATTTTTTACAATTTCAAACTTTTTTTTTACTTAACTTTTTTTTTTTCATTGCATAGGGGACAAAAAGTCCCATATGTGATGATTTTTTTAGTGACAGGTTCTCTTTAATGAGAAAGATGTCTCCATGGTGCTCTATTGAATATAATGTAATGCAGAGCACATTAAATTACATTCATTCACGGGTATGTTGGCCGGGGACACCAAGAAGGGGACCTGGAAGTTACGTCAAACAAGGAAGGGAGGTGAGCGGACTTGTATCCATTCTGCTTCTTCCCCTCTACCCTGCGACACCTGCTATGCCAGGGGCGTGCACAGGGGGGTGCCGTTACCTGAGCGCAGCCATCCAAACGCTTCCATCTGACAGGCAGGAATCTGCTTATCAGATTTACACACAATCCCGGTGTGTAAAACCCCCATACGGACCTGGTAGTGAATGAGTTAAAGTGAATGTCAAGGCATAGAATGATAGATTACATATAACTCAGTAGTCTTCTCCCCATATTCTATACATAGATCGAATAGATGCTGAATCAGCCAAACTTCTTTCTATAGGTGGCCATGCTGGCACCACCCAGTCCACCAAAAGTATATTTTTCAATCGCTTTTGTCAAAGGAGCCAGGTCGAAAATTATCAGGCGAATAGCAAATGTACATCAGAAACCACTGTTTGGGTGTTATGACAGCGGTGGGTTCCCGGCTGTCAGAATACAATAGCTGGTACTGCAGGTTCATCAATCCATACTGTTTGGTAGGGATGAGCTCAGGCGTGCTCGCATGGAACACGTGCAGAGCCCGCCAGGAAGTCGACGCAGCGTTGCGCTAATCACAGGCAGTGAGACATTGCCCGTATCCTTGCAGCCGGGGCAATGTCTCACTGCCTGTGATTAGCGCAGCGCTGCGCCGACTTCCTGGCGGGCTCTACGCGTGTTCCATGCAAACACACCTGAGCTCATCCCTACTGTTTAGTGTGGATGGCAGTGGCGACTGGTGCTCAATATTGGGGGGGGGGGGGGGGGGGGCAGCAAGCTAACACCACCACCACCCCATGTGATTAGGACAGTGGTTCACCCCCCCCCCCCATGGGAGACGGGCGGCGGCAATGCCCCCCCTACGGGATACAGATGTGAATGTGGCAATCAAATGCCGTACCTTAGGAGGCAGGTGGAAGGAAGAGTCGGAGCCGCTCTGACTGCTTCTCCTGGCCAGACTTCAAAGACATCATCTGCCTGGTGGGGTGAGTCCTTGCTGATGCAGCACACAGGGAGACATTCTCCTCCCGGCCGAACAGGAAGACACGACTGGGTCTCGGGACCTGCTTCCTGATTGGCCGGGAGGAGAATCAGGAAGGCAATAGCGAATATTAACCCACCCTTTTTTTAAGCCAATTAGAGCCTCAGGCTCGAATCATGTGCTTAAAAAAAACCCCATTGGAATCCATGCATCCAGCGCCCTGCATGTAGGTTAGGGGCTGGGCGCATGGATTAGGGGGGACGGCACCCTTGTGCCCCATATGGACGGGCCTACACTGGTGGATGGAGCCAAACCTTAGTGTGTATGACCAGCATTATGTAAAGCTTTCCTGCTTCTCTCTTGATATATATTTGTTTGATCTGACAGTGATTTCCCATAGCTAGTCATAGCACAGCATGCTGTATGATGTCCCCCACTAATGATTCTACAGAATTTCTGTACAAACCTCTGGATTGCCTGTAGATCGATCCTGTCTCCTTGTCACCACAGCAGATGGAGTTTTGGGGCAAAGTTTTACCACCACAGCACTGCTGGTTGTAGCCATCATAAAGGACCTCTCCACAACACATCTGGGACCCGGACACTGAATATGGATACCCACCACAGCAAGAATCTCCTTCACCAATCGACACTTCATTGTGAATGCCATCATAGCAGCAGACCTCGCCTGTTCAAAAAATACAAAGTACAACCTTTTATATACACACAGATTTGGTGATCAACTGATTTAAATTAGAACTATCGGCAAAACCTTTTTTTTTCATGTTGGATAGAATAAGGGAGGGTTATAACCCCTGTCAGATTTTTTTTCACCGTCTGTGTCCTTTTGCAGAGATTTCCGTTCACTTCCTGTCCCATAGCCAAACAGGGAGTGAGAGGAAATCTCTGCAAAATTAGGGACATTTCTTGGGGACCCCCAGGTCACCAGAACTAGTGTCCCAATTGGAAGATTTCCCCTCTATTACTTTTTTGGGGACGACCCAAAATCTGGGATTTACTTTTACTTTTAAACATGAAAAATAGAGAGGATGAATCTCCCTAATGGGGAAACTGACAGGTATTCTAAGCCCTCTCCACTTTATCCACAACCAAAAAATGTGGTTGATTTCCCCAATCTCAATGTCTGTTCTAGTGAAAATGTGTATATTTATTATACATCTTTTGTAGATGCCATCATAGGTTTTATAAAAATGGGTATAAAAATAGTGCAAAACCACATGTCTAACTACTACCTATCCCACATGGTAGAACTTTGGCATAAACCAACGCCCTTCACCCCACCTGCCTTCACCACTGTATCCTACAGTGCAGCAACACTGGCAGCTCATTGGCCAGTAGATAGGCAACTACAATGAATTGTGGTATACCGGGGGCGGGGGGCAAAGCTCCACATCAGCGTTGTTCAACCTTCTGACCTTCCTGGGCCACACTGGAAGAAGAGGAATTGTCTTGGGCCACACATAAAATACACTAATGACTCGTACACACAATCAAACTCTCCGCCAACAAAACCGTGTATTTTGTCCGAAGGATGTTGGCTCAAACTTGTCTTGCATACACTTGGCCACACAAATGTTGGCCAACAATTTTGAATGTAGTGACGTACAAGATAGATATACTAGATATACTACGTGGTTTTTCAGCTCTTTAGCACCACCCTTTGGGCTCCTTCTGCAAATTTCGTGTTAGTAGAAGTTTGGTGAGTGTTGATTCGCGCTTTTTTTTTTCGCGTTTTTCATTTACCGCTTTTCAGTTTGCGCTTTTCATTTGGTGGTTTTCAGTTAGTTTCTGAATGGCTGTCCGTCAACCAGACATGTTGCAGAATCAGAAGAGGTCACATGTTATTATTGGCCTTGGAGTTATTGCTTTGCCATTTTTTTGGTTGAATAATGATTTGATTTGGTATATTTTCTATATTTTTGGATACATAGAATGCACTTTTTGGTTAAGTTGGCAGATAGCATGTCTATTTTTTTTTTTAATGACCAATAAAAAAATTGTGTAGAATAATACTTGGCTATGTGTTTTACTTCAAATGACAGTTTGGAAGTAGGCAGTTACATTTAAAAAAATACAATGTAAAATTAACAAGGGACACCAACATAGTTGTATCTTTGATCTTATAACTACGGGATAATGGGGTTGTGGTAACTTGCACAAATATAAAAAAATTATATTCTTGATATCACTAAAAAAACGTTGAAAATATGCTAGCCAACATTTGTCTGCGGAAAGTCTCACAACAATTGTCCGATGGAGCGTACACACGGTGGTATTATCCGACAACAGCCTGACATCGAACATGTCCTGAAAATCCGATCGCATGTACGGGGCTTAACAGTAAAGATAGCTGATGAGCAGGAAAATTCAGGCAGATCACAAGTTAAAAATCACTGATATAGATAATGTACCTATCTGAGTAATAAAACTTTTTTTTTTGTAATATTTTGTATTATAAACATAAAAAAGGGCAACATAAAACTAGTGTGATATTTGACACTGTTTTTGATAAACTAACACATCAATATCTGGTTGGATGGATGTAGTAGGAATTCTCAATGAATTCTCCAGGTGCTCATCAGATATTTTGGTTCTAGTTTTGCCCTTCATGCACTTCATCCTTGAAAACAGTCACTCACATATATTGGTGCTGCCAAAAACTGATGACCTGAATAAGGAGTGATTGTAAAGAGTGGCAGATTTTTGTTTGGGAAGACAACATTTTAAAAAGTCCAGTAAAGAGACACTGTCAATTTTTTCTTTGGGCGCATGTATTCACTAAGTGTAAACGCATTTTTACAAAAAAATTCCAAAAAAAACAAACCACAACACTTTTAGGTACATTTATGATTTTGGACACCCCTGCTCTATATGCTGAATGCTGGCTTTGTATTTAGATCAAAGAAAATTTGCTAATTTCTACTATTATGGTGCCAACTCATATGGACTAAAATTAGTATGATGTGTGGTTTTGCATGGCTGGTTGTCTGTAAGTGCAAATTTAAAGCTACGGATGTGCTGAGAGGTGATAAGATGTGCTATATTTCTGTGTCCTTTTGTACTGCTGGTCATGTTGTAACCTTCAGCACCTGATGGGCACTACTTAGCGCTGCAGCTCAGGTCTGTGCTGTGCACACCTGCTCTCATTAGTGGGCTTTAAATCAAGACAAGAGCTTTATGTCTGCGCCTGATCATCAGGTTTTTGTCTGTTTTCTCTGCCACGGATAGACATTTGTCTTTTTCTGACGTCTTTCTGTCTTTCTGTCTTTCTGTCTTTCTGTCTGTCTGTCTTTGCCTTGGATTATTCATGTGTATTGTTTGGACTAGGTTTGCACACAGCTTGTGCTTATCCTGACCTTTTACCTTTGCCATTGCATGTTATTGCTCCATTAACCTGCATAGAACCTGGAATTTGTTTGTCTGCACCTGACCTAGCCATCAGCCTGCTGCTGACTCTTCTCCTATCTATCATTTGCTCTGACCATCTGTCTGAGGGATTTCACTGCTCTAACATCTGTTCTGCCTGTTGTCGCCTGTTGCCCCAGGCAAAATAGAGGGTCTAACACACCCCAAGACACATGGCAGAGCTGTTTTGTTACAACAATTATCCTTTGGCATATTGTCAATGCTTCAGATTCTTCCCTCAGTTATGATCCAGGCCAACCAGGGCCTTTACCATCCATTATGATCCAGGTCTGACTGCCATTACCTTGGTCTGCTCTTTGATTTTGGGTGATTCTCTTTATACTCTAATTTCATCAACGTCCTCAAAAATCATGATGTAAGTGACAGGTACAGGAGGTACCTCTCCAACCCCACCAACTGTCCTGAAGATAGGCCCAGGCGACACCCTAAAACATACCTCCCAAAAGTCCTGGATTGGGTGGGGCTTTCCCGCATTTACACCTTTGTCCCGCTATCCTGCTGTGCAGGGGCTTTGTCCCACAAAATTATGTTGCTTAATATCAAATAGGACCTCAGGCTCAATAGGACCTGTAGCAGTGTAAAAATCCAGCACAGCCAGGGATTTGCCATTAAGCTGGCTGGATGTGCACTGTGCAGTCACCATGAGAGACTGCACCTGTCAAATCCAAGCTGTGATGTCGAGAATGGGCAGGACTTCTACCCATGCCTGCCCCCTTTGTCAAGCAACCAATGCAGTGCATAGGGAAAGAGGCATTCGTACATTGCTGGCTGGGGAAGAGATGCCAAGGCGAGGTTTTTTTTTTCCCAGCCTTCTGCAGTAAATGAAAGTGAAAGTAGAACAGCTCTCCCATGGCTCCTTCAACAGCCTCCTTGCTCTGCACCACGATCCTTATTTCCTATCTGGTTGGGGAGTTTGCAAGCTGAAAAGAAGTGTGCACTAAAAAGAAAGCAGTGGCAGAGGCAGAGCCATTTACAGAAATGTGCTTTTAGAAAGGTAATCATGTGGAGGGTGGTGGAACTTTGGTGGGGATGGGAGAGGAAAGGTGCAGTCGAGATGTAGCTGTCTGAATGGACTCTGTACCTAGTGTTCTCTTGAACCATGTGCATAACTCACTCTAGAACCTACCTTCATGTACATAATTCACTCCAGAGCCCACCTTCATGTACATAACTTACTCCAGAACACACCTTTATGTACATAACTCACTCCAGAACCCAGTACATAACGCACTCCAGAACCCAGAACCTAATGCACTCCAGAACCCAGTACATAATGCACTCCAGAACCCAGTACATAACGCACTCCACAACCCAGTACGTAACGCACTCCACAACCCAGTACGTAACGCACTCCACAACCCTGCACATTCCTGAACCCTGTACTCTGTACGTAACACACTCCTGAACCCTGCACTCTGTATGTAATGCATTCCTGAACCCTGCAGTCTGTACATAATGCATTCCTAAACCCTGCACTGTATACCTAGTGCATTTCTGAACCCTGCACTCTGTACATAATGCATTCCTGAACCCTGCACTCTGTAATGCATTTCTGAACTTTGCACTCTGTAAGTAACGCACTCCAGAACCCTGCACTCTGTATGTAACGCAATCCTGAACCTTGCACTCTGTACGTAACGCATTCCTGAACTTTGCACCCTGTATGTACTGCACTCCTGAACCTTGCACTCTGTACATAATGGACTCCTGAACCCTGCACTCTGTACATAATGGACTCCTGAATCCTTCTACACTTTGTGTAATGCACACTTCCATAGTTTATGCAAAACCATTTGTAATGGAAGCTCTTTATTCTTTTTTTTTTCCTGATTGTGCTGGGGTTTGTATGTATGCCTGTGACTAGCTTGTCAGCTTGACAGCAATCAAAGCATATTTTATATGTACAAGGGTTTTGTTGAATCACGGCCATTAAGCTCCTCCCACTGTTAATTTTGGTCACACCCACTTTTGTCACAGTGCACGTAGCGTGCCGCAGGTTGCTTCTTCCCTTAAGTGTCCTTCATTCTGAAGTTCAAAAGTTGGGAGGTATGCTAAAATGTGTAAGGAATCATCACTAATCCTGAACTTGAGGCTAAAAAAGGTATTATGGGGTTTATCTACTAAAGCTTAACCACTTTCAGACCGGACCATTTTGCTGGTAAATGACCAGAGGTCTTTTTACACTTTGGCACTGCGCTGCTTTAACTGGTAATTGCGCGGTCATGCAATGTTGTACCCAAACAAAATTTGCGTCCTTTTCTTCCCACAAATAGAGCTTTCTTTTGATGGTATTTGATTGCCTCTGCGATTTTTATTTTTTGCGATATAAACGTAAAAAGACCGCAAATTTTGAAAAAAAATGATATTTTCTACTTTTTGTTATTAGAAAAATCCAATAAACTCAATTTTAGTCATACATTTAGGCCAAAATGTATTCAGCCACATGTCTTTGGTAAAAAAAAAGTCAATAATTGTATATTTATTGGTTTGCGCAAAAGTTGTCACATCTACAAACTAAGGTACGTTTTCTGGAATTTACGCAGCTTTTAGTTTACGACTGCCTATCTCATTTCTTGAGGTGCTAAAATGACAGGGCAGTACAAAACCCCCCCAAATGACCCCATTTTGGAAAGTAGACCCCCTAAGGAAATTGATAAGAGGCATGTTGAGCCCATTGAATATTTTATTTTTTTGCCTCAAGCGATTGAATAATGACAAAAAAAAATTTTTTTTTTTTTTTTTACACAAAGTTGTCACTAAATGATATATTGCTCACACATGCTATGGGCGTATGTGAAATGACACCCCAAAATAAATTCTGCTGCTTCTCCTGAGTACGGGGATACCACATATGTGGGACTTTTTGGGAGCCTAGCCGCGTACAGGGCCCCGAAAACCAAGCACCGCCTTCAGGCTTTCTAAGGGCGTAAATTTTTGATTTCACGCCTCACTACCTATTACAGTTTTGAAGGCCATAAAATGCCAAGATGGCACAAAACCCCCACAAATGACCCCATTTTAGAAAGTAGACACCCCAAGCTATTTGCTGAGAGGCATGTTGAGTCCATGGAATATTTTATATTTTGCCACAAGTTGCGGGAAAATTACAAACTTTTTTTTTTTTTTTTTTTTTTTCACAAAGTTGTCACTAAATGATATATTGCTCATGCATGCCATGGGCATATGTGAAATGACACCCCAAAATAAATTCTGCTGCTTCTCCTGAGTACGGGGATACCACATATGTGGGACTTTTTGGGAGCCTAGCCGCGTACGGGGCCCCGAAAACCAAGCACCGCCTTCAGGCTTTCTAAGGGCGTAATTTTTTGAGTTCACTTCTCACTACCTATTACAGTTTTGAAGGCCATAAAATGCCAAGATGGCACAAAACCCCCACAAATGACCCCATTTTAGAAAGTAGACACCCCAAGCTATTTGCTGAGAGGCATGTTGAGTCCATGGAATATTTTATATTTTGCCACAAGTTGCGGGAAAATTACAAACTTTTTTTTTTTTTTCACAAAGTTGTCACTAAATGATATATTGCTCACGCATGCCATGGGCATATGTGAAATGACACCCCAAAATAAATTCTGCTGCTTCTCCTGAGTACGGGGATACCACATATGTGGGACTTTTTGGGAGCCTAGCCGCGTACGGGGCCCCAAAAACCAAGCACCGCCTTCAGGCTTTCTAAGGGCGTTACAGTTTTGAAGGCCATAAAATGCCAAGATGGCACAAACCCCCCCCCCCCAAATGACCCCATTTTAGAAAGTAGACACCCCTAAATTTAGGGGTACACTAGTGAGACTAGGTAATAAATGGCGGGTGCCCTGAAACTATAAAAAAATAACTAACCAACCAGCGTCACCTGTAACAGTTATATGGTGATCACTGGTGAAAGGGTTAACTAGGGGGCAATCAGGGGGCTTTATGCGGTAGTATATGGGGGTCCCTGGCGCTATAAAAAGCTGCGGCGAACCTAAATACCTACCTGCCTAACTAGCGTCACCTGTGACACTAATACAGCGATCAGAAAAACGATCGCTTATTAGGCTGGGTTCACACTGGAGCGATGCGGGAACGCCACGAATGCGCGGCGGGTTCCCGCATCGCATGCCTCCCGGCGGCAGTTCACACTGCCCTATGCGAACTGCTGGGAGTGTCAGTGAAATGTTAATGACACCCCCAGATCAGTTCGCATATCGCAGTGCGATCTGCAAACTTGGATCGCATGGTGTGAACACCCATGCGATCCGATTCTGCTGCGGACCAAAAAAAGGGTCCCGTGCGAGTTTGCGGCGGGTGCGGCGGGTGCGACACGAATTCAGCCATACTATCTGTATAGCTGAACTCGAATCGCACAGAGATCGGATGTGATTTGCACTGCAGTGCGGTGCGAATCACATCCGTTCTCATAAACCGCTGCAATGTGAACCCAGCCTTAGTGACACTGGCGACGGGGGGTGATCACGGGGTTAAACCTTTATTGGGGGGGTTAGGGGGGTACCTTAGAACTAAAGGGGGCTAACCCTAACTGCCCTAACAGTTATTAGTCACAAATGACACCTGCCGGGTGATCAGGGGGTTAAACCTTTATTAGGTAATAAATGGCGGGTGCCCTGAAACTATAAAAAAATAACTAACCAACCAGCGTCACCTGTAACAGTTATATGGTGATCACTGGTGAAAGGGTTAACTAGGGGGCAATCAGGGGGCTTTATGCGGTAGTATATGGGGGTCCCTAGCGCTATAAAAAGCTGCGGCGAACCTAAATACCTACCTGCCTAACTAGCGTCACCTGTGACACTAATACGGCGATCAGAAAAATGATCGCTTATTAGGCTGGGTTCACACTGGAGCGATGCGGAAACGCCGCGAATCCGCGGCGGGTTCCCGCATCGCATGCCTCCCGGCGGCAGTTCACACTGCCCTATGCGAACTGCTGGGAGTGTCAGTGAAATGTTACTGACACCCCCAGATCAGTTCGCATATCGCAGTGCGATCTGCAAACTCGGATCGCATGGTGTGAACACCCATGCGATCCGATTCTGCTGCGGGCCAAAAAAAGGGTCCCGTGCGAATTTGCGGCGGGTGCGGCGGGTGTGGCGGGTGCGGCGGGTGCGGCGAATGGCTGAACTCGAATCGCACAGAGATCGGATGTGATTTGCACTGCAGTGCGGTGCGAATCACATTCGTTCTCATAAACCGCTGCAATGTGAACCCAGCCTTAGTGACACTGGCGACGGGGGGTGATCACGGGGTTAAACCTTTATTGGGGGGGTTAGGGGGGTACATTAGAACTAAAGGGGGCTAACCCTAACTGCCCTAACAGTTATTACAGTCACAAATGACACCAATGCAAAAAAAAAAAAAAAAAAAAAAAAAATGACATTGGTGTCACTGTGACTGGGGGGCAGGGGTAATTGGGGGGGTGATCGGGGGGTAAAGGGGGGGTGTGAGTGTGCCTGGCATGTTCTACTGTGTGTGGGATGTGTTGGTGCAACTCACTGATCCGCTCTCCTCCGTGTCGGAACGAAAAATACCGACACGGAGGAGAGAATACATCACTTCCTCTCCTGTGTTTACATTACAGGAGAGGAAGTGATGTCACCGGGGATTTCCATTCGTCGGGAGCGATCGCGAGGGGGTGGCCATGAATGAATGGCCGTCCCCTCGTCCGGGATCGCTCCCGAACGAAAACCGACCGCCGCAGGCACCGGGCGGGGGCCCGATCGGGCCCCCGACCCGCGGGAGGCAAAGGACGTACATGTATGTGCTTATGCCTGCCCGTGCCATTCTGCCGACGTACATCGGCGTGCGGCGGTCGGCAAGTGGTTAAAGGTGCAAAGTCTGGTGCAGCTCTGCATAGAAACCAATCAGCTTCCAGGTTTTTTTTTTGTTTTGTTTTTTGTCAAAGCTTAATTGAACAAGCTGAAGTTAGAAGCTGATTTTCTACCATGCACAGCTGCACCATATTTTGCCCTCTCCAATTTTAGTAAATCAACCCCATTGTCTACATACAAATGGCATTTATATTATTAGTTGAATCTTGTCCATTGTATATTTCTTCCTGAGCTATGCAGTAATCCAGCATTAAACAAGTCCTTTACTTTGCCTCAGGGACTTCCTTTGATAAAGACCAGTAAGTGATGTTTTCTTCTTCTGCAGGGTGACTGGTCTTGTATCTGCCCCTTCTTATAGTGGATGGACTTACTGGCTCCTGCTCATGGCTCCTGTCTTTGCACAGGCTATGTGCAGCACAGTGATGATGTCAGAACTATTTAATAAGGTAATATCTGGGCTTTAACAGGTGCATCGGAGCTACTTCCTCCTGTGTAATGCCTGCTGAGGCTCAAGAACACAGCACTCAGCCTGGGAAGTCTCTGCAAACCTCCATGTAATCCATGCAAAAAAGAGAGAAAGGCTGGTGCCATGGAAAGCCACTAAAACATTGTTTAATGATTGCATGTGAACAGCAGTCAAAAAAGCCAACACATTTCAGCCATCAGGCCTTAATTAAGGCCATGATTAAGGTCTGATAGCCGAAACGAGTTGGATTTGTTGACTGTTGTTCACATGTGATAATAAAACAATGATTTAGCTGACTTCCATGGCACCAGCATTTTTTCCTTTTTTGCATGAATGTCTGGGCTTGCAGATGTATTTGGTGCACGCAAAATAGTTTATATAATTTTTGGCTATTGAGAAAAATATTTGGGAGGAAGATTTTGTGCCCACGGTTCACTAAAGAATAACGCCCACAATCCTTTTTTAGACATTTCCATAACCCAGGCAGCTTCTGTCAGGCAACATTACATCAACACCTGAAACTAAATAAGAAATCTCAATTGTCAGAAGAGTCTGTGTGCAATTCCAAGCAGATAAGTCGTGACGGAAAAGAGGCAAATTACAGCTAAAAGATACAGAATAATTAATTACAGCTAATTACAATTTTTATCATGTTGACATGTATAATTATTTTAAGGAAAAGTTTAATCACTATGGACATCCCCTTTAGTCACAAATTACCTTGCTGATGTTGACTCTTTTCCCACTCCTCAAATTAACCCCAGTATAGAGAAACACATTGTGACAATCAGGAACCAATTGAATCAGCCGCTGGATGTGAATGTCATTTACGACATGGACGGTAAGATCTTTGCTCCCGGAACAGATCTACTCATTTGCTATGGCCATTACAAAAGTGTCTCACTATCCCTGTGAGACGTTTAGCTTTTTCACAACCAGAGAATGTAGAAGGAAGAATCGGACTTCATGGCAAAGATGGGGGTGTCTTGCTGGAAGAATTAAAGACTCTCAGCCACATTATAAGCTGAATCTATCTAACCCTGTAAAAAAAACGAATTGCTATACTTACCTGTTCTACAGATGCTCAGGTCCGGTCTGAGGTGAGCTGTAAGCGGTGGCTTCAGTGTGTAGGAGTGTGTTGGAGAGGCAGCCAACAATGGAAGCCCCATTGGTGACATCTATGGGTGACCTCACTTCCCAGGCATTTCCCAGCCATTAAAGTAAAAATATGTGTCAGCTGGCGCAGAATTATATTTAAAATTAAAGTAACATCTGCTGCAGTTAGGAATTCTCTGGCTTTTGCACTTTAACAAATTAATAACTTTGCACTATAGAGTTATACAGTCTTGATGTTTGTGCTCATTTCACTAATACTGTTTTTAGTGGTAATATTGTATAAGCACTTTATGATCAGCACAGTCACATTTTTATATAATATAAATTTCCCAGCCACTGACAGGAGAAGAAGAAGAAGAACGGAAGGCAGCGGCGACAGAAGACCGGGCCACCGCCTGTAAAAGAGCTATAAGAAGGCGCGGTGGCCCGGCAGAAGAACCGAAGAGGGGGACAAGACCCCCGAAGTCGGAAGAAGAGGCCGCGGCGACGAAGAAGAATGCCGGGCTCCTCCGCTAGCAAAAGAGCTAGAAGAAGATAGCGGAGGAGTCCGGCGAGAAGACCCCCAAAGACGGAAGACCCCCGGAGCTGTGCAATAAACTATTTTATCTTGTGTGTTGTGTTTTTTTTGTACTTTATTTTACAGGTGAATGGGTAGGGGTACATTGTACCACATACTCATTCACATAGGGTGGGGGGCCGGTTATCCGGGGGCCCCCTTAATAAAGGGGGCTCCCGGATTCCGATAAGCCCCCCGCCCGCAGACCCCGACAACCAACGGCCAGGGTTGTCGGGAAGAGGCCCTTGTCCTCATCAACATGGGGACAAGGTGCTTTGGGGTGGGGGGGCCGCGTGGCCCCCCTTCCCCAAGGCACCCCCATGTTGAGGGCACGCGGCCTGGTACGGCTCAGGAGGGGGGGCACTCGCCTCTCCTTTCCTGGCAGGCCGAGTAGCGTGCTTGCACAAGGGTCTGTTGTGGACTTAGGGGGCCCCCACGCCGATTTTTTTCGGCGTTGGGGTTCCCCTTTAAGTCCATACCAGGTGGCGGGGCCAGCGGCGTCTCCTTCGCGGGCCCCGCCTACCTGGAGACGCGCTCGACTTTCCTCTGCGTGTGTGGGCGAGTCTGTTCATTTCAAAAGTAGGGCGGATAGTACGGCGGACTTAGTACGCCGTATTAGTCTACTGAAAAAGTGCCGTGTGTGGGCAAGTAGCCCGTTCGGAAAGTCTGACGGACAGTCTGGTGGGAAGTCCGCCAGACTAAGTCCGTCGGACAGACGGCTACGTGTGTACGTGGCTTTAGATACACCTCGATAGTACTGGGTTGGACTCACTTTTGCCTTCAGAGCTGTCTTAATCCTTCACGGTATAGATTCAACAAGGTTTTGGAAATATTCCTCAGAGATTTTGGTCCATATTAACATAAAAGCATCACGCAGTTTCTGCAGATTTATCGGCTGCACATCCATGATGCAAATCTCCGTTCCACCACATTCCAAAGGTCCTCTATTGGATTGAGATCTGGTGACTGTGGAGACCATTGGAGTCCAGTGACCTCATTGTTATGTTCAAGAAACCAGTGGTGAGATGATTTGATCTTTGTGACATGGTGCATTATACTGCTGGAAGGAGCCCTCAGAAGATGGGGACACTGTAGTCATAAAGGGCTGGACATGGTCAACAACAATACTCAGCAAGGCCGTGGCTTTTAAACAATGCTCAATGTATGCCAGTAAAATATCCCCCACATCATTGCACCACCACCAGCCTGAACCGTTTAAACAATGCAGGATGGATCCATGCTTTCATGTTGTTTGTGCCAAATTCTGACCCGACCATCTGAATGTTGCAGCTCAAAATCGAGACTCAGACCAGGCAATATTTTTCCAATCTTCTATTGTCCAATTTTGGTGAGACTGTGTGAATTTTAGCCCCAGTTTCCTGTTCTTAGATGACAGGAGTGGCACCTGGTGGGGACTTCTGCTGCTGTAGCCCATCTGCTTCCAGGGTCGATGTGCTGTGCATTAAGAGATGAGATGGTTGTAACAAGTGGTTATTTGAGTTACTGTTGCCTTTCTATCATCTGAAAACCGGTCTGCTCATTCCCCTTTGACATCTGACATCAACAAGGCATTTTCATCCACACAACTGCCGCTCACTGAATATTTTCTCTTTTCCATCCATTCTCTGTAAACCCCAGAGATGGTTGTGCATGAAAATCCCAGTAGATCAGCAGTTTTTGAAATACTCAGACCAGCCGTCTGGCACCAACAACCATGCCACGTTCAAAGTCACTTAAATCCCCTTTCTTCCCCATTCTGATGCTCGGTTTGAACTTCCTCATATAGATGCCTCAATGCATTAAGTAGCTGTCATGTAATTGATTGATTAGCAATTTATGTTACCAAGCAACTGAACATATATACCTAATAAAGTGGCTGGTGAGTGTATTTAACCTAGGATGCAGACCCACCCGCACTGCAGGTAAGAAACTCTCTAAAATCTGGCTGTGGTGGGTTACATAGAAAAAAGTAAACTACGGAGACTTTTTCACGTAAAGTACATTTGTAGACTCCTGTTCATTTGTTGTCTAATAGCTTGTTGAATGTAACAAAAAGCTGTGTAGAGAAGTGGTAGCAGAACTACATCTCCTAGAAGTCCTGCATCTAAAGCAGACACAAATGGGTGTGTTTTTTGGGCGATTCAGTACACACCTGCTGGGAGGGTTCCAGGCAGTGCCACTGGGTAAGTATTTACCCTGCCCAAGACAAATGGTCAGGGCTTCTTGCTAACGGGCAGGGTAGAGGCAGGCAATAAAACAACACTGATGGTCTGCCTACTCCCTAACTCCCTGCGTACTACTGTAATCCAATCAAAGAACAGGGTGACAATGCTCCAGAGCGGTAGCAAAAGTGTTGTCAGCCCAAAAAAGGAAAGGGAGGAATTATTGCATCAAATGGCAGGATCACCTAGCAACGCTGTCAGGACTGGGATCTGAACCCATGACCCCTGCTTTGTCCGGCAGTAGATATTCTTGCTGAGACACCTGATATGCTGGATAGCTCCTTGCCTGAATCCTTGGATAAACCTACTTTCTATGTTGTTTCTGGTGAACCTTGAACTCCTTGCTCCTCCCATGATCTTCCCATTTTAGCCATGCCTTTGCATTTCCTGTTTTCCATATTATTGTGCTCTCTCTAGCCAATATCTTGCACCTTTCACTTTTGCTCCTGTCTGTATCTTTACTATCACTCGTTACCGACCATTGGCTTGTTCCTCAAATACGCTTCTGTGATCAACCTGCAAATACTTCTTACCGACCTTTGGCTCATTTACTGACTACGCTTCTGCTTGATCCTTATCTGCTATATCTGCTACCAGAACCCAGCTTGCCCAACTCCTGGTGGGGAAATCCTGAGGACCACGACCTGGCATTAGCACGCAGCAAAAAGTATCTCCACCATCAAGAGCTCTGGTGAATATCGGCTAATGCTTAGAGCTTGGATGAGCATGCTTCATCCACCAGGGTGATCTGCTTGTGTTTTTATCCTGCTGGTCGTTGGGAAACTCTCAGCTGCTTCAGCAACTGGTCTCTGAGCCTGACCCCTGATCGTCACAAAAATATTGCATTGACTTGAGACTATGGGGTTAATTTACTAAAGACAAATAGATTGTGCACTTCACAAAGTGCAGTTGCACTCTGCAAGTACAGTTGCTCCAGAGCTTAGTAAATGAGCAGAAGCTTTGCTGACTTCCATCGTCGGATCATGTGCAAGCAAAAAGGCTTTTTTTTTTTTCTGGCGATTGGGTATTCTTTGCAAAGTGGAGCATTTGCCTTTAGTCAGTGGTCATCGACCCTGTCCTCAAGGCCCACTAACAGGCCAGGTTTTATGTATTACCTTGGGGAGATGCAGACTAGAATACTTCAATCACTGACCAGCAAATTATATCCCCTGTGATGTATTTCAGACATCTTGCAAACCTGGCCTGTTAGTGGGCCCTGAGGACAGGGTTGATGACCACTGCCTTTAGTAAATCATCCGCTATATGTCATTTTGAATTGTATCGATAGTTTGCTGGGTTAGTTCACCTTTCCTGTACTTAGCCCCTTAGGGCTTCTCCTACCAGTGGTTCTCTCTGAAGAACGATTCGTGTTCCGGTCACTCTTCAGACAGAATTTGACAGCAAGTGAGGAGGCATTGTATGGCCGCTTAACCCTTTTGATTCCCACATTAACACCATCCCTGCACTAGACCCATTCACTTGAAAGCGACAGGGGGTATAATTCTTGCTGTGGCTGCTTCATATGTACAACCTGGCTGCAGCTAAAAGGGGGTAGCATCTGGTGGGGGACAGGAAAAGCACAGCTCAAATAAAGGGTCTTAACCCCCCCCCCCCACTAGTGTGAATAAACCATTTTGAGTTTTCAGCTACCCACTTATTGGATTTCTGTTGCTGCCTGGAACTGTAGTTTTACTACATTTGTGTAGCCAGATCATAAACATATACAGTCGTAAAAAAAAGAAGAAACTGTATTTGTATCATAAAAGAAGAATCCATTCTAAAGGTGCAGCACTATGGAGCCTACAGTTCTTCCAGCATCTGCCTTTCCCATATTAGACCTGATTTACAGCAAGTCCTGTAATTCCTTTTCCGGGAGATGTAAACACAGATTAATTCTCACCGGCCACTGGATGGAGATAGAGGTTATAAAATAAACTCTTTTCTATTACCGAGCGGGGAAGAGATTAATGAGACTATTTAACTGCTTTTGCTGGATCTCCGGGCGCGATAGCCTTTTTTTTTCTGATGACATCATCGATGCATTCAGAATATTGTGATATATGAATGACTCTACCAGAGTTTAACGCTGGAGATGTACAGAGCAAAATTGGCAGAATTTCAAGTACCTTTGCACATTAAAAAAAATAAAAAAATAAGTGTTATGCTGGAAGTCATACTGGAAGTCATGCCAACCAATCAGCGGATATTACATCTATGATCAGAACTAATGGGTATTACAATTCAGGAAGATTGTAGGGATGCCATGGCGACAGGGCGAGGAAACGAAAATAGGCGCTGGAACGCGATAGGCTGATCAGCTACATGCTACACATTCATGCTTCTGATTGAGACGCGGCCTCATGCCAAAAAGTCATTTTAGGACATGGAGGAGACGGCCTAGCCAAAAGGAACAGAATCTTTAAGGTGCCGCGGAAGTTTTGCATTGCACATTTATTAATAGAAGACTAAAGATGCATTACCCATTACCCTTGGCAAACTACAAGTCCTAGCATGTCATACTACCCAGAAGAGGTAGATATACAGGCTCTAAAGGTAAGAGATTGACCCACCAGATCAATTTTAAAGGGTCAGTCCAACCAAAATGGATATAGGAGGAGGATATAACAGCCTCCTGAATGGGCTATCCGCATTGCTGTCATGCTGATGCTTCAATACTTTTTAAATTATAGACTTGCAGTGCACATGCAACATGCATTTCAGGAGATCTGCTTTACTGGGAGTTTACTTGTTCCATATTTGTCCCTTAAAAAAGCAAGATTTTCAAGTGTACCGTGGCTTAAAGTGGCATGCTTATATATAGCCGGAGCCTAATGGCAATATAAAATGCATATCTATCTATCTATATAAATATATATATATATATACACACACACACACACACACACACAGTATCTCACAAACGTGAGTGCACCTCTCCTATTTTTAGAATAGGCTTCCTTCTGGGACAACAGCCATGCAAACCAATTTGATGCAGTGTGCGGCGTATGGTCTGAGCACTGACAGGCTGACCCCCCACCCCTGCAACCTCTGCAGCAATGCTGGCAGCACTCATATGTCTATTTCCCAAATACACAACCTCTGGATATGACACTGAGCATGTGCACTCAACTTCTTTGGTCGACTATGGCGAGGCCTGTTCTGAGTGGAACCTGTCCTGTTAAACCGCTGTATGGTCTTGGCCACCATGCTGCAGCTCAGTTTCAAGGTCTTGGCAATCTTTTTATAGCCTAGGCCATGTTTATGTAGAGCAGCAATTCTTTTTTTCAGCTCCTCAGAGAGTTCATTGCCTTGAGGTTCCATGTTGAACTTCCAGTGAACAGTATGAGAGAGTGAGAGCAACACCAAATTTAAAGCACCTGATCCCCATTTACACCTGAGACTTTGTAACACTAATGAGTCACATGACAGCGGGGAGGGAAAATGACTAATTGTCCCAATTTGGACATTTTCACTTGGGGTGTACTCAGGGCAGGGCGGACGACACACATCCCCCCAGATGGCAGTATATATAGGCGAATATATAGGCTCTCCCATCAGGCCAAGGGATTCAACAAAATACCTGCTCATTGGCTGAGATACCCCATATACCCATATACCCATAACCTGACCTTGAGTTGTCCTTCGCAAGCTAATACCTCCGCATGCCCGGCCACCTGGTGGTAGAGGAGGAAAGTACAACCAGGCCAAACTTAGGGAGAATTTAATGGATCCCCAGTAATTAACTACAGTAGCTACTCCTGACAAGGAATTTGGAGATGTCCCAAAGACCAGGCTGATTCTTTCCCATGAGCAGTGAAACTCGTTGGTTCTTCCCCACGCTGATAGTACACACACAGCAACACAGTCTAGAGTTACTTGCTACCTTCCCACAGAGCCAGGCAAAATCCCATTGGAGCTGAAGTTGGTTTGCTATTGACCTAGGGAGAAGTCAATGGATCCCTAGTAATTAAATACAGTAGCTACTCCTGACAAGGAACTTGGTGAGGAGCTCCCTGACTAAATCCCAGGGTGCTACAAAAGTATACAGAGTGCATTGCTCATGAGAATTTAACATACAACATAGCATTAGAGGGAAGGGGGTCAGGAGTGTTTAACGTATAGTATGAAGTACAGAGTTTAGGAGTATACTCAACCTACGTAATAATGTTGGTATCCCAGCTATGCAGGTATCACTCCGCCTGACATCAGCCAATGCCTGTTCCTGCACCTGACCCCAGGTCATTGCCTGAAGTCTGCAGGACCCTGGGATTTTGCTCAAATCCCAGGGCAAACCCATGGATCTGCAAGGTTTGAAAGGTATGTATCAGAAAAAATAAAACAACTCTGATACTGAAATGAAACTTTGAAATAATGTGGCCTGCAAAGACGACATGACATAATGGCAACCCCCCCTCTCCTACTGCCTGCCCCCCCCCCCTTCAATTGTTGTCATAGTGAAGAGAACGCAACTGCTGAAGAGCTTGCAGCATTGAGATTTCCAGGTTTACTGATTTCCTGGTCAGCTGTTGTGGTTCCTCCCACCAACCTCTACATCACTACAGGACACCAGGAGAAACTCAAGGTGCAGCGTGGGCCCCCAGCTTGACACTGATCTTTTTTCCCTCGTTTGATAAAAAGCAAGTGTACCTATCCTTAAAGCAAATAGAAAAACATTTGTGTACATGCTTGTCTGTCAATCTAATTACAGTAGTAGAATTTTTTTTTAAAACATTACTCTGGTTTACCTGAAAAAAGCAATAGCTTGAAACAAAGCGACTACTGAATTATTAGAAATATAACACATTTCTTTCCTATAAAGTAGCAAAGTAGCAGTTTCTGTCACTCTGCTGTCTTCTCCTATCTATATGTCCATTGTTGGCAAATGAGCACAACTTGCTGGCCTTCTGCAGGTTCTCCTTTCCCAGTCTGAGCTCTGCTGTACAGGGACTGCAAGAGGCTAATACCAGGTCAAATTCAGGTACATGACGCACATTTAAAAAAAAAACATGTAGTGATGTATTAATGAACGCAGAGCTGCATTAATTTGTGTCTTTTATATTTGTCTGGAGTTCAGCTCTAATGCTGCGCATGGTACGACACAACAAAAACAGTGAAATGCACACGAATGTGAAGGGATGTGAATTTAAAGGTCAAGCTTTTTCTGCTTTAGATTGGTGAAGCAATGGGGTGCACAATCAAAAAGAAAGATTAGTTATGCCACGTACACACGATCGGAAATTCTGCCAGAAAAAGTCCGATGTGAGGTTTTGGCAATGCTGTATCCTGGCCTAGGCCGCTAAGGCCCAGGCCTAGGGCAGCACTTTGCAGGGGGGCAGCACGGAAAGAGTCCCCGCTGGCTTGCACTACACTGTTAGTGTAGCACCGGTGGTATGGGGCGGACTGGGCTGAGAGGCAAATTAGTCTAGCACCCCCATAAAGCGGCCGCACTGCTTCCGCAAACTGTGGGGGGGGGGGGGGGGCGCTGCTTCTAATTTTGGCTGTCCTATCATCCTGCACCACAAACCTTCCTCACTGTGCTATATGTTTTCTGCTGCACCATTGGTTATATCTTCCTAGTCCTCTCCATAAAATGATCAGATATGTGTGCTTAAAGTAGAACTATAGGCAACACTTTATTTTTTTCATTTTGGATAAGGGAGTAAGGGAGGGTTATAGCCCCTGTCAGTTTATTTTCTACCATCCCTGTCCCATTGCAAAGATTTCCCTTCACTTCCTGCCATATAGCCAAACAGGAAGTGAGAGGAAATCTATGCAAATTAAGGGAATCCATTGCCCCCCCCCCCTCCCCAGGCCCTCAGAACTAGTGTCCCCACGCAAAAATTTCAAACAGGTCTTAAACAGGATGGGGTGTGGCCTTGACAGGAAGGGGTGGGTCATATTTAAATTAGGGGGTGCACGAGTTTAGTCAGGCCTAGGGCAGCACAAATCCTAAATACATCACTGGTTTATGGTTGGAAAATGTGACCGTGTGTATGCTCCATTGGACTTTTGCTAGCGGAATTCCAGCCAGCAAAAGATTCAGAGCAGGTTCTCTATTTTTCGGTTGTAAAAAGTTCAGATCGCAAATCCTGATCGTCTGTAGCAATTCCAACGTGCAGAATTCCTACACATCCTCGGAAACAATTCGACGCATGCTCGGAAACATTTAACTTCATTTTCTCGGCTCTTCGTAGCGTTCTACGTCACTGCGTTCTTGACGGTTGAAAGTTCAGAGAACTTTTGTGTGACCGTGTGTATGCAAGCCGAGCTTGAGCGGAATTCCATCGGAAAAACCATCCAAGAATTTTCCGACTGAAATTCCGCTCGTGTGTACGGGGCATAATTCTTTTAATTTGATCATATATGTCAGGCCTGCAAAGCAATGTTTAATAAAAGAAGAAATCGCACGTGAGAACAAACTTCATGTGTATTCACTGTTTCCTGGCAGCTAATGGCCCTTTTTAGACTTTTTCTTAGCCACCAAAAGTATAATAATAATAATATAGATAGTATATGTGCTATAAGGTTTTCTCAATGTATAATAATATAGATTTATGGAAACTGGTGACTTCACCTACATATAATTCTTTTTTTTTTTTTTTTTACAAAGATCAAAAGCCATTTTTTTAATTAGCAACTATCTGCATTGTTGGTTGTCTTACCTTTCTTAGCCCTGGTGTAGTATCTTCCGCAGCATTGGTGGTCAGGCTGAACAACATGGACCTGACCAGCGCAACAAATCCAGGAGGAGGAATTGCCTTCAATGGCAATGTAGTCACCTTCACAGCAGTGATATCCAACTTTTCTATCATGCAAAACTCCACTGCAGCATACCTGCAAGAATACATAGCACCCATCAGTATACGTGATTATTTTTTCCAGGTATTTTTTTTAAAGAGTAACATCACTTTTGTTGGAAAAAAAATAAAACCCCCTCTGGGTGATCAATGTAGATTGCTGGGATTTAACAAATTCCTAAAAAAAATTGCTGTTTGTTTTACTATAACCTTTACAGAGTGATTCTGAATGGGAGGGTCTATGTTATAATCACTTTATAATGAGAAGAAAATACATTTTGGGACTATAAATGAGGCAGGAACCAAAGGGGTAACTGCCTCCATCCCTATCATTGATTAAAATTGAGAGCAAGTGGTGGGACTTTATATGAAGCACACAGCAGCCCAAAAAGGAAGTCAACTGTTTGTTCATGTTGTATAATCTAAAGCCCCATACACACGGTCGGACTTGTACAAACTTTTCCGTGGACTTTTGTACAAAGTGTGTTGTCCACAAGTTTGTATTGCATACACACGGTCGGACTTTTTGACAACAAACACGAACGTAATGACGTCACAACGTACTGACGCCGCTTCAAAAGAGGACGTTCAATGACTCCAGCGCCACCTTTGGTCAACTTCTGTATTGTAGTCTGATCGTTTGCAATGGTTCTGAGCATGCGTGTTTGTACCTTGTACAAAAGTCCGATGCTTTTGCGTACACACGGTAGGACTTTGCTCCATCGGACTTTTGTTGCCAGAAAGTTTGTCCGTTCGCACAGCCAACAAAAGTCCGATGAAAACAGAAAAAGTTTGTCCGATGGAGCGTACACACAGTCGGATGTTGCTCCAAAACAGCTAATTTGCATGTTTGTTGTCAAAAAGTCCGACCGTGTGTACGGGCCTTAACACACAACTAAATGGATATATAAACTCCAAAAGCATTTGATCATTTACAACATAAGTTACATAGTAGTCCGCAATCATTAAAACAGTTGTAGAACGGACAATGGATACACTTTTATAAACATAGGTAAGTTAAAAACAAAACTAAATATAACAAAAAGATGATAAGAGGGGAGAAAATAAATAAATAAATAAATAAATAAAAAGAAATAAGCATAAGCCTTTATAGCCGCTCATCAGAAGAATAAACCATGGAAAATATCTAAAAACAAAAAAATATTAATTCTAAATGGTCAAAAGGATAATTGATTTTGATTAGGCAAATAAAATAAAAAAATTGTACAATAAACATTCAGTATATGAATTATGCTTATTTCTTTTTCTTTTTATTTATTTTTCTCCCCTCTTCTCATTTTTTTGTTATATTTAAGTTTTGTTTTTAATTTACCTATGTTTATAAAAGTGTATCCATTGTCTGTTCTACAACTGTTTCAATGATTGCGGACTACTATGTAACTTATGTTGTAAATGATCAAATGCTTTTGTAGGTTATATACCCATTTAGTTGTATGTTAGATTATACAACATGAATAAACAGTATTTCCCAGTCACTTGACTTCCTTTTGTTCTGCTGTGTGATTCATATAAAATCCCACCACTTGCTCTCAATTTTATGTTATAATCACCCGTTGCACTCTCAGTATTCTAATGAGAAAAGTTGCAGTGTCTGCATCCCTTTAGAAGTATTTAACCCTTGCAATTTATCTCACCGAAACTGAAGTTCCTATTGCATCTTAGTGCAGACTTCTAGGAAAATCAGTGAGCCAAACATGCAAGGAGGAAATTACATTTCTGGGGGCATTCTGTACGTCAACATTGTACAGGAGGCCTCCAGGTTACCATATTGCATTGAATTTTACCAAAAATTGCAGTTGCTGCAGATTGGACCAGAAAGGTCATTTTTAATAACAATAAATTTGAACAAGGCTTGTGTAGAAATTGTATACGCTGGATTATTAGTTTAACTTTATTTTACTATCCTTTTTTTTCTCTCCAAATATGAGTTCACTTTTGAGGATACAGGAAATATCAGGGCTGGCTTTTTATTTAAAGTGACCTTGTCAGTTGCAAAAAAGATTCCAGATAAAATTTCCTTGGTGGCTCGGGGTAGCCTGCTTATCCCACCTTCGCTACGATCCAGCGCTACATCCTTCATCAATTTCTTCAGCATTCAACACTTCTGGCAGGGTTGGATGCCTGTGTCCCCATTGCTGTTTTCCATCCTCCTACCGCTACCTCACTACAGGACATAGCAGTCACATAGGGGTGGGAGGATAGGGACACGTCATTTGGTGGGGACACAGGCATTTGACACTGCCAGAGGCACTCGCTGTGTCCCTATGAACTGCTGACGTTACCAGGAATTCCCACCATGTAAGCATAGGAGGGTACAGTGGGGAAAATTATTATTTGATCCTCTGCAGATTTTGTAAGTTTGCCCACTTACAAAGAATTTAAGAGTCTATAATTTTTATCATATGTGTATTTTAAATGATAGAGACAGAATATCAACCAAAAATCCAGGAACAAAAAGACACAATACAAATGTTATAAATCAAGTTGCAGTTCAGTGAGTAAAATAAGTATTTGATCCCTACCAACCAACAATAATTCTGGCTCCCGCAGCCTGGCTACAATATGTGCTCTTGTGGTACACAGATTAGTCCTGCCAATTTAAGAAGGTGCTCCTAATGAAAACTTGTTATGTGTATAAAAGACACCTTTCCACAGAATCTTTCTTCCATTCAAACCTCACAATCATGGGCAACACCAAAGAGCTGTCAAAGGACATCAGGGACCAGATTGTAGACCTGTACAAGGCTGGAATGAGCTACAAGACTATCAGCAAGAATGATGGAGACAACTGTTGGGTCGTTGTCTTCCAGCATGACAATGACCCAAAACATACCGCCAAGGCAACAAAGTAATGGCTCAAGAAGAAGCACATTAAGGTCATGGAGTGGCCTAGCCAGTTTCAAGACCTTACTCAGAAAATTTAAGGAGGGAGGGGAAACTTTGAGTTGCCAAGAGACAGTCAAGAAACCTTAAAGTGGATGTAAACCCACTCTTATCCTTTTTAAACTACTGCAATATTGGTTATCTAGAAGGATATACATGCCTCCTGCATGTATACTTATCTGCCAAATGTCTCCCCTCTGTCTGCTATGAGATCCGAAAAACTGCAGATTTTGTGGGTGGGTATGTTTTCCAGGGCTCAGTGGGTGGAGTCGTGATGTCAGTAGACTCCCCGCCCACCTCTACACTCCCCTTATCAACATGCATTTTCTCCTGTGTATTTCTTACACTGAACTTCTACTATGATCACTAACATCCAATAAAAACCCAGAAAAGTCCCAACATGACTTCAGCATGCCAAATCATGCTGAGGTGTGGAACAACCAATCCTTGCAGAGCTGCTGAAGAAAGGAGTGGGGGTGGGAATTAAAAAATAATGCATGTCTCTTAGGCTAGTGCACGAGATATGTAAATCACCTGTCAATCACAGCAAAGGGGGAAGAACGGACAAAGATTTCACAGTTTGTCCATTTTATTTCACTAAAAAAAGATATGAGGATTGGTCTGAGCTGGATTAACTCTTTGTGACAAGACTGGGCTCAGCTGATCTGAAATCCCATACTCTATATTGTGCCAGACAAAAAAAAAAAAAAACTTACATCCACTTTAAGGATTTAGAGAAGGCTCTTTTTGCCCTGGCGATGGAGCCACTTGCGTCAGCCCTTAGGAAGGAGGAGGGGGTTAGAGGGATACAGGTGGGTTCCATACAGGAGAAGGTAGCTTTATATGCAGACGACCTCATACTCTTTTTAAGTGACCCGGCCCAGTCTCTCAGGGAGACGCTACTCATTCTTTCTCACTTCACTGACTGTTCAGGGCTGAAGGTAAATTGGGACAAATCTCAAATTATGTCAATAGATTAGACAGGGGGGCTAAAGCGGCAGCGAATCCCAACCTGCCACTCATGTGGACGGATACAATCAAATACTTGGGGATTCATATTTCCTCCTCTACCTCTGATTTTTGTACCCTCAATCTGGATCCACTGGTGCAGAAGATGAGGACTAGACTGAAGGCGTGGTCGCATCTCCCTCTCACTTTGATTGGGAGGATTAATTTATTTAAGATGAAGCTTTTGCCTGCTTTCCTCTATGTTCTCAGACATGCTCCAATCTGGATTCCTAAAAAAATTTTCTGCACGATAAATTCTCTTCTGGTGTCCTTTTTCTGGGGCGCTGGACAGCCGAGGTTTAAGCTGATGGTGTTGCAGAGGCCTTGGGGAGAGGGTGGTTTAACTTGCCCGGACCTGCACTCCTATTATGTGGCGGCCCTTCTGTCCCATGCTCACAATTGGCTGGTATCGAATGAGTCCAACGCGGCGGTGGTTCTGGAAGCGGCGTGGTTGGGGTCATATGAGGCACTAAGAAACTTACTGTATCGTGGTCTTCGGGCCCCGTTCCCTCTTACTGCTGCAATGAGGGCGGTTATAAGGGCATGGAACGTAGCTAATTTGATACGCCCCGTACCTTCGGGATCTCCCTGCATAGTCCTCTTTGGTTTAACCCGAATTTACCAGAATTTGGCTCTATTCCTGACCCTAGTGTATGGGAAAGCAGGGGTATCAAATATATTGAACAACTCTGTTTTGAGGGCAAAATACAGACCTTTGACAGGCTGAAGCAACAGTATGCTTTGCCTAACTCACACTTATTCCGATTCCTACAACTTGACCATGCATTTCGAACACAGTTTGGAAACGCCCCAGTGGTGTTCTACACCTCGAGGTTGGAAACTCTGCTCAGGGACGATAATCTGTCTAAACCCCTGTCTGCTATATATAAGGTGTTACTCCCAAATGTTCATACGGGTCTGGAAATCCTGAGGGCAAAGTGGGAGGTTGATTTTTCCTCATTAGACACAGAGTACTGGGAGGATGTCTGGGAGTATCCTTTCTTACAGTTAGTGTCAGCCAGAGATAGATTGGTGCAATTTAAAATAGTACATAGGGTATATTACACTCCGCAACGTCTTCACAGAATCTATCCATCTGTCCCTGCCTCCTGTTGGAGATGTAACTCACTTTCGGCGGATTTTATACACATGTTCTGGAGCTGTCCTCAGATAGCTAGCTTTTGGGTGGAGGTGACTAATTTTATTTTGACTGTTACCACCGTTAATATACCGTTATCTGTGGAGATATGCCTGTTAGGATTGGTTGGGTCGCTGGCTCCACGCCGAGTGCTCAGAACACTCCTGGGCTTATTGCTATACTATGCCCGTAAGTCTATTGTTCTTAAATGGAAGGCCCCAGTAGCCCCCTCTATTAATTTCTGGAAGAGTTTAGTGAACACGGCTCTTCCACTATACAAGGCCACCTATCTTTCGCTCGACTGGGGAATGAAATTTCATAAAATATGGGACATATGGACGGAGTCGCGTGACACCAACGCTGACTCGAATGCTGACTGACAGAGTTCCATTAGTAATTAGTGGAGGTGTTCTAAGGTATTGACATTCATGTAGCCCTGGGTCATTATTTATGGGGGCAGTAAGGGATTAGTAGGTGGAGGGTAATGCTTGCATATTTCATCCTGGGACTGATTGTAGCCTGCAGTAGAGTATGGGCGAAATTGGAAGCTATCCTGAGCAGTGGTGCTAGAGCGTACGGTGGGTTTTTGGGTGTATACGCCGGTGGCGGTATGTCGGGTGGGGGGAAGGGAGGGTTTTTGTTGTTCCCTGATTGTTGACTCAGGGGGGTGTACTAGTAATCACCCTGGGTATGCCCAATAGGCTGTAAGTTGTTTTATGTTTTACTTGCAAATCAATAAAAATAATAAATAAAAAAAAAGGATTTAGAGAAGATCTGTAACCTGTGGACCAAAATTCCTCCTGAGATGTCTGCAAACCTGGTCACCAACTACAAGAAATGTCTTCCCTCTCTACTTGCCAACAAGGGTTTCTCACCAAGCACTAAGTCATGTTTTGCTTGGGGATCAAATACTTATTTTACTCACTGAACTGCAACTCAATTTATACCATTTATATTATGTGTTTTCTGGATTTTTGGTTGATATTCTGTCTCTATCATTTAAAATACTCATTAGATACAAATTATAGACCCATAATTTCTTTGTAGATGGGCAAACTTACAAAATCTGCAGGGGAGCAAATCATTATTCTCCCCACTGTATAGTAGAGACATCACTACCCAAATTTGAACACTGTCACATTTAGGCAATGATCTCACCATGCTCCCTGTGCTCTTCCCCTCTGACAGCTTGGGGATCTGTCATTTGGCTTGTGGGACTGTTGGGAATGGGATTGGTCGTGTGCACTGGGTCATCCCAAACCCCCCTGACAAGGCTCTTCCACTATGGTGAGGGCAGGTGGTCTGGCATGGTTCAGGAGAAGGGGGTACCCATCCCTGAAATCGTCCATGTCCTCAGCGGTGCCCCAACTGGCTCAAAGACATTACAAACTAACACCTTTACTTTTTACCCAAGCCCATGGGAGAACCACAACTTAGACATGTATGATTCAAAATTCGGACATTTTTGTGATTTGGATGTATCGAATTTCAGAATCACAATAGTAACAAAGTTTCAATGAATCGGAAATAAATGATAATGAAACAAATTTTTTGAATTTGAAAATTAATTTGAATTTGAAAATGGTTTTGAATTAGAAAATTAACCACTTAACAACCGCCCTATAGCCGAATGACGGCTACAGGGCGGTTTCTTAACTCTGGGAGGCCGTCATATGACGTCCTCCCAGAATTCCGCTCTCGCGCGCCCCCTGTGGCGCGCACTCGAGAGTATCCGTGACCGCCGGGTCCATAGGACCCGGCGCATCACGGATCACGGTAAACGGTAAACGGACGCTCATAGCGGCCGTTTACCACGTGATCGCTCCGTCACATGACGGAGTGATCACTTGTAAACAAACCGGCGTCATGTTATGACGCCGGTTCCTCCCTCCCCCTCTCTGTACCGATCGGAACAGCGGAGGGGGAAGAGATCAGTGTCAGCAGCGATGTGGGCTGCATCTGCAGTGCCCACATCGCTGCTCACCGAAAATTAACCCCTCAATTCCCTGACAATACTCTGCAATACCCTGCCATTACTCTGCATTACTCTGCAATACTCTGCAATACTCTGCATTACTCTGCATTACTCTGCATTACCCTGCAACACTGTGCAATACCCTGCAACACTCTGCAACACTCTGCAATACTCTGCAATACTCTGCATTACTCTGCATTACTCTACATTACTCTGCAATACTCTGCAATACTCTGCAATACCCTGCAATACTCTGCATTACTCTGCATTACTCTGCAATACTCTGCAATACCCTGCAACACTCTGCAACACCCTGCAACACTCTGCAATATCCTGCAGCCCTCTGCAATACCCTGCAACGCTCTGCAACACCCGCCAATACCCTGCAACACTCTGCAATGCTCTGCAACACTCTGCAATGCTCTGCAACACCCACCAATACCCTGCAACACTCTGCAATGCTCTGCAACACCCGCCAATACCGTGCAACACTCTGCAATGCTCTGCAACACCCTCCAATATCCTGCAATGCTCAACAACGCAATACTCTGCAACGCTCTGCAACACTCTGCAATGCTCTGCAACACTCTGCAATGCTCTGCAACACCCACCAATACCCTGCAACACTCTGCAATGCTCTGCAACACCCGCCAATACCGTGCAACACTCTGCAATGCTCTGCAACACCCTCCAATATCCTGCAATGCTCTGCAACGCAATACTCTGCAACGCCATACTCTGAGATACCCAGCCATACTCTGATATACGCAGCCATACCCAGCCATAGTCGTTGATACCCTGCAATACCCAGCCATAGACAACCCCCCCCCCCTCCCGCCGCCCTCCGGTGCTTCTACCGACTCGCCAATACGATCAAATCCAGAATCTTTTTTTTTTTTTCAGGCTTCCCAGCTTAGAGGTGAGATGTGGGTCTTATTGACCCCATATCTCACTGTAAAGAGGACCTGTCATGCCATATTCCTATTACAAGGGATGTTTACATTCCTTGTAATAGGAATAAAAGTGATCAAAAAATTTATTTTTGGGGAAAAAAATGTCAAACTAAAATAAATAAAGTAAAATGAACAATACATTTTTTTTTTTTTTTAAAGCGCCCCTGTCCCCATGTGCTCGCATGCAGAAGTGAACGCATACGTAAGTCCCGCCCACATATGAAAATGGTGTTCAAACCACACATGTGAGGTATCGCTGCGAACGTTAGAGCGAGAGCAATAATTCTAGCCCTAGACCTCCTCTGTAACTCAAAACATATAACCAGTAAAAAAAAATAATCGTCGCCTATGGGGATTTTTAAGTAGCGACGTTTGGGGCCATTCCACGAGCCTGTGCAATTTTGAAGAGTGACATGTTAGGTATCGATTTACTCAGCGTAACTTCATCTTTCACATTATGCAAAAATTGGGCTAACTTTACTGTGTTTTTTTTTTTTTTAAGCACAAAACTGTTTTTTTTCCAAAAAAAAGCATTCGAAAAATTGCTGTGCAAATACCGTGCGAGATAAAAAGTTGCAACGACCACCATTATATTCTCCAGGGTGTTTGCTAAAAAAACATATATAATGTTTTGGGGTTCTATGTAATTTTCTAGCAAATAAATGATGATTTTTTACATGCAGGAGAGAAATGTCAGAATTGTCCTGGGTGCTCCAGAACGCCTGATGGCGCTCCCTGCATGTTGGGCCTCTGTATGTGGCCACACTGTGTAAAAGTCTCACACATGTGGTATCGCCGTACTCGGGAGTAATAGCAGAATGTGTTTTGGGGTGTAATTTGTGGTATGCATATGCTGTGTGTGAGAAATAAAGTGATAATATGACAATTTTGTGAAAAAAAAAAAAAAGTAAAAAAATCTTGATTTTGCAAAGAATTGTGGGAAAAAATGACAACTTCAAAAAACTCATCATGCCTCTTACTAAATACCTTGGAATGTCTTCTTTCCAAAAAGGGGTCATTTGGGGGGTATTTGTACTTTTCTGGCATGTTAGGGTCTCAAGAATTCAAATAGGCCGTCAGTACTTCAGGTGTGATCAATTTTCAGATATTGGCACCATAGCTTGTGGACTCTATAACTTTCACAAAGACCAAATAATATCCACCAATTTGTACTTATTTTTACCAAAGATATGTAGTAGTATAAATTTTGGCCAAAATGTATGAAGAAAAAATTACTAATCTGCTAAATTTTATAACAGAAACAAAGAAAAATTCATTTTTTTACAGAATTTTCTGTATTTTTTCTTTTATAGCACAAAAAATAAAAAACCCAGCGGTGATTAAATACCACCAAAAGAAAGCTCCATTTGTGTGAAAAAAAGGACAAAAATTTCATATAGGTCCAGTGTTGCATGACTGAGTAATTGTCATTCAAAATGTGAGAGCACCGAAAGCTGAAAATTGGTCTGGTTATTAAGGGTGTTTAAGTGCCCAGTGGTCAAGTGGTTAATTCAAAATGGAAACATATTGCAATAAATACAGTAAGGTATAAAAGTGAAATAAGATGATTTATCCTTAATGTAAGAAAATAATATAATACAATAGAATATAACAGAATAAAACATAATAGAATAGAAAATAAAGTTATAGAATAGAATATAAAATACAATAGAAAAGAATGAAACAAAATAGAAAATAAAGGAATATAATGGAATACAACTGAATAGAATCAAATAGAAAATAATTGGATACAAAAGACAAGGATAGAAAAATAATATAATAGAATAGCATATAAAATAAAATATAATAAACTAGAGTAGAATAAAATATAAAATAATAGAATAGAATAAAACAGAATCAAATAGAAAATAAATATAATTGAATAAAACAGAGTAGAAAATAAAATAAAGGAATACAATAGAAAGGAAAAAACTGAATAGAATATATTTATATAGAAAATAAAGGAATAGAATAGGTCAGAATAAAACAGAATAGAAAGGAATATAAAAAATAGAATATAAAATAATAGAATAGAATAAATAGAATATAATAAAATAGAACAAATATAGCCATCTTTCAAAATGATAATTTCTAAATTTGAATCAGTTTGAAAATAACAAATATACAAAATAAATCTGAATATACAAAACAAATTCCCGAAAACAAATTATTCTAACATAACGAATATGACAAAACAAAATGATTAACTTAATCTGAAACTAGCAAAACTTTTAGCACAGGCTGTATTTTTTTTTTTTTACTTCTTTTTAAATGCAACTATATGTATGGGTAAAATAAAGATTTGTTTATTTTTAGAATTTACTAGTTTTGCCATTCATTAGACCCCACAAGGTACTGTACTTGGGGTAGAGATGTGCACAACGGAAAAATATATGCTTTTTTTCAGATTTGATATGGGGGATGGGTGTGGGATAATTATGACCCTACCAAGGTACCATCCCCAAAGACGCATATATTATATAATGGAGAAGTTGGTGGGACTTTGCATGTACCTTGTGGGGTCTAATGAATGATGGAAGATGGAGATCTTGTGTTTCTGCTAAGCAGGAACACGGATCTCTGTCTTCTCACAATTAAAGCACCTCCCCCACACAGTAAGCAAGCATTCCCAGGGAACACATTTAACCCTTTGATTGCCCCTTGATGTTAACCCCTTCCCTGCCAGTGTCATTAGTACAGTGCATTTTTTTCAGCACTGATCACTGTATTAGTGTCACTGGTTCCCAAAAAGTGTCACTTAGTGTCAGATTTCTCTGCCACAATGTCACAGTCCTGCTAAAAATCACTGAGCGCCGCCATTACTAGTAAAAAAAATTAAAATTCCATAAATATCTCCATAGATTGTAGAGAATATAATTTTTGGGCAAACCAATCAATATATGCTTATTTGGATTTGTTTTACCAAAAATATGTAGAAGAATACATATTGGCCTAAACTGATAAATACATTTGATTTTTTAAATTTTTTTATTGGATATGTTTTATAACATAAAGTAAAAAAATATTTATAAAAGTCCCAAGGCGCTACCCCAAGAATTATATGAACCAAAGCAATATTTAGGGAGGGTCTCCAAAGAAATTTCTCTGGTACAGACCCACCTGAGCAAAAAGGACGACCAGGCTAGCTGTGTCTTCTTTATGATGAGAACACACCCGTATGTTATATCAGACTATAATGTGCAATGAGGCTAATATATAAAAAATATTTCCCTATGCTAAGTGCATGTACCACCATGCACTTTGTTTATAGCGCAAAAAATTAAAAACGCAGAGGTGATAAAATACCACCAAAAGAAATCTCTATTTGTGGGAAAAAAAGGACATCGATTTTATTTGGGTACAACATCGCACGACTGCGCAATGGTCAGTTAAAATAACGCAGTGCCGTATTGCTAAAAATGGCCCGGTCATGAAGGGGGGTAAACCTTTTGGGGCTGAAGTGGTTAAAGAGGTCAATTAAAATATTTACATGTATTGAACTTTATTGTGTGTATGCATTAAGAAATAAACTTTTATCCTTAGGTAATACAACTACGTTACAGGACGGGGCTTCGAAAAAATAAAACCTGTTGTGTTAAAGCGGTATTAAGCGTAAAACCAAAAATGTAATATGCTTCAGCTTACCAATACTTAGATGTGTGACTGGATTAGTTTCCCTTTTTAAGGCTTTTAAGACTTTTCCCTTCTGTTTTCACCTGGCAATCTGGCCAGTATTTATTAATTATTATACCGTAAATACTTATAAATATAGCACCATCAATTTACTTAGCTCTTACATATACTGTATATTGTAAATCAGTCCCTGTCCTTGAGGAGCTTATGATCCAAGGTTATACACATACTAGGGCAAATTTAGACAGGAGCCAATTATCCCCCCATGTCTTTGGAGTGTGGGAGGAAACCAATGCAGGCACAGGGAGGACATGCATTGTCCAGGCAGGTAGTGTCATGGTTTAGATTTGAACAAGCAACCCTAGTGTTTCTAGGCATAAGTCCTACTTAGCTAATAACACACCTCCTGTGTTAGAGTGCCTCCACTCTGGATGAAGGAGCACAGGGAGCACCTTTGGACAGCAGCATTGTCAGTCTAGGGAAGTGGTCTCCAAACAGTGGCCCTTTGCTTGCCACTATATGGCCCTTGGGACACTATTCCTCCAAATGACACCAATGTTGAGCCAGCTTTCCTCCCACTGACACCAATAATGGGGCACTATTCCTCTCACTGACACCATCGATGGGGCATTATTCCTATTGCTAAGACTAATGATAGGACACTATTCCTCCCATTGATGCCAACCATGGGGCACCACTCCTCCTGCTAAAACCAAAAATGGGGCACTATTCCTTCTGTTAAAACCAATGATGGGGCAATGTTTACTCCCACCCCCCCCCCCCCCCTTCATTCTCTAGTTTGTATTCTCGCTAGCCCAAAAATGTTTATAGGGCAGCTGAGATCCATGCTATAGGTTTATTGGGTTTACTTGCCATTATTATATATAACTCCTTTTATCGTGTACATTCTACCCCTTTGCTACTGCAATTTTATTGTATGTTCATAATAAATACATTCATAATAAACATACTTTTTTACTATATTACCTGGTCTGTCTTTAAAAATCCAGAGGGGTATTACTGTGCCTTTTCTCTTTTTGACTGTCTATTTTTGGATTAGACAGACCAGGCATTGTTACACACATACCATGCCTTGGGCACTAGGTTTTCTCTTTTTGACCCCCTAAAGCCTGAAGGACAGTAAACTGGCCCTTTAGTTAGAAAGTTTGTAGACCCCTGGTCAAGGGGGGGGGGGTGTTAAATGTACTAGCAGATTTAGATGCACAACAAAATTGAAGCCAAACTCAAGCTCATACTTTATAGGCAGTTACAGTAATGCCCCTTTCATGAAATTTGCACAATTTTGCCTCGCTTTCAGGGAATTGCTGTGTAAACTCGAGGTCTATGGACCTCAACTTGCATCAAAGTCAGACCAAAGTAGTACAGGGACTACTTTGAAGTCTGTGCGACTTGCAGTCACACAGATATAAATGGTTATCATTAGGAATCATGAGGTAAGACCTGTCATGCGACTCTGATGTCCAAAGTCGCAGGAAGAGTTTCACAAGTCTGAAAGGGGCCTAACAGTTGTTTTAACTTTTGGGATAAAGGTTTTACGTAAAAAAATAAAATCTGATCATTGTATGCAGCCCTGTTAGTGGTAAATGGTTTGTCTCATCCTTGTGACTGCTACATCTGGAAGAGAGCTTGTTGACTTGGCCAAATGATCAGTTGGAAAAGGGGTAAGAAAATCTAAAAAGAAAACTAATGCAGTTATCACTTCTAAAAATGGTAAGCTGCAATATAATAAATGTTAGTGACAGACTGTATCATAGATATCATTTTTTATTTTACTAAAAAGTCAATTTCAAGATGTTTTTCAGAGACGTTAACGATTGCCTCTTGTGCATTAGGGAGCAGCCTGTTAATAAATTCTGGCACCGGAAAACATACCCTGCTTGGACATTCTTCTGAACCAAGGACAGGACCCACTGCAAACCAAGGACCTAATGCTACACAATTTTTCTCTTCAGTATGTATTGTGGTCAGAAACAGCCTGATAACTAGCATTTTCAGAAGGTGATCAGCAATGGTAACATTTGTATTTCGCTCAGTTTAAATGTTCTATAATCGCTACTATTAAAGTGTTACTAAACACACTACAGTAAAACCAGTCTGTATATGTAGCAATGCATGCTTGTTATGCTCACAGTGGAACCTAAGGGGTTAATCCTGTGCATTGTATAAAAAGGCTGTTTGATCCTGTCTTTTCTTATCCTCCCCTTCTTCCACAGTCCCCAATCTATCTCCTGATAAGACAGAGCCTTCTGGGCACTCTGCACATGCTCACTTTGGTGTGTATTGCTTGAGGTTTTTTTTTTTTTTTGAGGGAGGGTGCATGTGATCAGCACAGGGCCAATCGGCACTGTCCAAATAGAGGGTCAGAGCTCATGAAGCCTCATAGGACGGTCAGAGGAGAATAAAAACTCCTCCTACAAGCTTTAACCAGACACTGATAGAAGTCACGAAACTGCTATATACTGCTGATGAGAAAAGGTATTTAGCAGTTTATATTTACTAAAATAATAACATTTCCATGTTTTGTGTACCGTGGGAGACCAGATATAGTGATTGCAGGGTCCTGGATTTAGTAACACTTTAATTATAACATTTTTTTTACATGTTCCCTCTATGGTCCAGGATGAAATGCATAAATTTAAATACTGTACACTGTTCTGTACTGGTACCATATAAATGAATTAAATAAATAATTGGGTGCAATGTAAATGAAAAAAAAAAATTGATTCTTCAACCATTGGAAATTAAAATAAATGTAAAAAAAAATAAATCCATTTGTTTTCCATTTATTGTGAAACAATGAGAATACTGCTTAATAAATACCCCCACCCATATAAAAACAGCCGACTGCGCAAGATATTTTCCCTTTCATCAAAAGTGTAGCATCATCCGTTTTCAATGTGAAGGGTACAGAATGAGAGAAAGCCAAAAAAAAAAGCAGCTAACGCTTCCAAATTGAATTATAGGGGTTGACGCTGACTTGAGAAATTCAGGTTTATTAAATTAGTTATTCAGTGCAAACAGCTATATCCTGAGGAATCGGATGCAGATCAAGAGCTGCAGGGATGTTACAAGCCTTTTATACAGCCATAATCCCATCTGGTTACTATCCTGACACTTTTATATATGTATTACCACTACAATGGGTATGGATGGAAGGTACAGTACATAATTTAAAAAGAAAAAAAAATGCTCTGCCACAGATTTTACAAGTGCCCTCTTGTTATTCATTTTCACAGTTTTTTTGGGTGATTTTACAGTAACTTTAAAAAAAATGTAAATGCATTTTGTTTGAGAAAAATGGCAAAAACACAGTAAGCTTTAACTGTATGCTGGTATCCCCATGGCTACAATGGTGCCAGCTCCCACCATGATCATACCAGAGACAGCGCAGACCATCCTCATTGCGCTGCGTGACTTGAGCATGCGTAGTAGGGAGCCAGGAAGTGAAGCCGCAAGGCTTCATTTCCTGATTCCCATACCAAAAATGGCGACGACAGCATCCGAGGGACGGTTCGGCCTCGGGTGCCGACATCGCTGGTCCCTGGGACAGGTGAGTATCCTTATTTTAAAAGTCAGCAGCTACAGTATTTGTAGCTGCTGACTTTTAAAAAAATAATAATTTGCGGGACTCCCTCTTTAAGGAGATTCCTCCTCTCTATCTGTTCTGTTTACCATTATCATTGAAAGTGAAAGTTAAAGAAAATCACAAATTTTGGAATGCCCCCAGAAAAGTAAAAGAGGGGAAATCTTCTGAAGGGGGACACTAGTTCTGGTGACCTGGGGGTCCCCAAGGAATTCCCTTAATTTGCTGGGAATTCCTCTCAGTTCCTGTTTGGCTATGGGACAGGAAGTTAAGGGAAATCTCTGCAATGAGACACAGATGGCGAAAAAAATAAAAATAAATAGGGGTTATCTAAAATGAAAAAAAAAAAGTTTTGCCTATAGTTCTACTTTAATGCATTCTCTGCATTAAAATGGTTGTAAAGGCACAAGTTTTTTTTTATCTTAGTGCATTCTATGCATCAGGATAAAAAACCTTCTGTGTGCAGCAGCCCCCCTAATACTTACCTGACCCTTATTTTGATCCAGCGATGCCGCACGAGAGTCTTGGCTGTCTGGGACTCTCCCTCCTTATATTGGCTAAGACAGTGAGCCAATGAGGAGAGAGAGGGGGCAGGGACGGGAACAGACACACAGAGCAGTGACTTGGCTCAGGTGCCCCCATTGTTGTGGGGGGAGGCACAAAACAGAAGCGAGGGGCCCGGAGCACCGAAGAGTGACCCGAGAAGAGGAGGATCGGGGCTGCTCTGTGCAAAACCACTGCACAGAGCAAGTATGCATAACATGTTTGTTAAAAAAAAAAGAGAATTTAAGGCAAAAAAACCTTCTGCATGCAAGCCCTCCCCTTCCCCTTCAACCTCCCACAGCCATTACTTTAAGAGGGAAAGAAAACAGCTAAATAAAATGAAAGCTAATCTCTAAGAGGTAAGGCGACACATTTGCAACTCAGATTTTTGTTACTACAGATGTGCAATAGTAACTAGTACTCTTTAAAATTATATATAGCAATGGTTTTACCCAAAGCAGCCCTGATCCCGGCTCCTACCCCCTGCCTAGTGCCACCATAGCAAGTCTCTAAAGCCTCATACACACGGTCGGACTTGTACAAACTTTTCCGTGGACTTTTGTACAAAGGGCGTGGTCCACAAGTTTGTATTGCATACACACGGTCGGACTTTTTGACAACAAACACGAACGTGGTGACGTCACAACGTACGGACGCCACTTCAAAAGAGGACGTTCAATGACTCCAGTGCCACCTTTGGTCAACTTCTGTATTGTAGTCTGATCGTTTGCATAGGTTCTGAGCATGCGTGTTTGTACCTTGTACAAAAGTCCGATGCTTTTGCGTACACACGGTAGGACTTTGCTCCATCGGACTTTTGTTGCCAGAAAGTTTGTCCGTTCGCACAGCCAACAAAAGTCCGATGAAAACAGAAAAAGTTTGTCCGATGGAGCGTACACACAGTCGGATGTTGCTCCAAAACAGCTAATTTGCATGTTTGTTGTCAAAAAGTCCGACCGTGTGTACGGGCCTTTAGCCTATGAGAAGGGAGAAAGTGGCGAGATCTGCTGCTCTCGGGCACAGTGCTTGATCGAGATAGGGCTAAGGGGAATAAAAGGGGGCACTGCATGCATAGAATGCAAAGATAAAAAGAATCTTCTGCCTTTAGAACCACTTCAACCATTTCCTCTTCAAAGCTGATATACACCCTAGCTTTAAAGAGGAATATCGCTGTTATAGCAGCAGCAGCTAGCTAGCCATAACCCCGGTATCTTCTACTTCGGCTGGCCAGTTGATCAGTAAAAATCAAGCAACGCACAGTCATGAAAACTGCACAGGTGTTCTGGGAATATTACAGCTTGAGAGACCTGCTTCACCCCCAGTGTACTTTCAGATAGGACAACACAGAATGACTGGAAAGAGGCCACAGTCCTGTCCACAGGCCTTATGAAAAATGAAAAAACTTGAAATAAATCGACTTTCATACAATGGAAATATTTCCCGAATAAATTAGAAGACAACTGAACTATTTTACTTGTTGCTCGGAATTGCTCTGTAATATTTACACCAGTAAAAGGAAAAAAAAAATATAGCATTGGATGTCCTTTAAGCAGTGATGACCAGAAATAAATTAAAAAAAAAAAACAGTAATTATGACTTTAATAGCCTTTAAAAAGGGTAATTTTGGGATGTTTCCAACCAAATTTGTCACCAAACGGCTAAATTACCCAGACACAAATGCTCATTTCTCCCCCATGACATTTCATATTCTCATTTACAATGAAATAATTGCAAAGCAACATCACATAACACAAAAATCATAGCGGATAATGAAGGGATGAAAATAAAGTGTTCCATAAGTGCTATTTGCATGGCGTTTCGCCCCAACCTACGGCAAAATGTGTACACTGCAGAATAATTTATATTTCATTCCAAATCAGATAATTCGGGCTTTTAATTACTGTCTCCTTACGTGGTTTATTTTGTGAATTTACTAATAGCTCGGTCGTTGCCACTGCTGTGTTGTTGTTGACAAATTGGGACATTATTTCATTATGTGTCGTCGACAGAGACTATTCAGAGCAATTTGTCAATAAAAGCCATTTGGAGTCTCCCGCTGTGCAGTTCCCATATTGATTCAGTACCTAAACACCAGTTAATATAAGAATTAATCTGCAAAATACAATAATTTAAAAAAAAAAGCACTTCTAACAAATTATGGAAGGTCTTTTCATGGCTACTTGTCAAGTAAACAAGCGCCCAACTTTGAGTAGAAAGAAATTGATTTTCAATACAGGATAATCCAGCGATTTAACCGGGCCGTTAAGCAAATGTGTCAAGCACGGCTTTGGAGCTTAAAACACTAGCACCAAGCAGACATTTTTGGTTCCCCAAAGAAGGTGGGGGTGTGTATGTTATTTGGTAAGTGGGTGGTTGGGTAACTTATTGCTATCCCCAGTGCTGGTAATTATATCCATTGGACCCTTTGTCCTTTCATTCCAACATAAATGAGACTGAAATAAAACACACAGACAATAAAAATGAAACAAAAGCCATTTTCTGTTCTCTGCTAAGCCTTGCTTTCCTGCTATCTCATTGGGAAACTGACATCCAGGGCACACTCAAGAGCTAAGACAGGGTCTACTGTATGAATGAAGCCTGCAAACAATAATTGCAGGCTTTATTTATATATGGAGTAAGGCCGCGTACACACGGGCGGACTGTTCGCCCAACCTTGTTCGGCAAACAGTTTCATCAAACAGTCCGCTCAAAATTTGCATGAGCGGACTTGCCCACACACGAGCGGACTGTTTGACGAACAAGGTTGGGCAAACAGTTCGCTCAACTTTTGAAATGAACGGACTCGCCCACGTAAGGCGGAGGCAAATCCGCCCATTTCGAGCGCGTGTACAGGTAGGCGGGGCCCGCGAAGGAGACGTCGCGGGCTCCGCCGCCTGGAATGGGCTTAAAGGGGAACCCCAACGCCGAAAAAAATCGGCGTGGGGGTTCCCCCCAAGTCCACACCAGACCCTTGTCCGAGCACGCTACCCGGCCGGCCAGGAAAGGGGGGCGAGGGAGCGCGCCCCCCCTCCTGAGCCATACCAGGCCGCGTGCCCTCAACATGGGGGGTGCCTTGGGGAAGGGGGGGCCGCGCGGCCCCCCCACCCCAAAGCACCTTGTCCCCATGTTGATGAGGACAAGGGCCTCTTCCCGACAACCCTGGCCGTTGGTTGTCGGGGTCTGCGGGCGGGGGCTTATCGGAATCCGGGAGCCCCCTTTAAGAAGGGGGCCCCCGGATACCGGCCCCCCACCCTATGTGAATGAGTATGGGGTACAATGTACCCCTACCCATTCACCTGTGAACTAAAGTACAATAAAAAACACAACACAGAGAAAAAAATATTTTATTGCACAGCTCCGGGGGTCTTCTCGCCGGACTCCTCCGCTATGTGTGTGTAGCTCTTTTGCTAGCGGAGGAGTCCGGCTTTCTTCCTCCCCGCCGCCGGCCTCTTCTCCCGACTTCGGGGGTCTTGTCCCCCTCTTCGGTTCTTCTGCCGGGCCACCGCGCCTGGTCCGGTGGCCCGGTCTTCTGTCGCCGTCTTCCGTTCTTCTGTCGCCGCCTTCGGTTCTTCTGCCGGGCCACCGCGCCTTCTTGTAGCTCTTTTACAGGCGGTGGCCCGGTCTTCTGTCGCCGCCGCCGCCGCCTTCCGTTCTTGTTCTTCTTCTTGTTCTTCTTCTTCTTCTCCTGGAGATGTTGACTCGACGATCTCTCCGGCCGGAATGCCAGAGCCGCGCTGTGCGGTCACTTATATAGTGACAATGGGGCGGTGTCACATGGTATATGTCACATGGGTTGGTCACAGGGTGACCCCGCCCCCTTACGATGTCATAGTCCCCATGTGACATCAACCCATGTGACCAACCCATGTGACATATACCATGTGACACCGCCCCATTGTCACTATATAAGTGGCAGCGGAGCGTGTCCCTGGCATTCCGGCCGGAGAGCTCGTCGAGTCAACATCTCCAGGAGAAGAAGAAGAACAAGAAGAAGAACAAGAACGGAAGGCGGCGGCGGCGGCGACAGAAGACCGGGCCACCGCCTGTAAAAGAGCTACAAGAAGGCGCGGTGGCCCGGCAGAAGAACCGAAGGCGGCGACAGAAGAACGGAAGACGGCGACAGAAGACCGGGCCACCGGACCAGGCGCGGTGGCCCGGCAGAAGAACCGAAGAGGGGGACAAGACCCCCGAAGTCGGGAGAAGAGGCCGGCGGCGGGGAGGAAGAAAGCCGGACTCCTCCGCTAGCAAAAGAGCTACACACACATAGCGGAGGAGTCCGGCGAGAAGACCCCCGAAGACGGAAGACCCCCGGAGCTGTGCAATAAAATATTTTTTTCTCTGTGTTGTGTTTTTTATTGTACTTTAGTTCACAGGTGAATGGGTAGGGGTACATTGTACCCCATACTCATTCACATAGGGTGGGGGGCCGGTATCCGGGGGCCCCCTTCTTAAAGGGGGCTCCCGGATTCCGATAAGCCCCCGCCCGCAGACCCCGACAACCAACGGCCAGGGTTGTCGGGAAGAGGCCCTTGTCCTCATCAACATGGGGACAAGGTGCTTTGGGGTGGGGGGGCCGCGCGGCCCCCCCTTCCCCAAGGCACCCCCCATGTTGAGGGCACGCGGCCTGGTACGGCTCAGGAGGGGGGGCGCGCTCGCTCGCCCCCCTTTCCTGGCCGGCCGGGTAGCGTGCTCGGACAAGGGTCTGGTGTGGACTTGGGGGGAACCCCCACGCCGATTTTTTTCGGCGTTGGGGTTCCCCTTTAAGCCCATTCCAGGCGGCGGAGCCCGCGACGTCTCCTTCGCGGGCCCCGCCTACCTGTACACGCGCTCGAAATGGGCGGACTTTCCGAGTGGGAACAGTCCGCTCATTTCGAAAGTACAGCGGACAAGCCCACACACGGGCGGACTGTTCGCTCAAACACAGTTTCAGCGGACAGTTTTTCGGAATTTCCGAAAGACTTTGTCCGTCCAACTGTCCGCTGAAACTGTCCGCTGAAAGCCCACACACGAGCGGACTGTCCGCCCAAACACTGTTCAGCGGACAAGGTTGGGCGAACAGTCCGCCCGTGTGTACGCGGCCTAAGATACCGCTCAAAACCAACCCAGTGCTTCAGATGTGGATATGGCTGTATATGGCCTCAGCCAAAGCTGCTCCAGCCATGCCCTCTGACATGTTTCACCCCACCTACCGGGGGCTTGGTCAAGTTCCAGTAGGTTGGGCAAAACATGTCAGGGTGCATGGCCAGAGAAGGTTGAGGTTGGTCCACAGCATCGTGTCATCATGACACGCTTTTCGATCCCGGAAGTCAACCAGTATTCCGTGGCGGCGGCATACCACTGCATTTGGGCAGATTTCCTGGGAACTTACCTGCTGTTTACACCAGGTGCCAGGTTTACAGGCACCCTTACATGTGAGTTTATTACTATGTTTTTTATATGGAATAAATGTTTTAAAACATTGCTGCACAATGAGGCTTTTTCTGTCATTTGCATGAGGAACATCTACCCCAAACAACACTAGTATATAGAGGAATGAGGACCTCTTTATCATATCCAGTCATATGAGGAAGTATCGATCCCGAACCACATCAGTCCACAGAAAATCCATGGGGAGTTCGCCACATGCATGTTTGACCAAACTAGAAATAGTTGGTCTATTTGTAGGGGTGAGTTGACATCCAGGGCACTGTCCTGTGAGCACATATCAAGCATCTAATCAAGCACGGATTCATGTCTACTTTGTAGAGCACGAGCACTTTAATTGGGATTTGAAACTTCTTATTACTTCAATTTTATTGATGTTTGCAACAAATATTCTGTATGGGACTTTCTAGCGATTTTTTAAAAAAGCACCAGGATTCAAATGTGACATCTGTTTAATCTTTGTGGCACTCAGCATAAATTATCTGCATAGGAGTTTTTAGCGATTTTTCAAAATTGCATCAGTTTTCAAATATGATATTTATTTAACATTTGTGGCACTAAGCGCTGTATATTTATTTATTTATTTTTATTATTAGTACCATTTTGCACTTGCAAGGTCTTCTTCACTGCAGCTATTAATTTATATGGTATCATTTATTCATGCCAATAGTTAGGTTCTTTTGGCGCTTTCGATTTTTTATTTTTAGGGATAGGTGGGTGTCACCAAACAGAATTAAACCTCTTGTGCTCAGGTGTGGTGCTCAAGATTTGGATGGACTATTTCCTATCTACATCCTCTCTCCAATGTTCACTATGTCTTGCTGCCCTCCTCAGACTTGGTGGCAAAATCAGAGCTCGGATGAAGAGGGGAACCCCCTAAAACGCATTTGATTCTATAGATCTGTGCAGCATCTTCCCAGGATGTAAGAAGTACATATAGAAGTTCTGTATTTGGACAATTGTGATGAGCATGTCCTTTTTTATTGATTTGTGATTATAATTATTTATTTCTCCTTTTTTTAATAAACGGTGTCTAAAGATCATGCACTAGCCTGATGTGCCCTCTTTTTCTTCTACATATAGGTTGGTGTCACTTTTGCAGCGTACACACGATCAAACTATCCCAAAAGTCCGGCGGACTTAGAAAGTAGTGTGTGCTAGTCCGCTGGACTTTTCAAATGAACGGACTTTCCTGCACACGGAGAAAAGTCTGTTCATTTTGAACGCGGCTCCAGGTAGCCGGGACTAGCGAAGGAAGTCAATGTCACCGCCTTTGGCACGTTGCTGGCCCGTCACCTGGTATGGACTTAAAGGGGAAGCCCTACACTGAAAAAACGTCATGGGGATCCCCCCCAAGGTCCATATAAGACCCTTATCCGAGCACGCAGCCCAGCCGGTCAGGAAAGGGGGTGGGGATGAGCGAGCGCCCCCCCCTTCTGAGCCGTACCAGGCCGTGTGCCCTCAACATGGGGGGGTGCTTGTCCCATGTTGATGAAGGCCTCTTCCCGACAACCCTGGCCGTTGGTTGTCGGGTCTGTGGGCGGGGGGCTTATCGGAATCCGGGAGCCCCTTTAATAACCGGATACCGGCCCCCCACTCTATGTGAATGAGTATGGGGTACAATGTACCCCTACCCATTCACCTGTGAAAAAATTTAAATAAAACACAACATACAAGGGTTTAAAATAATTTATTGCACAGCTCCGGGGGTCTTCTTCCGTCTTGGGGGGTCTTCTCACCGGACTCCTCCGCTATCTTCTGCTCTTTTGCTAGCTCTTTTACTAGCGGAGGATCCCTGCTTCCTTCGTCGCCGCCCGGGGGTCTTCTTCCGACTTGGGGGGTCTTTTCCCCCTCTTCGGTTCTTCTTGCCAGGCCTTCGCTTTCTTCCTTTAGCTCCTTTACTAGTGGTGGCCCCGTCTTCTGTCGCCGCCTCTTCTTCCAACTTTGGGTGTCTTGTCCCCCTCTTCGGGGGTCTTGTCCCCCTCTTCAGTTCTTCTTGCCGGGCCTCCACTCCTTCTTCCATCTCTTTTACTGGCGGTGGCCCGGTCTTCTGCTGCTGCTGTCGCCGCCTTCTCGCCTCCTCTTCTTCTTCCTTGAGATGTTGACTCGACGCTGTCTCTGGCCGTAATGACAGGGACGCGTTGCGCGGCGACTTATATAGGGACAATGGGCGGGGTCACCGGGTGATGTCCCCGCCCATTATGATGTCACAGTCCCAGAGGATGCTGGGACTGTGACATCATAATGGGCGGGGACATCACTCCCCTATATACTGCCAGAGACAGCGTTGAGTCAACATCTCAAGGAAGAAGAAAAGAAGAGAAGAAGAGAAGGCGGCGACTTAAGACCGGTCCACCGCCAGTAAAAGAGCTGGAAGAAGGAGCGGAAGCCTGGCAAGAAGAACCAAAGAGGGGGACAAGACCCCCAAAGAGGGGGACAAAACCTCGAAGTCAGAAGAAGACCCCCGGGCGGCGACGAAGAAGAAAGCCGGGCTCCTCCGCTAGTAAAAGAGCTAGCAAAAGAGCAGAAGATAGCGGAGGAGTCCGGTGAGAAGACCCCCCAAGACGGAAGAAGACCCCCGGAGCTGTGCAATAAATTATTTTAAACCCTTGTATGTTGTGTTTTATTTAAATTTTTTCACAGGTGAATGGGTAGGGGTACATTGTACCCCATACTCATTCACATAGGGTGGGGGGGCCGGTATCTGGAGCCCCCTTATTAAAGGGGGCTTCCGGATTCTGATAAGCCCCTGCCCACAAACCCCGATTCCGATAAGCCCCCACCCGCAGACCCCGACAACCAACGGCCAGGGTTGTCGGGAAGAGGCCCTTGTCCTCATCAACATGGGGGCGAGGTGCTTTGGGGTGGGGGGGCCACATGGCCCCCCTTCCCCAAAGCACCCCCCCATGTTGAGGGCACGCGGCCTGGTACGGCTCGGGGGGGCTCGCTCATCCCCACCCCCTTTCCTGACCGGCCGGGCTGCATGCTCGGATAAGGATCTTATTGGGGGGACCCCCACGCCATTTTTCGGCGAAGGGCTTCCCCTTTAAAGCGGGAGTCCACCGGGACTCTGCGTTTTTTTTTTTTAAAAGCCAGCAGCTACAAATACTGCAGCTGCTGACTTTTAAAATAGTGACACTTACCTGTCCAGCGCGCCCGCGATGTCGGCACCCGAAGCCGATCTGTAGATCGTTTCTCGGGTGCTGCCGCCGCCATCTTGGGTATGGGAATCAGGAAATGGAGCCTTTCGGCTTCATTTCCCGGTTCCCTACTGCGCATGCGCGAGCCGCGCTGCGCATGCGCGAGCCGAGCTGCGCAATAAGGACGGTCCCCGCTGCCTCTGGGATCTGTGTGTTTTCCCAGCAGGCAGCGGGGCACTTGCGGAAAGGGGCGGGCACTTGCGGAAAGGGGCGTAATCTACGCCCCTTTCCGCAGAGAGCTATCCCGGAAGTGGGTGCATTTACCTGGATTATCCAGGTAACTGCACCCCCCTCCCCCCTGAAAGGTGCCAATTGTGGCGCCGGAGGGGGGGAGGATTCCGATGAGCGGAAGGTCCATTTTAGGGTGGACCTCCGCTTTAAGTCCATACCAGGTGATGGGGCCAGCGACATGTCAATCTCGGCCACATTGACTTCCTTCGCTAGTCCCGGCTACCTGACGTTCTTTACTCCGTGTGTGGGTAAGTCCGTTCATTTTCAAAAGTACGGTGGACTCCCGCCAAAGTCCGGTTGTGTGTGGGCAGGTCCGCTCGTTCGGAAAGTCCGGCGGACGTTCCGGCGGTTTGTCCGCCAGACTAAGTCCGCCGGATAGTCTGATCATGTGTACGCGGCATTAGGTCCAGAGTGTGTGGCTTATTTCCAAAGACAGAGAAGTTGTTGACAAATCAGAATTAAAGGGGTGCAGAAAGGAGGCTTTCCTGGCCAACACAAGTAATTGGAGGCACCTTTGGACCATGTTCCTAGATAGGACTTAAAGCTTTAAAAAGTATAACATGGAGAACAGACTTACTTTAAAGGACAAATTCATAAAGAAGTGATCTTGGGTGTATAAGTAAATTAGACTTAGCTCCATGCTGAAACTAACAGCCCCCCATCAACCAAAGGCTCATATGGCATTCCAGAACTAAAAGTCCCTTCTAAGTTAGCAGACTAGTGGTTGGCCAACTCTGCTCCTAGATGTAGCTATTGTATAAACCCAGTCTTACCTGTTGGTGAGGGTTGTAGCACGTTCCTCCACATATGTCTTCACCTTTCTTACACTTAATAGGCATGCATGGTTCATCATTCCCACCCCTTGTTAGGTTCTGTCCCTTACAGGGATACAAGGTTTTTCTTCTAAGCTCATATCCAAGAATAATTCCATTAGGCTCCTCCGGTGGAGCCCAACTGATTTCCACTGATCTGCATAAAAAACAAATAACACAAATTAAATACACAAGATATTTTCATTACCAGGACAACTCCAGTCCAACAGCTAATGACCCAGCTGCCACAATTGTCTCTGTGTTATTTTATTTTTAAAAAGACGAACAAACTTTTGAGATGCCCACACCCTATGAACCCTATGAATTGTAGCATACTCAAGGTAGGGGACTTCCCATTTCAGGATTAAGCAAACTCTATGCCCTGCCTCTTGCTTGCTCTCTGGGCCACCAGTAGTAGTGGTGCACCAACTGGAAATCCATCTTAGTACCTCCCTCCAACCTAACACCTTATAGAGCAGGCAATCCCATTGGAGTGTCTTATTTCATCAAGTTCTAGATAGCGTAAGCAAAACAGAGATTTTTTGAGTGATTAATTACATCAGCTAAATTAAAAATTGTTACATTATTTTTGAAAGAATATTTTTAATACATTGCAAAGTGGTTATACAGAAATCCCCAGACATGAATATTGGAAAGGTTACAGCTAAATTCCAGGCACATATAAAAACATCCTCTATTTGAATTATTTTTCAATAAACTTCAGCCTGAAGGTTTTATTTTGTTTTGGACAGAACAGAAAAGGATCCGGCTTTTATGGCTGCCTATGTCCTTATTAGGGATATCTTCCCATCCTTACTTTCAGAACATTAGGTTCTTGAATGTGTACTGAGAAGAACCTGGTACAAAAGTTAATCTCACTCACACAGAATTTTTTAAACATTTAATGGTTATAAGCATTAGACACAACCCCCCCCCCCCCCACTTCATGGATTGAACACTCTATATTTTAAAAAATCAACGGGGACCAGGGGGATAACAAACCACCTCACTGGCCAAAGCAAAGTGGTTGAGTGGCCCTATCAAGTAGATATCTACCTTCATCTGAATATATAAAGATATTCCAGAGGAGCCAGTTTTTTTTTTTTTAACATTTGTGTTTGTTTTGTAGGGATAGGACTAGGTCTTCCAATTTATTAATGTCTTCTACTTTTCTAAGCCACATTTGGATAGATGGGGGATCAGATTTCCATCGCAAAGCAATGCAGAGCTTGGCAGCGTTAAACAAATGACATATGATCAATTTTTTGTACATCTGTAAACTGTCGCATAAGTCTGCACACTTCCTTCCAAGAGTTCTCCAGGCTTGGGCAACCGCAAAAGGTGTGTAGCAACATCCCTTTTTCCCTCTGGCACCTCTTTACAGAGGTCTAATGCCTCTGGGAATAGGTGGTTCAGGACGGACAGAGTGTGATACCATCTCGTAAGCAATTTATAATTGCCTTCTTGAATGCACGTGCACACGGATGATTTGAGGGCAAATTTAATGATTCGCCCATGTTGAGCAGGGGTAAATGACAGCCCCAATTCAGCTTCCCACTTGATGAGTCCCGGTAGCCTGGGTGGGGAGATCAGCAAAGAGTACATTATGGAGAGGGTGCAGGGTAATGTGCCCTGTCCATGCAATGGGATTCAAATGGCTTTGAGAACCACCTGTACTCTGCTGGTGAGCCCAGCGTCTGAATAAAGTGGTGTAGCTGGAATGCCTTCCAAAAATCTAAAGCAAATCTTCTGTTTGGCTGCGTCAGAGCTGAAATGTAAGGCCACCTGTCTGAGTCAAGGAAATGAGATGCCTGGACGCATCCCGTCTTCATCCGGGTCAGGAATGGGCCTCTGCCCACTCCTGAGGGAAGTCTGGGTTAGTCAAGATAGGGTATAAAGCAGATCGTGCCATACATTTGAACTCTTCCCCACACTTTTCAAAATTTAAAAAAAATGGCCGCAGATAAGCTTCACAGGTATTTTCAGTAATGACAATATATTTTACTTCACTCCCCTTTGACGACCAAATACTGTATAAGCTTCCCACAAATACCTGAACAATAAACCTCAGACTGGAAAAGAGGGGACGAGAGCCTTTTAATCCAATCAGGTCCTACTGTATTTCATAATGCTATTTTCAGCCACTGGCAGATTGATTTCAGAAGGAGCAAGCAGGGAGATGGCTTCATCAGAGCATTGGTGCTCCCTGCCCAGCATACATGTCCAGGAGACCAATTGTGACCAATTGTGCTCATACAAAGCACATATCAAAGTAAAAGTGTAGGCAATATATAATCAAAGAGCACAAGTCGGAGTTTTACTACAAGAAATAAGATACTGCAGAGGATACAGAAGTGTAAAATTGGCCAGCAGGATGACCATTTTGCTCAGTGATAAATGTGAGGCATATACCAGTTAGGCCTAATATTTTATCTATAGGCATAAGTGGGAGTGGTGAAATGTGAGTGATATAATATGAAGCTAATTAGGTGCACACTATTCTTACACTTATTTTTTTTTTCTTTCTGAAACCATGCAGCAGTGTGCTATGAACAAAAGGCCCAAATGGGCCCTATATTAAGGTTTGTTTACTCGCTGCTGTTCAATAAATAATGTTAAACACACGCTGTTGGAGCCAGACACAAGACAGCGAATGCACACTGGCGGGAGCCTGCACACATGTTGTTGGAGCGAGCCACAAGACAGCGCATGCTCACTGGAGGGAGCCTGAACACATGTTGTTGGAGCTAAACACAAGACAGTGATTGCGTACTGAAGGGAGCCTGCACACGTTGTTGGAGCAAGACACAAGACAGCGTATGCTCACTGGAGGGAGCCTGCACACATGTTGTTGGAGCCAAACACAAGACAATGAATGCACAATGGAGGGAGCCTGCATACATTGTTGGAGCGAGACACGAGATAGCGAATGTACAATGGAGGGGGCCTGCACATATGTTGTTGGAGGGAGACACAAGGCAGTGAATGCACAATGAAGGGAACCTGCACACATGTTGTTGGAGCGAGACACAAGACAGCAAATGCGCACTGAAGAGAGCCTGCACACATGGTGGAGCCAGACACAAAACAGCACATGTGCACTAGAAGAAGCCTTGTAACCACACACTAGAGGGAGCTGTCAGACACAATAACTCCTCACGCACACTAGGTTGAGCTGCATAACCACACATGTGCACTAGAAGTAACCTTCTAACTGAACGCAAGAGGGACCTGCCGGACATAATAATTGTATATGCACACTAGAGTGAGCTACCAGACACAAAAACCACGTGAATGCCTTCAAGACAGCCTCCACATACGTCGGAGCCAGACACAATACTCGTGCGTGGGCACTAGCGGTAACAATTTTGGGCCCCGTCAGAGCTTAAAGGGGTTGTAAAGGTAAATTTTTTATTTTCTACATAGGTTCCTTTAAGCTAGCGCATTGTTGGTTCACTTACCTTTTCCTTTGATTTCCCTTCTAAATGTTTTTTTTCTTTGTCTGAATATCTCACTTCCTGTTTCTCCTCAGTAAACTTCTCACCATCATCCGAGCTGGTGGTTAGTCAGCCAGAACAGCTTACTGAACAGCTTACTGAACAGCTTACTGGGGTGAAACAGGAAGTGAGAAATTTAGACAAAGAAACTAAAGAAAAAAAACATTTAGAAGGGAAATCGAAGGAAAAGATAAGTGAACCAACAATGCACTAGCTTAAAGGAATCTATGTAGAAAATAAAAAAATTACCTTTACAACCCCTTTAAAGGCTCGTACACACTCTAATGCTTGGTACACATGATGAGATTATCGGATGAATGATCATTCATTTTTTTTGCATGCTAATCTCAGCTCGAACCTGAAGAGTTTACTAAAGTCACCAAAATTCTTGTACGACAAAAATTTTGGAAGTTATGTAATGTGTTGTAGTGTATTTGTATTGCATTTTCAAAACAACAACTGTACTGACTAAAAAAAAATTGTACGATCTGGCATCATATAAATAATTTTTTTGTGCATGTCCGATCAGATAATATCAGATAAAATCAGAAAATCAGGCGGACATTTTCGTCTGAGGAACTTTCGTATGATTTTCATATAGTGTGTACACAACTTTCAACAGCCAATTCTGAATTCCCGTACAAAAATTCCTGAAAGGACAAACTCAAAAATGTTTCTCGTACTGGAACAGAACAAATTATTTTTGCTTAATGTGTACTGTTTTCGTACGATTTTCATACAAGGAAAATCGGAAAAGAAAGACTGCGCATGATCATAAACAAAAAACAACAAAAAAGCCATATCCTGCATACACACGACCATTTTTTCCATCAGAATAAACTCTTTTTCCGACGGAGTTCCGCTGAAATGGACTTGCCTACACACGATCACAAGTCCGAACGTTTAGAATGCGGTGACGTACAACACATTCAACGGGACTAGAAAAAGGAAGTTCAATAGCCAGTAGCCAATAGCTGCCCTTGCGTCGTTTTTAGTCCGTCAGAACAGCATACAGACGAACGGTTTTCCTGATAGGAATTGATTCCGTCTGAAAGATATAAAACATGTTCTATTTCTAGGTCCCTCAGAATTTTTTTCGAAAAAAAAGAAGTCCGCCGATGCCCACACACGATCGGAATATCCGATGAAATTATTCCGTCTGACTTTTTGTGCCGGAAAGTCCGACCGTGTGTACACGGCATTAGTCGTACGAGAATTTTCTTATAGCGTGTACCCTACTTTAGGGATTAGCTTGTTTTGTTGTCTGCCCTACACCAGAAATTAGGTTAGTAATTAGTTAAAGCATAACAATTATTTTGTCTTTGGTAAATGGACATATTAGAATGGTGCATATATCTGGGATACCTTGCAAAGCATAAGTTTTGATTCTTACCCTGAGGCCGCGTACACACGCGGGGACTGTTCTCCCAACAGTTTCAGTGAACAGTCTGCTGAACAAAGTTTTTCGGAAATTCAGAAAAACTGTCCGCTGAAACTTGGTTTCAGCGAACAGTCCCCTCGTGTGTAGGCTTGTTCGTCAAACTAAGTTCCGCGCATGCTCAGAAAGGATTTACACGCCGAAAGTTGTAATGCAGTGTATAGGACGTCGTATTTTCCGTCCCGTCGTACGTGCCGTCCACGTCATCGCGCACGGTTTCAGCAAACTGTTCGTTCGTCGTGTGGACTGTTTGCTGAAAGTGTTTGACGGACAAAGTTGAGCGAACAGTCCCCGCGTGTGTACGCGGCCTGAGAGACACTTTAATTTATGTATCGGTTGACAAATATGTTTATTGTAGGCAGAATCTAAAGGAAATCAATTCACACCAATGCCATTGATCAGGATCTTTATATGCTGTAAAAAAACATTCTTTGGTAAACACTGAACAGATCATTGATCATTATTTACAGCTTTAATTATGATGCTGTTATGTACCCTCTCAGTTTGATATAGCTAAATCTGCTTATGTTATAATAAAGACAAAGTAATAAAATTTAGCATTCTACATCAGAAAGAAAACCTGTGATTATGATACTTTTAAAGGACTGGTGCATTCTCCTACCTGATTAGAATACAAGCAGAGAAAATGTACTACATAGTTGTTGGTAAACCTAAAGGAAGATTGTATAATAAGATTGTGATTATGAACTGTCAACCTAACCCATAGGCTAAGGCTCTCAGGTATGGTGTACAAGCTAGGAGAATGTTATTCCCCGTACACACACGATCGGACTTTCCGACAACAAAACCGTGGATTTTTGTTCGAAGGATGTTGGCTCCAACTTGTCTTGCATACACACGGTCACACAAATGTTGGCCAACAATTATGAACATAGTGACGTACAAGACGTATACGATATCTCCGTTACGAACGCTAGTTATATCTCTGGCTCGTACTTGATCCGAGCATTTGTGAACACGATCGGAAAGTCCGACAACAAACATTTGTTGGGGAAAAATTTGAGAACCTGCTAGCCAACATTTGTTGGCAGAACGTCCGCCAACAAATGTCCGATGGAGCATACACACAGGCGGACTTTCCGCCAACAATCTCACATTCAACATTTGTTATTGGAAAATCTGATCGTGAGTATGGAGCATGAATCTCTGTTTTATATTGGAACTGGAAGCATACGCAGTGTGCACGCTCCTACTTACTGACACTTCTTAAAGCAGAGTTCCACCCAAAATTTGAACTTCCGCTTCAAGTACTCCTCGCCCCCTGACATGCCACATTTGGGGGGGGGGGGGGGTGTGTACCTAGTTTAGAGTGGGACTTGCTGTCCCACTTCCTCCTTCCTGCTCTAGGTGACTCCTCTCCCCCTAGGCGACTCCTCCTCTCCACCAAGGTGTCCCCTAGGCCTCTCTGCAATCTTCTCGGACCCGTGACAGGTCCCAGAAGATTCCCTATCCACCAACAGAGCGCAGCGTGACTGGCACATGCGCAGTGCGTGCCCGGCCATGAAGCCGAAAGCTGTCAGGTGCCCACAGTTGCTATGGCAGCACCGGCGGAAAGGAGTGAGACTCTGTGCACCCGCATCGCTGGACTGGGGGACAGATGAATGTCTGTTTATTAATAGTCAGCAGCTATTAACAAGGGGGCTCCCAGATCCTGCCCCACCCTATGTGAATGAGTATGGCGTACATTGTACCCCTACTCATTCACCTAAAAAAGTGTCAAAAATAAAACGCAGTACACAGGTTTTTAAAGTAATTTATTAAGGCACCTCTGTCGTCTCTTTCATCTGCTTCTCCCCTCACTGGCTCTTCTGCCTCCTCCGCTGACATCTTCTTCCTCTGCCAGTTCTTCTCCCCCCTCCAGGTCTTCTCCGATCTCCGCTTATGTCTTCTAGCCCTCTCCGGTTCTTCTCCCTCTGTCTGCTGTCTTCTGCCTCTGCTGTGTCTTCTCCGCTTTTTTTTCGCTCTTTTGCTGGGTCTTCTCCGATGTCTTCTCCCTCTGTTCTTCTGATGTTGACTCAACACTCTCTCCCGATCTAATGCTGGGTGTGCGGTGCGCCACTACTTATATTGGCATGGGGCAGGGTCATCAGGTGATGTCATCAAGAGGCCCCACCCCTTATGATGTCACTGTAGCGTTCCCCCTAAAGATTCATACCAGACACAGTGCCTGGTATTGTTGGGGATCAAAGTCGGAACCCTGTTCATTGAAGTCGGACGCATGTTGGACCCAAAGTGGTATCGCCATCATGTCGTACCAGTGTGAATCCGGCCTGAGGCCCGGTTCACACTGGTGTGACATACGCTCTGACATTGAGAGCACATGTCGCATGATGTGTGACAAATCAATGGTTCTCTATGAGAGTCATCCTAACTGCTCCCACACAAGTCGGCCCAACTTTAAAAAAGGTTCCTGCAATTCTTTGGTCCGACTTTGGTCCATTTTCAGCACATTGAATACCATTGAAGCCAGATCAAAGTTTGATCCTCGTCCTAACCATCCGACTTGTGACATCCGGCATGGTGATTACAGCAGCAGGAAAAGGAATTTATCTCACACTTGTATTGTTTTGATTGGTCAAACGTCAAGTCGGACTATCTCAAAGTCGGAGCAAAATCTTATTCCGTTCATTCAAGTCGGATGGATGTAGGACGGAAGTAGGACCAATGTCGCAGGGCAAAGTAGGGTGACAGTCATATTATACCAGTGTGAACCTGGCCTAATGCTGCGTACACACGGTCGGACTTTCCGTCAGAAAAAGTCAGACAGAATCATTTCATCTGATATTCCGATCGAGTGTGGGCCTCATCTGACTTTTAAAAAAAAAAAATTATGGCGGACCTAGAAATAGAACATGTTTTAAATCTTTCCGACGGAATCAATTCCTATCGGGAAAACCATTAGTCTGTATGCTGTTCTGACGGACCAAAAACGACGCATGCTCTGAAGCAAGTACAAGACGGAGGCTATTGGCTACTGGCTATTGAACGTCCTTTTTCTAGTCCCGTCGTACGTGTTGTACATCACCACGTTCTTGACGATCGGACTTTGGTGTGATCGTGTGTATGCAAGATAGTTTCAGCGGAACTCCGTCGGAAAAACTGTCAGAGTTTATTCCGACAGAAAAAAACAGTAGTGTGTACGCGGCATTAGGCTACTTTCACATGGGCTGCTCAGTTTTACAGGATTTGCTCGCTCAGTGGGGGATCCCTCCGCTGATCCCCCCTAAACAGGCGGGTGATTAGTCCGTCTCTGCTTACTGAGCAGAGTGGAGACGGACCCAGTTCCGCTCTCCTCTATGGGGAGATCAGATGAAAACGGACCGTCTGTCTGTGTTCATCCGATCATATGTGATCCGCCAGAGATTTGCCTGCCAGACGGATGGAAAATAGTAGACATGTGCATTCGTTTTCGTCTGAATGCATTTTCGTCCGAATTTCAGCTATTTTCGTTTTCGTTTTGACAAACGATAACGAAAATACAAAATCCGAAAAAGGAAAGATCCGACATAAATAAATGCTTTATTTTCGTTTTCATTGTTACAACAGTTCGATATAGAATAGGAGATTCGACATGACTCTGACAACAATCTGTGTCTATAGAACCTGTGGTCGAATGTGCTTAACCTTACCTCTATTAGTCCAAGATTATATAGAGAAAATATTCGACAGAGAAAAAAGATTTGACAGAGAGAAAAGATTCTGCAAGTTACTGTCCTAAAAAGTGTTTGGGGACCCGGGTCCTGCCCCAGGGGACATGTATCAATGCAAAAAAAAGTTTTAAAAACGGCCGTTTTTTCGGGAGCAGTGATTTTAATAATGATTAAAGTGAAACAATAAAAGTGTAATATTCCTTTAAATTTCGTAGGGGGGGGTTGTCTATAGTATGCCTGTAAAGGGGCGCATGTTTCCCGTGCTTAGAATTGTCCCTGCACAAAGTGTCATTTATGCAGGAAAAAAAGTCCTTTAAAATCACTCGCAGCTATTATGAATTGTCGGCTCCGTAATACAGAGAACACTCATTGAAAGTCATTGATAAAAAAATAAATAAATAAATAAAAAAAAAAGCGTGGGGGTCCCCCAAATTCAATTACCAGGCCTTTCAGGTCTGGTATGGATATTAAGGGGAACCCTGCCTCAAATTTAAGAAAAAATTTGACGTGGGGTTCCCCCTAAATATCCATAACCAGACCCTTCAGGTCTGGTATGGATATTAAGGGGAACCCCGCATCAAATTTAAAAAAAAATTGACGTGGGGTTCCCCCTAAAAATCCATACCAGACCCTTTATCCGAGCCCGCAACCTGGCAGGCCGCAGGAAAAGAGGGGGGGACGAGAGAGCGGCCCCCCCTCCCTCCTGAACCGTACCAGGCCACATGCCCTCAACATTGGGAGGATGCTTTGGGGGTCTGTGACCCCTCAAAGCACCTTGTCCCCATGTTGATGAGGACAAGGGCCTCATCCCCACAACCCTGGCCGGTGGTTGTGGAGGTCTGCGGGCGGGGGGCTTATCAGAATCTGGAAGCCCCCTTTAACAAGGGGACCCCCAGATCCCGCCCCCCCTGTTTGAAATGGTAAGGGGGTACAAAAGTACCCCTACCATTTCACAAAGAAAGTGTAAAAAATGGTTAAATAAAACAAACACACTTTTGAAAAATTCCTTTATTAAAAATAAAAAAATAAAAAAAAGATTCCAGCGGCGGTAATCCACTCTTGCTATCCAGCGACGGACGGTCATCTCTCCAGCGATGTCTCATGTCATCCAGCGCAGCGAATACATCCTTCTTCTGTCTCCTCCACGGAGACACTGCAGGCATTCCGGCGGCTGACGTTTCTTATATACGGAGGGTGGGGCCACCCATCACCTGACCCCGCCCCCCTCTGACGTAAGGGGAAACCCGGGGTTCCCTGTGACGTAGGGGTGACCCGCACCCCTCTGATGTAACACAGGCAGGTTTCCGTTACATCAGAGGGGGGCGGGGTCACCCATACGTCACGGGGAACCCCGGGTTTCCCCTTGCGTCGGAGGGGGGGCGGGGTCAGGTGACGGGTGGCCCCGCCCTCCGTATATAAGAAACGTCAGCCGCCGGAATGCCTGCAGTGTCTCCGTGGAGGAGACAGAAGAAGGATGGAGGATCGTTGCGCTGGATGAGATGAGACATCGCTGGAGAGATGATCGTCCGTCGCTGGATAGCAAGAGTGGATTACCGCCGCTGGAATCTTTTTTTTATTTTTAATAAAGGAATTTTTCAAAAGTGTGTTTGTTTTATTTAACCATTTTTTACACTTTCTTTGTGAAATGGTAGGGGTACTTTTGTACCCCCTTACCATTTCAAACAGGGGGGGGCCGGGATCTGTTGGTCCCCTTGTTAAAGGGGGCTTCCAGATTCTGATAAGCCCCCCGCCCGCAGACCTCCACAACCACCGGCCAGGGTTGTGGGGATGAGGCCCTTGTCCTCATCAACATGGGGACAAGGGGTCACGGACCCCCAAAGCATCCTCCCAATGTTGAGGGCATGTGGCCTGGTACGGTTCAGGAGGGAGGGGGGCCACTCTCTCGTCCCCCCCTCTTTTCCTGCAGCCTGCCAGGTTGCGTGCTCGGATAAAGGGTCTGGTATGGATTTTTAGGGGGAACCCCACGTCAATTTTTTTTTTAATTTGACGCGGGGTTCCCCTTAATATCCATACCAGACCTGAAGGGTCTGGTTATGGATATTTAGGGGGAACCCCACGTCAATTTTTTTCTTAAATTTGAGGCAGGGTTCCCCTTAATATCCATACCAGACCTGAAGGGCCTGGTAATTGAATTTGGGGGACCCCCACGCTTTTTTTTATTTATTTATTTTTTTTTTTTATCAATGACTTTCAATGAGTGTTCTCTGTATTACGGAGCCGACAATTCATAATAGCTGCGAGTGATTTTAAAGGACTTTTTTTCCTGCATAAATGACACTTTGTGCAGGGACAATTCTAAGCACGGGAAACATGCGCCCCTTCACAGGCATGCTATAGACAACCCCCCCCCTACGAAATTTAAAGGAATATTACACTTTTATTGTTTCACTTTAATCATTATTAAAATCACTGCTCCCAAAAAAACGGCCGTTTTTAAAACTTTTTTTTGCATTGATACATGTCCCCTGGGGCAGGACCCGGGTCCCCAAACACTTTTTAGGACAGTAACTTGCAAATTAGCCTTTAAAATTAGCACTTTAGATTTTGAACGTTGGAGTCCCATAGACTTTAATAGGGTTCTAAAGTATGCTATATAGTTAGCTCCGTCTAATCTTCTTTATACATTCGACAGACACCATAAGCCTTCCAAGACAGATTCGACCGTAATTCATGTGGATTTTCGGATGAATGCAATTTTTGAACGAAAAACGAAATAAATAAAAACGAATTTCGGGAGTAACTAAATAAATTAAGTTTTCGGACGAAAACGAAATTCCGAAACGAAATATTTTACTCTGCACATGTCTAATAAATTCACAGCTGGTTGAGACGGGGGTTCTGTATCTAATATGGACCTCCTTGTTGGCAGGACACACAAGCAGCTCTGGCCATGGCTGAGTGGGTAAATCCACCTTTTGAGTAAATGCGAGAAAAAGGGCAGCTCATTTCTGTGCAGGATTTTTGGTGCATTCCCACAATGCACAAGTATGAACGTATGCAAAGTGTTCCTTCTTTCTGTATTTTCTACTTTGTTATGAAAAAACCCTTTTGCCTTTCTTTCACTTTTTAAACAGCGTTTTTTTTTTGCTTTCAGTTCACTAATTAGGGGAGTGGTTAAGTGTTTGCAGCTGGGATAGAAGCAAGTGCACAACTCACTGAGCTTGCTCACTAGGATTGCAAACAAGTGGATTGGAATAAGTGCAGTTAAAACACAGGAGAACTTGAAAAAAAGAAAAAAACCCTGCCAGAACTTGACACCCATACATCGACAAGCAAACATTGCTTCTGTCTAAGCATGCCACACCTGGGAACCAAAGTCACGGCTGCACAAACTCACAATAGCACAATGCGAGCCAATAGACATAGAAAACAAGCACTAGTAAACCCACAGCTGGTGGAAACCTGGGTTCTATAGCTAATATAGGCCTCCTTTTTGGCAGGACTCACAAGTGCCTCTGGCTGTGGCTTGGTGGGCTAATGTGCCCTGCTTGCAAGTGTGAGGTTGTGAGTTCAAATCCCATGTTGGCCATGCTAAGCTAGAGATGAAGGGGAGGGACATGGACTGCTGTGTTAAGAAGGTGATTGGGGATATGGGTGTGGATTGCTTGGGGGGACACGGGCATAGTATACTGTGGGGAGGATGAAGAAGAGAAGCAGTGCAACAGGGAAGGGGTACAGGAGTTGTAAATAGCAAAAGTGCATGAGTAGCCTGGATGAACAGGGTCCACTGCCAACATAATCCCCCTTTTCTTTTTTACATGGGGGTTCTAGTGGCCCTCTTTTGAGCAACCCCACTTTTCTCTTCTCCTTGGATCGACCCTAGACAGCTTTCCCTTCTGTTGTGCACCCCCCCAGGTTCCCCTCCCCTCCAGGGGCCAATGCACTTGCACCATTCCTGTTGCAGCCTCCAGGCCAGTCACGTCGATCCAAGCCTGCCGCTGCTGGGATTTGAACTCACAGCTGCACTGGCTTGGCATTGGCACAGCCGGCGCATCTACCCACTGAGTCACGCAGGAGTCCCCCACAAGAATTAGGACTTGGCTAGACCTAAAAACTTGCCAATAAATTCACAGCTGGTTGAGACGGGGGTTCTGTATCTAATATGGACCTCCTTGTTGGCAGGACACACAAGCAGCTCTGGCCATGGCTGAGTGGGTAAATCTACCTTTTGAGTAAATGCGAGAAAAAGGGCAGCTCATTTCTGTGCAGGATGTTTGGTGCATTCCCACAATGCACAAGTATGAACGTATGCAAAGTGTTCCTTCTTTCTGTATTTTCATGATCTTTTCTACTTTGTTATGAAAAAACCCTTTTGCCTTTCTTTCACTTTTTAACCACTTGCTTACTGGGCACTTAAACCCCCCTCAGTCCCAGACCAATTTTCAGCTTTCAGTGCTCTCACATTTTGAATGACAATTACTCAGTCATGCAACACTGTAACCAAATGATTTTTTTGTCCTTTTCTTCATACCAATAGAGCTTTCTTTTGGTGGTATTTGATCACCTCTCAGTTTTTTATTTTCTGCGCTATAAATGAAAAAAGACCGAAAATTTTGAAAAAAAATGAATTTTTCTTCGTTTCTGTGACAAAATTTAGCAAATTAGCAATTTTTCTTCATAAATTTTGGCCACAATTTATACTACTACACATCTTTGGTAAAAATAACCCAAATTTTTGCATATTATATGATCTGTGTGAAATTTATAGAGTCTACAAGCTATGGTGCAAATCATAAAGATTTGCAAAAAAAGATCACATCTGATGTACTAAGGCCTATCTCCATTCTTGAGACCCTAACAAGCCAGGAAAGTACAAATGCCCCCCAAATGACCCCTTTTTGGAAAGTAGACATTCCAATGTATTTAGTAAGAGGCATGGTTAGTTATTTTAAGTTGTCATTTTTTCCCATAATTCTTTGCAAAATTACGATTTATTTATTTATTTATTTTTTTCACAAAATTTTCATTGTAATAGCTTATTTCTCCCACACGGAATGTGCATACCACAAATAACACCCCAAAATACGTTCTACTACTCCTCCTGAGTATAACGATACCAAATGTGTGAGACTTTTACACAGCCTGACCACATACAGAGGCCTAATTTTGAAGGAGCACCTTCAGGCATTCTAGGAGCATAAATTACACATTTCATTTCTCAACCACCTATTACAGTTTTGAAGGCCCTGGAACACCAGGGCAATGGAAACGTCCAGAAAATGACCCCATTTTGGAAAGCTAACACCCCAACGTATAATCTATGAGGCATAATGAGTCTTTTCAATGGTTCATTTTTTTCCAGAAGTTTTCGGAAAATGTGGAAAAAAATGAAAACGCATTTTTTTTTACACAAAGTTGTCCGTTTATAAGATATTTCCAACGCATAGCATTTACATAGCAAAAATAACACCCCAAAATACGTTCTACTACTCCTCCTGAGTATAACGATACCAAATGTGTGAGACTTTTACACAGCCTGACCACATACAGAGGCCTAATTTTGAAGTAGCACCTTCAGGCATTCTAAGAGCATAAATTACACATTTCATTTCTCAATCACCTATTACAGTTTTGAAGGCCCTGGAACACCAGGGCAATGGAAACGTCCAGAAAATGACCCCATTTTGGAAAGCTAACACCCCAACGTATAATCTATGAGGCATAATGAGTCTTTTCAATGGTTCATTTTTTTCCAGAAGTTTTCGGAAAATGTGGAAAACAATGAAAACGCATTTTTTTTTACACAAAGTTGTCCGTTTATAAGATATTTCCAACGCATAGCATTTACATAGCAAAAATAACACCCCAAAATACGTTCTACTACTCCTCCTGAGTATAACGATACCAAATGTGTGAGACTTTTACACAGCCTGACCACATACAGAGGCCTAATTTTGAAGTAGCACCTTCAGGCATTCTAGGAGCATAAATTACACATTTCATTTCTCAACCACCTATTACAGTTTTGAAGGCCCTGGAACACCAGGGCAATGGAAACGTCCAGAAAATGACCCCATTTTGGAAAGCTAACACCCCAACGTATAATCTATGAGGCATAATGAGTCTTTTCAATGGTTCATTTTTTTCCAGAAGTTTTCGGAAAATGTGGAAAAAAATGAAAACGCATTTTTTTTTACACAAAGTTGTCCGTTTATAAGATATTTCCAACGCATAGCATTTACATAGCAAAAATAACACCCCAAAATACGTTCTACTACTCCTCCTGAGTATAACGATACCAAATGTGTGAGACTTTTACACAGCCTGACCACATACAGAGGCCTAATTTTGAAGTAGCACCTTCAGGCATTCTAAGAGCATAAATTACACATTTCATTTCTCAATCACCTATTACAGTTTTGAAGGCCCTGGAACACCAGGGCAATGGAAACGTCCAGAAAATGACCCCATTTTGGAAAGCTAACACCCCAACGTATAATCTATGAGGCATAATGAGTCTTTTCAATGGTTCATTTTTTTCCAGAAGTTTTCGGAAAATGTGGAAAACAATGAAAACGCATTTTTTTTTACACAAAGTTGTCCGTTTATAAGATATTTCCAACGCATAGCATTTACATAGCAAAAATAACACCCCAAAATACGTTCTACTACTCCTCCTGAGTATAACGATACCAAATGTGTGAGACTTTTACACAGCCTGACCACATACAGAGGCCTAATTTTGAAGTAGCACCTTCAGGCATTCTAGGAGCATAAATTACACATTTCATTTCTCAACCACCTATTACAGTTTTGAAGGCCCTGGAACACCAGGGCAATGGAAACGTCCAGAAAATGACCCCATTTTGGAAAGCTAACACCCCAACGTATAATCTATGAGGCATAATGAGTCTTTTCAATGGTTCATTTTTTTCCAGAAGTTTTCGGAAAATGTGGAAAAAAATGAAAACGCATTTTTTTTTACACAAAGTTGTCCGTTTATAAGATATTTCCAACGCATAGCATTTACATAGCAAAAATAACACCCCAAAATACGTTCTACTACTCCTCCTGAGTATAACGATACCACATGTGTGAGACTTTTACACAGCCTGACCACATACAGAGGCCTAATTTTGAAGTAGCACCTTCAGGCATTCTAAGAGCATAAATTACACATTTCATTTCTCAATCACCTATTACAGTTTTGAAGGCCCTGGAACACCAGGGCAATGGAAACGTCCAGAAAATGACCCCATTTTGGAAAGCTAACACCCCAACGTATAATCTATGAGGCATAATGAGTCTTTTCAATGGTTCATTTTTTTCCAGAAGTTTTCGGAAAATGTGGAAAAAAATGAAAACGCATTTTTTTTTACACAAAGTTGTCCGTTTATAAGATATTTCCAACGCATAGCATTTACATAGCAAAAATAACACCCCAAAATACGTTCTACTACTCCTCCTGAGTATAACGATACCAAATGTGTGAGACTTTTACACAGCCTGACCACATACAGAGGCCTAATTTTGAAGTAGCACCTTCAGGCATTCTAGGAGCATAAATTACACATTTCATTTCTCAACCACCTATTACAGTTTTGAAGGCCCTGGAACACCAGGGCAATGGAAACGTCCAGAAAATGACCCCATTTTGGAAAGCTAACACCCCAACGTATAATCTATGAGGCATAATGAGTCTTTTCAATGGTTCATTTTTTTCCAGAAGTTTTCGGAAAATGTGGAAAAAAATGAAAACGCATTTTTTTTTACACAAAGTTGTCCGTTTATAAGATATTTCCAACGCATAGCATTTACATAGCAAAAATAACACCCCAAAATACGTTCTACTACTCCTCCTGAGTATAACGATACCAAATGTGTGAGACTTTTACACAGCCTGACCACATACAGAGGCCTAATTTTGAAGTAGCACCTTCAGGCATTCTAGGAGCATAAATTACACATTTCATTTCTCAACCACCTATTACAGTTTTGAAGGCCCTGGAACACCAGGGCAATGGAAACGTCCAGAAAATGACCCCATTTTGGAAAGCTAACACCCCAACGTATAATCTATGAGGCATAATGAGTCTTTTCAATGGTTCATTTTTTTCCAGAAGTTTTCGGAAAATGTGGAAAAAAATGAAAACGCATTTTTTTTTACACAAAGTTGTCCGTTTATAAGATATTTCCAACGCATAGCATTTACATAGCAAAAATAACACCCCAAAATACGTTCTACTACTCCTCCTGAGTATAACGATACCACATGTGTGAGACTTTTACACAGCCTGACCAAATACAGAGGCGCAACATGCAAGAAACACCGTCGGCGTTCCAGGGACACATAGCCTGCACATACCAAGAATTACACCCCCAAATACATTATGCTGAGCAAAGGGTAAAGAAAAGATTACCTGTGGTTTTAGAAGCGCAGTTGTCCACAGGAGGATATCACTGGTCCAGGCAGCAGGCAGGGACTTGGTCAGCAACAGCGAACACAGTTTTTCAGGCAGCAGGCAGGGATACTGTCCATATTACAGTCCAGGGTTAGTGCAGAGATGTCAGCAGTGCCAAAAATATTGGTCCTGGTAGTAGGCAGGTCCTTGTGGTGTGGTCAGTGCGGCATGATGGCAGTAAGTCCTACAGGCAGCAGACAAAAGTAGAGCCTCGTTCAGGACAGAATGGGGATAGGGGTAGAGGCTTCTCCCTCCCAAATCTCTTTGAAGCCTCCGAGTCTCCAGACCCTAATCTAGGAATAAGAAAACAAAGAAAATTGTTTTCTTCTTCCAGAAAAACTATACTGGAGCCCCTCACATATGTGAGACCCCGTGTTGAATCCCACTAGTCCAGTTGCAGAATACAAGATCAGTCCAAGAGGCAGGCAAATATCGTGGTCAAACAGTCCAAGGTCAGTTCCAGATCAGGCAGAGATATATACAGAATCGTTAGACAGAAGCATGGTCGAATAACAGTCCAGGGTCAGTTCCAGATGAGGCAGAGGTATGTACAGAATCGTTAGGCAGAAGCGTGGTCGAATAACAGTCCAGGGTCAGTTCCAGATCAGGCAGCGGTATGTACAGAATCGGCAGGCATAAGAGTGGTCAAATAACAAGCCAGGGTCCGTTACAGAGCAGGCAGTGGCATAAGGGGTGTGAAGGTGTATGAAGGCAGGAACTGAGGATTATGTTTACCATACTTCACAAAAAATTTATTGAAGTATGGTAACGCCGAAAACAGTCGCCTATACAGAGGCCTGGTTGGGAAGGACATTGTGCACAATAATAAGATGTGTCTCTTCTGACTCCTGCTCTGGTACACACCTTACATCTTTTTTGGCGTCTTTTGCCTGCTGGTGTCCGGGGAATTTTATCCGGAAAGTGGCGCTCGGAGAGTCGACTTACAACGTCTGATCTGATATTTTCTGGTGGGCCGTTTGGGAAAATAAGGGCTGTGAAAACTTCCTCCTGGTAGCCAAAGAAACGTTTGGGGTTTTGGGTGGCGTTGCTGTAAATTACATATGAATTGTAAATGGCCAATTGAAAAAAATAAATTACTACTTTTTTGTACCAATGATATGTCCGTCTTGAGACCAGATATGGTTCCATCATTTGGTCGTTGAAGTCGACTCCTCCCATGAACAAATTATACTCTGAAATACATTTGGGTTTCTTTACGGGGCCATTCCTTCTGGGGATTTCTACGAAGGTATCGTTGTGGATAGAAGATAACATGTACACATCTCTTCTGTCCCTCCACTTCACTGCCAGAACCTCCTTGTTTCTTAGACTTGCGGTTTCTCCTTTCCGCAGCTTCTTGTTCACCAGACTTTGAGGAAAGCCCTTCCGGTTCTTTTTTACAGTGCCACATGCTGGCGTCTTCTTCCGGTGAAGGTTGTGGAACAGGGGCAGAGATGTGTAGAAGTTGTCTACATAGAGGTGGTAGCCTTTATCCAGTAGGGGGTATATGAGGTCCCAAACAATTTTTCCGCTGGATCCCAAATAATCCGGACAATTAGGGGGCTGTAGCTGGGTGTCCTTCCCTTCGTACACCTTGAAGGAATATGTGTACCCTGTGGCTCGGTCACATAATTTGTAGACCTTCACCCCATAGCGGGCCCTTTTGCTGGGCATAAATTGCTTCATCCTAAGCCTGCCACTAAATTTAATAAGGGACTCATCCACACATATGTGTTGGTCCGGGGTAAACAATTTGGGGAATATTTCAGAAAAATAATTTAGTATTGGTCGAATTTTGTAAAGGCGGTCATAATTTGGATCATTTCGTGGAAGGCATTGGGAATTGTCACTGAAATGTAAGAACCTCAGGATCATCTGATACCTGGTTCTGGGCATTACCGCGGAGAAGAGCGGTGAGTGGTGGAGGGGGTGGGTTGACCAGTAGGTACGTAATTGTTTTTTTTTGTTGAGTCCCATATTAAATGTGAGGCCTAAAAAAAGCTTGAACTCCTCCACCGTTAGATCTCTCCATTCGTAGGGACGGGCATAATAGGAGGTCGGATTTTGAAAAATAAATTGTTGTGCATACAGGTTGCACTGGGCCACAATTGACGCCAACATGTCCTCCGTAAAAATTAAATTAAAAAAATCGATGGGGCTAAAATTCTCCGTGTCCACCTGGACTCCTGGCTGGGCGGTGAAAGGGGGAACATTGGCCTCTCCTGAATTAGGAGGAAGCCACAAGGGGTTCTGAAGGGCATAGGGAAGGCCAGCATGGCTCCTAACCCTTTGGGGCTGAGATGACACCCCACTGGTACTTGGCCTTTCTTGCTGGGGCACTGCGGTGCTGGTGGACGGCATCGCGGTGCTGGTGGACGGCACTGCGGTGCTGGTGGACGGCACTGCCTCACTAGAACGCCTTCGCTTGATGGGCCGGATATCTTCCTCCTCGGATTCATCAGTCAGTGTTTCACTGCTGAGGACTGGCTCATAAGTTACGTCTTCAGAATCCGAATCCGAAAAGGAATCGGAAGAGGAGAGCTCCCCGTTGCTCTCGTCGGCCGCGGAAATAATTTGGTACGCCTCCTCAGCGGAAAAGACGCGTTTAGCCATTGTAGCACTGATGGGCACTGATGAGGTGGCACAGATGGGCGTTTTTGAGGTGGCACAGATGGGCGCTTTTGAGGTGGCACAAATGGACACTGATGGGTCGGCACAGATGTGCACTGATTTATTGCACAGATGTGCAGATTTGTTGCACGGATGTGCACTGATGAGGCGGCAGATGGGCACTGCTGAGGCGGCAGATGGGCACTGCTGAGGCGGCACAGATGGGCACTGCTGAGGCGGCACAGATGGGCACTGCTGAGGCGGCACAGATGGGCACTGCTGAGGCGGCAGATGGGCACTGATGGGTCGGCACAGATGTGCACTGATTTATTGCATGGATGTGCACTGATTTATTGCACGGATGTGCACTGCTGAGGTGGCAGATGGGCACTGCTGAGGCGGCAGATGGGCACTGCTGAGGCGGCAGATGGGCACTGCTGAGGCGGCAGAGATGGGCACTGCTGAATCGGCACAGATGGGCACTGCTGAGTCGGCAGATGGGCACTGATAGGTCGGCACAGATGTGCACTGATTTATTGCACGGATGTGCACTGATAAGGCAGCAGATGGGCACAGATGGGCACTGCTTAGGCGGCACAGATGGGCACTGCTTAGGCGGCACAGATGGGCACTGCTGAGGCGGCACAGATGGGCACTGCTTAGGCGGCACAGATGGGCACTGCTGAGGCACAGATGGGCACCGATTGGTACAGATGGGCACCGATTGGCACTGGCTGGCACTGGCTGGCACTGGCGGGCACTGGCGGGCACTGGCGGGCACTGGCGGGGCACTGGCGGGCACTGGTGGTGCACAGATGGAGTACTGGCGGTGCACAGGTGGGCACTGGCGGTGCACAGGTGGGCACAGGTGGGCACAGGTGGGCACAGGTGGCCACAGGTGGGCACAGGTGGGCACAGGTGGGCACTGGCAGGGTAGATCTGGGCACTGGCAGGGCACTGGCAGGGTAGATCTGGGCACTGGCAGGGTAGATCTGGGCACAGGTGGGTTTTTTATCAGTTTACTGTCACTTTTACACTCACAAACACCTTCGGTCTCCTCACACGCTATCGCTGTGTGAGGAGACACGTTCGGCAATGGGTGATGATCCCATTTGTTTACATTTGAGATCATCACCCATTGGAGGAGGCGATCGCGCTGTAAACGGCCGCTGTGATTGGCCGTTTACAGCGATCTGTGATTGGCTGTGTCCAGCGGACACGGCCAACACAGATTTTCCCCGATGCGCGCTCCCGGGAGCGCGCGGGGAACTCTTAAAGGGGACTACGTCAATAGACGTAGTCCCGGAAATTGAGATCCGCGCTATACACGTCTTTTTACTATAGCGCGGATCTCAAGTGGTTAAACAGCGTTTTTTTTTTGCTTTCAGTTCACTAATTAGGGGAGTGGTTAAGTGTTTGCAGCTGGGATAGAAGCAAGTGCACAACTCACTGAGCTTGCTCACTAGGATTGCAAACAAGTGGATTGGAATAAGTGCAGTTAAAACACAGGAGAACTTGAAAAAAAGAAAAAAACCCTGCCAGAACTTGACACCCATACATCGACAAGCAAACATTGCTTCTGTCTAAGCATGCCACACCTGGGAACCAAAGTCACGGCTGCACAAACTCACAATAGCACAATGCGAGCCAATAGACATAGAAAACAAGCACTAGTAAACCCACAGCTGGTGGAAACCTGGGTTCTATAGCTAATATAGGCCTCCTTTTTGGCAGGACTCACAAGTGCCTCTGGCTGTGGCTTGGTGGGCTAATGTGCCCTGCTTGCAAGTGTGAGGTTGTGAGTTCAAATCCCATGTTGGCCATGCTAAGCTAGAGATGGAGGGAAGGGGAGGGACATGGACTGCTGTATTAAGAAGGTGATTGGGGATATGGGTGTGCATTGCTTGGGGGGACAGGGGTATAGTATACCGTGGGGAGGATGAAGAAGAGAAGCAGTGCAACAGGGAAGGGGTACAGGAGTTGTAAATAGCAAAAGTGCACGAGTAGCCTGGATGAACAGGGTCCACTGCCAACATAATCCCCCCTTTCTTTTTTTACATGGGGTTCTAGTGGCCCTCTTTTGAGCAACCCCACTTTTCTCTTCTCCTTGGATCGACCCTAGACAGCTTTCCCTTCTGTTGTGCACCCCCCCAGGTTCCCCTCCCCTCCAGGGGCCAATGCACTTGCACCATTCCTGTTGCAGCCTCCAGGCCAGTCACGTTGATCCAAGCCTGCCGCTGCTGGGATTTGAACTCACAGCTGCACTGGCTCGGCATTGGCACAGCCGGCGCATCTACCCACTGAGCCACGCAGGAGTCCCCCCACAAGAATTAGGACTTGGCTAGACCTAAAAACTTGCCAATAAATTCACAGCTGGTTGAGACGGGGGTTCTGTATCTAATATGGACCTCCTTGTTGGCAGGACACACAAGCAGCTCTGGCCATGGCTGAGTGGGTAAATCCACCTTTTGAGTAAATGCGAGAAAAAGGGCAGCTCATTTCTGTGCAGGATTTTTGGTGCATTCCCACAATGCACAAGTATGAACGTATGCAAAGTGTTCCTTCTTTCTGTATTTTCATGATCTTTTCTACTTTGTTATGAAAAAACCCTTTTGCCTTTCTTTCACTTTTTAAACAGCGTTTTTTTTTTGCTTTCAGTTCACTAATTAGGGGAGTGGTTAAGTGTTTGCAGCTGGGATAGAAGCAAGTGCACAACTCACTGAGCTTGCTCACTAGGATTGCAAACAAGTGGATTGGAATAAGTGCAGTTAAAACACAGGAGAACTTGAAAAAAAGAAAAAAACCCTGCCAGAACTTGACACCCATACATCGACAAGCAAACATTGCTTCTGTCTAAGCATGCCACACCTGGGAACCAAAGTCACGGCTGCACAAACTCACAATAGCACAATGCGAGCCAATAGACATAGAAAACAAGCACTAGTAAACCCACAGCTGGTCGAAACCTGGGTTCTATAGCTAATATAGGCCTCCTTTTTGGCAGGACTCACAAGTGCCTCTGGCTGTGGCTTGGTGGGCTAATGTGCCCTGCTTGCAAGTGTGAGGTTGTGAGTTCAAATCCCATGTTGGCCATGCTAAGCTAGAGATGGAGGGAAGGGGAGGGACATGGACTGCTGTATTAAGAAGGTGATTGGGGATATGGGTGTGGATTGCTTGGGGGGACAGGGGTATAGTATACTGTGGGGAGGATGAAGAAGAGAAGCAGTGCAACAGGGAAGGGGTACAGGAGTTGTAAATAGCAAAAGTGCATGAGTAGCCTGGATGAACAGGGTCCACTGCCAACATAATCCCCCCTTTCTTTTTTTACATGGGGTTCTAGTGGCCCTCTTTTGAGCAACCCCACTTTTCTCTTCTCCTTGGATCGACCCTAGACAGCTTTCCCTTCTGTTGTGCACCCCTCCAGGGGCCAATGCACTTGCACCATTCCTGTTGCAGCCTCCAGGCCAGTCACGTTGATCCAAGCCTGCCGCTGCTGGGATTTGAACTCACAGCTGCACTGGCTCGGCATTGGCACAGCCGGCGCATATACCCACTGAGCCACGCAGGAGTCCCCCACAAGAATTAGGACTTGGCTAGACCTAAAAACTTGCCAATAAATTCACAGCTGGTTGAGACGGGGGTTCTGTATCTAATATGGACCTCCTTGTTGGCAGGACACACAAGCAGCTCTGGCCATGGCTGAGTGGGTAAATCCACCTTTTGAGTAAATGCGAGAAAAAGGGCAGCTCATTTCTGTGCAGGATTTTTGGTGCATTCCCACAATGCACAAGTATGAACGTATGCAAAGTGTTCCTTCTTTCTGTATTTTCATGATCTTTTTTACTTTGTTATGAAAAAACCCTTTTGCCTTTCTTTCACTTTTTAAACAGCGTTTTTTTTTTGCTTTCAGTTCACTAATTAGGGGAGTGGTTAAGTGTTTGCAGCTGGGATAGAAGCAAGTGCACAACTCACTGAGCTTGCTCACTAGGATTGCAAACAAGTGGATTGGAATAAGTGCAGTTAAAACACAGGAGAACTTGAAAAAAAGAAAAAAACCCTGCCAGAACTTGACACCCATACATCGACAAGCAAACATTGCTTCTGTCTAAACATGCCACACCTGGGAACCAAAGTCACGGCTGCACAAACTCACAATAGCACAATGCAAGCCAATAGACATAGAAAACAAGCACTAGTAAACCCACAGCTGGTCGAAACCTGGGTTCTATAGCTAATATAGGCCTCCTTTTTGGCAGGACTCACAAGTGCCTCTGGCTGTGGCTTGGTGGGCTAATGTGCCCTGCTTGCAAGTGTGAGGTTGTGAGTTCAAATCCCATGTTGGCCATGCTAAGCTAGAGATGGAGGGAAGGGGAGGGACATGGACTGCTGTATTAAGAAGGTTATAGGGGATATGGGTGTGGATTGCTTCGGGGGGCAGGGGTATAGTATACTGTGGGGAGAATGAAGAAGAGAAGCAGTGCAACAGGGAAAGGGTACAGGAGTTGTAAATAGCAAAAGTGCATGAGTAGCCTGGATGAACAGGGTCCACTGCCAACATAATCCCCCTTTTCTTTTTTTACATGGGGTTCTTGTGGCCCTCTTTTGAGCAACCCCACTTTTCTCTTCTCCTTGGATCCCTAGACAGATTTCCCTTCTGTTGTGCACCCCCCCCCAGGTTCCCCTCCCCTCCAGGGGCCAATGCACTTGCACCATTCCTGTTGCAGCCTCCAGGCCAGTCACGTTGATCCAAGCCTGCCGCTGCTGGGATTCGAACTCACAGCTGCACTGGCTCGGCATTGGCACAGCCGGCGCATCTACCCACTGAGTCCCCCACAAGAATTAGGACTTGGCTAGACCTAAAAACTTGCCAATAAATTCACAGCTGGTTGAGACGGGGGTTCTGTATCTAATATGGACCTCCTTGTTGGCAGGACACACAAGCAGCTCTGGCCATGGCTGAGTGGGTAAATCCACCTTTTGAGTAAATGCGAGAAAAAGGGCAGCTCATTTCTGTGCAGGATTTTTGGTGCATTCCCACAATGCACAAGTATGAACGTATGCAAAGTGTTCCTTCTTTCTGTATTTTCATGATCTTTTCTACTTTGTTATGAAAAAACCCTTTTGCCTTTCTTTCACTTTTTAAACAGCGTTTTTTTTTTGCTTTCAGTTCACTAATTAGGGGAGTGGTTAAGTGTTTGCAGCTGGGATAGAAGCAAGTGCACAACTCACTGAGCTTGCTCACTAGGATTGCAAACAAGTGGATTGGAATAAGTGCAGTTAAAACACAGGAGAACTTGAAAAAAAGAAAAAAACCCTGCCAGAACTTGACACCCATACATCGACAAGCAAACATTGCTTCTGTCTAAGCATGCCACACCTGGGAACCAAAGTCACGGCTGCACAAACTCACAATAGCACAATGCGAGCCAATAGACATAGAAAACAAGCACTAGTAAACCCACAGCTGGTCGAAACCTGGGTTCTATAGCTAATATAGGCCTCCTTTTTGGCAGGACTCACAAGTGCCTCTGGCTGTGGCTTGGTGGGCTAATGTGCCCTGCTTGCAAGTGTGAGGTTGTGAGTTCAAATCCCATGTTGGCCATGCTAAGCTAGAGATGGAGGGAAGGGGAGGGACATGGACTGCTGTATTAAGAAGGTGATTGGGGATATGGGTGTGGATTGCTTGGGGGGACAGGGGTATAGTATACTGTGGGGAGGATGAAGAAGAGAAGCAGTGCAACAGGGAAGGGGTACAGGAGTTGTAAATAGCAAAAGTGCATGAGTAGCCTGGATGAACAGGGTCCACTGCCAACATAATCCCCCCTTTCTTTTTTTACATGGGGTTCTAGTGGCCCTCTTTTGAGCAACCCCACTTTTCTCTTCTCTGCTGCTGGGATTCAAGCTCACAGCTGCACTGGCTCGGCATTGGCACAGCCGGCACATCTACCCACTGAGCCACGCAGGAGTCCCCCACAAGAATTAGGACTTGGCTAGACCTAAAAACTTGCCAATAAATTCACAGCTGGTTGAGACGGGGGTTCTGTATCTAATATGGACCTCCTTGTTGGCAGGACACACAAGCAGCTCTGGCCATGGCTGAGTGGGTAAATCCACCTTTTGAGTAAATGCAAGAAAAAGGGCAACTCATTTCTGTGCAGGATTTTTGGTGCATTCCCACAATGCACAAGTATGAACGTATGCAAAGTGTTCCTTCTTTCTTTATTTTCATGATCTTTTCTACTTTGTTATGAAAAAACCCTTTTGCCTTTCTTTCACTTTTTAAACAGCGTTTTTTTTTTTGCTTTCAGTTCACTAATTAGGGGAGTGGTTAAGTGTTTGCAGCTGGGATAGAAGCAAGTGCACAACTCACTGAGCTTGCTCACTAGGATTGCAAACAAGTGGATTGGAATAAGTGCAGTTAAAACACAGGAGAACTTGAAAAAAAGAAAAAAACCCTGCCAGAACTTGACACCCATACATCGACAAGCAAACATTGCTTCTGTCTAAGCATGCCACACCTGGGAACCAAAGTCACGGCTGCACAAACTCACAATAGCACAATGCGAGCCAATAGACATAGAAAACAAGCACTAGTAAACCCACAGCTGGTCGAAACCTGGGTTCTATAGCTAATATAGGCCTCCTTTTTGGCAGGACTCACAAGTGCCTCTGGCTGTGGCTTGGTGGGCTAATGTGCCCTGCTTGCAAGTGTGAGGTTGTGAGTTCAAATCCCATGTTGGCCATGCTAAGCTAGAGATGGAGGGAAGGGGAGGGACATGGACTGCTGTATTAAGAAGGTGATTGGGGATATGGGTGTGGATTGCTTGGGGGGACAGGGGTATAGTATACTGTGGGGAGGATGAAGAAGAGAAGCAGTGCAACAGGGAAGGGGTACAGGAGTTGTAAATAGCAAAAGTGCATGAGTAGCCTGGATGAACAGGGTCCACTGCCAACATAATCCCCCCTTTCTTTTTTTACATGGGGTTCTAGTGGCCCTCTTTTGAGCAACCCCACTTTTCTCTTCTCCTTGGATCGACCCTAGACAGCTTTCCCTTCTGTTGTGCACCCCCCCCAGGTTCCCCTCCCCTCCAGGGGCCAATGCACTTGCACCATTCCTGTTGCAGCCTCCAGGCCAGTCACGTTGATCCAAGCCTGCCGCTGCTGGGATTCGAACTCACAGCTGCACTGGCTCGGCGTTGGCACAGCCGGCGCATCTACCCACTGAGCCACGCAGGAGTCCCCCACAAGAATAAGGACTTGGCTAGACCTAAAAACTTGCCAATAAATTCACAGCTGGTTGAGACGGGGGTTCTGTATCTAATATGGACCTCCTTGTTGGCAGGACACACAAGCAGCTCTGGCCATGGCTGAGTGGGTAAATCCACCTTTTGAGTAAATGCGAGAAAAAGGGCAGCTCATTTCTGTGCAGGATTTTTGGTGCATTCCCACAATGCACAAGTATGAACGTATGCAAAGTGTTCCTTCTTTCTGTATTTTCATGATCTTTTCTACTTTGTTATGAAAAAACCCTTTTGCCTTTCTTTCACTTTTTAAACAGCGTTTTTTTTTTGCTTTCAGTTCACTAATTAGGGGAGTGGTTAAGTGTTTGCAGCTGGGATAGAAGCAAGTGCACAACTCACTGAGCTTGCTCACTAGGATTGCAAACAAGTGGATTGGAATAAGTGCAGTTAAAACACAGGAGAACTTGAAAAAAAGAAAAAAACCCTGCCAGAACTTGACACCCATACATCGACAAGCAAACATTGCTTCTGTCTAAGCATGCCACACCTGGGAACCAAAGTCACGGCTGCACAAACTCACAATAGCACAATGCGAGCCAATAGACATAGAAAACAAGCACTAGTAAACCCACAGCTGGTCGAAACCTGGGTTCTATAGCTAATATAGGCCTCCTTTTTGGCAGGACTCACAAGTGCCTCTGGCTGTGGCTTGGTGGGCTAATGTGCCCTGCTTGCAAGTGTGAGGTTGTGAGTTCAAATCCCATGTTGGCCATGCTAAGCTAGAGATGGAGGGAAGGGGAGGGACATGGACTGCTGTATCAAGAAGGTGATTGGGGATATGGGTGTGGATTGCTTGGGGGGACAGGGGTATAGTATACCGTGGGGAGGATGAAGAAGAGAAGCAGTGCAACAGGGAAGGGGTACAGGAGTTGTAAATAGCAAAAGTGCATGAGTAGCCTGGATGAACAGGGTCTACTGCCAACATAATCCCCCCTTTCTTTTTTTACATGGGGTTCTAGTGGCCCTCTTTTGAGCAACCCCACTTTTCTCTTCTCCTTGGATCGACCCTAGACAGCTTTCCCTTCTGTTGTGCACCCCCCCCAGGTTCCCCTCCCCTCCAGGGGCCAATGCACTTGCACCATTCCTGTTGCAGCCTCCAGGCCAGTCACGTTGATCCAAGCCTGCCGCTGCTGGGATTCGAACTCACAGCTGCACTGGCTCGGCATTGGCACAGCCGGCGCATATACCCACTGAGCCACGCAGGAGTCCCCCACAAGAATTAGGACTTGGCTAGACCTAAAAACTTGCCAATAAATTCACAGCTGGTTGAGACGGGGGTTCTGTATCTAATATGGACCTCCTTGTTGGCAGGACACACAAGCAGCTCTGGCCATGGCTGAGTGGGTAAATCCACCTTTTGAGTAAATGCGAGAAAAAGGGCAGCTCATTTCTGTGCAGGATTTTTGGTGCATTCCCACAATGCACAAGTATGAACGTATGCAAAGTGTTCCTTCTTTCTGTATTTTCATGATCTTTTCTACTTTGTTATGAAAAAACCCTTTTGCCTTTCTTTCACTTTTTAAACAGCGTTTTTTTTTTGCTTTCAGTTCACTAATTAGGGGAGTGGTTAAGTGTTTGCAGCTGGGATAGAAGCAAGTGCACAACTCACTGAGCTTGCTCACTAGGATTGCAAACAAGTGGATTGGAATAAGTGCAGTTAAAACACAGGAGAACTTGAAAAAAAGAAAAAAACCCTGCCAGAACTTGACACCCATACATCGACAAGCAAACATTGCTTCTGTCTAAGCATGCCACACCTGGGAACCAAAGTCACGGCTGCACAAACTCACAATAGCACAATGCGAGCCAATAGACATAGAAAACAAGCACTAGTAAACCCACAGCTGGTCGAAACCTGGGTTCTATAGCTAATATAGGCCTCCTTTTTGGCAGGACTCACAAGTGCCTCTGGCTGTGGCTTGGTGGGCTAATGTGCCCTGCTGGCAAGTGTGAGGTTGTGAGTTCAAATCCCATGTTGGCCATGCTAAGCTAGAGATGGAGGGAAGGGGAGGGACATGGACTGCTGTATTAAGAAGGTGATTGGGGATATGGGTGTGGATTGCTTGGGGGGACAGGGGTATAGTATACTGTGGGGAGGATGAAGAAGAGAAGCAGTGCAACAGGGAAGGGGTACAGGAGTTGTAAATAGCAAAAGTGCATGAGTAGCCTGGATGAACAGGGTCCACTGCCAACATAATCCACCCTTTCTTTTTTTACATGGGGTTCTAGTGGCCCTCTTTTGAGCAACCCCACTTTTCTCTTCTCCTTGGATCGACCCTAGACAGCTTTCCCTTCTGTTGTGCACCCCCCCCAGGTTCCCCTCCCCTCCAGGGGCCAATGCACTTGCACCATTCCTGTTGCAGCCTCCAGGCCAGTCACGTTGATCCAAGCCTGCCGCTGCTGGGATTCGAGCTCACAGCTGCACTGGCTCGGCATTGGCACAGCCGGCGCATCTACCCACTGAGCCACGCAGGAGTCCCCCACAAGAATTAGGACTTGGCTAGACCTAAAAACTTGCCAATAAATTCACAGCTGGTTGAGACGGGGGTTCTGTATCTAATATGGACCTCCTTGTTGGCAGGACACACAAGCAGCTCTGGCCATGGCTGAGTGGGTAAATCCACCTTTTGAGTAAATGCGAGAAAAAGGGCAGCTCATTTCTGTGCAGGATTTTTGGTGCATTCCCACAATGCACAAGTATGAACGTATGCAAAGTGTTCCTTCTTTCTGTATTTTCATGATCTTTTCTACTTTGTTATGAAAAAACCCTTTTGCCTTTCTTTCACTTTTCAAACAGCGTTTTTTTTTGCTTTCAGTTCACTAATTAGGGGAGTGGTTAAGTGTTTGCAGCTGGGATAGAAGCAAGTGCACAACTCACTGAGCTTGCTCACTAGGATTGCAAACAAGTGGATTGGAATAAGTGCAGTTAAAACACAGGAGAACTTGAAAAAAAGAAAAAAACCCTGCCAGAACTTGACACCCATACATCGACAAGCAAACATTGCTTCTGTCTAAGCATGCCACACCTGGGAACCAAAGTCACGGCTGCACAAACTCACAATAGCACAATGCGAGCCAATAGACATAGAAAACAAGCACTAGTAAACCCACAGCTGGTCGAAACCTGGGTTCTATAGCTAATATAGGCCTCCTTTTTGGCAGGACTCACAAGTGCTTCTGGCTGTGGCTTGGTGGGCTAATGTGCCCTGCTTGCAAGTGTGAGGTTGTGAGTTCAAATCCCATGTTGGCCATGCTAAGCTAGAGATGGAGGGAAGGGGAGGGACATGGACTGCTGTATTAAGAAGGTGATTGGGGATATGGGTGTGGATTGCTTGGGGGGACAGGGGTATAGTATACTGTGGGGAGGATGAAGAAGAGAAGCAGTGCAACAGGGAAGGGGTACAGGAGTTGTAAATAGCAAAAGTGCATGAGTAGCCTGGATGAACAGGGTCCACTGCCAACATAATCCCCCCTTTCTTTTTTTACATGGGGTTCTAGTGGCCCTCTTTTGAGCAACCCCACTTTTCTCTTCTCCTTGGATCGACCCTAGACAGCTTTCCCTTCTGTTGTGCACCCCCCTCCAGGTTCCCCTCCCCTCCAGGGGCCAATGCACTTGCACCATTCCTGTTGCAGCCTCCAGGCTAGTCACGTTGATCCAAGCCTGCCGCTGCTGGGATTCGAACTCACAGCTGCACTGGCTCGGCATTGGCACAGCCGGCGCATCTACCCACTGAGCCACGCAGGAGTCCCCCCACAAGAATTAGGACTTGGCTAGACCTAAAAACTTGGCAATAAATTCACAGCTGGTTGAGACGGGGGTTCTGTATCTAATATGGACCTCCTTGTTGGCAGGACACACAAGCAGCTCTGGCCATGGCTGAGTGGGTAAATCCACCTTTTGAGTAAATGCGAGAAAAAGGGCAGCTCATTTCTGTGCAGGATTTTTGGTGCATTCCCACAATGCACAAGTATGAACGTATGCAAAGTGTTCCTTCTTTCTGTATTTTCATGATCTTTTCTACTTTGTTATGAAAAAACCCTTTTGCCTTTCTTTCACTTTTTAAACAGCGTTTTTTTTTTGCTTTCAGTTCACTAATTAGGGGAGTGGTTAAGTGTTTGCAGCTGGGATAGAAGCAAGTGCACAACTCACTGAGCTTGCTCACTAGGATTGCAAACAAGTGGATTGGAATAAGTGCAGTTAAAACACAGGAGAACTTGAAAAAAAGAAAAAAACCCTGCCAGAACTTGACACCCATACATCGACAAGCAAACAATGCTTCTGTCTAAGCATGCCACACCTGGGAACCAAAGTCACGGCTGCACAAACTCACAATAGCACAATGCGAGCCAATAGACATAGAAAACAAGCACTAGTAAACCCACAGCTGGTCGAAACCTGGGTTCTATAGCTAATATAGGCCTCCTTTTTGGCAGGACTCACAAGTGCCTCTGGCTGTGGCTTGGTGGGCTAATGTGCCCTGCTTGCAAGTGTGAGGTTGTGAGTTCAAATCCCATGTTGGCCATGCTAAGCTAGAGATGGAGGGAAGGGGAGGGACATGGACTGCTGTATTAAGAAGGTGATTGGGGATATGGGTGTGGATTGCTTGGGGGGACAGGGGTATAGTATACTGTGGGGAGGATGAAGAAGAGAAGCAGTGCAACAGGGAAGGGGTACAGGAGTTGTAAATGGCAAAAGTGCATGAGTAGCCTGGATGAACAGGGTCCACTGCCAACATAATCCCCCCTTTCTTTTTTTACATGGGGTTCTAGTGGCCCTCTTTTGAGCAACCCCACTTTTCTCTTCTCCTTGGATCGACCCTAGACAGCTTTCCCTTCTGTTGTGCACCCCCCCCCGGGTTCCCCTCCCCTCCAGGGGCCAATGCACTTGCACCATTCCTGTTGCAGCCTCCAGGCCAGTCACGTTGATCCAAGCCTGCCGCTGCTGGGATTCGAACTCACAGCTGCACTGGCTCGGCATTGGCACAGCCGGCGCATCTACCCACTGAGCCACGCAGGAGTCCCCCCCACAAGAATTAGGACTTGGCTAGACCTAAAAACTTGCCAATAAATTCACAGCTGGTTGAGACGGGGGTTCTGTATCTAATATGGACCTCCTTGTTGGCAGGACACACAAGCAGCTCTGGCCATGGCTGAGTGGGTAAATCCACCTTTTGAGTAAATGCGAGAAAAAGGGCAGCTCATTTCTGTGCAGGATTTTTGGTGCATTCCCACAATGCACAAGTATGAACGTATGCAAAGTGTTCCTTCTTTCTGTATTTTCATGATCTTTTCTACTTTGTTATGAAAAAACCCTTTTGCCTTTCTTTCACTTTTTAAACAGCGTTTTTTTTTTGCTTTCAGTTCACTAATTAGGGGAGTGGTTAAGTGTTTGCAGCTGGGATAGAAGCAAGTGCACAACTCACTGAGCTTGCTCACTAGGATTGCAAACAAGTGGATTGGAATAAGTGCAGTTAAAACACAGGAGAACTTGAAAAAAAGAAAAAAACCCTGCCAGAACTTGACACCCATACATCGACAAGCAAACATTGCTTCTGTCTAAGCATGCCACACCTGGGAACCAAAGTCACGGCTGCACAAACTCACAATAGCACAATGCGAGCCAATAGACATAGAAAACAAGCACTAGTAAACCCACAGCTGGTCGAAACCTGGGTTCTATAGCTAATATAGGCCTCCTTTTTGGCAGGACTCACAAGTGCCTCTGGCTGTGGCTTGGTGGGCTAATGTGCCCTGCTTGCAAGTGTGAGGTTGTGAGTTCAAATCCCATGTTGGCCATGCTAAGCTAGAGATGGAGGGAAGGGGAGGGACATGGACTGCTGTATTAAGAAGGTGATTGGGGATATGGGTGTGCATTGCTTGGGGGGACAGGGGTATAGTATACCGTGGGGAGGATGAAGAAGAGAAGCAGTCCAACAGGGAAGGGGTACAGGAGTTGTAAATAGCAAAAGTGCACGAGTAGCCTGGATGAACAGGGTCCACTGCCAACATAATCCCCCCTTTCTTTTTTTTACATGGGGTTCTAGTGGCCCTCTTTTGAGCAACCCCACTTTTCTCTTCTCCTTGGATCGACCCTAGACAGCTTTCCCTTCTGTTGTGCACCCCCCTCCAGGTTCCCCTCCCCTCCAGGGGCCAATGCACTTGCACCATTCCTGTTGCAGCCTCCAGGCCAGTCACGTTGATCCAAGCCTGCCGCTGCTGGGATTCGAACTCACAGCTGCACTGGCTCGGCATTGGCACAGCCGGCGCATCTACCCACTGAGCCACGCAGGAGTCCCCCACTAGAATTAGGACTTGGCTAGACCTAAAAACTTGCCAATAAATTCACAGCTGGTTGAGACGGGGGTTCTGTATCTAATATGGACCTCCTTGTTGGCAGGACACACAAGCAGCTCTGGCCATGGCTGAGTGGGTAAATCCACCTTTTGAGTAAATGCGAGAAAAAGGGCAGCTCATTTCTGTGCAGGATTTTTGGTGCATTCCCACAATGCACAAGTATGAACGTATGCAAAGTGTTCCTTCTTTCTGTATTTTCATGATCTTTTCTACTTTGTTATGAAAAAACCCTTTTGCCTTTCTTTCACTTTTTAAACAGCGTTTTTTTTTTGCTTTCAGTTCACTAATTAGGGGAGTGGTTAAGTGTTTGCAGCTCGGATAGAAGCAAGTGCACAACTCACTGAGCTTGCTCACTAGGATTGCAAACAAGTGGATTGGAATAAGTGCAGTTAAAACACAGGAGAACTTGAAAAAAAGAAAAAACCCTGCCAGAACTTGACACCCATACATCGACAAGCAAACATTGCTTCTGTCTAAGCATGCCACACCTGGGAACCAAAGTCACGGCTGCACAAACTCACAATAGCACAATGCGAGCCAATAGACATAGAAAACAAGCACTAGTAAACCCACAGCTGGTCGAAACCTGGGTTCTATAGCTAATATAGGCCTCCTTTTTGGCAGGACTCACAAGTGCCTCTGGCTGTGGCTTGGTGGGCTAATGTGCCCTGCTTGCAAGTGTGAGGTTGTGAGTTCAAATCCCATGTTGGCCATGCTAAGCTAGAGATGGAGGGAAGGGGAGGGACATGGACTGCTGTATTAAGAAGGTGATTGGGGATATGGGTGTGCATTGCTTGGGGGGACAGGGGTATAGTATACCGTGGGGAGGATGAAGAAGAGAAGCAGTGCAACAGGGAAGGGGTACAGGAGTTGTAAATAGCAAAAGTGCACGAGTAGCCTGGATGAACAGGGTCCACTGCCAACATAATCCCCCCTTTCTTTTTTTACATGGGGTTCTAGTGGCCCTCTTTTGAGCAACCCCACTTTTCTCTTCTCCTTGGATCGACCCTAGAGAGCTTTCCCTTCTGTTGTGCACCCCCCCCCCAGGTTCCCCTCCCCTCCAGGGGCCAATGCACTTGCACCATTCCTGTTGCAGCCTCCAGGCCAGTCACGTTGATCCAAGCCTGCCGCTGCTGGGATGCGAACTCACAGCTGCACTGGCTCGGCATTGGCACAGCCGGCGCATCTACCCACTGAGCCACGCAGGAGTCCCCCCCCCACAAGAATTAGGACTTGGCTAGACCTAAAAACTTGCCAATAAATTCACAGCTGGTTGAGACGGGGGTTCTGTATCTAATATGGACCTCCTTGTTGGCAGGACACACAAGCAGCTCTGGCCATGGCTGAGTGGGTAAATCCACCTTTTGAGTAAATGCGAGAAAAAGGGCAGCTCATTTCTGTGCAGGATTTTTGGTGCATTCCCACAATGCACAAGTATGAACGTATGCAAAGTGTTCCTTCTTTCTGTATTTTCATGATCTTTTCTACTTTGTTATGAAAAAACCCTTTTGCCTTTCTTTCACTTTTTAAACAGCGTTTTTTTTTTGCTTTCAGTTCACTAATTAGGGGAGTGGTTAAGTGTTTGCAGCTGGGATAGAAGCAAGTGCACAACTCACTGAGCTTGCTCACTAGGATTGCAAACAAGTGGATTGGAATAAGTGCAGTTAAAACACAGGAGAACTTGAAAAAAAGAAAAAAACCCTGCCAGAACTTGACACCCATACATCGACAAGCAAACATTGCTTCTGTCTAAGCATGCCACACCTGGGAACCAAAGTCACGGCTGCACAAACTCACAATAGCACAATGCGAGCCAATAGACATAGAAAACAAGCACTAGTAAACCCACAGCTGGTCGAAACCTGGGTTCTATAGCTAATATAGGCCTCCTTTTTGGCAGGACTCACAAGTGCCTCTGGCTGTGGCTTGGTGGGCTAATGTGCCCTGCTTGCAAGTGTGAGGTTGTGAGTTCAAATCCCATGTTGGCCATGCTAAGCTAGAGATGGAGGGAAGGGGAGGGACATGGACTGCTGTATTAAGAAGGTGATTGAGGATATGGGTGTGCATTGCTTGGGGGGGACAGGGGTATAGTATACCGTGGGGAGGATGAAGAAGAGAAGCAGTGCAACAGGGAAGGGGTACAGGAGTTGTAAATAGCAAAAGTGCATGAGTAGCCTGGATGAACAGGGTCCACTGCCAACATAATCCCCCCTTTCTTTTTTTACATGGGGTTCTAGTGGCCCTCTTTTGAGCAACCCCACTTTTCTCTTCTCCTTGGATCGACCCTAGACAGCTTTCCCTTCTGTTGTGCACCCCCCCCCAGGGGCCAATGCACTTGCACCATTCCTGTTGCAGCCTCCAGGCCAGTCACGTTGATCCAAGCCTGCCGCTGCTGGGATTCGAACTCACAGCTGCACTGGCTCGGCATTGGCACAGCCGGCGCATCTACCCACTGAGCCACGCAGGAGTCCCCCACAAGAATTAGGACTTGGCTAGACCTAAAAACTTGCCAATAAATTCACAGCTGGTTGAGACGGGGGTTCTGTATCTAATATGGACCTCCTTGTTGGCAGGACACACAAGCAGCTCTGGCCATGGCTGAGTGGGTAAATCCACCTTTTGAGTAAATGCGAGAAAAAGGGCAGCTCATTTCTGTGCAGGATTTTTGGTGCATTCCCACAATGCACAAGTATGAACGTATGCAAAGTGTTCCTTCTTTCTGTATTTTCATGATCTTTTCTACTTTGTTATGAAAAAACCCTTTTGCCTTTCTTTCACTTTTTAAACAGCGTTTTTTTTTTGCTTTCAGTTCACTAATTAGGGGAGTGGTTAAGTGTTTGCAGCTGGGATAGAAGCAAGTGCACAACTCACTGAGCTTGCTCACTAGGATTGCAAACAAGTGGATTGGAATAAGTGCAGTTAAAACACAGGAGAACTTGAAAAAAAGAAAAAAACCCTGCCAGAACTTGACACCCATACATCGACAAGCAAACATTGCTTCTGTCTAAGCATGCCACACCTGGGAACCAAAGTCACGGCTGCACAAACTCACAATAGCACAATGCGAGCCAATAGACATAGAAAACAAGCACTAGTAAACCCACAGCTGGTCGAAACCTGGGTTCTATAGCTAATATAGGCCTCCTTTTTGGCAGGACTCACAAGTGCCTCTGGCTGTGGCTTGGTGGGCTAATGTGCCCTGCTTGCAAGTGTGAGGTTGTGAGTTCAAATCCCATGTTGGCCATGCTAAGCTAGAGATGGAGGGAAGGGGAGGGACATGGACTGCTGTATTAAGAAGGTGATTGGGGATATGGGTGTGCATTGCTTGGGGGGACAGGGGTATAGTATACCGTGGGGAGGATGAAGAAGAGAAGCAGTGCAACAGGGAAGGGGTACAGGAGTTGTAAATAGCAAAAGTGCACGAGTAGCCTGGATGAACAGGGTCCACTGCCAACATAATCCCCCCTTTCTTTTTTTACATGGGGTTCTAGTGGCCCTCTTTTGAGCAACCCCACTTTTCTCTTCTCCTTGGATCGACCCTAGACAGCTTTCCCTTCTGTTGTGCACCCCCCCCCAGGGGCCAATGCACTTGCACCATTCCTGTTGCAGCCTCCAGGCCAGTCACGTTGATCCAAGCCTGCCGCTGCTGGGATTCGAACTCACAGCTGCACTGGCTCGGCATTGGCACAGCCGGCGCATCTACCCACTGAGCCACGCAGGAGTCCCCCACAAGAATTAGGACTTGGCTAGACCTAAAAACTTGCCAATAAATTCACAGCTGGTTGAGACGGGGGTTCTGTATCTAATATGGACCTCCTTGTTGGCAGGACACACAAGCAGCTCTGGCCATGGCTGAGTGGGTAAATCCACCTTTTGAGTAAATGCGAGAAAAAGGGCAGCTCATTTCTGTGCAGGATTTTTGGTGCATTCCCACAATGCACAAGTATGAACGTATGCAAAGTGTTCCTTCTTTCTGTATTTTCATGATCTTTTCTACTTTGTTATGAAAAAACCCTTTTGCCTTTCTTTCACTTTTTAAACAGCGTTTTTTTTTTGCTTTCAGTTCACTAATTAGGGGAGTGGTTAAGTGTTTGCAGCTGGGATAGAAGCAAGTGCACAACTCACTGAGCTTGCTCACTAGGATTGCAAACAAGTGGATTGGAATAAGTGCAGTTAAAACACAGGAGAACTTGAAAAAAAGAAAAAAACCCTGCCAGAACTTGACACCCATACATCGACAAGCAAACATTGCTTCTGTCTAAGCATGCCACACCTGGGAACCAAAGTCACGGCTGCACAAACTCACAATAGCACAATGCGAGCCAATAGACATAGAAAACAAGCACTAGTAAACCCACAGCTGGTCGAAACCTGGGTTCTATAGCTAATATAGGCCTCCTTTTTGGCAGGACTCACAAGTGCCTCTGGCTGTGGCTTGGTGGGCTAATGTGCCCTGCTTGCAAGTGTGAGGTTGTGAGTTCAAATCCCATGTTGGCCATGCTAAGCTAGAGATGGAGGGAAGGGGAGGGACATGGACTGCTGTATTAAGAAGGTGATTGGGGATATGGGTGTGCATTGCTTGGGGGGACAGGGGTATAGTATACCGTGGGGAGGATGAAGAAGAGAAGCAGTGCAACAGGGAAGGGGTACAGGAGATGTAAATAGCAAAAGTGCACGAGTAGCCTGGATGAACAGGGTCCACTGCCAACATAATCCCCCCTTTCTTTTTTTACATGGGGTTCTAGTGGCCCTCTTTTGAGCAACCCCACTTTTCTCTTCTCCTTGGATCGACCCTAGACAGCTTTCCCTTCTGTTGTGCACACCCCCCCAGGTTCCCCTCCCCTCCAGGGGCCAATGCACTTGCACCATTCCTGTTGCAGCCTCCAGGCCAGTCACGTTGATCCAAGCCTGCTGCTGCTGGGATTTGAACTCACAGCTGCACTGGCTCGGCCGGCGCATCTACCCACTGAGCCACGCAGGAGTCCCCCACAAGAATTCGGACTTGGCTAGACCTAAAAACTTGCCAATAAATTCACAGCTGGTTGAGACGGGGGTTCTGTATCTAATATGGACCTCCTTGTTGGCAGGACACACAAGCAGCTCTGGCCATGGCTGAGTGGGTAAATCCACCTTTTGAGTAAATGCGAGAAAAAGGGCAGCTCATTTCTGTGCAGGATTTTTGGTGCATTCCCACAATGCACAAGTATGAACGTATGCAAAGTGTTCCTTCTTTCTGTATTTTCATGATCTTTTCTACTTTGTTATGAAAAAACCCTTTTGCCTTTCTTTCACTTTTTAACCACTTTCAGACCGGACCATTTTGCTGGTAAATGACCAGAGGTCTTTTTACACTTTGGCACTGCGCTGCTTTAACTGGTAATTGCGCGGTCATGCAATGTTGTACCCAAACAAAATTTGCGTCCTTTTCTTCCCACAAATAGAGCTTTCTTTTGATGGTATTTGATTGCCTCTGCGATTTTTATTTTTTGCGATATAAACGTAAAAAGACCGCAAATTTTGAAAAAAAATGATATTTTCTACTTTTTGTTATTAGAAAAATCCAATAAACTCAATTTTAGTCATACATTTAGGCCAAAATGTATTCAGCCACATGTCTTTGGTAAAAAAAAAGTCAATAATTGTATATTTATTGGTTTGCGCAAAAGTTGTCACATCTACAAACTAAGGTACGTTTTCTGGAATTTACGCAGCTTTTAGTTTACGACTGTCTATCTCATTTCTTGAGGTGCTAAAATGACAGGGCAGTACAAAACCCCCCCAAATGACCCCATTTTGGAAAGTAGACCCCCTAAGGAAATTGATAAGAGGCATGTTGAGCCCATTGAATATTTTATTTTTTTGCCTCAAGCGATTGAATAATGACAAAAAAAAAATTTTTTTTTTTTTTTTTACACAAAGTTGTCACTAAATGATATATTGCTCACACATGCTATGGGCGTATGTGAAATGACACCCCAAAATAAATTCTGCTGCTTCTCCTGAGTACGGGGATACCACATATGTGGGACTTTTTGGGAGCCTAGCCGCGTACAGGGCCCCGAAAACCAAGCACCGCCTTCAGGCTTTCTAAGGGCGTAAATTTTTGATTTCACGCCTCACTACCTATTACAGTTTTGAAGGCCATAAAATGCCAAGATGGCACAAAACCCCCACAAATGACCCCATTTTAGAAAGTAGACACCCCAAGCTATTTGCTGAGAGGCATGTTGAGTCCATGGAATATTTTATATTTTGCCACAAGTTGCGGGAAAATTACAAACTTTTTTTTTTTTTTTTTTTTTTTCACAAAGTTGTCACTAAATGATATATTGCTCATGCATGCCATGGGCATATGTGAAATGACACCCCAAAATAAATTCTGCTGCTTCTCCTGAGTACGGGGATACCACATATGTGGGACTTTTTGGGAGCCTAGCCGCGTACGGGGCCCCGAAAACCAAGCACCGCCTTCAGGCTTTCTAAGGGCGTAATTTTTTGAGTTCACTTCTCACTACCTATTACAGTTTTGAAGGCCATAAAATGCCAAGATGGCACAAAACCCCCACAAATGACCCCATTTTAGAAAGTAGACACCCCAAGCTATTTGCTGAGAGGCATGTTGAGTCCATGGAATATTTTATATTTTGCCACAAGTTGCGGGAAAATTACAAACTTTTTTTTTTTTTCACAAAGTTGTCACTAAATGATATATTGCTCACGCATGCCATGGGCATATGTGAAATGACACCCCAAAATAAATTCTGCTGCTTCTCCTGAGTACGGGGATACCACATATGTGGGACTTTTTGGGAGCCTAGCCGCGTACGGGGCCCCAAAAACCAAGCACCGCCTTCAGGCTTTCTAAGGGCGTTACAGTTTTGAAGGCCATAAAATGCCAAGATGGCACAAACCCCCCCCCCCCAAATGACCCCATTTTAGAAAGTAGACACCCCTAAATTTAGGGGTACACTAGTGAGACTAGGTAATAAATGGCGGGTGCCCTGAAACTATAAAAAAATAACTAACCAACCAGCGTCACCTGTAACAGTTATATGGTGATCACTGGTGAAAGGGTTAACTAGGGGGCAATCAGGGGGCTTTATGCGGTAGTATATGGGGGTCCCTGGCGCTATAAAAAGCTGCGGCGAACCTAAATACCTACCTGCCTAACTAGCGTCACCTGTGACACTAATACAGCGATCAGAAAAACGATCGCTTATTAGGCTGGGTTCACACTGGAGCGATGCGGGAACGCCACGAATGCGCGGCGGGTTCCCGCATCGCATGCCTCCCGGCGGCAGTTCACACTGCCCTATGCGAACTGCTGGGAGTGTCAGTGAAATGTTAATGACACCCCCAGATCAGTTCGCATATCGCAGTGCGATCTGCAAACTTGGATCGCATGGTGTGAACACCCATGCGATCCGATTCTGCTGCGGACCAAAAAAAGGGTCCCGTGCGAGTTTGCGGCGGGTGCGGCGGGTGCGACACGAATTCAGCCATACTATCTGTATAGCTGAACTCGAATCGCACAGAGATCGGATGTGATTTGCACTGCAGTGCGGTGCGAATCACATCCGTTCTCATAAACCGCTGCAATGTGAACCCAGCCTTAGTGACACTGGCGACGGGGGGTGATCACGGGGTTAAACCTTTATTGGGGGGGTTAGGGGGGTACCTTAGAACTAAAGGGGGCTAACCCTAACTGCCCTAACAGTTATTAGTCACAAATGACACCTGCCGGGTGATCAGGGGGTTAAACCTTTATTAGGTAATAAATGGCGGGTGCCCTGAAACTATAAAAAAATAACTAACCAACCAGCGTCACCTGTAACAGTTATATGGTGATCACTGGTGAAAGGGTTAACTAGGGGGCAATCAGGGGGCTTTATGCGGTAGTATATGGGGGTCCCTAGCGCTATAAAAAGCTGCGGCGAACCTAAATACCTACCTGCCTAACTAGCGTCACCTGTGACACTAATACGGCGATCAGAAAAATGATCGCTTATTAGGCTGGGTTCACACTGGAGCGATGCGGAAACGCCGCGAATCCGCGGCGGGTTCCCGCATCGCATGCCTCCCGGCGGCAGTTCACACTGCCCTATGCGAACTGCTGGGAGTGTCAGTGAAATGTTACTGACACCCCCAGATCAGTTCGCATATCGCAGTGCGATCTGCAAACTCGGATCGCATGGTGTGAACACCCATGCGATCCGATTCTGCTGCGGGCCAAAAAAAGGGTCCCGTGCGAATTTGCGGCGGGTGCGGCGGGTGTGGCGGGTGCGGCGGGTGCGGCGAATGGCTGAACTCGAATCGCACAGAGATCGGATGTGATTTGCACTGCAGTGCGGTGCGAATCACATTCGTTCTCATAAACCGCTGCAATGTGAACCCAGCCTTAGTGACACTGGCGACGGGGGGTGATCACGGGGTTAAACCTTTATTGGGGGGGTTAGGGGGGTACATTAGAACTAAAGGGGGCTAACCCTAACTGCCCTAACAGTTATTACAGTCACAAATGACACCAATGCAAAAAAAAAAAAAAAATGACATTGGTGTCACTGTGACTGGGGGGCAGGGGTAATTGGGGGGGTGATCGGGGGGTAAAGGGGGGGTGTGAGTGTGCCTGGCATGTTCTACTGTGTGTGGGATGTGTTGGTGCAACTCACTGATCCGCTCTCCTCCGTGTCGGAACGAAAAATACCGACACGGAGGAGAGAATACATCACTTCCTCTCCTGTGTTTACATTACAGGAGAGGAAGTGATGTCACCGGGGATTTCCATTCGTCGGGAGCGATCGCGAGGGGGTGGCCATGAATGAATGGCCGTCCCCTCGTCCGGGATCGCTCCCGAACGAAAACCGACCGCCGCAGGCACCGGGCGGGGGCCCGATCGGGCCCCCGACCCGCGGGAGGCAAAGCACGTACATGTACGTGCTTATGCCTGCCCGTGCCATTCTGCCGACGTACATCGGCGTGAGGCGGTCGGCAAGTGGTTAAACAGCGTTTTTTTTTTGCTTTCAGTTCACTAATTAGGGGAGTGGTTAAGTGTTTGCAGCTGGGATAGAAGCAAGTGCACAACTCACTGAGCTTGCTCACTAGGATTGCAAACAAGTGGATTGGAATAAGTGCAGTTAAAACACAGGAGAACTTGAAAAAAAGAAAAAAACCCTGCCAGAACTTGACACCCATACATCGACAAGCAAACATTGCTTCTGTCTAAGCATGCCACACCTGGGAACCAAAGTCACGGCTGCACAAACTCACAATAGCACAATGCGAGCCAATAGACATAGAAAACAAGCACTAGTAAACCCACAGCTGGTCGAAACCTGGGTTCTATAGCTAATATAGGCCTCCTTTTTGGCAGGACTCACAAGTGCCTCTGGCTGTGGCTTGGTGGGCTAATGTGCCCTGCTTGCAAGTGTGAGGTTGTGAGTTCAAATCCCATGTTGGCCATGCTAAGCTAGAGATGGAGGGAAGGGGAGGGACATGGACTGCTGTATTAAGAAGGTGATTGGGGATATGGGTGTGCATTGCTTGGGGGGACAGGGGTATAGTATACCGTGGGGAGGATGAAGAAGAGAAGCAGTGCAACAGGGAAGGGGTACAGGAGTTGTAAATAGCAAAAGTGCATGAGTAGCCTGGATGAACAGGGTCCACTGCCAACATAATCCCCCCTTTCTTTTTTTACATGGGGTTCTAGTGCCCCGCTTTTGAGCAACCCCACTTTTCTCTTCTCCTTGGATCGACCCTAGACAGCTTTCCCTTCTGTTGTGCACCCCCCGCCCCAGGTTCCCCTCCCCTCCAGGGGCCAATGCACTTGCACCATTCCTGTTGCAGCCTCCAGGCCAGTCACGTTGATCCAAGCCTGCCGCTGCTGGGATTCGAACTCACAGCTGCACTGGCTCGGCATTGGCACGGCTGGCGCATCTACCCACTGAGCCACGCAGGAGTCCCCCACAAGAATTAGGACTTGGCTAGACCTAAAAACTTGCCAATAAATTCACAGCTGGTTGAGACGGGGGTTCTGTATCTAATATGGACCTCCTTGTTGGCAGGACACACAAGCAGCTCTGGCCATGGCTGAGTGGGTAAATCCACCTTTTGAGTAAATGCGAGAAAAAGGGCAGCTCATTTCTGTGCAGGATTTTTGGTGCATTCCCACAATGCACAAGTATGAACGTATGCAAAGTGTTCCTTCTTTCTGTATTTTCATGATCTTTTCTACTTTGTTATGAAAAAACCCTTTTGCCTTTCTTTCACTTTTTAAACAGCGTTTTTTTTTTGCTTTCAGTTCACTAATTAGGGGAGTGGTTAAGTGTTTGCAGCTGGGATAGAAGCAAGTGCACAACTCACTGAGCTTGCTCACTAGGATTGCAAACAAGTGGATTGGAATAAGTGCAGTTAAAACACAGGAGAACTTGAAAAAAAGAAAAAAACCCTGCCAGAACTTGACACCCATACATCGACAAGCAAACATTGCTTCTGTCTAAGCATGCCACACCTGGGAACCAAAGTCACGGCTGCACAAACTCACAATAGCACAATGCGAGCCAATAGACATAGAAAACAAGCACTAGTAAACCCACAGCTGGTCGAAACCTGAGTTCTATAGCTAATATAGGCCTCCTTTTTGGCAGGACTCACAAGTGCCTCTGGCTGTGGCTTGGTGGGCTAATGTGCCCTGCTTGCAAGTGTGAGGTTGTGAGTTCAAATCCCATGTTGGCCATGCTAAGCTAGAGATGGAGGGAAGGGGAGGGACATGGACTGCTGTATTAAGAAGGTGATTGGGGATATGGGTGTGCATTGCTTGGGGGGACAGGGGTATAGTATACCGTGGGGAGGATGAAGAAGAGAAGCAGTGCAACAGGGAAGGGGTACAGGAGTCGTAAATAGCAAAAGTGCACGAGTAGCCTGGATGAACAGGGTCCACTGCCAACATAATCCCCCCTTTCTTTTTTTACATGGGGTTCTAGTGGCCCTCTTTTGAGCAACCCCACTTTTCTCTTCTCCTTGGATCGACCCTAGACAGCTTTCCCTTCTGTTGTGCACCCCCCCCCAGGTTCCCCTCCCCTCCAGGGGCCAATGCACTTGCACCATTCCTGTTGCAGCCTCCAGGCCAGTCACGTTGATCCAAGCCTGCCGCTGCTGGGATTCGAACTCACAGCTGCACTGGCTCGGCATTGGCACAGCCGGCGCATCTACCCACTGAGCCACGCAGGAGTCCCCCCCACAAGAGTTAGGACTTGGCTAGACCTAAAAACTTGCCAATAAATTCACAGCTGGTTGAGACGGGGGTTCTGTATCTAATATGGACCTCCTTGTTGGCAGGACACACAAGCAGCTCTGGCCATGGCTGAGTGGGTAAATCCACCTTTTGAGTAAATGCGAGAAAAAGGGCAGCTCATTTCTGTGCAGGATTTTTGGTGCATTCCCACAATGCACAAGTATGAACGTATGCAAAGTGTTCCTTCTTTCTGTATTTTCATGATCTTTTCTACTTTGTTATGAAAAAACCCTTTTGCCTTTCTTTCACTTTTTAAACAGCGTTTTTTTTTTGCTTTCAGTTCACTAATTAGGGGAGTGGTTAAGTGTTTGCAGCTGGGATAGAAGCAAGTGCACAACTCACTGAGCTTGCTCACTAGGATTGCAAACAAGTGGATTGGAATAAGTGCAGTTAAAACACAGGAGAACTTGAAAAAAAGAAAAAAACCCTGCCAGAACTTGACACCCATACATCGACAAGCAAACATTGCTTCTGTCTAAGCATGCCACACCTGGGAACCAAAGTCACGGCTGCACAAACTCACAATAGCACAATGCGAGCCAATAGACATAGAAAACAAGCACTAGTAAACCCACAGCTGGTCGAAACCTGGGTTCTATAGCTAATATAGGCCTCCTTTTTGGCAGGACTCACAAGTGCCTCTGGCTGTGGCTTGGTGGGCTAATGTGCCCTGCTTGCAAGTGTGAGGTTGTGAGTTCAAATCCCATGTTGGCCATGCTAAGCTAGAGATGGAGGGAAGGGGAGGGACATGGACTGCTGTATTAAGAAGGTGATTGGGGATATGGGTGTGCATTGCTTGGGGGGACAGGGGTATAGTATACCGTGGGGAGGATGAAGAAGAGAAGCAGTGCAACAGGGAAGGGGTACAGGAGTTGTAAATAGCAAAAGTGCACGAGTAGCCTGGATGAACAGGGTCCACTGCCAACATAATCCCCCCTTTCTTTTTTTACATGGGGTTCTAGTGGCCCTCTTTTGAGCAACCCCACTTTTCTCTTCTCCTTGGATCGACCCTAGACAGCTTTCCCTTCTGTTGTGCACCCCCCCCAGGTTCCCCTCCCCTCCAGGGGCCAATGCACTTGCACCATTCCTGTTGCAGCCTCCAGGCCAGTCACGTTGATCCAAGCCTGCCGCTGCTGGGATTCAAACTCACAGCTGCACTGGCTCGGCATTGGCACAGCCGGCGCATCTACCCACTGAGCCACGCAGGAGTCCCCCCCACAAGAATTAGGACTTGGCTAGACCTAAAAACTTGCCAATAAATTCACAGCTGGTTGAGACGGGGGTTCTGTATCTAATATGGACCTCCTTGTTGGCAGGACACACAAGCAGCTCTGGCCATGGCTGAGTGGGTAAATCCACCTTTTGAGTAAATGCGAGAAAAAGGGCAGCTCATTTCTGTGCAGGATTTTTGGTGCATTCCCACAATGCACAAGTATGAACGTATGCAAAGTGTTCCTTCTTTCTGTATTTTCATGATCTTTTCTACTTTGTTATGAAAAAACCCTTTTGCCTTTCTTTCACTTTTTAAACAGCGTTTTTTTTTTGCTTTCAGTTCACTAATTAGGGGAGTGGTTAAGTGTTTGCAGCTGGGATAGAAGCAAGTGCACAACTCACTGAGCTTGCTCACTAGGATTGCAAACAAGTGGATTGGAATAAGTGCAGTTAAAACACAGGAGAACTTGAAAAAAAGAAAAAAACCCTGCCAGAACTTGACACCCATACATCGACAAGCAAACATTGCTTCTGTCTAAGCATGCCACACCTGGGAACCAAAGTCACGGCTGCACAAACTCACAATAGCACAATGCGAGCCAATAGACATAGAAAACAAGCACTAGTAAACCCACAGCTGGTCGAAACCTGGGTTCTATAGCTAATATAGGCCTCCTTTTTGGCAGGACTCACAAGTGCCTCTGGCTGTGGCTTGGTGGGCTAATGTGCCCTGCTTGCAAGTGTGAGGTTGTGAGTTCAAATCCCATGTTGGCCATGCTAAGCTAGAGATGGAGGGAAGGGGAGGGACATGGACTGCTGTATTAAGAAGGTGATTGGGGATATGGGTGTGCATTGCTTGGGGGGACAGGGGTATAGTATACCGTGGGGAGGATGAAGAAGAGAAGCAGTGCAACAGGGAAGGGGTACAGGAGTTGTAAATTGCAACAGTGCAACAGGGAAGGGGTACAGGAGTTGTAAATAGCAAAAGTGCATGAGTAGCCTGGATGAACAGGGTCCACTGCCAACATAATCCCCCCTTTCTTTTTTTACATGGGGTTCTAGTGGCCCTCTTTTGAGCAACCCCACTTTTCTCTTCTCCTTGGATCGACCCTAGACAGCTTTCCCTTCTGTTGTGCACCCCCCCCAGGTTCCCCTCCCCTCCAGGGGCCAATGCACTTGCACCATTCCTGTTGCAGCCTCCAGGCCAGTCACGTTGATCCAAGCCTGCCGCTGCTGGGATTCAAACTCACAGCTGCACTGGCTCGGCATTGGCACAGCCGGCGCATCTACCCACTGAGCCACGCAGGAGTCCCCCCCACAAGAATTAGGACTTGGCTAGACCTAAAAACTTGCCAATAAATTCACAGCTGGTTGAGACGGGGGTTCTGTATCTAATATGGACCTCCTTGTTGGCAGGACACACAAGCAGCTCTGGCCATGGCTGAGTGGGTAAATCCACCTTTTGAGTAAATGCGAGAAAAAGGGCAGCTCATTTCTGTGCAGGATTTTTGGTGCATTCCCACAATGCACAAGTATGAACGTATGCAAAGTGTTCCTTCTTTCTGTATTTTCATGATCTTTTCTACTTTGTTATGAAAAAACCCTTTTGCCTTTCTTTCACTTTTTAAACAGCGTTTTTTTTTTGCTTTCAGTTCACTAATTAGGGGAGTGGTTAAGTGTTTGCAGCTGGGATAGAAGCAAGTGCACAACTCACTGAGCTTGCTCACTAGGATTGCAAACAAGTGGATTGGAATAAGTGCAGTTAAAACACAGGAGAACTTGAAAAAAAGAAAAAAACCCTGCCAGAACTTGACACCCATACATCGACAAGCAAACATTGCTTCTGTCTAAGCATGCCACACCTGGGAACCAAAGTCACGGCTGCACAAACTCACAATAGCACAATGCGAGCCAATAGACATAGAAAACAAGCACTAGTAAACCCACAGCTGGTCGAAACCTGGGTTCTATAGCTAATATAGGCCTCCTTTTTGGCAGGACTCACAAGTGCCTCTGGCTGTGGCTTGGTGGGCTAATGTGCCCTGCTTGCAAGTGTGAGGTTGTGAGTTCAAATCCCATGTTGGCCATGCTAAGCTAGAGATGGAGGGAAGGGGAGGGACATGGACTGCTGTATTAAGAAGGTGATTGGGGATATGGGTGTGCATTGCTTGGGGGGACAGGGGTATAGTATACTGTGGGGAGGATGAAGAAGAGAAGCAGTGCAACAGGGAAGGGGTACAGGAGTTGTAAATAGCAAAAGTGCACGAGTAGCCTGGATGAACAGGGTCCACTGCCAACATAATCCCCCCTTTCTTTTTTTACATGGGGTTCTAGTGGCCCTCTTTTGAGCAACCCCACTTTTCTCTTCTCCTTGGATCGACCCTAGACAGCTTTCCCTTCTGTTGTGCACCCCCCCCAGGTTCCCCTCCCCTCCAGGGGCCAATGCACTTGCACCATTCCTGTTGCAGCCTCCAGGCCAGTCACGTTGATCCAAGCCTGCCGCTGCTGGGATTCAAACTCACAGCTGCACTGGCTCGGCATTGGCACAGCCGGCGCATCTACCCACTGAGCCACGCAGGAGTCCCCCCCCACAAGAATTAGGACTTGGCTAGACCTAAAAACTTGCCAATAAATTCACAGCTGGTTGAGACGGGGGTTCTGTATCTAATATGGACCTCCTTGTTGGCAGGACACACAAGCAGCTCTGGCCATGGCTGAGTGGGTAAATCCACCTTTTGAGTAAATGCGAGAAAAAGGGCAGCTCATTTCTGTGCAGGATTTTTGGTGCATTCCCACAATGCACAAGTATGAACGTATGCAAAGTGTTCCTTCTTTCTGTATTTTCATGATCTTTTCTACTTTGTTATGAAAAAACCCTTTTGCCTTTCTTTCACTTTTTAAACAGCGTTTTTTTTTTGCTTTCAGTTCACTAATTAGGGGAGTGGTTAAGTGTTTGCAGCTGGGATAGAAGCAAGTGCACAACTCACTGAGCTTGCTCACTAGGATTGCAAACAAGTGGATTGGAATAAGTGCAGTTAAAACACAGGAGAACTTGAAAAAAAGAAAAAAACCCTGCCAGAACTTGACACCCATACATCGACAAGCAAACATTGCTTCTGTCTAAGCATGCCACACCTGGGAACCAAAGTCACGGCTGCACAAACTCACAATAGCACAATGCGAGCCAATAGACATAGAAAACAAGCACTAGTAAACCCACAGCTGGTCGAAACCTGGGTTCTATAGCTAATATAGGCCTCCTTTTTGGCAGGACTCACAAGTGCCTCTGGCTGTGGCTTGGTGGGCTAATGTGCCCTGCTTGCAAGTGTGAGGTTGTGAGTTCAAATCCCATGTTGGCCATGCTAAGCTAGAGATGGAGGGAAGGGGAGGGACATGGACTGCTGTATTAAGAAGGTGATTGGGGATATGGGTGTGCATTGCTTGGGGGGACAGGGGTATAGTATACCGTGGGGAGGATGAAGAAGAGAAGCAGTGCAACAGGGAAGGGGTACAGGAGTTGTAAATTGCAACAGTGCAACAGGGAAGGGGTACAGGAGTTGTAAATAGCAAAAGTGCATGAGTAGCCTGGATGAACAGGGTCCACTGCCAACATAATCCCCCCTTTCTTTTTTTACATGGGGTTCTAGTGGCCCTCTTTTGAGCAACCCCACTTTTCTCTTCTCCTTGGATCGACCCTAGACAGCTTTCCCTTCTGTTGTGCACCCCCCCCCCCAGGTTCCCCTCCCCTCCAGGGGCCAATGCACTTGCACCATTCCTGTTGCAGCCTCCAGGCCAGTCACGTTGATCCAAGCCTGCCGCTGCTGGGATTCGAACTCACAGCTGCACTGGCTCGGCATTGGCACAGCCGGCGCATCTACCCACTGAGCCACGCAGGAGTCCCCCACAAGAATTAGGACTTGGCTAGACCTAAAAACTTGCCAATAAATTCACAGCTGGTTGAGACGGGGGTTCTGTATCTAATATGGACCTCCTTGTTGGCAGGACACACAAGCAGCTCTGGCCATGGCTGAGTGGGTAAATCCACCTTTTGAGTAAATGCGAGAAAAAGGGCAGCTCATTTCTGTGCAGGATTTTTGGTGCATTCCCACAATGCACAAGTATGAACGTATGCAAAGTGTTCCTTCTTTCTGTATTTTCATGATCTTTTCTACTTTGTTATGAAAAAACCCTTTTGCCTTTCTTTCACTTTTTAAACAGCGTTTTTTTTTTGCTTTCAGTTCACTAATTAGGGGAGTGGTTAAGTGTTTGCAGCTGGGATAGAAGCAAGTGCACAACTCACTGAGCTTGCTCACTAGGATTGCAAACAAGTGGATTGGAATAAGTGCAGTTAAAACACAGGAGAACTTGAAAAAAAGAAAAAAACCCTGCCAGAACTTGACACCCATACATCGACAAGCAAACATTGCTTCTGTCTAAGCATGCCACACCTGGGAACCAAAGTCACGGCTGCACAAACTCACAATAGCACAATGCGAGCCAATAGACATAGAAAACAAGCACTAGTAAACCCACAGCTGGTCGAAACCTGGGTTCTATAGCTAATATAGGCCTCCTTTTTGGCAGGACTCACAAGTGCCTCTGGCTGTGGCTTGGTGGGCTAATGTGCCCTGCTTGCAAGTGTGAGGTTGTGAGTTCAAATCCCATGTTGGCCATGCTAAGCTAGAGATGGAGGGAAGGGGAGGGACATGGACTGCTGTATTAAGAAGGTGATTGGGGATATGGGTGTGCATTGCTTGGGGGGACAGGGGTATAGTATACTGTGGGGAGGATGAAGAAGAGAAGCAGTGCAACAGGGAAGGGGTACAGGAGTTGTAAATAGCAAAAGTGCATGAGTAGCCTGGATGAACAGGGTCCACTGCCAACATAATCCCCCCTTTCTTTTTTTACATGGGGTTCTAGTGGCCCTCTTTTGAGCAACCCCACTTTTCTCTTCTCCTTGGATCGACCCTAGACAGCTTTCCCTTCTGTTGTGCACCCCCCCCCCCAGGGGCCAATGCACTTGCACCATTCCTGTTGCAGCCTCCAGGCCAGTCACGTTGATCCAAGCCTGCCGCTGCTGGGATTCGAACTCACAGCTGCACTGGCTCGGCATTGGCACAGCCGGCGCATCTACCCACTGAGCCACGCAGGAGTCCCCCCCACAAGAATTAGGACTTGGCTAGACCTAAAAACTTGCCAATAAATTCACAGCTGGTTGAGACGGGGGTTCTGTATCTAATATGGACCTCCTTGTTGGCAGGACACACAAGCAGCTGTGGCCATGGCTGAGTGGGTAAATCCACCTTTTGAGTAAATGCGAGAAAAAGGGCAGCTCATTTCTGTGCAGGATTTTTGGTGCATTCCCACAATGCACAAGTATGAACGTATGCAAAGTGTTCCTTCTTTCTGTATTTTCATGATCTTTTCTACTTTGTTATGAAAAAACCCTTTTGCCTTTCTTTCACTTTTTAAACAGCGTTTTTTTTTTGCTTTCAGTTCACTAATTAGGGGAGTGGTTAAGTGTTTGCAGCTGGGATAGAAGCAAGTGCACAACTCACTGAGCTTGCTCACTAGGATTGCAAACAAGTGGATTGGAATAAGTGCAGTTAAAACACAGGAGAACTTGAAAAAAAGAAAAAAACCCTGCCAGAACTTGACACCCATACATCGACAAGCAAACATTGCTTCTGTCTAAGCATGCCACACCTGGGAACCAAAGTCACGGCTGCACAAACTCACAATAGCACAATGCGAGCCAATAGACATAGAAAACAAGCACTAGTAAACCCACAGCTGGTCGAAACCTGGGTTCTATAGCTAATATAGGCCTCCTTTTTGGCAGGACTCACAAGTGCCTCTGGCTGTGGCTTGGTGGGCTAATGTGCCCTGCTTGCAAGTGTGAGGTTGTGAGTTCAAATCCCATGTTGGCCATGCTAAGCTAGAGATGGAGGGAAGGGGAGGGACATGGACTGCTGTATTAAGAAGGTGATTGGGGATATGGGTGTGCATTGCTTGGGGGGACAGGGGTATAGTATACCGTGGGGAGGATGAAGAAGAAAAGCAGTGCAACAGGGAAGGGGTACAGGAGTTGTAAATAGCAAAAGTGCATGAGTAGCCTGGATGAACAGGGTCCACTGCCAACATAATCCCCCCTTTCTTTTTTTACATGGGGTTCTAGTGGCCCTCTTTTGAGCAACCCCACTTTTCTCTTCTCCTTGGATCGACCCTAGACAGCTTTCCCTTCTGTTGTGCACCCCCCCCCAGGTTCCCCTCCCCTCCAGGGGCCAATGCACTTGCACCATTCCTGTTGCAGCCTCCAGGCCAGTCACGTTGATCCAAGCCTGCCGCTGCTGGGATTCGAACTCACAGCTGCACTGGCTCGGCATTGGCACAGCCGGCGCATCTACCCACTGAGCCACGCAGGAGTCCCCCCACAAGAATTAGGACTTGGCTAGACCTAAAAACTTGCCAATAAATTCACAGCTGGTTGAGACGGGGGTTCTGTATCTAATATGGACCTCCTTGTTGGCAGGACACACAAGCAGCTCTGGCCATGGCTGAGTGGGTAAATCCACCTTTTGAGTAAATGCGAGAAAAAGGGCAGCTCATTTCTGTGCAGGATTTTTGGTGCATTCCCACAATGCACAAGTATGAACGTATGCAAAGTGTTCCTTCTTTCTGTATTTTCATGATCTTTTCTACTTTGTTATGAAAAAACCCTTTTGCCTTTCTTTCACTTTTTAAACAGCGTTTTTTTTTTGCTTTCAGTTCACTAATTAGGGGAGTGGTTAAGTGTTTGCAGCTGGGATAGAAGCAAGTGCACAACTCACTGAGCTTGCTCACTAGGATTGCAAACAAGTGGATTGGAATAAGTGCAGTTAAAACACAGGAGAACTTGAAAAAAAGAAAAAAACCCTGCCAGAACTTGACACCCATACATCGACAAGCAAACATTGCTTCTGTCTAAGCATGCCACACCTGGGAACCAAAGTCACGGCTGCACAAACTCACAATAGCACAATGCGAGCCAATAGACATAGAAAACAAGCACTAGTAAACCCACAGCTGGTCGAAACCTGGGTTCTATAGCTAATATAGGCCTCCTTTTTGGCAGGACTCACAAGTGCCTCTGGCTGTGGCTTGGTGGGCTAATGTGCCCTGCTTGCAAGTGTGAGGTTGTGAGTTCAAATCCCATGTTGGCCATGCTAAGCTAGAGATGGAGGGAAGGGGAGGGACATGGACTGCTGTATTAAGAAGGTGATTGGGGATATGGGTGTGCATTGCTTGGGGGGACAGGGGTATAGTATACCGTGGGGAGGATGAAGAAGAGAAGCAGTGCAACAGGGAAGGGGTACAGGAGTTGTAAATAGCAAAAGTGCACGAGTAGCCTGGATGAACAGGGTCCACTGCCAACATAATCCCCCCTTTCTTTTTTTACATGGGGTTCTAGTGGCCCTCTTTTGAGCAACCCCACTTTTCTCTTCTCCTTGGATCGACCCTAGACAGCTTTCCCTTCTGTTGTGCACCCCCCCCCAGGTTCCCCTCCCCTCCCCTCCAGGGGCCAATGCACTTGCACCATTCCTGTTGCAGCCTCCAGGCCAGTCACGTTGATCCAAGCCTGCCGCTGCTGGGATTCGAACTCACAGCTGCACTGGCTCGGCATTGGCACAGCCGGCGCATCTACCCACTGAGCCACGCAGGAGTCCCCCACAAGAATTAGGACTTGGCTAGACCTAAAAACTTGCCAATAAATTCACAGCTGGTTGAGACGGGGGTTCTGTATCTAATATGGACCTCCTTGTTGGCAGGACACACAAGCAGCTCTGGCCATGGCTGAGTGGGTAAATCCACCTTTTGAGTAAATGCGAGAAAAAGGGCAGCTCATTTCTGTGCAGGATTTTTGGTGCATTCCCACAATGCACAAGTATGAACGTATGCAAAGTGTTCCTTCTTTCTGTATTTTCATGATCTTTTCTACTTTGTTATGAAAAAACCCTTTTGCCTTTCTTTCACTTTTTAAACAGCGTTTTTTTTTTGCTTTCAGTTCACTAATTAGGGGAGTGGTTAAGTGTTTGCAGCTGGGATAGAAGCAAGTGCACAACTCACTGAGCTTGCTCACTAGGATTGCAAACAAGTGGATTGGAATAAGTGCAGTTAAAACACAGGAGAACTTGAAAAAAAGAAAAAAACCCTGCCAGAACTTGACACCCATACATCGACAAGCAAACATTGCTTCTGTCTAAGCATGCCACACCTGGGAACCAAAGTCACGGCTGCACAAACTCACAATAGCACAATGCGAGCCAATAGACATAGAAAACAAGCACTAGTAAACCCACAGCTGGTCGAAACCTGGGTTCTATAGCTAATATAGGCCTCCTTTTTGGCAGGACTCACAAGTGCCTCTGGCTGTGGCTTGGTGGGCTAATGTGCCCTGCTTGCAAGTGTGAGGTTGTGAGTTCAAATCCCATGTTGGCCATGCTAAGCTAGAGATGGAGGGAAGGGGAGGGACATGGACTGCTGTATTAAGAAGGTGATTGGGGATATGGGTGTGCATTGCTTGGGGGGACAGGGGTATAGTATACCGTGGGGAGGATGAAGAAGAGAAGCAGTGCAACAGGGAAGGGGTACAGGAGTTGTAAATAGCAAAAGTGCACGAGTAGCCTGGATGAACAGGGTCCACTGCCAACATAATCCCCCCTTTCTTTTTTTACATGGGGTTCTAGTGGCCCTCTTTTGAGCAACCCCACTTTTCTCTTCTCCTTGGATCGACCCTAGACAGCTTTCCCTTCTGTTGTGCACCCCCCCCCAGGTTCCCCTCCCCTCCAGGGGCCAATGCACTTGCACCATTCCTGTTGCAGCCTCCAGGCCAGTCACGTTGATCCAAGCCTGCCGCTGCTGGGATTCGACCTCACAGCTGCACTGGCTCGGCATTGGCACAGCCGGCGCATCTACCCACTGAGCCACGCAGGAGTCCCCCCACAAGAATTAGGACTTGGCTAGACCTAAAAACTTGCCAATAAATTCACAGCTGGTTGAGACGGGGGTTCTGTATCTAATATGGACCTCCTTGTTGGCAGGACACACAAGCAGCTCTGGCCATGGCTGAGTGGGTAAATCCACCTTTTGAGTAAATGCGAGAAAAAGGGCAGCTCATTTCTGTGCAGGATTTTTGGTGCATTCCCACAATGCACAAGTATGAACGTATGCAAAGTGTTCCTTCTTTCTGTATTTTCATGATCTTTTCTACTTTGTTATGAAAAAACCCTTTTGCCTTTCTTTCACTTTTTAAACAGCGTTTTTTTTTTGCTTTCAGTTCACTAATTAGGGGAGTGGTTAAGTGTTTGCAGCTGGGATAGAAGCAAGTGCACAACTCACTGAGCTTGCTCACTAGGATTGCAAACAAGTGGATTGGAATAAGTGCAGTTAAAACACAGGAGAATTTGAAAAAAAGAAAAAAACCCTGCCAGAACTTGACACCCATACATCGACAAGCAAACATTGCTTCTGTCTAAGCATGCCACACCTGGGAACCAAAGTCACGGCTGCACAAACTCACAATAGCACAATGCGAGCCAATAGACATAGAAAACAAGCACTAGTAAACCCACAGCTGGTCGAAACCTGGGTTCTATAGCTAATATAGGCCTCCTTTTTGGCAGGACTCACAAGTGCCTCTGGCTGTGGCTTGGTGGGCTAATGTGCCCTGCTTGCAAGTGTGAGGTTGTGAGTTCAAATCCCATGTTGGCCATGCTAAGCTAGAGATGGAGGGAAGGGGAGGGACATGGACTGCTGTATTAAGAAGGTGATTGGGGATATGGGTGTGCATTGCTTGGGGGGACAGGGGTATAGTATACCGTGGGGAGGATGAAGAAGAGAAGCAGTGCAACAGGGAAGGGGTACAGGAGTTGTAAATAGCAAAAGTGCACGAGTAGCCTGGATGAACAGGGTCCACTGCCAACATAATCCCCCCTTTCTTTTTTTACATGGGGTTCTAGTGGCCCTCTTTTGAGCAACCCCACTTTTCTCTTCTCCTTGGATCGACCCTAGACAGCTTTCCCTTCTGTTGTGCACCCCCCCCCAGGTTCCCCTCCCCTCCAGGGGCCAATGCACTTGCACCATTCCTGTTGCAGCCTCCAGGCCAGTCACGTTGATCCAAGCCTGCCGCTGCTGGGATTCGAGCTCACAGCTGCACTGGCTCGGCATTGGCACAGCCGGCGCATCTACCCACTGAGCCACGCAGGAGTCCCCCCACAAGAATTAGGACTTGGCTAGACCTAAAAACTTGCCAATAAATTCACAGCTGGTTGAGACGGGGGTTCTGTATCTAATATGGACCTCCTTGTTGGCAGGACACACAAGCAGCTCTGGCCATGGCTGAGTGGGTAAATCCACCTTTTGAGTAAATGCGAGAAAAAGGGCAGCTCATTTCTGTGCAGGATTTTTGGTGCATTCCCACAATGCACAAGTATGAACGTATGCAAAGTGTTCCTTCTTTCTGTATTTTCATGATCTTTTCTACTTTGTTATGAAAAAACCCTTTTGCCTTTCTTTCACTTTTTAAACAGCGTTTTTTTTTTGCTTTCAGTTCACTAATTAGGGGAGTGGTTAAGTGTTTGCAGCTGGGATAGAAGCAAGTGCACAACTCACTGAGCTTGCTCACTAGGATTGCAAACAAGTGGATTGGAATAAGTGCAGTTAAAACACAGGAGAACTTGAAAAAAAGAAAAAAACCCTGCCAGAACTTGACACCCATACATCGACAAGCAAACATTGCTTCTGTCTAAGCATGCCACACCTGGGAACCAAAGTCACGGCTGCACAAACTCACAATAGCACAATGCGAGCCAATAGACATAGAAAACAAGCACTAGTAAACCCACAGCTGGTCGAAACCTGGGTTCTATAGCTAATATAGGCCTCCTTTTTGGCAGGACTCACAAGTGCCTCTGGCTGTGGCTTGGTGGGCTAATGTGCCCTGCTTGCAAGTGTGAGGTTGTGAGTTCAAATCCCATGTTGGCCATGCTAAGCTAGAGATGGAGGGAAGGGGAGGGACATGGACTGCTGTATTAAGAAGGTGATTGGGGATATGGGTGTGCATTGCTTGGGGGGACAGGGGTATAGTATACCGTGGGGAGGATGAAGAAGAGAAGCAGTGCAACAGGGAAGGGGTACAGGAGTTGTAAATAGCAAAAGTGCACGAGTAGCCTGGATGAACAGGGTCCACTGCCAACATAATCCCCCCTTTCTTTTTTTACATGGGGTTCTAGTGGCCCTCTTTTGAGCAACCCCACTTTTCTCTTCTCCTTGGATCGACCCTAGACAGCTTTCCCTTCTGTTGTGCACCCCCCCCCCAGGTTCCCCTCCCCTCCAGGGGCCAATGCACTTGCACCATTCCTGTTGCAGCCTCCAGGCCAGTCACGTTGATCCAAGCCTGCCGCTGCTGGGATTCGAACTCACAGCTGCACTGGCTCGGCATTGGCACAGCCGGCGCATCTACCCACTGAGCCACGCAGGAGTCCCCCACAAGAATTAGGACTTGGCTAGACCTAAAAACTTGCCAATAAATTCACAGCTGGTTGAGACGGGGGTTCTGTATCTAATATGGACCTCCTTGTTGGCAGGACACACAAGCAGCTCTGGCCATGGCTGAGTGGGTAAATCCACCTTTTGAGTAAATGCGAGAAAAAGGGCAGCTCATTTCTGTGCAGGATTTTTGGTGCATTCCCACAATGCACAAGTATGAACGTATGCAAAGTGTTCCTTCTTTCTGTATTTTCATGATCTTTTCTACTTTGTTATGAAAAAACCCTTTTGCCTTTCTTTCACTTTTTAAACAGCGTTTTTTTTTTGCTTTCAGTTCACTAATTAGGGGAGTGGTTAAGTGTTTGCAGCTGGGATAGAAGCAAGTGCACAACTCACTGAGCTTGCTCACTAGGATTGCAAACAAGTGGATTGGAATAAGTGCAGTTAAAACACAGGAGAACTTGAAAAAAAGAAAAAAACCCTGCCAGAACTTGACACCCATACATCGACAAGCAAACATTGCTTCTGTCTAAGCATGCCACACCTGGGAACCAAAGTCACGGCTGCACAAACTCACAATAGCACAATGCGAGCCAATAGACATAGAAAACAAGCACTAGTAAACCCACAGCTGGTCGAAACCTGGGTTCTATAGCTAATATAGGCCTCCTTTTTGGCAGGACTCACAAGTGCCTCTGGCTGTGGCTTGGTGGGCTAATGTGCCCTGCTTGCAAGTGTGAGGTTGTGAGTTCAAATCCCATGTTGGCCATGCTAAGCTAGAGATGGAGGGAAGGGGAGGGACATGGACTGCTGTATTAAGAAGGTGATTGGGGATATGGGTGTGCATTGCTTGGGGGGACAGGGGTATAGTATACCGTGGGGAGGATGAAGAAGAGAAGCAGTGCAACAGGGAAGGGGTACAGGAGTTGTAAATAGCAAAAGTGCATGAGTAGCCTGGATGAACAGGGTCCACTGCCAACATAATCCCCCCTTTCTTTTTTTACATGGGGTTCTAGTGGCCCTCTTTTGAGCAACCCCACTTTTCTCTTCTCCTTGGATCGACCCTAGACAGCTTTCCCTTCTGTTGTGCACCCCCCCCCAGGTTCCCCTCCCCTCCAGGGGCCAATGCACTTGCACCATTCCTGTTGCAGCCTCCAGGCCAGTCACGTTGATCCAAGCCTGCCGCTGCTGGGATTCGAACTCACAGCTGCACTGGCTCGGCATTGGCACAGCCGGCGCATCTACCCACTGAGCCACGCAGGAGTCCCCCACAAGAATTAGGACTTGGCTAGACCTAAAAACTTGCCAATAAATTCACAGCTGGTTGAGACGGGGGTTCTGTATCTAATATGGACCTCCTTGTTGGCAGGACACACAAGCAGCTCTGGCCATGGCTGAGTGGGTAAATCCACCTTTTGAGTAAATGCGAGAAAAAGGGCAGCTCATTTCTGTGCAGGATTTTTGGTGCATTCCCACAATGCACAAGTATGAACGTATGCAAAGTGTTCCTTCTTTCTGTATTTTCATGATCTTTTCTACTTTGTTATGAAAAAACCCTTTTGCCTTTCTTTCACTTTTTAAACAGCGTTTTTTTTTTGCTTTCAGTTCACTAATTAGGGGAGTGGTTAAGTGTTTGCAGCTGGGATAGAAGCAAGTGCACAACTCACTGAGCTTGCTCACTAGGATTGCAAACAAGTGGATTGGAATAAGTGCAGTTAAAACACAGGAGAACTTGAAAAAAAGAAAAAAACCCTGCCAGAACTTGACACCCATACATCGACAAGCAAACATTGCTTCTGTCTAAGCATGCCACACCTGGGAACCAAAGTCACGTCTGCACAAACTCACAATAGCACAATGCGAGCCAATAGACATAGAAAACAAGCACTAGTAAACCCACAGCTGGTCGAAACCTGGGTTCTATAGCTAATATAGGCCTCCTTTTTGGCAGGACTCACAAGTGCCTCTGGCTGTGGCTTGGTGGGCTAATGTGCCCTGCTTGCAAGTGTGAGGTTGTGAGTTCAAATCCCATGTTGGCCATGCTAAGCTAGAGATGGAGGGAAGGGGAGGGACATGGACTGCTGTATTAAGAAGGTGATTGGGGATATGGGTGTGCATTGCTTGGGGGGACAGGGGTATAGTATACCGTGGGGAGGATGAAGAAGAGAAGCAGTGCAACAGGGAAGGGGTACAGGAGTTGTAAATAGCAAAAGTGCACGAGTAGCCTGGATGAACAGGGTCCACTGCCAACATAATCCCCCCTTTCTTTTTTTACATGGGGTTCTAGTGGCCCTCTTTTGAGCAACCCCACTTTTCTCTTCTCCTTGGATCGACCCTAGACAGCTTTCCCTTCTGTTGTGCACCCCCCCCCAGGTTCCCCTCCCCCCCAGGGGCCAATGCACTTGCACCATTCCTGTTGCAGCCTCCAGGCCAGTCACGTTGATCCAAGCCTGCCGCTGCTGGGATTCAAACTCACAGCTGCACTGGCTCGGCATTGGCACAGCCGGCGCATCTACCCACTGAGCCACGCAGGAGTCCCCCCCACAAGAATTAGGACTTGGCTAGACCTAAAAACTTGCCAATAAATTCACAGCTGGTTGAGACGGGGGTTCTGTATCTAATATGGACCTCCTTGTTGGCAGGACACACAAGCAGCTCTGGCCATGGCTGAGTGGGTAAATCCACCTTTTGAGTAAATGCGAGAAAAATGGCAGCTCATTTCTGTGCAGGATTTTTGGTGCATTCCCACAATGCACAAGTATGAACGTATGCAAAGTGTTCCTTCTTTCTGTATTTTCATGATCTTTTCTACTTTGTTATGAAAAAACCCTTTTGCCTTTCTTTCACTTTTTAAACAGCGTTTTTTTTTTGCTTTCAGTTCACTAATTAGGGGAGTGGTTAAGTGTTTGCAGCTGGGATAGAAGCAAGTGCACAACTCACTGAGCTTGCTCACTAGGATTGCAAACAAGTGGATTGGAATAAGTGCAGTTAAAACACAGGAGAACTTGAAAAAAAGAAAAAAACCCTGCCAGAACTTGACACCCATACATCGACAAGCAAACATTGCTTCTGTCTAAGCATGCCACACCTGGGAACCAAAGTCACGGCTGCACAAACTCACAATAGCACAATGCGAGCCAATAGACATAGAAAACAAGCACTAGTAAACCCACAGCTGGTCGAAACCTGGGTTCTATAGCTAATATAGGCCTCCTTTTTGGCAGGACTCACAAGTGCCTCTGGCTGTGGCTTGGTGGGCTAATGTGCCCTGCTTGCAAGTGTGAGGTTGTGAGTTCAAATCCCATGTTGGCCATGCTAAGCTAGAGATGGAGGGAAGGGGAGGGAAGGGGAGGGACATGGACTGCTGTATTAAGAAGGTGATTGGGGATATGGGTGTGCATTGCTTGGGGGGACAGGGGTATAGTATACTGTGGGGAGGATGAAGAAGAGAAGCAGTGCAACAGGGAAGGGGTACAGGAGTTGTAAATAGCAAAAGTGCACGAGTAGCCTGGATGAACAGGGTCCACTGCCAACATAATCCCCCCTTTCTTTTTTTACATGGGGTTCTAGTGGCCCTCTTTTGAGCAACCCCACTTTTCTCTTCTCCTTGGATCGACCCTAGACAGCTTTCCCTTCTGTTGTGCACCCCCCCCCCCAGGTTCCCCTCCCCTCCAGGGGCCAATGCACTTGCACCATTCCTGTTGCAGCCTCCAGGCCAGTCACGTTGATCCAAGCCTGCCGCTGCTGGGATTCGAACTCACAGCTGCACTGGCTCGGCATTGGCACAGCCGGCGCATCTACCCACTGAGCCACGCAGGAGTCCCCCACAAGAATTAGGACTTGGCTAGACCTAAAAACTTGCCAATAAATTCACAGCTGGTTGAGACGGGGGTTCTGTATCTAATATGGACCTCCTTGTTGGCAGGACACACAAGCAGCTCTGGCCATGGCTGAGTGGGTAAATCCACCTTTTGAGTAAATGCGAGAAAAAGGGCAGCTCATTTCTGTGCAGGATTTTTGGTGCATTCCCACAATGCACAAGTATGAACGTATGCAAAGTGTTCCTTCTTTCTGTATTTTCATGATCTTTTCTACTTTGTTATGAAAAAACCCTTTTGCCTTTCTTTCACTTTTTAAACAGCGTTTTTTTTTTGCTTTCAGTTCACTAATTAGGGGAGTGGTTAAGTGTTTGCAGCTGGGATAGAAGCAAGTGCACAACTCACTGAGCTTGCTCACTAGGATTGCAAACAAGTGGATTGGAATAAGTGCAGTTAAAACACAGGAGAACTTGAAAAAAAGAAAAAAACCCTGCCAGAACTTGACATCCATACATCGACAAGCAAACATTGCTTCTGTCTAAGCATGCCACACCTGGGAACCAAAGTCACGGCTGCACAAACTCACAATAGCACAATGCGAGCCAATAGACATAGAAAACAAGCACTAGTAAACCCACAGCTGGTCGAAACCTGGGTTCTATAGCTAATATAGGCCTCCTTTTTGGCAGGACTCACAAGTGCCTCTGGCTGTGGCTTGGTGGGCTAATGTGCCCTGCTTGCAAGTGTGAGGTTGTGAGTTCAAATCCCATGTTGGCCATGCTAAGCTAGAGATGGAGGGAAGGGGAGGGACATGGACTGCTGTATTAAGAAGGTGATTGGGGATATGGGTGTGCATTGCTTGGGGGGACAGGGGTATAGTATACCGTGGGGAGGATGAAGAAGAGAAGCAGTGCAACAGGGAAGGGGTACAGGAGTTGTAAATAGCAAAAGTGCACGAGTAGCCTGGATGAACAGGGTCCACTGCCAACATAATCCCCCCTTTCTTTTTTTACATGGGGTTCTAGTGGCCCTCTTTTGAGCAACCCCACTTTTCTCTTCTCCTTGGATCGACCCTAGACAGCTTTCCCTTCTGTTGTGCACCCCCCCCCAGGTTCCCCTCCCCTCCAGGGGCCAATGCACTTGCACCATTCCTGTTGCAGCCTCCAGGCCAGTCACGTTGATCCAAGCCTGCCGCTGCTGGGATTCGAACTCACAGCTGCACTGGCTCGGCATTGGCACAGCCGGCGCATCTACCCACTGAGCCACGCAGGAGTCCCCCACAAGAATTAGGACTTGGCTAGACCTAAAAACTTGCCAATAAATTCACAGCTGGTTGAGACGGGGGTTCTGTATCTAATATGGACCTCCTTGTTGGCAGGACACACAAGCAGCTCTGGCCATGGCTGAGTGGGTAAATCCACCTTTTGAGTAAATGCGAGAAAAAGGGCAGCTCATTTCTGTGCAGGATTTTTGGTGCATTCCCACAATGCACAAGTATGAACGTATGCAAAGTGTTCCTTCTTTCTGTATTTTCATGATCTTTTCTACTTTGTTATGAAAAAACCCTTTTGCCTTTCTTTCACTTTTTAAACAGCGTTTTTTTTTTGCTTTCAGTTCACTAATTAGGGGAGTGGTTAAGTGTTTGCAGCTGGGATAGAAGCAAGTGCACAACTCACTGAGCTTGCTCACTAGGATTGCAAACAAGTGGATTGGAATAAGTGCAGTTAAAACACAGGAGAACTTGAAAAAAAGAAAAAAACCCTGCCAGAACTTGACACCCATACATCGACAAGCAAACATTGCTTCTGTCTAAGCATGCCACACCTGGGAACCAAAGTCACGGCTGCACAAACTCACAATAGCACAATGCGAGCCAATAGACATAGAAAACAAGCACTAGTAAACCCACAGCTGGTCGAAACCTGGGTTCTATAGCTAATATAGGCCTCCTTTTTGGCAGGACTCACAAGTGCCTCTGGCTGTGGCTTGGTGGGCTAATGTGCCCTGCTTGCAAGTGTGAGGTTGTGAGTTCAAATCCCATGTTGGCCATGCTAAGCTAGAGATGGAGGGAAGGGGAGGGACATGGACTGCTGTATTAAGAAGGTGATTGGGGATATGGGTGTGCATTGCTTGGGGGGACAGGGGTATAGTATACCGTGGGGAGGATGAAGAAGAGAAGCAGTGCAACAGGGAAGGGGTACAGGAGTTGTAAATAGCAAAAGTGCACGAGTAGCCTGGATGAACAGGGTCCACTGCCAACATAATCCCCCCTTTCTTTTTTTACATGGGGTTCTAGTGGCCCTCTTTTGAGCAACCCCACTTTTCTCTTCTCCTTGGATCGACCCTAGACAGCTTTCCCTTCTGTTGTGCACCCCCCCAGGTTCCCCTCCCCCCCAGGGGCCAATGCACTTGCACCATTCCTGTTGCAGCCTCCAGGCCAGTCACGTTGATCCAAGCCTGCCGCTGCTGGGATTCGAACTCACAGCTGCACTGGCTCGGCATTGGCACAGCCGGCGCATCTACCCACTGAGCCACGCAGGAGTCCCCCACAAGAATTAGGACTTGGCTAGACCTAAAAACTTGCCAATAAATTCACAGCTGGTTGAGACGGGGGTTCTGTATCTAATATGGACCTCCTTGTTGGCAGGACACACAAGCAGCTCTGGCCATGGCTGAGTGGGTAAATCCACCTTTTGAGTAAATGCGAGAAAAAGGGCAGCTCATTTCTGTGCAGGATTTTTGGTGCATTCCCACAATGCACAAGTATGAACGTATGCAAAGTGTTCCTTCTTTCTGTATTTTCATGATCTTTTCTACTTTGTTATGAAAAAACCCTTTTGCCTTTCTTTCACTTTTTAAACAGCGTTTTTTTTTTGCTTTCAGTTCACTAATTAGGGGAGTGGTTAAGTGTTTGCAGCTGGGATAGAAGCAAGTGCACAACTCACTGAGCTTGCTCACTAGGATTGCAAACAAGTGGATTGGAATAAGTGCAGTTAAAACACAGGAGAACTTGAAAAAAAGAAAAAAACCCTGCCAGAACTTGACACCCATACATCGACAAGCAAACATTGCTTCTGTCTAAGCATGCCACACCTGGGAACCAAAGTCACGGCTGCACAAACTCACAATAGCACAATGCGAGCCAATAGACATAGAAAACAAGCACTAGTAAACCCACAGCTGGTCGAAACCTGGGTTCTATAGCTAATATAGGCCTCCTTTTTGGCAGGACTCACAAGTGCCTCTGGCTGTGGCTTGGTGGGCTAATGTGCCCTGCTTGCAAGTGTGAGGTTGTGAGTTCAAATCCCATGTTGGCCATGCTAAGCTAGAGATGGAGGGAAGGGGAGGGACATGGACTGCTGTATTAAGAAGGTGATTGGGGATATGGGTGTGCATTGCTTGGGGGGACAGGGGTATAGTATACCGTGGGGAGGATGAAGAAGAGAAGCAGTGCAACAGGGAAGGGGTACAGGAGTTGTAAATAGCAAAAGTGCACGAGTAGCCTGGATGAACAGGGTCCACTGCCAACATAATCCCCCCTTTCTTTTTTTACATGGGGTTCTAGTGGCCCTCTTTTGAGCAACCCCACTTTTCTCTTCTCCTTGGATCGACCCTAGACAGCTTTCCCTTCTGTTGTGCACCCCCCTCCAGGTTCCCCTCCCCTCCAGGGGCCAATGCACTTGCACCATTCCTGTTGCAGCCTCCAGGCCAGTCACGTTGATCCAAGCCTGCCGCTGCTGGGATTCGAACTCACAGCTGCACTGGCTTGGCATTGGCACAGCCGGCGCATCTACCCACTGAGCCACGCAGGAGTCCCCCACAAGAATTAGGACTTGGCTAGACCTAAAAACTTGCCAATAAATTCACAGCTGGTTGAGACGGGGGTTCTGTATCTAATATGGACCTCCTTGTTGGCAGGACACACAAGCAGCTCTGGCCATGGCTGAGTGGGTAAATCCACCTTTTGAGTAAATGCGAGAAAAAGGGCAGCTCATTTCTGTGCAGGATTTTTGGTGCATTCCCACAATGCACAAGTATGAACGTATGCAAAGTGTTCCTTCTTTCTGTATTTTCATGATCTTTTCTACTTTGTTATGAAAAAACCCTTTTGCCTTTCTTTCACTTTTTAAACAGCGTTTTTTTTTTGCTTTCAGTTCACTAATTAGGGGAGTGGTTAAGTGTTTGCAGCTGGGATAGAAGCAAGTGCACAACTCACTGAGCTTGCTCACTAGGATTGCAAACAAGTGGATTGGAATAAGTGCAGTTAAAACACAGGAGAACTTGAAAAAAAGAAAAAAACCCTGCCAGAACTTGACACCCATACATCGACAAGCAAACATTGCTTCTGTCTAAGCATGCCACACCTGGGAACCAAAGTCACGGCTGCACAAACTCACAATAGCACAATGCGAGCCAATAGACATAGAAAACAAGCACTAGTAAACCCACAGCTGGTCGAAACCTGGGTTCTATAGCTAATATAGGCCTCCTTTTTGGCAGGACTCACAAGTGCCTCTGGCTGTGGCTTGGTGGGCTAATGTGCCCTGCTTGCAAGTGTGAGGTTGTGAGTTCAAATCCCATGTTGGCCATGCTAAGCTAGAGATGGAGGGAAGGGGAGGGACATGGACTGCTGTATTAAGAAGGTGATTGGGGATATGGGTGTGCATTGCTTGGGGGGACAGGGGTATAGTATACCGTGGGGAGGATGAAGAAGAGAAGCAGTGCAACAGGGAAGGGGTACAGGAGTTGTAAATAGCAAAAGTGCACGAGTAGCCTGGATGAACAGGGTCCACTGCCAACATAATCCCCCCTTTCTTTTTTTACATGGGGTTCTAGTGGCCCTCTTTTGAGCAACCCCACTTTTCTCTTCTCCTTGGATCGACCCTAGACAGCTTTCCCTTCTGTTGTGCACCCCCCTCCAGGTTCCCCTCCCCTCCAGGGGCCAATGCACTTGCACCATTCCTGTTGCAGCCTCCAGGCCAGTCACGTTGATCCAAGCCTGCCGCTGCTGGGATTCGAACTCACAGCTGCACTGGCTCGGCATTGGCACAGCCGGCGCATCTACCCACTGAGCCACGCAGGAGTCCCCCACAAGAATTAGGACTTGGCTAGACCTAAAAACTTGCCAATAAATTCACAGCTGGTTGAGACGGGGGTTCTGTATCTAATATGGACCTCCTTGTTGGCAGGACACACAAGCAGCTCTGGCCATGGCTGAGTGGGTAAATCCACCTTTTGAGTAAATGCGAGAAAAAGGGCAGCTCATTTCTGTGCAGGATTTTTGGTGCATTCCCACAATGCACAAGTATGAACGTATGCAAAGTGTTCCTTCTTTCTGTATTTTCATGATCTTTTCTACTTTGTTATGAAAAAACCCTTTTGCCTTTCTTTCACTTTTTAAACAGCGTTTTTTTTTTGCTTTCAGTTCACTAATTAGGGGAGTGGTTAAGTGTTTGCAGCTGGGATAGAAGCAAGTGCACAACTCACTGAGCTTGCTCACTAGGATTGCAAACAAGTGGATTGGAATAAGTGCAGTTAAAACACAGGAGAACTTGAAAAAAAGAAAAAAACCCTGCCAGAACTTGACACCCATACATCGACAAGCAAACATTGCTTCTGTCTAAGCATGCCACACCTGGGAACCAAAGTCACGGCTGCACAAACTCACAATAGCACAATGCGAGCCAATAGACATAGAAAACAAGCACTAGTAAACCCACAGCTGGTCGAAACCTGGGTTCTATAGCTAATATAGGCCTCCTTTTTGGCAGGACTCACAAGTGCCTCTGGCTGTGGCTTGGTGGGCTAATGTGCCCTGCTTGCAAGTGTGAGGTTGTGAGTTCAAATCCCATGTTGGCCATGCTAAGCTAGAGATGGAGGGAAGGGGAGGGACATGGACTGCTGTATTAAGAAGGTGATTGGGGATATGGGTGTGCATTGCTTGGGGGGACAGGGGTATAGTATACTGTGGGGAGGATGAAGAAGAGAAGCAGTGCAACAGGGAAGGGGTACAGGAGTTGTAAATAGCAAAAGTGCACGAGTAGCCTGGATGAACAGGGTCCACTGCCAACATAATCACCCCTTTCTTTTTTTACATGGGGTTCTAGTGGCCCTCTTTTGAGCAACCCCACTTTTCTCTTCTCCTTGGATCGACCCTAGACAGCTTTCCCTTCTGTTGTGCACCCCCCCCCAGGGGCCAATGCACTTGCACCATTCCTGTTGCAGCCTCCAGGCCAGTCACGTTGATCCAAGCCTGCCGCTGCTGGGATTCGAACTCACAGCTGCACTGGCTCTGCATTGGCACAGCCGGCGCATCTACCCACTGAGCCACGCAGGAGTCCCCCACAAGAATTAGGACTTGGCTAGACCTAAAAACTTGCCAATAAATTCACAGCTGGTTGAGACGGGGGTTCTGTATCTAATATGGACCTCCTTGTTGGCAGGACACACAAGCAGCTCTGGCCATGGCTGAGTGGGTAAATCCACCTTTTGAGTAAATGCGAGAAAAAGGGCAGCTCATTTCTGTGCAGGATTTTTGGTGCATTCCCACAATGCACAAGTATGAACGTATGCAAAGTGTTCCTTCTTTCTGTATTTTCATGATCTTTTCTACTTTGTTATGAAAAAACCCTTTTGCCTTTCTTTCACTTTTTAAACAGCGTTTTTTTTTTGCTTTCAGTTCACTAATTAGGGGAGTGGTTAAGTGTTTGCAGCTGGGATAGAAGCAAGTGCACAACTCACTGAGCTTGCTCACTAGGATTGCAAACAAGTGGATTGGAATAAGTGCAGTTAAAACACAGGAGAACTTGAAAAAAAGAAAAAAACCCTGCCAGAACTTGACACCCATACATCGACAAGCAAACATTGCTTCTGTCTAAGCATGCCACACCTGGGAACCAAAGTCACGGCTGCACAAACTCACAATAGCACAATGCGAGCCAATAGACATAGAAAACAAGCACTAGTAAACCCACAGCTGGTCGAAACCTGGGTTCTATAGCTAATATAGGCCTCCTTTTTGGCAGGACTCACAAGTGCCTCTGGCTGTGGCTTGGTGGGCTAATGTGCCCTGCTTGCAAGTGTGAGGTTGTGAGTTCAAATCCCATGTTGGCCATGCTAAGCTAGAGATGGAGGGAAGGGGAGGGACATGGACTGCTGTATTAAGAAGGTGATTGGGGATATGGGTGTGCATTGCTTGGGGGGACAGGGGTATAGTATACCGTGGGGAGGATGAAGAAGAGAAGCAGTGCAACAGGGAAGGGGTACAGGAGTTGTAAATAGCAAAAGTGCACGAGTAGCCTGGATGAACAGGGTCCACTGCCAACATAATCCCCCCTTTCTTTTTTTACATGGGGTTCTAGTGGCCCTCTTTTGAGCAACCCCACTTTTCTCTTCTCCTTGGATCGACCCTAGACAGCTTTCCCTTCTGTTGTGCACCCCCCCCAGGTTCCCCTCCCCTCCAGGGGCCAATGCACTTGCACCATTCCTGTTGCAGCCTCCAGGCCAGTCACGTTGATCCAAGCCTGCCGCTGCTGGGATTCGAACTCACAGCTGCACTGGCTCTGCATTGGCACAGCCGGCGCATCTACCCACTGAGCCACGCAGGAGTCCCCCACAAGAATTAGGACTTGGCTAGACCTAAAAACTTGCCAATAAATTCACAGCTGGTTGAGACGGGGGTTCTGTATCTAATATGGACCTCCTTGTTGGCAGGACACACAAGCAGCTCTGGCCATGGCTGAGTGGGTAAATCCACCTTTTGAGTAAATGCGAGAAAAAGGGCAGCTCATTTCTGTGCAGGATTTTTGGTGCATTCCCACAATGCACAAGTATGAACGTATGCAAAGTGTTCCTTCTTTCTGTATTTTCATGATCTTTTCTACTTTGTTATGAAAAAACCCTTTTGCCTTTCTTTCACTTTTTAAACAGCGGTTTTTTTTTGCTTTCAGTTCACTAATTAGGGGAGTGGTTAAGTGTTTGCAGCTGGGATAGAAGCAAGTGCACAACTCACTGAGCTTGCTCACTAGGATTGCAAACAAGTGGATTGGAATAAGTGCAGTTAAAACACAGGAGAACTTGAAAAAAAGAAAAAAACCCTGCCAGAACTTGACACCCATACATCGACAAGCAAACATTGCTTCTGTCTAAGCATGCCACACCTGGGAACCAAAGTCACGGCTGCACAAACTCACAATAGCACAATGCGAGCCAATAGACATAGAAAACAAGCACTAGTAAACCCACAGCTGGTCGAAACCTGGGTTCTATAGCTAATATAGGCCTCCTTTTTGGCAGGACTCACAAGTGCCTCTGGCTGTGGCTTGGTGGGCTAATGTGCCCTGCTTGCAAGTGTGAGGTTGTGAGTTCAAATCCCATGTTGGCCATGCTAAGCTAGAGATGGAGGGAAGGGGAGGGACATGGACTGCTGTATTAAGAAGGTGATTGGGGATATGGGTGTGCATTGCTTGGGGGGACAGGGGTATAGTATACCGTGGGGAGGATGAAGAAGAGAAGCAGTGCAACAGGGAAGGGGTACAGGAGTTGTAAATAGCAAAAGTGCATGAGTAGCCTGGATGAACAGGGTCCACTGCCAACATAATCCCCCCTTTCTTTTTTTACATGGGGTTCTAGTGGCCCTCTTTTGAGCAACCCCACTTTTCTCTTCTCCTTGGATCGACCCTAGACAGCTTTCCCTTCTGTTGTGCACCCCCCCCCAGGTTCCCCTCCCCCCCAGGGGCCAATGCACTTGCACCATTCCTGTTGCAGCCTCCAGGCCAGTCACGTTGATCCAAGCCTGCCGCTGCTGGGATTCGAACTCACAGCTGCACTGGCTCTGCATTGGCACAGCCGGCGCATCTACCCACTGAGCCACGCAGGAGTCCCCCACAAGAATTAGGACTTGGCTAGACCTAAAAACTTGCCAATAAATTCACAGCTGGTTGAGACGGGGGTTCTGTATCTAATATGGACCTCCTTGTTGGCAGGACACACAAGCAGCTCTGGCCATGGCTGAGTGGGTAAATCCACCTTTTGAGTAAATGCGAGAAAAAGGGCAGCTCATTTCTGTGCAGGATTTTTGGTGCATTCCCACAATGCACAAGTATGAACGTATGCAAAGTGTTCCTTCTTTCTGTATTTTCATGATCTTTTCTACTTTGTTATGAAAAAACCCTTTTGCCTTTCTTTCACTTTTTAAACAGCGTTTTTTTTTTGCTTTCAGTTCACTAATTAGGGGAGTGGTTAAGTGTTTGCAGCTGGGATAGAAGCAAGTGCACAACTCACTGAGCTTGCTCACTAGGATTGCAAACAAGTGGATTGGAATAAGTGCAGTTAAAACACAGGAGAACTTGAAAAAAAGAAAAAAACCCTGCCAGAACTTGACACCCATACATCGACAAGCAAACATTGCTTCTGTCTAAGCATGCCACACCTGGGAACCAAAGTCACGGCTGCACAAACTCACAATAGCACAATGCGAGCCAATAGACATAGAAAACAAGCACTAGTAAACCCACAGCTGGTCGAAACCTGGGTTCTATAGCTAATATAGGCCTCCTTTTTGGCAGGACTCACAAGTGCCTCTGGCTGTGGCTTGGTGGGCTAATGTGCCCTGCTTGCAAGTGTGAGGTTGTGAGTTCAAATCCCATGTTGGCCATGCTAAGCTAGAGATGGAGGGAAGGGGAGGGACATGGACTGCTGTATTAAGAAGGTGATTGGGGATATGGGTGTGCATTGCTTGGGGGGACAGGGGTATAGTATACCGTGGGGAGGATGAAGAAGAGAAGCAGTGCAACAGGGAAGGGGTACAGGAGTTGTAAATAGCAAAAGTGCATGAGTAGCCTGGATGAACAGGGTCCACTGCCAACATAATCCCCCCTTTCTTTTTTTACATGGGGTTCTAGTGGCCCTCTTTTGAGCAACCCCACTTTTCTCTTCTCCTTGGATCGACCCTAGACAGCTTTCCCTTCTGTTGTGCACCCCCCCCCAGGGGCCAATGCACTTGCACCATTCCTGTTGCAGCCTCCAGGCCAGTCACGTTGATCCAAGCCTGCCGCTGCTGGGATTCGAACTCACAGCTGCACTGGCTCGGCATTGGCACAGCCGGCGCATCTACCCACTGAGCCACGCAGGAGTCCCCCACAAGAATTAGGACTTGGCTAGACCTAAAAACTTGCCAATAAATTCACAGCTGGTTGAGACGGGGGTTCTGTATCTAATATGGACCTCCTTGTTGGCAGGACACACAAGCAGCTCTGGCCATGGCTGAGTGGGTAAATCCACCTTTTGAGTAAATGCGAGAAAAAGGGCAGCTCATTTCTGTGCAGGATTTTTGGTGCATTCCCACAATGCACAAGTATGAACGTATGCAAAGTGTTCCTTCTTTCTGTATTTTCATGATCTTTTCTACTTTGTTATGAAAAAACCCTTTTGCCTTTCTTTCACTTTTTAAACAGCGTTTTTTTTTTGCTTTCAGTTCACTAATTAGGGGAGTGGTTAAGTGTTTGCAGCTGGGATAGAAGCAAGTGCACAACTCACTGAGCTTGCTCACTAGGATTGCAAACAAGTGGATTGGAATAAGTGCAGTTAAAACACAGGAGAACTTGAAAAAAAGAAAAAAACCCTGCCAGAACTTGACACCCATACATCGACAAGCAAACATTGCTTCTGTCTAAGCATGCCACACCTGGGAACCAAAGTCACGGCTGCACAAACTCACAATAGCACAATGCGAGCCAATAGACATAGAAAACAAGCACTAGTAAACCCACAGCTGGTCGAAACCTGGGTTCTATAGCTAATATAGGCCTCCTTTTTGGCAGGACTCACAAGTGCCTCTGGCTGTGGCTTGGTGGGCTAATGTGCCCTGCTTGCAAGTGTGAGGTTGTGAGTTCAAATCCCATGTTGGCCATGCTAAGCTAGAGATGGAGGGAAGGGGAGGGACATGGACTGCTGTATTAAGAAGGTGATTGGGGATATGGGTGTGCATTGCTTGGGGGGACAGGGGTATAGTATACTGTGGGGAGGATGAAGAAGAGAAGCAGTGCAACAGGGAAGGGGTACAGGAGTTGTAAATAGCAAAAGTGCATGAGTAGCCTGGATGAACAGGGTCCACTGCCAACATAATCCCCCCTTTCTTTTTTTACATGGGGTTCTAGTGGCCCTCTTTTGAGCAACCCCACTTTTCTCTTCTCCTTGGATCGACCCTAGACAGCTTTCCCTTCTGTTGTGCACCCCCCCCAGGTTCCCCTCCCCTCCAGGGGCCAATGCACTTGCACCATTCCTGTTGCAGCCTCCAGGCCAGTCACGTTGATCCAAGCCTGCCGCTGCTGGGATTCGAACTCACAGCTGCACTGGCTCTGCATTGGCACAGCCGGCGCATCTACCCACTGAGCCACGCAGGAGTCCCCCACAAGAATTAGGACTTGGCTAGACCTAAAAACTTGCCAATAAATTCACAGCTGGTTGAGACGGGGGTTCTGTATCTAATATGGACCTCCTTGTTGGCAGGACACACAAGCAGCTCTGGCCATGGCTGAGTGGGTAAATCCACCTTTTGAGTAAATGCGAGAAAAAGGGCAGCTCATTTCTGTGCAGGATTTTTGGTGCATTCCCACAATGCACAAGTATGAACGTATGCAAAGTGTTCCTTCTTTCTGTATTTTCATGATCTTTTCTACTTTGTTATGAAAAAACCCTTTTGCCTTTCTTTCACTTTTTAAACAGCGGTTTTTTTTTGCTTTCAGTTCACTAATTAGGGGAGTGGTTAAGTGTTTGCAGCTGGGATAGAAGCAAGTGCACAACTCACTGAGCTTGCTCACTAGGATTGCAAACAAGTGGATTGGAATAAGTGCAGTTAAAACACAGGAGAACTTGAAAAAAAGAAAAAAACCCTGCCAGAACTTGACACCCATACATCGACAAGCAAACATTGCTTCTGTCTAAGCATGCCACACCTGGGAACCAAAGTCACGGCTGCACAAACTCACAATAGCACAATGCGAGCCAATAGACATAGAAAACAAGCACTAGTAAACCCACAGCTGGTCGAAACCTGGGTTCTATAGCTAATATAGGCCTCCTTTTTGGCAGGACTCACAAGTGCCTCTGGCTGTGGCTTGGTGGGCTAATGTGCCCTGCTTGCAAGTGTGAGGTTGTGAGTTCAAATCCCATGTTGGCCATGCTAAGCTAGAGATGGAGGGAAGGGGAGGGACATGGACTGCTGTATTAAGAAGGTGATTGGGGATATGGGTGTGCATTGCTTGGGGGGACAGGGGTATAGTATACCGTGGGGAGGATGAAGAAGAGAAGCAGTGCAACAGGGAAGGGGTACAGGAGTTGTAAATAGCAAAAGTGCATGAGTAGCCTGGATGAACAGGGTCCACTGCCAACATAATCCCCCCTTTCTTTTTTTACATGGGGTTCTAGTGGCCCTCTTTTGAGCAACCCCACTTTTCTCTTCTCCTTGGATCGACCCTAGACAGCTTTCCCTTCTGTTGTGCACCCCCCCCCAGGTTCCCCTCCCCCCCAGGGGCCAATGCACTTGCACCATTCCTGTTGCAGCCTCCAGGCCAGTCACGTTGATCCAAGCCTGCCGCTGCTGGGATTCGAACTCACAGCTGCACTGGCTCTGCATTGGCACAGCCGGCGCATCTACCCACTGAGCCACGCAGGAGTCCCCCACAAGAATTAGGACTTGGCTAGACCTAAAAACTTGCCAATAAATTCACAGCTGGTTGAGACGGGGGTTCTGTATCTAATATGGACCTCCTTGTTGGCAGGACACACAAGCAGCTCTGGCCATGGCTGAGTGGGTAAATCCACCTTTTGAGTAAATGCGAGAAAAAGGGCAGCTCATTTCTGTGCAGGATTTTTGGTGCATTCCCACAATGCACAAGTATGAACGTATGCAAAGTGTTCCTTCTTTCTGTATTTTCATGATCTTTTCTACTTTGTTATGAAAAAACCCTTTTGCCTTTCTTTCACTTTTTAAACAGCGTTTTTTTTTTGCTTTCAGTTCACTAATTAGGGGAGTGGTTAAGTGTTTGCAGCTGGGATAGAAGCAAGTGCACAACTCACTGAGCTTGCTCACTAGGATTGCAAACAAGTGGATTGGAATAAGTGCAGTTAAAACACAGGAGAACTTGAAAAAAAGAAAAAAACCCTGCCAGAACTTGACACCCATACATCGACAAGCAAACATTGCTTCTGTCTAAGCATGCCACACCTGGGAACCAAAGTCACGGCTGCACAAACTCACAATAGCACAATGCGAGCCAATAGACATAGAAAACAAGCACTAGTAAACCCACAGCTGGTCGAAACCTGGGTTCTATAGCTAATATAGGCCTCCTTTTTGGCAGGACTCACAAGTGCCTCTGGCTGTGGCTTGGTGGGCTAATGTGCCCTGCTTGCAAGTGTGAGGTTGTGAGTTCAAATCCCATGTTGGCCATGCTAAGCTAGAGATGGAGGGAAGGGGAGGGACATGGACTGCTGTATTAAGAAGGTGATTGGGGATATGGGTGTGCATTGCTTGGGGGGACAGGGGTATAGTATACCGTGGGGAGGATGAAGAAGAGAAGCAGTGCAACAGGGAAGGGGTACAGGAGTTGTAAATAGCAAAAGTGCATGAGTAGCCTGGATGAACAGGGTCCACTGCCAACATAATCCCCCCTTTCTTTTTTTACATGGGGTTCTAGTGGCCCTCTTTTGAGCAACCCCACTTTTCTCTTCTCCTTGGATCGACCCTAGACAGCTTTCCCTTCTGTTGTGCACCCCCCCAGGGGCCAATGCACTTGCACCATTCCTGTTGCAGCCTCCAGGCCAGTCACGTTGATCCAAGCCTGCCGCTGCTGGGATTCGAACTCACAGCTGCACTGGCTCTGCATTGGCACAGCCGGCGCATCTACCCACTGAGCCACGCAGGAGTCCCCCACAAGAATTAGGACTTGGCTAGACCTAAAAACTTGCCAATAAATTCACAGCTGGTTGAGACGGGGGTTCTGTATCTAATATGGACCTCCTTGTTGGCAGGACACACAAGCAGCTCTGGCCATGGCTGAGTGGGTAAATCCACCTTTTGAGTAAATGCGAGAAAAAGGGCAGCTCATTTCTGTGCAGGATTTTTGGTGCATTCCCACAATGCACAAGTATGAACGTATGCAAAGTGTTCCTTCTTTCTGTATTTTCATGATCTTTTCTACTTTGTTATGAAAAAACCCTTTTGCCTTTCTTTCACTTTTTAAACAGCGTTTTTTTTTTGCTTTCAGTTCACTAATTAGGGGAGTGGTTAAGTGTTTGCAGCTGGGATAGAAGCAAGTGCACAACTCACTGAGCTTGCTCACTAGGATTGCAAACAAGTGGATTGGAATAAGTGCAGTTAAAACACAGGAGAACTTGAAAAAAAGAAAAAAACCCTGCCAGAACTTGACACCCATACATCGACAAGCAAACATTGCTTCTGTCTAAGCATGCCACACCTGGGAACCAAAGTCACGGCTGCACAAACTCACAATAGCACAATGCGAGCCAATAGACATAGAAAACAAGCACTAGTAAACCCACAGCTGGTCGAAACCTGGGTTCTATAGCTAATATAGGCCTCCTTTTTGGCAGGACTCACAAGTGCCTCTGGCTGTGGCTTGGTGGGCTAATGTGCCCTGCTTGCAAGTGTGAGGTTGTGAGTTCAAATCCCATGTTGGCCATGCTAAGCTAGAGATGGAGGGAAGGGGAGGGACATGGACTGCTGTATTAAGAAGGTGATTGGGGATATGGGTGTGCATTGCTTGGGGGGACAGGGGTATAGTATACCGTGGGGAGGATGAAGAAGAGAAGCAGTGCAACAGGGAAGGGGTACAGGAGTTGTAAATAGCAAAAGTGCACGAGTAGCCTGGATGAACAGGGTCCACTGCCAACATAATCCCCCCTTTCTTTTTTTACATGGGGTTCTAGTGGCCCTCTTTTGAGCAACCCCACTTTTCTCTTCTCCTTGGATCGACCCTAGACAGCTTTCCCTTCTGTTGTGCACCCCCCCCCAGGGGCCAATGCACTTGCACCATTCCTGTTGCAGCCTCCAGGCCAGTCATGTTGATCCAAGCCTGCCGCTGCTGGGATTCGAACTCACAGCTGCACTGGCTCGGCATTGGCACAGCCGGCGCATCTACCCACTGAGCCACGCAGGAGTCCCCCACAAGAATTAGGACTTGGCTAGACCTAAAAACTTGCCAATAAATTCACAGCTGGTTGAGACGGGGGTTCTGTATCTAATATGGACCTCCTTGTTGGCAGGACACACAAGCAGCTCTGGCCATGGCTGAGTGGGTAAATCCACCTTTTGAGTAAATGCGAGAAAAAGGGCAGCTCATTTCTGTGCAGGATTTTTGGTGCATTCCCACAATGCACAAGTATGAACGTATGCAAAGTGTTCCTTCTTTCTGTATTTTCATGATCTTTTCTACTTTGTTATGAAAAAACCCTTTTGCCTTTCTTTCACTTTTTAAACAGCGTTTTTTTTTTGCTTTCAGTTCACTAATTAGGGGAGTGGTTAAGTGTTTGCAGCTGGGATAGAAGCAAGTGCACAACTCACTGAGCTTGCTCACTAGGATTGCAAACAAGTGGATTGGAATAAGTGCAGTTAAAACACAGGAGAACTTGAAAAAAAGAAAAAAACCCTGCCAGAACTTGACACCCATACATCGACAAGCAAACATTGCTTCTGTCTAAGCATGCCACACCTGGGAACCAAAGTCACGGCTGCACAAACTCACAATAGCACAATGCGAGCCAATAGACATAGAAAACAAGCACTAGTAAACCCACAGCTGGTCGAAACCTGGGTTCTATAGCTAATATAGGCCTCCTTTTTGGCAGGACTCACAAGTGCCTCTGGCTGTGGCTTGGTGGGCTAATGTGCCCTGCTTGCAAGTGTGAGGTTGTGAGTTCAAATCCCATGTTGGCCATGCTAAGCTAGAGATGGAGGGAAGGGGAGGGACATGGACTGCTGTATTAAGAAGGTGATTGGGGATATGGGTGTGCATTGCTTGGGGGGACAGGGGTATAGTATACCGTGGGGAGGATGAAGAAGAGAAGCAGTGCAACAGGGAAGGGGTACAGGAGTTGTAAATAGCAAAAGTGCACGAGTAGCCTGGATGAACAGGGTCCACTGCCAACATAATCCCCCCTTTCTTTTTTTACATGGGGTTCTAGTGGCCCTCGTTTGAGCAACCCCACTTTTCTCTTCTCCTTGGATCGACCCTAGACAGCTTTCCCTTCTGTTGTGCACCCCCCCAGGGGCCAATGCACTTGCACCATTCCTGTTGCAGCCTCCAGGCCAGTCACGTTGATCCAAGCCTGCCGCTGCTGGGATTCGAACTCACAGCTGCACTGGCTCTGCATTGGCACAGCCGGCGCATCTACCCACTGAGCCACGCAGGAGTCCCCCACAAGAATTAGGACTTGGCTAGACCTAAAAACTTGCCAATAAATTCACAGCTGGTTGAGACGGGGGTTCTGTATCTAATATGGACCTCCTTGTTGGCAGGACACACAAGCAGCTCTGGCCATGGCTGAGTGGGTAAATCCACCTTTTGAGTAAATGCGAGAAAAAGGGCAGCTCATTTCTGTGCAGGATTTTTGGTGCATTCCCACAATGCACAAGTATGAACGTATGCAAAGTGTTCCTTCTTTCTGTATTTTCATGATCTTTTCTACTTTGTTATGAAAAAACCCTTTTGCCTTTCTTTCACTTTTTAAACAGCGTTTTTTTTTTGCTTTCAGTTCACTAATTAGGGGAGTGGTTAAGTGTTTGCAGCTGGGATAGAAGCAAGTGCACAACTCACTGAGCTTGCTCACTAGGATTGCAAACAAGTGGATTGGAATAAGTGCAGTTAAAACACAGGAGAACTTGAAAAAAAGAAAAAAACCCTGCCAGAACTTGACACCCATACATCGACAAGCAAACATTGCTTCTGTCTAAGCATGCCACACCTGGGAACCAAAGTCACGGCTGCACAAACTCACAATAGCACAATGCGAGCCAATAGACATAGAAAACAAGCACTAGTAAACCCACAGCTGGTCGAAACCTGGGTTCTATAGCTAATATAGGCCTCCTTTTTGGCAGGACTCACAAGTGCCTCTGGCTGTGGCTTGGTGGGCTAATGTGCCCTGCTTGCAAGTGTGAGGTTGTGAGTTCAAATCCCATGTTGGCCATGCTAAGCTAGAGATGGAGGGAAGGGGAGGGACATGGACTGCTGTATTAAGAAGGTGATTGGGGATATGGGTGTGCATTGCTTGGGGGGACAGGGGTATAGTATACTGTGGGGAGGATGAAGAAGAGAAGCAGTGCAACAGGGAAGGGGTACAGGAGTTGTAAATAGCAAAAGTGCACGAGTAGCCTGGATGAACAGGGTCCACTGCCAACATAATCCCCCCTTTCTTTTTTTACATGGGGTTCTAGTGGCCCTCTTTTGAGCAACCCCACTTTTCTCTTCTCCTTGGATCGACCCTAGACAGCTTTCCCTTCTGTTGTGCACCCCCCCCCAGGGGCCAATGCACTTGCACCATTCCTGTTGCAGCCTCCAGGCCAGTCACGTTGATCCAAGCCTGCCGCTGCTGGGATTCGAACTCACAGCTGCACTGGCTCTGCATTGGCACAGCCGGCGCATCTACCCACTGAGCCACGCAGGAGTCCCCCACAAGAATTAGGACTTGGCTAGACCTAAAAACTTGCCAATAAATTCACAGCTGGTTGAGACGGGGGTTCTGTATCTAATATGGACCTCCTTGTTGGCAGGACACACAAGCAGCTCTGGCCATGGCTGAGTGGGTAAATCCACCTTTTGAGTAAATGCGAGAAAAAGGGCAGCTCATTTCTGTGCAGGATTTTTGGTGCATTCCCACAATGCACAAGTATGAACGTATGCAAAGTGTTCCTTCTTTCTGTATTTTCATGATCTTTTCTACTTTGTTATGAAAAAACCCTTTTGCCTTTCTTTCACTTTTTAAACAGCGTTTTTTTTTTGCTTTCAGTTCACTAATTAGGGGAGTGGTTAAGTGTTTGCAGCTGGGATAGAAGCAAGTGCACAACTCACTGAGCTTGCTCACTAGGATTGCAAACAAGTGGATTGGAATAAGTGCAGTTAAAACACAGGAGAACTTGAAAAAAAGAAAAAAACCCTGCCAGAACTTGACACCCATACATCGACAAGCAAACATTGCTTCTGTCTAAGCATGCCACACCTGGGAACCAAAGTCACGGCTGCACAAACTCACAATAGCACAATGCGAGCCAATAGACATAGAAAACAAGCACTAGTAAACCCACAGCTGGTCGAAACCTGGGTTCTATAGCTAATATAGGCCTCCTTTTTGGCAGGACTCACAAGTGCCTCTGGCTGTGGCTTGGTGGGCTAATGTGCCCTGCTTGCAAGTGTGAGGTTGTGAGTTCAAATCCCATGTTGGCCATGCTAAGCTAGAGATGGAGGGAAGGGGAGGGACATGGACTGCTGTATTAAGAAGGTGATTGGGGATATGGGTGTGCATTGCTTGGGGGGACAGGGGTATAGTATACCGTGGGGAGGATGAAGAAGAGAAGCAGTGCAACAGGGAAGGGGTACAGGAGTTCTAAATAGCAAAAGTGCACGAGTAGCCTGGATGAACAGGGTCCACTGCCAACATAATCCCCCCTTTCTTTTTTTACATGGGGTTCTAGTGGCCCTCTTTTGAGCAACCCCACTTTTCTCTTCTCCTTGGATCGACCCTAGACAGCTTTCCCTTCTGTTGTGCACCCCCCCCCAGGTTCCCCTCCCCCCCAGGGGCCAATGCACTTGCACCATTCCTGTTGCAGCCTCCAGGCCAGTCACGTTGATCCAAGCCTGCCGCTGCTGGGATTCGAACTCACAGCTGCACTGGCTCTGCATTGGCACAGCCGGCGCATCTACCCACTGAGCCACGCAGGAGTCCCCCACAAGAATTAGGACTTGGCTAGACCTAAAAACTTGCCAATAAATTCACAGCTGGTTGAGACGGGGGTTCTGTATCTAATATGGACCTCCTTGTTGGCAGGACACACAAGCAGCTCTGGCCATGGCTGAGTGGGTAAATCCACCTTTTGAGTAAATGCGAGAAAAAGGGCAGCTCATTTCTGTGCAGGATTTTTGGTGCATTCCCACAATGCACAAGTATGAACGTATGCAAAGTGTTCCTTCTTTCTGTATTTTCATGATCTTTTCTACTTTGTTATGAAAAAACCCTTTTGCCTTTCTTTCACTTTTTAAACAGCGTTTTTTTTTTGCTTTCAGTTCACTAATTAGGGGAGTGGTTAAGTGTTTGCAGCTGGGATAGAAGCAAGTGCACAACTCACTGAGCTTGCTCACTAGGATTGCAAACAAGTGGATTGGAATAAGTGCAGTTAAAACACAGGAGAACTTGAAAAAAAGAAAAAAACCCTGCCAGAACTTGACACCCATACATCGACAAGCAAACATTGCTTCTGTCTAAGCATGCCACACCTGGGAACCAAAGTCACGGCTGCACAAACTCACAATAGCACAATGCGAGCCAATAGACATAGAAAACAAGCACTAGTAAACCCACAGCTGGTCGAAACCTGGGTTCTATAGCTAATATAGGCCTCCTTTTTGGCAGGACTCACAAGTGCCTCTGGCTGTGGCTTGGTGGGCTAATGTGCCCTGCTTGCAAGTGTGAGGTTGTGAGTTCAAATCCCATGTTGGCCATGCTAAGCTAGAGATGGAGGGAAGGGGAGGGACATGGACTGCTGTATTAAGAAGGTGATTGGGGATATGGGTGTGCATTGCTTGGGGGGACAGGGGTATAGTATACCGTGGGGAGGATGAAGAAGAGAAGCAGTGCAACAGGGAAGGGGTACAGGAGTTGTAAATAGCAAAAGTGCATGAGTAGCCTGGATGAACAGGGTCCACTGCCAACATAATCCCCCCTTTCTTTTTTTACATGGGGTTCTAGTGGCCCTCTTTTGAGCAACCCCACTTTTCTCTTCTCCTTGGATCGACCCTAGACAGCTTTCCCTTCTGTTGTGCACCCCCCCCCAGGGGCCAATGCACTTGCACCATTCCTGTTGCAGCCTCCAGGCCAGTCACGTTGATCCAAGCCTGCCGCTGCTGGGATTCGAACTCACAGCTGCACTGGCTCGGCATTGGCACAGCCGGCGCATCTACCCACTGAGCCACGCAGGAGTCCCCCACAAGAATTAGGACTTGGCTAGACCTAAAAACTTGCCAATAAATTCACAGCTGGTTGAGACGGGGGTTCTGTATCTAATATGGACCTCCTTGTTGGCAGGACACACAAGCAGCTCTGGCCATGGCTGAGTGGGTAAATCCACCTTTTGAGTAAATGCGAGAAAAAGGGCAGCTCATTTCTGTGCAGGATTTTTGGTGCATTCCCACAATGCACAAGTATGAACGTATGCAAAGTGTTCCTTCTTTCTGTATTTTCATGATCTTTTCTACTTTGTTATGAAAAAACCCTTTTGCCTTTCTTTCACTTTTTAAACAGCGTTTTTTTTTTGCTTTCAGTTCACTAATTAGGGGAGTGGTTAAGTGTTTGCAGCTGGGATAGAAGCAAGTGCACAACTCACTGAGCTTGCTCACTAGGATTGCAAACAAGTGGATTGGAATAAGTGCAGTTAAAACACAGGAGAACTTGAAAAAAAGAAAAAAACCCTGCCAGAACTTGACACCCATACATCGACAAGCAAACATTGCTTCTGTCTAAGCATGCCACACCTGGGAACCAAAGTCACGGCTGCACAAACTCACAATAGCACAATGCGAGCCAATAGACATAGAAAACAAGCACTAGTAAACCCACAGCTGGTCGAAACCTGGGTTCTATAGCTAATATAGGCCTCCTTTTTGGCAGGACTCACAAGTGCCTCTGGCTGTGGCTTGGTGGGCTAATGTGCCCTGCTTGCAAGTGTGAGGTTGTGAGTTCAAATCCCATGTTGGCCATGCTAAGCTAGAGATGGAGGGAAGGGGAGGGACATGGACTGCTGTATTAAGAAGGTGATTGGGGATATGGGTGTGCATTGCTTGGGGGGACAGGGGTATAGTATACCGTGGGGAGGATGAAGAAGAGAAGCAGTGCAACAGGGAAGGGGTACAGGAGTTCTAAATAGCAAAAGTGCACGAGTAGCCTGGATGAACAGGGTCCACTGCCAACATAATCCCCCCTTTCTTTTTTTACATGGGGTTCTAGTGGCCCTCTTTTGAGCAACCCCACTTTTCTCTTCTCCTTGGATCGACCCTAGACAGCTTTCCCTTCTGTTGTGCACCCCCCCCCAGGTTCCCCTCCCCCCCAGGGGCCAATGCACTTGCACCATTCCTGTTGCAGCCTCCAGGCCAGTCACGTTGATCCAAGCCTGCCGCTGCTGGGATTCGAACTCACAGCTGCACTGGCTCTGCATTGGCACAGCCGGCGCATCTACCCACTGAGCCACGCAGGAGTCCCCCACAAGAATTAGGACTTGGCTAGACCTAAAAACTTGCCAATAAATTCACAGCTGGTTGAGACGGGGGTTCTGTATCTAATATGGACCTCCTTGTTGGCAGGACACACAAGCAGCTCTGGCCATGGCTGAGTGGGTAAATCCACCTTTTGAGTAAATGCGAGAAAAAGGGCAGCTCATTTCTGTGCAGGATTTTTGGTGCATTCCCACAATGCACAAGTATGAACGTATGCAAAGTGTTCCTTCTTTCTGTATTTTCATGATCTTTTCTACTTTGTTATGAAAAAACCCTTTTGCCTTTCTTTCACTTTTTAAACAGCGTTTTTTTTTTGCTTTCAGTTCACTAATTAGGGGAGTGGTTAAGTGTTTGCAGCTGGGATAGAAGCAAGTGCACAACTCACTGAGCTTGCTCACTAGGATTGCAAACAAGTGGATTGGAATAAGTGCAGTTAAAACACAGGAGAACTTGAAAAAAAGAAAAAAACCCTGCCAGAACTTGACACCCATACATCGACAAGCAAACATTGCTTCTGTCTAAGCATGCCACACCTGGGAACCAAAGTCACGGCTGCACAAACTCACAATAGCACAATGCGAGCCAATAGACATAGAAAACAAGCACTAGTAAACCCACAGCTGGTCGAAACCTGGGTTCTATAGCTAATATAGGCCTCCTTTTTGGCAGGACTCACAAGTGCCTCTGGCTGTGGCTTGGTGGGCTAATGTGCCCTGCTTGCAAGTGTGAGGTTGTGAGTTCAAATCCCATGTTGGCCATGCTAAGCTAGAGATGGAGGGAAGGGGAGGGACATGGACTGCTGTATTAAGAAGGTGATTGGGGATATGGGTGTGCATTGCTTGGGGGGACAGGGGTATAGTATACCGTGGGGAGGATGAAGAAGAGAAGCAGTGCAACAGGGAAGGGGTACAGGAGTTGTAAATAGCAAAAGTGCACGAGTAGCCTGGATGAACAGGGTCCACTGCCAACATAATCCCCCCTTTCTTTTTTTACATGGGGTTCTAGTGGCCCTCTTTTGAGCAACCCCACTTTTCTCTTCTCCTTGGATCGACCCTAGACAGCTTTCCCTTCTGTTGTGCACCCCCCCCCAGGGGCCAATGCACTTGCACCATTCCTGTTGCAGCCTCCAGGCCAGTCACGTTGATCCAAGCCTGCCGCTGCTGGGATTCGAACTCACAGCTGCACTGGCTCGGCATTGGCACAGCCGGCGCATCTACCCACTGAGCCACGCAGGAGTCCCCCACAAGAATTAGGACTTGGCTAGACCTAAAAACTTGCCAATAAATTCACAGCTGGTTGAGACGGGGGTTCTGTATCTAATATGGACCTCCTTGTTGGCAGGACACACAAGCAGCTCTGGCCATGGCTGAGTGGGTAAATCCACCTTTTGAGTAAATGCGAGAAAAAGGGCAGCTCATTTCTGTGCAGGATTTTTGGTGCATTCCCACAATGCACAAGTATGAACGTATGCAAAGTGTTCCTTCTTTCTGTATTTTCATGATCTTTTCTACTTTGTTATGAAAAAACCCTTTTGCCTTTCTTTCACTTTTTAAACAGCGTTTTTTTTTTGCTTTCAGTTCACTAATTAGGGGAGTGGTTAAGTGTTTGCAGCTGGGATAGAAGCAAGTGCACAACTCACTGAGCTTGCTCACTAGGATTGCAAACAAGTGGATTGGAATAAGTGCAGTTAAAACACAGGAGAACTTGAAAAAAAGAAAAAAACCCTGCCAGAACTTGACACCCATACATCGACAAGCAAACATTGCTTCTGTCTAAGCATGCCACACCTGGGAACCAAAGTCACGGCTGCACAAACTCACAATAGCACAATGCGAGCCAATAGACATAGAAAACAAGCACTAGTAAACCCACAGCTGGTCGAAACCTGGGTTCTATAGCTAATATAGGCCTCCTTTTTGGCAGGACTCACAAGTGCCTCTGGCTGTGGCTTGGTGGGCTAATGTGCCCTGCTTGCAAGTGTGAGGTTGTGAGTTCAAATCCCATGTTGGCCATGCTAAGCTAGAGATGGAGGGAAGGGGAGGGACATGGACTGCTGTATTAAGAAGGTGATTGGGGATATGGGTGTGCATTGCTTGGGGGGACAGGGGTATAGTATACCGTGGGGAGGATGAAGAAGAGAAGCAGTGCAACAGGGAAGGGGTACAGGAGTTGTAAATAGCAAAAGTGCATGAGTAGCCTGGATGAACAGGGTCCACTGCCAACATAATCCCCCCTTTCTTTTTTTACATGGGGTTCTAGTGGCCCTCTTTTGAGCAACCCCACTTTTCTCTTCTCCTTGGATCGACCCTAGACAGCTTTCCCTTCTGTTGTGCACCCCCCCCCCAGGTTCCCCTCCCCTCCAGGGGCCAATGCACTTGCACCATTCCTGTTGCAGCCTCCAGGCCAGTCACGTTGATCCAAGCCTGCCGCTGCTGGGATTCGAACTCACAGCTGCACTGGCTCGGCATTGGCACAGCCGGCGCATCTACCCACTGAGCCACGCAGGAGTCCCCCACAAGAATTAGGACTTGGCTAGACCTAAAAACTTGCCAATAAATTCACAGCTGGTTGAGACGGGGGTTCTGTATCTAATATGGACCTCCTTGTTGGCAGGACACACAAGCAGCTCTGGCCATGGCTGAGTGGGTAAATCCACCTTTTGAGTAAATGCGAGAAAAAGGGCAGCTCATTTCTGTGCAGGATTTTTGGTGCATTCCCACAATGCACAAGTATGAACGTATGCAAAGTGTTCCTTCTTTCTGTATTTTCATGATCTTTTCTACTTTGTTATGAAAAAACCCTTTTGCCTTTCTTTCACTTTTTAAACAGCGTTTTTTTTTTGCTTTCAGTTCACTAATTAGGGGAGTGGTTAAGTGTTTGCAGCTGGGATAGAAGCAAGTGCACAACTCACTGAGCTTGCTCACTAGGATTGCAAACAAGTGGATTGGAATAAGTGCAGTTAAAACACAGGAGAACTTGAAAAAAAGAAAAAAACCCTGCCAGAACTTGACACCCATACATCGACAAGCAAACATTGCTTCTGTCTAAGCATGCCACACCTGGGAACCAAAGTCACGGCTGCACAAACTCACAATAGCACAATGCGAGCCAATAGACATAGAAAACAAGCACTAGTAAACCCACAGCTGGTCGAAACCTGGGTTCTATAGCTAATATAGGCCTCCTTTTTGGCAGGACTCACAAGTGCCTCTGGCTGTGGCTTGGTGGGCTAATGTGCCCTGCTTGCAAGTGTGAGGTTGTGAGTTCAAATCCCATGTTGGCCATGCTAAGCTAGAGATGGAGGGAAGGGGAGGGACATGGACTGCTGTATTAAGAAGGTGATTGGGGATATGGGTGTGCATTGCTTGGGGGGACAGGGGTATAGTATACCGTGGGGAGGATGAAGAAGAGAAGCAGTGCAACAGGGAAGGGGTACAGGAGTTCTAAATAGCAAAAGTGCACGAGTAGCCTGGATGAACAGGGTCCACTGCCAACATAATCCCCCCTTTCTTTTTTTACATGGGGTTCTAGTGGCCCTCTTTTGAGCAACCCCACTTTTCTCTTCTCCTTGGATCGACCCTAGACAGCTTTCCCTTCTGTTGTGCACCCCCCCCCAGGGGCCAATGCACTTGCACCATTCCTGTTGCAGCCTCCAGGCCAGTCACGTTGATCCAAGCCTGCCGCTGCTGGGATTCGAACTCACAGCTGCACTGGCTCTGCATTGGCACAGCCGGCGCATCTACCCACTGAGCCACGCAGGAGTCCCCCACAAGAATTAGGACTTGGCTAGACCTAAAAACTTGCCAATAAATTCACAGCTGGTTGAGACGGGGGTTCTGTATCTAATATGGACCTCCTTGTTGGCAGGACACACAAGCAGCTCTGGCCATGGCTGAGTGGGTAAATCCACCTTTTGAGTAAATGCGAGAAAAAGGGCAGCTCATTTCTGTGCAGGATTTTTGGTGCATTCCCACAATGCACAAGTATGAACGTATGCAAAGTGTTCCTTCTTTCTGTATTTTCATGATCTTTTCTACTTTGTTATGAAAAAACCCTTTTGCCTTTCTTTCACTTTTTAAACAGCGTTTTTTTTTTGCTTTCAGTTCACTAATTAGGGGAGTGGTTAAGTGTTTGCAGCTGGGATAGAAGCAAGTGCACAACTCACTGAGCTTGCTCACTAGGATTGCAAACAAGTGGATTGGAATAAGTGCAGTTAAAACACAGGAGAACTTGAAAAAAAGAAAAAAACCCTGCCAGAACTTGACACCCATACATCGACAAGCAAACATTGCTTCTGTCTAAGCATGCCACACCTGGGAACCAAAGTCACGGCTGCACAAACTCACAATAGCACAATGCGAGCCAATAGACATAGAAAACAAGCACTAGTAAACCCACAGCTGGTCGAAACCTGGGTTCTATAGCTAATATAGGCCTCCTTTTTGGCAGGACTCACAAGTGCCTCTGGCTGTGGCTTGGTGGGCTAATGTGCCCTGCTTGCAAGTGTGAGGTTGTGAGTTCAAATCCCATGTTGGCCATGCTAAGCTAGAGATGGAGGGAAGGGGAGGGACATGGACTGCTGTATTAAGAAGGTGATTGGGGATATGGGTGTGCATTGCTTGGGGGGACAGGGGTATAGTATACTGTGGGGAGGATGAAGAAGAGAAGCAGTGCAACAGGGAAGGGGTACAGGAGTTCTAAATAGCAAAAGTGCACGAGTAGCCTGGATGAACAGGGTCCACTGCCAACATAATCCCCCCTTTCTTTTTTTACATGGGGTTCTAGTGGCCCTCTTTTGAGCAACCCCACTTTTCTCTTCTCCTTGGATCGACCCTAGACAGCTTTCCCTTCTGTTGTGCACCCCCCCCCAGGTTCCCCTCCCCCCCAGGGGCCAATGCACTTGCACCATTCCTGTTGCAGCCTCCAGGCCAGTCACGTTGATCCAAGCCTGCCGCTGCTGGGATTCGAACTCACAGCTGCACTGGCTCTGCATTGGCACAGCCGGCGCATCTACCCACTGAGCCACGCAGGAGTCCCCCACAAGAATTAGGACTTGGCTAGACCTAAAAACTTGCCAATAAATTCACAGCTGGTTGAGACGGGGGTTCTGTATCTAATATGGACCTCCTTGTTGGCAGGACACACAAGCAGCTCTGGCCATGGCTGAGTGGGTAAATCCACCTTTTGAGTAAATGCGAGAAAAAGGGCAGCTCATTTCTGTGCAGGATTTTTGGTGCATTCCCACAATGCACAAGTATGAACGTATGCAAAGTGTTCCTTCTTTCTGTATTTTCATGATCTTTTCTACTTTGTTATGAAAAAACCCTTTTGCCTTTCTTTCACTTTTTAAACAGCGTTTTTTTTTTGCTTTCAGTTCACTAATTAGGGGAGTGGTTAAGTGTTTGCAGCTGGGATAGAAGCAAGTGCACAACTCACTGAGCTTGCTCACTAGGATTGCAAACAAGTGGATTGGAATAAGTGCAGTTAAAACACAGGAGAACTTGAAAAAAAGAAAAAAACCCTGCCAGAACTTGACACCCATACATCGACAAGCAAACATTGCTTCTGTCTAAGCATGCCACACCTGGGAACCAAAGTCACGGCTGCACAAACTCACAATAGCACAATGCGAGCCAATAGACATAGAAAACAAGCACTAGTAAACCCACAGCTGGTCGAAACCTGGGTTCTATAGCTAATATAGGCCTCCTTTTTGGCAGGACTCACAAGTGCCTCTGGCTGTGGCTTGGTGGGCTAATGTGCCCTGCTTGCAAGTGTGAGGTTGTGAGTTCAAATCCCATGTTGGCCATGCTAAGCTAGAGATGGAGGGAAGGGGAGGGACATGGACTGCTGTATTAAGAAGGTGATTGGGGATATGGGTGTGCATTGCTTGGGGGGACAGGGGTATAGTATACCGTGGGGAGGATGAAGAAGAGAAGCAGTGCAACAGGGAAGGGGTACAGGAGTTGTAAATAGCAAAAGTGCACGAGTAGCCTGGATGAACAGGGTCCACTGCCAACATAATCCCCCCTTTCTTTTTTTACATGGGGTTCTAGTGGCCCTCTTTTGAGCAACCCCACTTTTCTCTTCTCCTTGGATCGACCCTAGACAGCTTTCCCTTCTGTTGTGCACCCCCCCCCAGGGGCCAATGCACTTGCACCATTCCTGTTGCAGCCTCCAGGCCAGTCACGTTGATCCAAGCCTGCCGCTGCTGGGATTCGAACTCACAGCTGCACTGGCTCGGCATTGGCACAGCCGGCGCATCTACCCACTGAGCCACGCAGGAGTCCCCCCACAAGAATTAGGACTTGGCTAGACCTAAAAACTTGCCAATAAATTCACAGCTGGTTGAGACGGGGGTTCTGTATCTAATATGGACCTCCTTGTTGGCAGGACACACAAGCAGCTCTGGCCATGGCTGAGTGGGTAAATCCACCTTTTGAGTAAATGCGAGAAAAAGGGCAGCTCATTTCTGTGCAGGATTTTTGGTGCATTCCCACAATGCACAAGTATGAACGTATGCAAAGTGTTCCTTCTTTCTGTATTTTCATGATCTTTTCTACTTTGTTATGAAAAAACCCTTTTGCCTTTCTTTCACTTTTTAAACAGCGTTTTTTTTTTGCTTTCAGTTCACTAATTAGGGGAGTGGTTAAGTGTTTGCAGCTGGGATAGAAGCAAGTGCACAACTCACTGAGCTTGCTCACTAGGATTGCAAACAAGTGGATTGGAATAAGTGCAGTTAAAACACAGGAGAACTTGAAAAAAAGAAAAAAACCCTGCCAGAACTTGACACCCATACATCGACAAGCAAACATTGCTTCTGTCTAAGCATGCCACACCTGGGAACCAAAGTCACGGCTGCACAAACTCACAATAGCACAATGCGAGCCAATAGACATAGAAAACAAGCACTAGTAAACCCACAGCTGGTCGAAACCTGGGTTCTATAGCTAATATAGGCCTCCTTTTTGGCAGGACTCACAAGTGCCTCTGGCTGTGGCTTGGTGGGCTAATGTGCCCTGCTTGCAAGTGTGAGGTTGTGAGTTCAAATCCCATGTTGGCCATGCTAAGCTAGAGATGGAGGGAAGGGGAGGGACATGGACTGCTGTATTAAGAAGGTGATTGGGGATATGGGTGTGCATTGCTTGGGGGGACAGGGGTATAGTATACCGTGGGGAGGATGAAGAAGAGAAGCAGTGCAACAGGGAAGGGGTACAGGAGTTGTAAATAGCAAAAGTGCACGAGTAGCCTGGATGAACAGGGTCCACTGCCAACATAATCCCCCCTTTCTTTTTTTTACATGGGGTTCTAGTGGCCCTCTTTTGAGCAACCCCACTTTTCTCTTCTCCTTGGATCGACCCTAGACAGCTTTCCCTTCTGTTGTGCACCCCCCCCAGGTTCCCCTCCCCCCCAGGGGCCAATGCACTTGCACCATTCCTGTTGCAGCCTCCAGGCCAGTCACGTTGATCCAAGCCTGCCGCTGCTGGGATTCGAACTCACAGCTGCACTGGCTCTGCATTGGCACAGCCGGCGCATCTACCCACTGAGCCACGCAGGAGTCCCCCACAAGAATTAGGACTTGGCTAGACCTAAAAACTTGCCAATAAATTCACAGCTGGTTGAGACGGGGGTTCTGTATCTAATATGGACCTCCTTGTTGGCAGGACACACAAGCAGCTCTGGCCATGGCTGAGTGGGTAAATCCACCTTTTGAGTAAATGCGAGAAAAAGGGCAGCTCATTTCTGTGCAGGATTTTTGGTGCATTCCCACAATGCACAAGTATGAACGTATGCAAAGTGTTCCTTCTTTCTGTATTTTCATGATCTTTTCTACTTTGTTATGAAAAAACCCTTTTGCCTTTCTTTCACTTTTTAAACAGCGTTTTTTTTTTGCTTTCAGTTCACTAATTAGGGGAGTGGTTAAGTGTTTGCAGCTGGGATAGAAGCAAGTGCACAACTCACTGAGCTTGCTCACTAGGATTGCAAACAAGTGGATTGGAATAAGTGCAGTTAAAACACAGGAGAACTTGAAAAAAAGAAAAAAACCCTGCCAGAACTTGACTAGTGATGGCCGAACGGTTCGCCCGGCGGTCGTTTCGCGGCGAATTTCCGACTTTCGCCGTCCGCGGGTTCGAACGCCTTTTTCCGTCGTTCGCCCCGGCGGACTTACGTGTTTAATGTATACAAGAACTTTAACCTTTCGTGACACGTTTATCATGTGTTACAGGACAACCAATTGAGACATGACAGCTCATGGACACTTGGACATTCCCCCTAACCTATAAATACACCCGATCCGGTGGCCATTTTACATTCTTTCTTCTGTCACTGTAGGGAAAGGATCCTGTGTGGAGTAGGGACAGAGAAAACGCTAGCTATTTGGTACACAAAAGTTCTTTTCAGGACTGGTATAGGTGTTAGGTCAGCAGCCTGAGTTTCTTTTGTCAGTTTAGATAAAGGGACAGAGCGCTGTATGCTGCTATTTTAGGGACAGCTCAGCCAGATTAGTCTTTCTTCATCATCATCATCATCATCATCATTAGCTGTTACTATCAGGTCCACAAAAGAGCTGTTCCAGCTAATCGTTCCAGCCTACTCTTTTTTGCCAATTTGTATAGGGACAGGCAGGAAGCAGTGTGTCAGGCAGTGAGGATAATTTTAAAGACTTGCTGTTACTATTAGTTCCACAAAGGTTCTTTTCAGGACTGGTATCAGTGGTACGGTAATAGGCTTGTACACGTATAATATTCTTTCTTCCAAATATAGAAAGAATATTATACTTGACTGCTGCCCTTCTGCTGCAGTCTGCTAATCATTCACAACTCACTTGTTCCACAAAGCTCTTTATCAGGACTGGTAACTTGGTCTGTCTAGGGTGCTACGGTACATAGGCTTGGGTGCGGTACAGTCTGCTGTTCTGTAAGGACCGCTATCGGTCCACAATAGATAGGGTTGCCGTGCACTACTGCTGACCGCTGCCCTATACTGCAGCAGTCCTTCAGCGGTATAGGGACTGACGCACAGTCTGCTAAACACTAATACACAACCTGCTTGGTCCACAAAAGTTCTTATAAGGACTGGTAACTTGGTATAGGGTGCTACGGTACATAGGCCTGAGTGCGTTACAGTCTGCTGTTCTGTAAGGACCGCTATCGGTCCACAATACATAGGGTTGCCGTGCACTACTGCTGACCGCTGCCCTATACTGCAGCAGTCCTTCATTGGTATAGGGACTGACGTACAGTCTGCTAATCACTAACACACAACCTGCTTGGTCCACAAAAGTTCTTATAAGGACTGGTAACTTGGTATAGGGTGCTACGGTACATAGGCCTGAGTGCAGTACAGTCTGCTGTTCTGTAAGGACCGCTATCGGTCCACAATACATAGGGTTGCCGTGCACTACTGCTGACCGCTGCCCTATACTGCAGCAGTCCTTCAGCGGTATAGGGACTGACGCACAGTCTGCTAAACACTAATACACAACCTGCTTGGTCCACAAAAGTTCTTATAAGGACTGGTAACTTGGTATAGGGTGCTACGGTACATAGGCCTGAGTGCAGTACAGTCTGCTGTTCTGTAAGGACCGCTATCGGTCCACAATACATAGGGTTGCCGTGCACTACTGCTGACCGCTGCCCTATACTGCAGCAGTCCTTCATTGGTATAGGGACTGACGTACAGTCTGCTAATCACTAACACACAACCTGCTTGGTCCACAAAAGTTCTTATAAGGACTGGTAACTTGGTATAGGGTGCTACGGTACATAGGCCTGAGTGCGTTACAGTCTGCTGTTCTGTAAGGACCGCTATCGGTCCACAATACATAGGGTTGCCGTGCACTACTGCTGACCGCTGCCCTATACTGCAGCAGTCCTTCATTGGTATAGGGACTGACGTACAGTCTGCTAATCACTAACACACAACCTGCTTGGTCCACAAAAGTTCTTATAAGGACTGGTAACTTGGTATAGGGTGCTACGGTACATAGGCCTGAGTGCGTTACAGTCTGCTGTTCTGTAAGGACCGCTATCGGTCCACAATACATAGGGTTGCCGTGCACTACTGCTGACCGCTGCCCTATACTGCAGCAGTCCTTCAGCGGTATAGGGACTGACGCACAGTCTGCTAAACACTAACACACAACCTGCTTGGTCCACAAAAGTTCTTATAAGGACTGGTAACTTGGTATAGGGTGCTACGGTACATAGGCCTGAGTGCAGTACAGTCTGCTGTTCTGTAAGGACCGCTATCGGTCCACAATACATAGGGTTGCCGTGCACTACTGCTGACCGCTGCCCTATACTGCAGCAGTCCTTCATTGGTATAGGGACTGACGTACAGTCTGCTAATCACTAACACACAACCTGCTTGGTCCACAAAAGTTCTTATAAGGACTGGTAACTTGGTATAGGGTGCTACGGTACATAGGCCTGAGTGCAGTACAGTCTGCTGTTCTGTAAGGACCGCTATCGGTCCACAATACATAGGGTTGCCGTGCACTACTGCTGACCGCTGCCCTATACTGCAGCAGTCCTTCATTGGTATAGGGACTGACGTACAGTCTGCTAATCACTAACACACAACCTGCTTGGTCCACAAAAGTTCTTATAAGGACTGGTAACTTGGTATAGGGTGCTACGGTACATAGGCCTGAGTGCAGTACAGTCTGCTGTTCTGTAAGGACCGCTATCGGTCCACAATACATAGGGTTGCCGTGCACTACTGCTGACCGCTGCCCTATACTGCAGCAGTCCTTCATTGGTATAGGGACTGACGTACAGTCTGCTAATCACTAACACACAACCTGCTTGGTCCACAAAAGTTCTTATAAGGACTGGTAACTTGGTATAGGGTGCTACGGTACATAGGCCTGAGTGCAGTACAGTCTGCTGTTCTGTAAGGACCGCTATCGGTCCACAATACATAGGGTTGCCGTGCACTACTGCTGACCGCTGCCCTATACTGCAGCAGTCCTTCAGCGGTATAGGGACTGACGCACAGTCTGCTAAACACTAATACACAACCTGCTTGGTCCACAAAAGTTCTTATAAGGACTGGTAACTTGGTATAGGGTGCTACGGTACATAGGCCTGAGTGCAGTACAGTCTGCTGTTCTGTAAGGACCGCTATCGGTCCACAATACATAGGGTTGCCGTGCACTACTGCTGACCGCTGCCCTATACTGCAGCAGTCCTTCATTGGTATAGGGACTGACGTACAGTCTGCTAATCACTAACACACAACCTGCTTGGTCCACAAAAGTTCTTATAAGGACTGGTAACTTGGTATAGGGTGCTACGGTACATAGGCCTGAGTGCGTTACAGTCTGCTGTTCTGTAAGGACCGCTATCGGTCCACAATACATAGGGTTGCCGTGCACTACTGCTGACCGCTGCCCTATACTGCAGCAGTCCTTCATTGGTATAGGGACTGACGTACAGTCTGCTAATCACTAACACACAACCTGCTTGGTCCACAAAAGTTCTTATAAGGACTGGTAACTTGGTATAGGGTGCTACGGTACATAGGCCTGAGTGCGTTACAGTCTGCTGTTCTGTAAGGACCGCTATCGGTCCACAATACATAGGGTTGCCGTGCACTACTGCTGACCGCTGCCCTATACTGCAGCAGTCCTTCAGCGGTATAGGGACTGACGCACAGTCTGCTAAACACTAACACACAACCTGCTTGGTCCACAAAAGTTCTTATAAGGACTGGTAACTTGGTATAGGGTGCTACGGTACATAGGCCTGAGTGCAGTACAGTCTGCTGTTCTGTAAGGACCGCTATCGGTCCACAATACATAGGGTTGCCGTGCACTACTGCTGACCGCTGCCCTATACTGCAGCAGTCCTTCATTGGTATAGGGACTGACGTACAGTCTGCTAATCACTAACACACAACCTGCTTGGTCCACAAAAGTTTTTATAAGGACTGGTAACTTGGTATAGGGTGCTACGGTACATAGGCCTGAGTGCAGTACAGTCTGCTGTTCTGTAAGGACCGCTATCGGTCCACAATACATAGGGTTGCCGTGCACTACTGCTGACCGCTGCCCTATACTGCAGCAGTCCTTCATTGGTATAGGGACTGACGTACAGTCTGCTAATCACTAACACACAACCTGCTTGGTCCACAAAAGTTCTTATAAGGACTGGTAACTTGGTATAGGGTGCTACGGTACATAGGCCTGAGTGCGTTACAGTCTGCTGTTCTGTAAGGACCGCTATCGGTCCACAATACATAGGGTTGACGTGCACTACTGCTGACCGCTGCCCTATACTGCAGCAGTCCTTCAGCGGTATAGGGACTAAGAGTTTTGTCACAGGGTGATTTAAAAAATGACAGGCAGAGGAAGAGGCAGGCCCTTCCGCAGGGGTGGTAGGGGTAGGGCAGGAGCAACAGCCTTGAGCCAAAGTGGGAAGTTGCAGAAGGTGCGTTCAATTACTTTAAAGGACGCACCAGACTTGGTTGAGTGGCTCACTCAGCCTTATTCTTCTGCACCCTCCTCATCCTCTCGATCTGCACCCTCTTCTTCACTCTCTGCTATGTGCACCCCCAAAGACACTACCACCAACAACACCACCACCACCACATACCTTCCGCTTGAGTGCAAATGGGGGCCTTCATGCTCCAGTGTTTTAATAGGGACCCCCGTATAAAAAGCATGAGGGTCAAGGACCAGTACTGGGTGGCAACGTACTTAGATCCCCGGTACAAACACAAAATGGCGGAAATGTTACCGCCGTCGCAGAGGGCTGTCAGAATGCAGCACTTCCAGGCCTTGCTTCGAGAAATGCTGCATTCTGCTTTTGCGTGCGCTGGCAGAGGAGCAATTCCCACTCCCAGAGAAGGATTTGCGGGTACCAATCCAACAGCGCCTGCAAGAAGAGGCCGGTTTGAAGATGTGTTGGTGACTTCGGATATGAGGTCATTCTTTCAGCCGACCCATCGACAGGTGTCATCCGGATCCAGCATCAGGGAACGCCTAGACCGTCAGGTGTCCGACTACATTGGGTTAACGGCCGATGTGGACGCTCTGAGGAGTGATGAACCCCTAGACTACTGGGTGGGCAGGCTTGACCTCTGGCCAGAGCTTGCCCAATTTGCAATCGAACTGTTGGCTTGCCCCTCATCCAGTGTCCTGTCCGAAAGGACGTTCAGCGCAGCAGGGGGGATTGTGACCGATAAGCGTACTCGCCTAGCTCACGACAGTGTTAACTACCTCACATTTCTAAAAATGAATGAGGCATGGATCTCGGAGGAATTCAACACATGTGATCAGTAGACCATGTATATGTCTATAAACAATTTTTGGAATCAAGCACACAGACCTTCTTAATTCATTTGGCTCACTTCCCTGACCCAAAAAAGCACACCGTACTATATGCCCCTACCCTCCTCTTTGAAGAGGTTGAGCGGTGTCATATTTCTACTGGGGCTGCTTATTATGAGGGGTTCCCACCATCCCTGTGCTGTGCTGACTTCCTCCTGGGTGTTCTTATTATGAGGGGCTCCCACCATCCCTGTGCTGTGCTGACTTCCTCCTGGGGGTTCTTATTATGAGGGGCTCCCACCATCCCTGTGCTGTGCTGACTTCCTCCTGGGGGTTCTTATTATGAGGGGATCACACCATCCCTGTGCTGTGCTGACTTCCTCCTGGGGCTGCTTACGGTGCTGCTGTCAGCGCTGTATGTCACGGAGCTGCTGTCAGCGCTGTATGTCACGGAGCTGCTGTCAGCGCTGTATGTCACGGAGCTGCTGTCAGCGCTGTATGTCACGGAGCTGCTGTCAGCGCTGTATGTCACGGAGCTGCTGTCAGCGCTGTATGTCACGGAGCTGCTGTCAGCGCTGTATGTCACGGAGCTGCTGTCAGCGCTGTATGTCACGGAGCTGCTGTCAGCGCTGTATGTCACGGAGCTGCTGTCAGCGCTGTATGTCACGGTGCTGCTGTCAGCGCTGTATGTCACGGAGCTGCTGTCAGCGCTGTATGTCACGGAGCTGCTGTCAGTGCTGTATGTCACGGAGCTGCTGTCAGCGCTGTATGTCACGGAGCTGCTGTCAGCGCTGTATGTCACGGAGCTGCTGTCAGCGCTGTATGTCACGGTGCTGCTGTCAGCGCTGTATGTCACGGAGCTGCTGTCAGCGCTGTATGTCACGGAGCTGCTGTCAGTGCTGTATGTCACGGAGCTGCTGTCAGCGCTGTATGTCACGGAGCTGCTGTCAGCGCTGTATGTCACGGTGCTGCTGTCAGCGCTGTATGTCACGGAGCTGCTGTCAGCGCTGTATGTCACGGAGCTGCTGTCAGTGCTGTATGTCACGGAGCTGCTGTCAGCGCTGTATGTCACGGAGCTGCTGTCAGCGCTGTATGTCACGGAGCTGCTGTCAGCGCTGTATGTCACGGTGCTGCTGTCAGCGCTGTATGTCACGGAGCTGCTGTCAGCGCTGTATGTCACGGAGCTGCTGTCAGCGCTGCTGTCAGCGCTGTATGTCACGGAGCTGCTGTCAGCGCTGTATGTCACGGTGCTGATGTCAGTGCTCTGTATTACGGTGCTGCTGTCAGTGCTCTGTATCTCCTGCACCCTCTTGTTTGCCTACCCTGGTCCCTGACCTTCCCTCTCCTCCATTGCCTTCATTAGCTCCATAGTCCTGAATTGTCAGAACAATTTCCCAAATAAAAAAAAAATGCTTGTAGTTATCGATCCCAAATTCACCTCATACATGTATTATGCTATTGTCCAGGTGGTGGGACTACGTGCTACCCCCTAATAATTACCCCGTGGCCGCAAATTCGACCTAAAGGTTTGCGAAATTCGCCTCCCATTGAAGTCAATGGAGCCCGCGGCGAACGGTCGTTTTCGCGAACGTTTGTGTCCGTTCGCGTTTCGCGTTCGCGAAACGTCCCGTCGGAAGTTCGTCCATCACTAAACTTGACACCCATACATCGACAAGCAAACATTGCTTCTGTCTAAGCATGCCACACCTGGGAACCAAAGTCACGGCTGCACAAACTCACAATAGCACAATGCGAGCCAATAGACATAGAAAACAAGCACTAGTAAACCCACAGCTGGTCGAAACCTGGGTTCTATAGCTAATATAGGCTTCCTTTTTGGCAGGACTCACAAGTGCCTCTGGCTGTGGCTTGGTGGGCTAATGTGCCCTGCTTGCAAGTGTGAGGTTGTGAGTTCAAATCCCATGTTGGCCATGCTAAGCTAGAGATGGAGGGAAGGGGAGGGACATGGACTGCTGTATTAAGAGGGTGATTGGGGATATGGGTGTGCATTGCTTGGGGGGACAGGGGTATAGTATACCGTGGGGAGGATGAAGAAGAGAAGCAGTGCAACAGGGAAGGGGTACAGGAGTTGTAAATAGCAAAAGTGCACGAGTAGCCTGGATGAACAGGGTCCACTGCCAACATAATCCCCCCTTTCTTTTTTTACATGGGGTTCTAGTGGCCCTCTTTTGAGCAACCCCACTTTTCTCTTCTCCTTGGATCGACCCTAGACAGCTTTCCCTTCTGTTGTGCACCCCCCCCCAGGGGCCAATGCACTTGCACCATTCCTGTTGCAGCCTCCAGGCCAGTCACGTTGATCCAAGCCTGCCGCTGCTGGGATTCGAACTCACAGCTGCACTGGCTCTGCATTGGCACAGCCGGCGCATCTACCCACTGAGCCACGCAGGAGTCCCCCACAAGAATTAGGACTTGGCTAGACCTAAAAACTTGCCAATAAATTCACAGCTGGTTGAGACGGGGGTTCTGTATCTAATATGGACCTCCTTGTTGGCAGGACACACAAGCAGCTCTGGCCATGGCTGAGTGGGTAAATCCACCTTTTGAGTAAATGCGAGAAAAAGGGCAGCTCATTTCTGTGCAGGATTTTTGGTGCATTCCCACAATGCACAAGTATGAACGTATGCAAAGTGTTCCTTCTTTCTGTATTTTCATGATCTTTTCTACTTTGTTATGAAAAAACCCTTTTGCCTTTCTTTCACTTTTTAAACAGCGTTTTTTTTTTGCTTTCAGTTCACTAATTAGGGGAGTGGTTAAGTGTTTGCAGCTGGGATAGAAGCAAGTGCACAACTCACTGAGCTTGCTCACTAGGATTGCAAACAAGTGGATTGGAATAAGTGCAGTTAAAACACAGGAGAACTTGAAAAAAAGAAAAAAACCCTGCCAGAACTTGACACCCATACATCGACAAGCAAACATTGCTTCTGTCTAAGCATGCCACACCTGGGAACCAAAGTCACGGCTGCACAAACTCACAATAGCACAATGCGAGCCAATAGACATAGAAAACAAGCACTAGTAAACCCACAGCTGGTCGAAACCTGGGTTCTATAGCTAATATAGGCCTCCTTTTTGGCAGGACTCACAAGTGCCTCTGGCTGTGGCTTGGTGGGCTAATGTGCCCTGCTTGCAAGTGTGAGGTTGTGAGTTCAAATCCCATGTTGGCCATGCTAAGCTAGAGATGGAGGGAAGGGGAGGGACATGGACTGCTGTATTAAGAAGGTGATTGGGGATATGGGTATAGTATACCGTGGGGAGGATGAAGAAGAGAAGCAGTGCAACAGGGAAGGGGTACAGGAGTTGTAAATAGCAAAAGTGCATGAGTAGCCTGGATGAACAGGGTCCACTGCCAACATAATCCCCCCTTTCTTTTTTTACATGGGGTTCTAGTGGCCCTCTTTTGAGCAACCCCACTTTTCTCTTCTCCTTGGATCGACCCTAGACAGCTTTCCCTTCTGTTGTGCACCCCCCCCCCAGGGGCCAATGCACTTGCACCATTCCTGTTGCAGCCTCCAGGCCAGTCACGTTGATCCAAGCCTGCCGCTGCTGGGATTCGAACTCACAGCTGCACTGGCTCGGCATTGGCACAGCCGGCGCATCTACCCACTGAGCCACGCAGGAGTCCCCCACAAGAATTAGGACTTGGCTAGACCTAAAAACTTGCCAATAAATTCACAGCTGGTTGAGACGGGGGTTCTGTATCTAATATGGACCTCCTTGTTGGCAGGACACACAAGCAGCTCTGGCCATGGCTGAGTGGGTAAATCCACCTTTTGAGTAAATGCGAGAAAAAGGGCAGCTCATTTCTGTGCAGGATTTTTGGTGCATTCCCACAATGCACAAGTATGAACGTATGCAAAGTGTTCCTTCTTTCTGTATTTTCATGATCTTTTCTACTTTGTTATGAAAAAACCCTTTTGCCTTTCTTTCACTTTTTAAACAGCGTTTTTTTTTTGCTTTCAGTTCACTAATTAGGGGAGTGGTTAAGTGTTTGCAGCTGGGATAGAAGCAAGTGCACAACTCACTGAGCTTGCTCACTAGGATTGCAAACAAGTGGATTGGAATAAGTGCAGTTAAAACACAGGAGAACTTGAAAAAAAGAAAAAAACCCTGCCAGAACTTGACACCCATACATCGACAAGCAAACATTGCTTCTGTCTAAGCATGCCACACCTGGGAACCAAAGTCACGGCTGCACAAACTCACAATAGCACAATGCGAGCCAATAGACATAGAAAACAAGCACTAGTAAACCCACAGCTGGTCGAAACCTGGGTTCTATAGCTAATATAGGCCTCCTTTTTGGCAGGACTCACAAGTGCCTCTGGCTGTGGCTTGGTGGGCTAATGTGCCCTGCTTGCAAGTGTGAGGTTGTGAGTTCAAATCCCATGTTGGCCATGCTAAGCTAGAGATGGAGGGAAGGGGAGGGACATGGACTGCTGTATTAAGAAGGTGATTGGGGATATGGGTGTGCATTGCTTGGGGGGACAGGGGTATAGTACACCGTGGGGAGGATGAAGAAGAGAAGCAGTGCAACAGGGAAGGGGTACAGGAGTTGTAAATAGCAAAAGTGCACGAGTAGCCTGGATGAACAGGGTCCACTGCCAACATAATCCCCCCTTTCTTTTTTTACATGGGGTTCTAGTGGCCCTCTTTTGAGCAACCCCACTTTTCTCTTCTCCTTGGATCGACCCTAGACAGCTTTCCCTTCTGTTGTGCACCCCCCCCCCAGGTTCCCCTCCCCCCCAGGGGCCAATGCACTTGCACCATTCCTGTTGCAGCCTCCAGGCCAGTCACGTTGATCCAAGCCTGCCGCTGCTGGGATTCGAACTCACAGCTGCACTGGCTCTGCATTGGCACAGCCGGCGCATCTACCCACTGAGCCACGCAGGAGTCCCCCACAAGAATTAGGACTTGGCTAGACCTAAAAACTTGCCAATAAATTCACAGCTGGTTGAGACGGGGGTTCTGTATCTAATATGGACCTCCTTGTTGGCAGGACACACAAGCAGCTCTGGCCATGGCTGAGTGGGTAAATCCACCTTTTGAGTAAATGCGAGAAAAAGGGCAGCTCATTTCTGTGCAGGATTTTTGGTGCATTCCCACAATGCACAAGTATGAACGTATGCAAAGTGTTCCTTCTTTCTGTATTTTCATGATCTTTTCTACTTTGTTATGAAAAAACCCTTTTGCCTTTCTTTCACTTTTTAAACAGCGTTTTTTTTTTGCTTTCAGTTCACTAATTAGGGGAGTGGTTAAGTGTTTGCAGCTGGGATAGAAGCAAGTGCACAACTCACTGAGCTTGCTCACTAGGATTGCAAACAAGTGGATTGGAATAAGTGCAGTTAAAACACAGGAGAACTTGAAAAAAAGAAAAAAACCCTGCCAGAACTTGACACCCATACATCGACAAGCAAACATTGCTTCTGTCTAAGCATGCCACACCTGGGAACCAAAGTCACGGCTGCACAAACTCACAATAGCACAATGCGAGCCAATAGACATAGAAAACAAGCACTAGTAAACCCACAGCTGGTCGAAACCTGGGTTCTATAGCTAATATAGGCCTCCTTTTTGGCAGGACTCACAAGTGCCTCTGGCTGTGGCTTGGTGGGCTAATGTGCCCTGCTTGCAAGTGTGAGGTTGTGAGTTCAAATCCCATGTTGGCCATGCTAAGCTAGAGATGGAGGGAAGGGGAGGGACATGGACTGCTGTATTAAGAAGGTGATTGGGGATATGGGTGTGCATTGCTTGGGGGGATGGGGGTATAGTATACCGTGGGGAGGATGAAGAAGAGAAGCAGTGCAACAGGGAAGGGGTACAGGAGTTGTAAATAGCAAAAGTGCACGAGTAGCCTGGATGAACAGGGTCCACTGCCAACATAATCCCCCCTTTCTTTTTTTACATGGGGTTCTAGTGGCCCTCTTTTGAGCAACCCCACTTTTCTCTTCTCCTTGGATCGACCCTAGACAGCTTTCCCTTCTGTTGTGCACCCCCCCCCAGGGGCCAATGCACTTGCACCATTCCTGTTGCAGCCTCCAGGCCAGTCACGTTGATCCAAGCCTGCCGCTGCTGGGATTCGAACTCACAGCTGCACTGGCTCGGCATTGGCACAGCCGGCGCATCTACCCACTGAGCCACGCAGGAGTCCCTCCACAAGAATTAGGACTTGGCTAGACCTAAAAACTTGCCAATAAATTCACAGCTGGTTGAGACGGGGGTTCTGTATCTAATATGGACCTCCTTGTTGGCAGGACACACAAGCAGCTCTGGCCATGGCTGAGTGGGTAAATCCACCTTTTGAGTAAATGCGAGAAAAAGGGCAGCTCATTTCTGTGCAGGATTTTTGGTGCATTCCCACAATGCACAAGTATGAACGTATGCAAAGTGTTCCTTCTTTCTGTATTTTCATGATCTTTTCTACTTTGTTATGAAAAAACCCTTTTGCCTTTCTTTCACTTTTTAAACAGCGTTTTTTTTTTGCTTTCAGTTCACTAATTAGGGGAGTGGTTAAGTGTTTGCAGCTGGGATAGAAGCAAGTGCACAACTCACTGAGCTTGCTCACTAGGATTGCAAACAAGTGGATTGGAATAAGTGCAGTTAAAACACAGGAGAACTTGAAAAAAAGAAAAAAACCCTGCCAGAACTTGACACCCATACATCGACAAGCAAACATTGCTTCTGTCTAAGCATGCCACACCTGGGAACCAAAGTCACGGCTGCACAAACTCACAATAGCACAATGCGAGCCAATAGACATAGAAAACAAGCACTAGTAAACCCACAGCTGGTCGAAACCTGGGTTCTATAGCTAATATAGGCCTCCTTTTTGGCAGGACTCACAAGTGCCTCTGGCTGTGGCTTGGTGGGCTAATGTGCCCTGCTTGCAAGTGTGAGGTTGTGAGTTCAAATCCCATGTTGGCCATGCTAAGCTAGAGATGGAGGGAAGGGGAGGGACATGGACTGCTGTATTAAGAAGGTGATTGGGGATATGGGTGTGCATTGCTTGGGGGGACAGGGGTATAGTACACCGTGGGGAGGATGAAGAAGAGAAGCAGTGCAACAGGGAAGGGGTACAGGAGTTGTAAATAGCAAAAGTGCACGAGTAGCCTGGATGAACAGGGTCCACTGCCAACATAATCCCCCCTTTCTTTTTTTACATGGGGTTCTAGTGGCCCTCTTTTGAGCAACCCCACTTTTCTCTTCTCCTTGGATCGACCCTAGACAGCTTTCCCTTCTGTTGTGCACCCCCCCCCCCAGGTTCCCCTCCCCCCCAGGGGCCAATGCACTTGCACCATTCCTGTTGCAGCCTCCAGGCCAGTCACGTTGATCCAAGCCTGCCGCTGCTGGGATTCGAACTCACAGCTGCACTGGCTCTGCATTGGCACAGCCGGCGCATCTACCCACTGAGCCACGCAGGAGTCCCCCACAAGAATTAGGACTTGGCTAGACCTAAAAACTTGCCAATAAATTCACAGCTGGTTGAGACGGGGGTTCTGTATCTAATATGGACCTCCTTGTTGGCAGGACACACAAGCAGCTCTGGCCATGGCTGAGTGGGTAAATCCACCTTTTGAGTAAATGCGAGAAAAAGGGCAGCTCATTTCTGTGCAGGATTTTTGGTGCATTCCCACAATGCACAAGTATGAACGTATGCAAAGTGTTCCTTCTTTCTGTATTTTCATGATCTTTTCTACTTTGTTATGAAAAAACCCTTTTGCCTTTCTTTCACTTTTTAAACAGCGTTTTTTTTTTGCTTTCAGTTCACTAATTAGGGGAGTGGTTAAGTGTTTGCAGCTGGGATAGAAGCAAGTGCACAACTCACTGAGCTTGCTCACTAGGATTGCAAACAAGTGGATTGGAATAAGTGCAGTTAAAACACAGGAGAACTTGAAAAAAAGAAAAAAACCCTGCCAGAACTTGACACCCATACATCGACAAGCAAACATTGCTTCTGTCTAAGCATGCCACACCTGGGAACCAAAGTCACGGCTGCACAAACTCACAATAGCACAATGCGAGCCAATAGACATAGAAAACAAGCACTAGTAAACCCACAGCTGGTCGAAACCTGGGTTCTATAGCTAATATAGGCCTCCTTTTTGGCAGGACTCACAAGTGCCTCTGGCTGTGGCTTGGTGGGCTAATGTGCCCTGCTTGCAAGTGTGAGGTTGTGAGTTCAAATCCCATGTTGGCCATGCTAAGCTAGAGATGGAGGGAAGGGGAGGGACATGGACTGCTGTATTAAGAAGGTGATTGGGGATATGGGTGTGCATTGCTTGGGGGGATGGGGGTATAGTATACCGTGGGGAGGATGAAGAAGAGAAGCAGTGCAACAGGGAAGGGGTACAGGAGTTGTAAATAGCAAAAGTGCACGAGTAGCCTGGATGAACAGGGTCCACTGCCAACATAATCCCCCCTTTCTTTTTTTACATGGGGTTCTAGTGGCCCTCTTTTGAGCAACCCCACTTTTCTCTTCTCCTTGGATCGACCCTAGACAGCTTTCCCTTCTGTTGTGCACCCCCCCCCAGGGGCCAATGCACTTGCACCATTCCTGTTGCAGCCTCCAGGCCAGTCACGTTGATCCAAGCCTGCCGCTGCTGGGATTCGAACTCACAGCTGCACTGGCTCGGCATTGGCACAGCCGGCGCATCTACCCACTGAGCCACGCAGGAGTCCCTCCACAAGAATTAGGACTTGGCTAGACCTAAAAACTTGCCAATAAATTCACAGCTGGTTGAGACGGGGGTTCTGTATCTAATATGGACCTCCTTGTTGGCAGGACACACAAGCAGCTCTGGCCATGGCTGAGTGGGTAAATCCACCTTTTGAGTAAATGCGAGAAAAAGGGCAGCTCATTTCTGTGCAGGATTTTTGGTGCATTCCCACAATGCACAAGTATGAACGTATGCAAAGTGTTCCTTCTTTCTGTATTTTCATGATCTTTTCTACTTTGTTATGAAAAAACCCTTTTGCCTTTCTTTCACTTTTTAAACAGCGTTTTTTTTTTGCTTTCAGTTCACTAATTAGGGGAGTGGTTAAGTGTTTGCAGCTGGGATAGAAGCAAGTGCACAACTCACTGAGCTTGCTCACTAGGATTGCAAACAAGTGGATTGGAATAAGTGCAGTTAAAACACAGGAGAACTTGAAAAAAAGAAAAAAACCCTGCCAGAACTTGACACCCATACATCGACAAGCAAACATTGCTTCTGTCTAAGCATGCCACACCTGGGAACCAAAGTCACGGCTGCACAAACTCACAATAGCACAATGCGAGCCAATAGACATAGAAAACAAGCACTAGTAAACCCACAGCTGGTCGAAACCTGGGTTCTATAGCTAATATAGGCCTCCTTTTTGGCAGGACTCACAAGTGCCTCTGGCTGTGGCTTGGTGGGCTAATGTGCCCTGCTTGCAAGTGTGAGGTTGTGAGTTCAAATCCCATGTTGGCCATGCTAAGCTAGAGATGGAGGGAAGGGGAGGGACATGGACTGCTGTATTAAGAAGGTGATTGGGGATATGGGTGTGCATTGCTTGGGGGGACAGGGGTATAGTATACCGTGGGGAGGATGAAGAAGAGAAGCAGTGCAACAGGGAAGGGGTACAGGAGTTGTAAATAGCAAAAGTGCACGAGTAGCCTGGATGAACAGGGTCCACTGCCAACATAATCCCCCCTTTCTTTTTTTACATGGGGTTCTAGTGGCCCTCTTTTGAGCAACCCCACTTTTCTCTTCTCCTTGGATCGACCCTAGACAGCTTTCCCTTCTGTTGTGCACCCCCCCCCAGGTTCCCCTCCCCCCCAGGGGCCAATGCACTTGCACCATTCCTGTTGCAGCCTCCAGGCCAGTCACGTTGATCCAAGCCTGCCGCTGCTGGGATTCGAACTCACAGCTGCACTGGCTCGGCATTGGCACAGCCGGCGCATCTACCCACTGAGCCACGCAGGAGTCCCCCACAAGAATTTGGACTTGGCTAGACCTAAAAACTTGCCAATAAATTCACAGCTGGTTGAGACGGGGGTTCTGTATCTAATATGGACCTCCTTGTTGGCAGGACACACAAGCAGCTCTGGCCATGGCTGAGTGGGTAAATCCACCTTTTGAGTAAATGCGAGAAAAAGGGCAGCTCATTTCTGTGCAGGATTTTTGGTGCATTCCCACAATGCACAAGTATGAACGTATGCAAAGTGTTCCTTCTTTCTGTATTTTCATGATCTTTTCTACTTTGTTATGAAAAAACCCTTTTGCCTTTCTTTCACTTTTTAAACAGCGTTTTTTTTTTTGCTTTCAGTTCACTAATTAGGGGAGTGGTTAAGTGTTTGCAGCTGGGATAGAAGCAAGTGCACAACTCACTGAGCTTGCTCACTAGGATTGCAAACAAGTGGATTGGAATAAGTGCAGTTAAAACACAGGAGAACTTGAAAAAAAGAAAAAAACCCTGCCAGAACTTGACACCCATACATCGACAAGCAAACATTGCTTCTGTCTAAGCATGCCACACCTGGGAACCAAAGTCACGGCTGCACAAACTCACAATAGCACAATGCGAGCCAATAGACATAGAAAACAAGCACTAGTAAACCCACAGCTGGTCGAAACCTGGGTTCTATAGCTAATATAGGCCTCCTTTTTGGCAGGACTCACAAGTGCCTCTGGCTGTGGCTTGGTGGGCTAATGTGCCCTGCTTGCAAGTGTGAGGTTGTGAGTTCAAATCCCATGTTGGCCATGCTAAGCTAGAGATGGAGGGAAGGGGAGGGACATGGACTGCTGTATTAAGAAGGTGATTGGGGATATGGGTGTGCATTGCTTGGGGGGACAGGGGTATAGTATACCGTGGGGAGGATGAAGAAGAGAAGCAGTGCAACAGGGAAGGGGTACAGGAGTTGTAAATAGCAAAAGTGCACGAGTAGCCTGGATGAACAGGGTCCACTGCCAACATAATCCCCCCTTTCTTTTTTTACATGGGGTTCTAGTGGCCCACTTTTGAGCAACCCCACTTTTCTCTTCTCCTTGGATCGACCCTAGACAGCTTTCCCTTCTGTTGTGCACCCCCCCCCAGGTGCCAATGCACTTGCACCATTCCTGTTGCAGCCTCCAGGCCAGTCACGTTGATCCAAGCCTGCCGCTGCTGGGATTCGAACTCACAGCTGCACTGGCTCGGCATTGGCACAGCCGGCGCATCTACCCACTGAGCCACGCAGGAGTCCCCCACAAGAATTAGGACTTGGCTAGACCTAAAAACTTGCCAATAAATTCACAGCTGGTTGAGACGGGGGTTCTGTATCTAATATGGACCTCCTTGTTGGCAGGACACACAAGCAGCTCTGGCCATGGCTGAGTGGGTAAATCCACCTTTTGAGTAAATGCGAGAAAAAGGGCAGCTCATTTCTGTGCAGGATTTTTGGTGCATTCCCACAATGCACAAGTATGAACGTATGCAAAGTGTTCCTTCTTTCTGTATTTTCATGATCTTTTCTACTTTGTTAAGAAAAAACCCTTTTGCCTTTCTTTCACTTTTTAAACAGCGTTTTTTTTTTGCTTTCAGTTCACTAATTAGGGGAGTGGTTAAGTGTTTGCAGCTGGGATAGAAGCAAGTGCACAACTCACTGAGCTTGCTCACTAGGATTGCAAACAAGTGGATTGGAATAAGTGCAGTTAAAACACAGGAGAACTTGAAAAAAAGAAAAAAACCCTGCCAGAACTTGACACCCATACATCGACAAGCAAACATTGCTTCTGTCTAAGCATGCCACACCTGGGAACCAAAGTCACGGCTGCACAAACTCACAATAGCACAATGCGAGCCAATAGACATAGAAAACAAGCACTAGTAAACCCACAGCTGGTCGAAACCTGGGTTCTATAGCTAATATAGGCCTCCTTTTTGGCAGGACTCACAAGTGCCTCTGGCTGTGGCTTGGTGGGCTAATGTGCCCTGCTTGCAAGTGTGAGGTTGTGAGTTCAAATCCCATGTTGGCCATGCTAAGCTAGAGATGGAGGGAAGGGGAGGGACATGGACTGCTGTATTAAGAAGGTGATTGGGGATATGGGTGTGCATTGCTTGGGGGGACAGGGGTATAGTATACCGTGGGGAGGATGAAGAAGAGAAGCAGTGCAACAGGGAAGGGGTACAGGAGTTGTAAATAGCAAAAGTGCACGAGTAGCCTGGATGAACAGGGTCCACTGCCAACATAATCCCCCCTTTCTTTTTTTACATGGGGTTCTAGTGGCCCTCTTTTGAGCAACCCCACTTTTCTCTTCTCCTTGGATCGACCCTAGACAGCTTTCCCTTCTGTTGTGCACCCCTCCCCCCCAGGGGCCAATGCACTTGCACCATTCCTGTTGCAGCCTCCAGGCCAGTCACGTTGATCCAAGCCTGCCGCTGCTGGGATTCGAACTCACAGCTGCACTGGCTCGGCATTGGCACAGCCGGCGCATCTACCCACTGAGCCACGCAGGAGTCCCCCACAAGAATTAGGACTTGGCTAGACCTAAAAACTTGCCAATAAATTCACAGCTGGTTGAGACGGGGGTTCTGTATCTAATATGGACCTCCTTGTTGGCAGGACACACAAGCAGCTCTGGCCATGGCTGAGTGGGTAAATCCACCTTTTGAGTAAATGCGAGAAAAAGGGCAGCTCATTTCTGTGCAGGATTTTTGGTGCATTCCCACAATGCACAAGTATGAACGTATGCAAAGTGTTCCTTCTTTCTGTATTTTCATGATCTTTTCTACTTTGTTATGAAAAAACCCTTTTGCCTTTCTTTCACTTTTTAAACAGCGTTTTTTTTTTGCTTTCAGTTCACTAATTAGGGGAGTGGTTAAGTGTTTGCAGCTGGGATAGAAGCAAGTGCACAACTCACTGAGCTTGCTCACTAGGATTGCAAACAAGTGGATTGGAATAAGTGCAGTTAAAACACAGGAGAACTTGAAAAAAAGAAAAAAACCCTGCCAGAACTTGACACCCATACATCGACAAGCAAACATTGCTTCTGTCTAAGCATGCCACACCTGGGAACCAAAGTCACGTCTGCACAAACTCACAATAGCACAATGCGAGCCAATAGACATAGAAAACAAGCACTAGTAAACCCACAGCTGGTCGAAACCTGGGTTCTATAGCTAATATAGGCCTCCTTTTTGGCAGGACTCACAAGTGCCTCTGGCTGTGGCTTGGTGGGCTAATGTGCCCTGCTTGCAAGTGTGAGGTTGTGAGTTCAAATCCCATGTTGGCCATGCTAAGCTAGAGATGGAGGGAAGGGGAGGGACATGGACTGCTGTATTAAGAAGGTGATTGGGGATATGGGTGTGCATTGCTTGGGGGGACAGGGGTATAGTATACCGTGGGGAGGATGAAGAAGAGAAGCAGTGCAACAGGGAAGGGGTACAGGAGTTGTAAATAGCAAAAGTGCATGAGTAGCCTGGATGAACAGGGTCCACTGCCAACATAATCCCCCCTTTCTTTTTTTACATGGGGTTCTAGTGGCCCTCTTTTGAGCAACCCCACTTTTCTCTTCTCCTTGGATCGACCCTAGACAGCTTTCCCTTCTGTTGTGTACCCCCCCCCAGGTTCCCCTCCCCCCCAGGGGCCAATGCACTTGCACCATTCCTGTTGCAGCCTCCAGGCCAGTCACGTTGATCCAAGCCTGCCGCTGCTGGGATTCGAACTCACAGCTGCACTGGCTCGGCATTGGCACAGCCGGCGCATCTACCCACTGAGCCACGCAGGAGTCCCCCACAAGAATTAGGACTTGGCTAGACCTAAAAACTTGCCAATAAATTCACAGCTGGTTGAGACGGGGGTTCTGTATCTAATATGGACCTCCTTGTTGGCAGGACACACAAGCAGCTCTGGCCATGGCTGAGTGGGTAAATCCACCTTTTGAGTAAATGCGAGAAAAAGGGCAGCTCATTTCTGTGCAGGATTTTTGGTGCATTCCCACAATGCACAAGTATGAACGTATGCAAAGTGTTCCTTCTTTCTGTATTTTCATGATCTTTTCTACTTTGTTATGAAAAAACCCTTTTGCCTTTCTTTCACTTTTTAAACAGCGTTTTTTTTTTGCTTTCAGTTCACTAATTAGGGGAGTGGTTAAGTGTTTGCAGCTGGGATAGAAGCAAGTGCACAACTCACTGAGCTTGCTCACTAGGATTGCAAACAAGTGGATTGGAATAAGTGCAGTTAAAACACAGGAGAACTTGAAAAAAAGAAAAAAACCCTGCCAGAACTTGACACCCATACATCGACAAGCAAACATTGCTTCTGTCTAAGCATGCCACACCTGGGAACCAAAGTCACGGCTGCACAAACTCACAATAGCACAATGCGAGCCAATAGACATAGAAAACAAGCACTAGTAAACCCACAGCTGGTCGAAACCTGGGTTCTATAGCTAATATAGGCCTCCTTTTTGGCAGGACTCACAAGTGCCTCTGGCTGTGGCTTGGTGGGCTAATGTGCCCTGCTTGCAAGTGTGAGGTTGTGAGTTCAAATCCCATGTTGGCCATGCTAAGCTAGAGATGGAGGGAAGGGGAGGGACATGGACTGCTGTATTAAGAAGGTGATTGGGGATATGGGTATAGTATACTGTGGGGAGGATGAAGAAGAGAAGCAGTGCAACAGGGAAGGGGTACAGGAGTTGTAAATAGCAAAAGTGCATGAGTAGCCTGGATGAACAGGGTCCACTGCCAACATAATCCCCCCTTTCTTTTTTTACATGGGGTTCTAGTGGCCCTCTTTTGAGCAACCCCACTTTTCTCTTCTCCTTGGATCGACCCTAGACAGCTTTCCCTTCTGTTGTGCACCCCCCCCCCCAGGGGCCAATGCACTTGCACCATTCCTGTTGCAGCCTCCAGGCCAGTCACGTTGATCCAAGCCTGCCGCTGCTGGGATTCGAACTCACAGCTGCACTGGCTCGGCATTGGCACAGCCGGCGCATCTACCCACTGAGCCACGCAGGAGTCCCCCACAAGAATTAGGACTTGGCTAGACCTAAAAACTTGCCAATAAATTCACAGCTGGTTGAGACGGGGGTTCTGTATCTAATATGGACCTCCTTGTTGGCAGGACACACAAGCAGCTCTGGCCATGGCTGAGTGGGTAAATCCACCTTTTGAGTAAATGCGAGAAAAAGGGCAGCTCATTTCTGTGCAGGATTTTTGGTGCATTCCCACAATGCACAAGTATGAACGTATGCAAAGTGTTCCTTCTTTCTGTATTTTCATGATCTTTTCTACTTTGTTATGAAAAAACCCTTTTGCCTTTCTTTCACTTTTTAAACAGCGTTTTTTTTTTGCTTTCAGTTCACTAATTAGGGGAGTGGTTAAGTGTTTGCAGCTGGGATAGAAGCAAGTGCACAACTCACTGAGCTTGCTCACTAGGATTGCAAACAAGTGGATTGGAATAAGTGCAGTTAAAACACAGGAGAACTTGAAAAAAAGAAAAAAACCCTGCCAGAACTTGACACCCATACATCGACAAGCAAACATTGCTTCTGTCTAAGCATGCCACACCTGGGAACCAAAGTCACGGCTGCACAAACTCACAATAGCACAATGCGAGCCAATAGACATAGAAAACAAGCACTAGTAAACCCACAGCTGGTCGAAACCTGGGTTCTATAGCTAATATAGGCCTCCTTTTTGGCAGGACTCACAAGTGCCTCTGGCTGTGGCTTGGTGGGCTAATGTGCCCTGCTTGCAAGTGTGAGGTTGTGAGTTCAAATCCCATGTTGGCCATGCTAAGCTAGAGATGGAGGGAAGGGGAGGGACATGGACTGCTGTATTAAGAAGGTGATTGGGGATATGGGTGTGCATTGCTTGGGGGGACAGGGGTATAGTATACTGTGGGGAGGATGAAGAAGAGAAGCAGTGCAACAGGGAAGGGGTACAGGAGTTGTAAATAGCAAAAGTGCACGAGTAGCCTGGATGAACAGGGTCCACTGCCAACATAATCCCCCCTTTCTTTTTTTACATGGGGTTCTAGTGGCCCTCTTTTGAGCAACCCCACTTTTCTCTTCTCCTTGGATCGACCCTAGACAGCTTTCCCTTCTGTTGTGCACCCCCCCCCAGGGGCCAATGCACTTGCACCATTCCTGTTGCAGCCTCCAGGCCAGTCACGTTGATCCAAGCCTGCCGCTGCTGGGATTCGAACTCACAGCTGCACTGGCTCGGCATTGGCACAGCCGGCGCATCTACCCACTGAGCCACGCAGGAGTCCCCCACAAGAATTAGGACTTGGCTAGACCTAAAAACTTGCCAATAAATTCACAGCTGGTTGAGACGGGGGTTCTGTATCTAATATGGACCTCCTTGTTGGCAGGACACACAAGCAGCTCTGGCCATGGCTGAGTGGGTAAATCCACCTTTTGAGTAAATGCGAGAAAAAGGGCAGCTCATTTCTGTGCAGGATTTTTGGTGCATTCCCACAATGCACAAGTATGAACGTATGCAAAGTGTTCCTTCTTTCTGTATTTTCATGATCTTTTCTACTTTGTTATGAAAAAACCCTTTTGCCTTTCTTTCACTTTTTAAACAGCGTTTTTTTTTTGCTTTCAGTTCACTAATTAGGGGAGTGGTTAAGTGTTTGCAGCTGGGATAGAAGCAAGTGCACAACTCACTGAGCTTGCTCACTAGGATTTCAAACAAGTGGATTGGAATAAGTGCAGTTAAAACACAGGAGAACTTGAAAAAAAGAAAAAAACCCTGCCAGAACTTGACACCCATACATCGACAAGCAAACATTGCTTCTGTCTAAGCATGCCACACCTGGGAACCAAAGTCACGGCTGCACAAACTCACAATAGCACAATGCGAGCCAATAGACATAGAAAACAAGCACTAGTAAACCCACAGCTGGTCGAAACCTGGGTTCTATAGCTAATATAGGCCTCCTTTTTGGCAGGACTCACAAGTGCCTCTGGCTGTGGCTTGGTGGGCTAATGTGCCCTGCTTGCAAGTGTGAGGTTGTGAGTTCAAATCCCATGTTGGCCATGCTAAGCTAGAGATGGAGGGAAGGGGAGGGACATGGACTGCTGTATTAAGAAGGTGATTGGGGATATGGGTGTGCATTGCTTGGGGGGACAGGGGTATAGTATACCGTGGGGAGGATGAAGAAGAGAAGCAGTGCAACAGGGAAGGGGTACAGGAGTTGTAAATAGCAAAAGTGCATGAGTAGCCTGGATGAACAGGGTCCACTGCCAACATAATCCCCCCTTTCTTTTTTTACTCGGGGTTCTAGTGGCCCTCTTTTGAGCAACCCCACTTTTCTCTTCTCCTTGGATCGACCCTAGACAGCTTTCCCTTCTGTTGTGCACCCCCCCCCAGGGGCCAATGCACTTGCACCATTCCTGTTGCAGCCTCCAGGCCAGTCACGTTGATCCAAGCCTGCCGCTGCTGGGATTCGAACTCACAGCTGCACTGGCTCGGCATTGGCACAGCCGGCGCATCTACCCACTGAGCCACGCAGGAGTCCCCCACAAGAATTAGGACTTGGCTAGACCTAAAAACTTGCCAATAAATTCACAGCTGGTTGAGACGGGGGTTCTGTATCTAATATGGACCTCCTTGTTGGCAGGACACACAAGCAGCTCTGGCCATGGCTGAGTGGGTAAATCCACCTTTTGAGTAAATGCGAGAAAAAGGGCAGCTCATTTCTGTGCAGGATTTTTGGTGCATTCCCACAATGCACAAGTATGAACGTATGCAAAGTGTTCCTTCTTTCTGTATTTTCATGATCTTTTCTACTTTGTTATGAAAAAACCCTTTTGCCTTTCTTTCACTTTTTAAACAGCGTTTTTTTTTTGCTTTCAGTTCACTAATTAGGGGAGTGGTTAAGTGTTTGCAGCTGGGATAGAAGCAAGTGCACAACTCACTGAGCTTGCTCACTAGGATTGCAAACAAGTGGATTGGAATAAGTGCAGTTAAAACACAGGAGAACTTGAAAAAAAGAAAAAAACCCTGCCAGAACTTGACACCCATACATCGACAAGCAAACATTGCTTCTGTCTAAGCATGCCACACCTGGGAACCAAAGTCACGGCTGCACAAACTCACAATAGCACAATGCGAGCCAATAGACATAGAAAACAAGCACTAGTAAACCCACAGCTGGTCGAAACCTGGGTTCTATAGCTAATATAGGCCTCCTTTTTGGCAGGACTCACAAGTGCCTCTGGCTGTGGCTTGGTGGGCTAATGTGCCCTGCTTGCAAGTGTGAGGTTGTGAGTTCAAATCCCATGTTGGCCATGCTAAGCTAGAGATGGAGGGAAGGGGAGGGACATGGACTGCTGTATTAAGAAGGTGATTGGGGATATGGGTGTGCATTGCTTGGGGGGACAGGGGTATAGTATACCGTGGGGAGGATGAAGAAGAGAAGCAGTGCAACAGGGAAGGGGTACAGGAGTTGTAAATAGCAAAAGTGCACGAGTAGCCTGGATGAACAGGGTCCACTGCCAACATAATCCCCCCTTTCTTTTTTTACATGGGGTTCTAGTGGCCCTCTTTTGAGCAACCCCACTTTTCTCTTCTCCTTGGATCGACCCTAGACAGCTTTCCCTTCTGTTGTGCACCCCCCCCCCAGGGGCCAATGCACTTGCACCATTCCTGTTGCAGCCTCCAGGCCAGTCACGTTGATCCAAGCCTGCCGCTGCTGGGATTCGAACTCACAGCTGCACTGGCTCGGCATTGGCACAGCCGGCGCATCTACCCACTGAGCCACGCAGGAGTCCCCCACAAGAATTAGGACTTGGCTAGACCTAAAAACTTGCCAATAAATTCACAGCTGGTTGAGACGGGGGTTCTGTATCTAATATGGACCTCCTTGTTGGCAGGACACACAAGCAGCTCTGGCCATGGCTGAGTGGGTAAATCCACCTTTTGAGTAAATGCGAGAAAAAGGGCAGCTCATTTCTGTGCAGGATTTTTGGTGCATTCCCACAATGCACAAGTATGAACGTATGCAAAGTGTTCCTTCTTTCTGTATTTTCATGATCTTTTCTACTTTGTTATGAAAAAACCCTTTTGCCTTTCTTTCACTTTTTAAACAGCGTTTTTTTTTTGCTTTCAGTTCACTAATTAGGGGAGTGGTTAAGTGTTTGCAGCTGGGATAGAAGCAAGTGCACAACTCACTGAGCTTGCTCACTAGGATTGCAAACAAGTGGATTGGAATAAGTGCAGTTAAAACACAGGAGAACTTGAAAAAAAGAAAAAAACCCTGCCAGAACTTGACACCCATACATCGACAAGCAAACATTGCTTCTGTCTAAGCATGCCACACCTGGGAACCAAAGTCACGGCTGCACAAACTCACAATAGCACAATGCGAGCCAATAGACATAGAAAACAAGCACTAGTAAACCCACAGCTGGTCGAAACCTGGGTTCTATAGCTAATATAGGCCTCCTTTTTGGCAGGACTCACAAGTGCCTCTGGCTGTGGCTTGGTGGGCTAATGTGCCCTGCTTGCAAGTGTGAGGTTGTGAGTTCAAATCCCATGTTGGCCATGCTAAGCTAGAGATGGAGGGAAGGGGAGGGACATGGACTGCTGTATTAAGAAGGTGATTGGGGATATGGGTGTGCATTGCTTGGGGGGACAGGGGTATAGTATACTGTGGGGAGGATGAAGAAGAGAAGCAGTGCAACAGGGAAGGGGTACAGGAGTTGTAAATAGCAAAAGTGCACGAGTAGCCTGGATGAACAGGGTCCACTGCCAACATAATCCCCCCTTTCTTTTTTTACATGGGGTTCTAGTGGCCCTCTTTTGAGCAACCCCACTTTTCTCTTCTCCTTGGATCGACCCTAGACAGCTTTCCCTTCTGTTGTGCACCCCCCCCCAGGGGCCAATGCACTTGCACCATTCCTGTTGCAGCCTCCAGGCCAGTCACGTTGATCCAAGCCTGCCGCTGCTGGGATTCGAACTCACAGCTGCACTGGCTCGGCATTGGCACAGCCGGCGCATCTACCCACTGAGCCACGCAGGAGTCCCCCACAAGAATTAGGACTTGGCTAGACCTAAAAACTTGCCAATAAATTCACAGCTGGTTGAGACGGGGGTTCTGTATCTAATATGGACCTCCTTGTTGGCAGGACACACAAGCAGCTCTGGCCATGGCTGAGTGGGTAAATCCACCTTTTGAGTAAATGCGAGAAAAAGGGCAGCTCATTTCTGTGCAGGATTTTTGGTGCATTCCCACAATGCACAAGTATGAACGTATGCAAAGTGTTCCTTCTTTCTGTATTTTCATGATCTTTTCTACTTTGTTATGAAAAAACCCTTTTGCCTTTCTTTCACTTTTTAAACAGCGTTTTTTTTTTGCTTTCAGTTCACTAATTAGGGGAGTGGTTAAGTGTTTGCAGCTGGGATAGAAGCAAGTGCACAACTCACTGAGCTTGCTCACTAGGATTGCAAACAAGTGGATTGGAATAAGTGCAGTTAAAACACAGGAGAACTTGAAAAAAAGAAAAAAACCCTGCCAGAACTTGACACCCATACATCGACAAGCAAACATTGCTTCTGTCTAAGCATGCCACACCTGGGAACCAAAGTCACGGCTGCACAAACTCACAATAGCACAATGCGAGCCAATAGACATAGAAAACAAGCACTAGTAAACCCACAGCTGGTCGAAACCTGGGTTCTATAGCTAATATAGGCCTCCTTTTTGGCAGGACTCACAAGTGCCTCTGGCTGTGGCTTGGTGGGCTAATGTGCCCTGCTTGCAAGTGTGAGGTTGTGAGTTCAAATCCCATGTTGGCCATGCTAAGCTAGAGATGGAGGGAAGGGGAGGGACATGGACTGCTGTATTAAGAAGGTGATTGGGGATATGGGTGTGCATTGCTTGGGGGGACAGGGGTATAGTATACCGTGGGGAGGATGAAGAAGAGAAGCAGTGCAACAGGGAAGGGGTACAGGAGTTGTAAATAGCAAAAGTGCACGAGTAGCCTGGATGAACAGGGTCCACTGCCAACATAATCCCCCCTTTCTTTTTTTACATGGGGTTCTAGTGGCCCTCTTTTGAGCAACCCCACTTTTCTCTTCTCCTTGGATCGACCCTAGACAGCTTTCCCTTCTGTTGTGCACCCCCCCCCCAGGGGCCAATGCACTTGCACCATTCCTGTTGCAGCCTCCAGGCCAGTCACGTTGATCCAAGCCTGCCGCTGCTGGGATTCGAACTCACAGCTGCACTGGCTCGGCATTGGCACAGCCGGCGCATCTACCCACTGAGCCACGCAGGAGTCCCCCACAAGAATTAGGACTTGGCTAGACCTAAAAACTTGCCAATAAATTCACAGCTGGTTGAGACGGGGGTTCTGTATCTAATATGGACCTCCTTGTTGGCAGGACACACAAGCAGCTCTGGCCATGGCTGAGTGGGTAAATCCACCTTTTGAGTAAATGCGAGAAAAAGGGCAGCTCATTTCTGTGCAGGATTTTTGGTGCATTCCCACAATGCACAAGTATGAACGTATGCAAAGTGTTCCTTCTTTCTGTATTTTCATGATCTTTTCTACTTTGTTATGAAAAAACCCTTTTGCCTTTCTTTCACTTTTTAAACAGCGTTTTTTTTTTTGCTTTCAGTTCACTAATTAGGGGAGTGGTTAAGTGTTTGCAGCTGGGATAGAAGCAAGTGCACAACTCACTGAGCTTGCTCACTAGGATTGCAAACAAGTGGATTGGAATAAGTGCAGTTAAAACACAGGAGAACTTGAAAAAAAGAAAAAAACCCTGCCAGAACTTGACACCCATACATCGACAAGCAAACATTGCTTCTGTCTAAGCATGCCACACCTGGGAACCAAAGTCACGGCTGCACAAACTCACAATAGCACAATGCGAGCCAATAGACATAGAAAACAAGCACTAGTAAACCCACAGCTGGTCGAAACCTGGGTTCTATAGCTAATATAGGCCTCCTTTTTGGCAGGACTCACAAGTGCCTCTGGCTGTGGCTTGGTGGGCTAATGTGCCCTGCTTGCAAGTGTGAGGTTGTGAGTTCAAATCCCATGTTGGCCATGCTAAGCTAGAGATGGAGGGAAGGGGAGGGACATGGACTGCTGTATTAAGAAGGTGATTGGGGATATGGGTGTGCATTGCTTGGGGGGACAGGGGTATAGTATACCGTGGGGAGGATGAAGAAGAGAAGCAGTGCAACAGGGAAGGGGTACAGGAGTTGTAAATAGCAAAAGTGCACGAGTAGCCTGGATGAACAGGGTCCACTGCCAACATAATCCCCCCTTTCTTTTTTTACATGGGGTTCTAGTGGCCCTCTTTTGAGCAACCCCACTTTTCTCTTCTCCTTGGATCGACCCTAGACAGCTTTCCCTTCTGTTGTGCACCCCCCCCCAGGGGCCAATGCACTTGCACCATTCCTGTTGCAGCCTCCAGGCCAGTCACGTTGATCCAAGCCTGCCGCTGCTGGGATTCGAACTCACAGCTGCACTGGCTCGGCATTGGCACAGCCGGTGCATCTACCCACTGAGCCACGCAGGAGTCCCCCACAAGAATTAGGACTTGGCTAGACCTAAAAACTTGCCAATAAATTCACAGCTGGTTGAGACGGGGGTTCTGTATCTAATATGGACCTCCTTGTTGGCAGGACACACAAGCAGCTCTGGCCATGGCTGAGTGGGTAAATCCACCTTTTGAGTAAATGCGAGAAAAAGGGCAGCTCATTTCTGTGCAGGATTTTTGGTGCATTCCCACAATGCACAAGTATGAACGTATGCAAAGTGTTCCTTCTTTCTGTATTTTCATGATCTTTTCTACTTTGTTATGAAAAAACCCTTTTGCCTTTCTTTCACTTTTTAAACAGCGTTTTTTTTTTTGCTTTCAGTTCACTAATTAGGGGAGTGGTTAAGTGTTTGCAGCTGGGATAGAAGCAAGTGCACAACTCACTGAGCTTGCTCACTAGGATTGCAAACAAGTGGATTGGAATAAGTGCAGTTAAAACACAGGAGAACTTGAAAAAAAGAAAAAAACCCTGCCAGAACTTGACACCCATACATCGACAAGCAAACATTGCTTCTGTCTAAGCATGCCACACCTGGGAACCAAAGTCACGGCTGCACAAACTCACAATAGCACAATGCGAGCCAATAGACATAGAAAACAAGCACTAGTAAACCCACAGCTGGTCGAAACCTGGGTTCTATAGCTAATATAGGCCTCCTTTTTGGCAGGACTCACAAGTGCCTCTGGCTGTGGCTTGGTGGGCTAATGTGCCCTGCTTGCAAGTGTGAGGTTGTGAGTTCAAATCCCATGTTGGCCATGCTAAGCTAGAGATGGAGGGAAGGGGAGGGACATGGACTGCTGTATTAAGAAGGTGATTGGGGATATGGGTGTGCATTGCTTGGGGGGACAGGGGTATAGTATACCGTGGGGAGGATGAAGAAGAGAAGCAGTGCAACAGGGAAGGGGTACAGGAGTTGTAAATAGCAAAAGTACACGAGTAGCCTGGATGAACAGGGTCCACTGCCAACATAATCCCCCCTTTCTTTTTTTACATGGGGTTCTAGTGGCCCTCTTTTGAGCAACCCCACTTTTCTCTTCTCCTTGGATCGACCCTAGACAGCTTTCCCTTCTGTTGTGCACCCCCCCCTAGGGGCCAATGCACTTGCACCATTCCTGTTGCAGCCTCCAGGCCAGTCACGTTGATCCAAGCCTGCCGCTGCTGGGATTCGAACTCACAGCTGCACTGGCTCGGCATTGGCACAGCCGGCGCATCTACCCACTGAGCCACGCAGGAGTCCCCCACAAGAATTAGGACTTGGCTAGACCTAAAAACTTGCCAATAAATTCACAGCTGGTTGAGACGGGGGTTCTGTATCTAATATGGACCTCCTTGTTGGCAGGACACACAAGCAGCTCTGGCCATGGCTGAGTGGGTAAATCCACCTTTTGAGTAAATGCGAGAAAAAGGGCAGCTCATTTCTGTGCAGGATTTTTGGTGCATTCCCACAATGCACAAGTATGAACGTATGCAAAGTGTTCCTTCTTTCTGTATTTTCATGATCTTTTCTACTTTGTTATGAAAAAACCCTTTTGCCTTTCTTTCACTTTTTAAACAGCGTTTTTTTTTTGCTTTCAGTTCACTAATTAGGGGAGTGGTTAAGTGTTTGCAGCTGGGATAGAAGCAAGTGCACAACTCACTGAGCTTGCTCACTAGGATTGCAAACAAGTGGATTGGAATAAGTGCAGTTAAAACACAGGAGAACTTGAAAAAAAGAAAAAAACCCTGCCAGAACTTGACACCCATACATCGACAAGCAAACATTGCTTCTGTCTAAGCATGCCACACCTGGGAACCAAAGTCACGGCTGCACAAACTCACAATAGCACAATGCGAGCCAATAGACATAGAAAACAAGCACTAGTAAACCCACAGCTGGTCGAAACCTGGGTTCTATAGCTAATATAGGCCTCCTTTTTGGCAGGACTCACAAGTGCCTCTGGCTGTGGCTTGGTGGGCTAATGTGCCCTGCTTGCAAGTGTGAGGTTGTGAGTTCAAATCCCATGTTGGCCATGCTAAGCTAGAGATGGAGGGAAGGGGAGGGACATGGACTGCTGTATTAAGAAGGTGATTGGGGATATGGGTGTGCATTGCTTGGGGGGACAGGGGTATAGTATACCGTGGGGAGGATGAAGAAGAGAAGCAGTGCAACAGGGAAGGGGTACAGGAGTTGTAAATAGCAAAAGTGCACGAGTAGCCTGGATGAACAGGGTCCACTGCCAACATAATCCCCCCTTTCTTTTTTTACATGGGGTTCTAGTGGCCCTCTTTTGAGCAACCCCACTTTTCTCTTCTCCTTGGATCGACCCTAGACAGCTTTCCCTTCTGTTGTGCACCCCCCCCCAGGGGCCAATGCACTTGCACCATTCCTGTTGCAGCCTCCAGGCCAGTCACGTTGATCCAAGCCTGCCGCTGCTGGGATTCGAACTCACAGCTGCACTGGCTCGGCATTGGCACAGCCGGCGCATCTACCCACTGAGCCACGCAGGAGTCCCCGACAAGAATTAGGACTTGGCTAGACCTAAAAACTTGCCAATAAATTCACAGCTGGTTGAGACGGGGGTTCTGTATCTAATATGGACCTCCTTGTTGGCAGGACACACAAGCAGCTCTGGCCATGGCTGAGTGGGTAAATCCACCTTTTGAGTAAATGCGAGAAAAAGGGCAGCTCATTTCTGTGCAGGATTTTTGGTGCATTCCCACAATGCACAAGTATGAACGTATGCAAAGTGTTCCTTCTTTCTGTATTTTCATGATCTTTTCTACTTTGTTATGAAAAAACCCTTTTGCCTTTCTTTCACTTTTTAAACAGCGTTTTTTTTTTGCTTTCAGTTCACTAATTAGGGGAGTGGTTAAGTGTTTGCAGCTGGGATAGAAGCAAGTGCACAACTCACTGAGCTTGCTCACTAGGATTGCAAACAAGTGGATTGGAATAAGTGCAGTTAAAACACAGGAGAACTTGAAAAAAAGAAAAAAACCCTGCCAGAACTTGACACCCATACATCGACAAGCAAACATTGCTTCTGTCTAAGCATGCCACACCTGGGAACCAAAGTCACGGCTGCACAAACTCACAATAGCACAATGCGAGCCAATAGACATAGAAAACAAGCACTAGTAAACCCACAGCTGGTCGAAACCTGGGTTCTATAGCTAATATAGGCCTCCTTTTTGGCAGGACTCACAAGTGCCTCTGGCTGTGGCTTGGTGGGCTAATGTGCCCTGCTTGCAAGTGTGAGGTTGTGAGTTCAAATCCCATGTTGGCCATGCTAAGCTAGAGATGGAGGGAAGGGGAGGGACATGGACTGCTGTATTAAGAAGGTGATTGGGGATATGGGTGTGCATTGCTTGGGGGGACAGGGGTATAGTATACCGTGGGGAGGATGAAGAAGAGAAGCAGTGCAACAGGGAAGGGGTACAGGAGTTGTAAATAGCAAAAGTACACGAGTAGCCTGGATGAACAGGGTCCACTGCCAACATAATCCCCCCTTTCTTTTTTTACATGGGGTTCTAGTGGCCCTCTTTTGAGCAACCCCACTTTTCTCTTCTCCTTGGATCGACCCTAGACAGCTTTCCCTTCTGTTGTGCACCCCCCCCCAGGGGCCAATGCACTTGCACCATTCCTGTTGCAGCCTCCAGGCCAGTCACGTTGATCCAAGCCTGCCGCTGCTGGGATTCGAACTCACAGCTGCACTGGCTCGGCATTGGCACAGCCGGCGCATCTACCCACTGAGCCACGCAGGAGTCCCCGACAAGAATTAGGACTTGGCTAGACCTAAAAACTTGCCAATAAATTCACAGCTGGTTGAGACGGGGGTTCTGTATCTAATATGGACCTCCTTGTTGGCAGGACACACAAGCAGCTCTGGCCATGGCTGAGTGGGTAAATCCACCTTTTGAGTAAATGCGAGAAAAAGGGCAGCTCATTTCTGTGCAGGATTTTTGGTGCATTCCCACAATGCACAAGTATGAACGTATGCAAAGTGTTCCTTCTTTCTGTATTTTCATGATCTTTTCTACTTTGTTATGAAAAAACCCTTTTGCCTTTCTTTCACTTTTTAAACAGCGTTTTTTTTTTGCTTTCAGTTCACTAATTAGGGGAGTGGTTAAGTGTTTGCAGCTGGGATAGAAGCAAGTGCACAACTCACTGAGCTTGCTCACTAGGATTGCAAACAAGTGGATTGGAATAAGTGCAGTTAAAACACAGGAGAACTTGAAAAAAAGAAAAAAACCCTGCCAGAACTTGACACCCATACATCGACAAGCAAACATTGCTTCTGTCTAAGCATGCCACACCTGGGAACCAAAGTCACGGCTGCACAAACTCACAATAGCACAATGCGAGCCAATAGACATAGAAAACAAGCACTAGTAAACCCACAGCTGGTCGAAACCTGGGTTCTATAGCTAATATAGGCCTCCTTTTTGGCAGGACTCACAAGTGCCTCTGGCTGTGGCTTGGTGGGCTAATGTGCCCTGCTTGCAAGTGTGAGGTTGTGAGTTCAAATCCCATGTTGGCCATGCTAAGCTAGAGATGGAGGGAAGGGGAGGGACATGGACTGCTGTATTAAGAAGGTGATTGGGGATATGGGTGTGCATTGCTTGGGGGGACAGGGGTATAGTATACCGTGGGGAGGATGAAGAAGAGAAGCAGTGCAACAGGGAAGGGGTACAGGAGTTGTAAATAGCAAAAGTACACGAGTAGCCTGGATGAACAGGGTCCACTGCCAACATAATCCCCCCTTTCTTTTTTTACATGGGGTTCTAGTGGCCCTCTTTTGAGCAACCCCACTTTTCTCTTCTCCTTGGATCGACCCTAGACAGCTTTCCCTTCTGTTGTGCACCCCCCCCCAGGGGCCAATGCACTTGCACCATTCCTGTTGCAGCCTCCAGGCCAGTCACGTTGATCCAAGCCTGCTGCTGCTGGGATTCGAACTCACAGCTGCACTGGCTCGGCATTGGCACAGCCGGCGCATCTACCCACTGAGCCACGCAGGAGTCCCCCACAAGAATTAGGACTTGGCTAGACCTAAAAACTTGCCAATAAATTCACAGCTGGTTGAGACGGGGGTTCTGTATCTAATATGGACCTCCTTGTTGGCAGGACACACAAGCAGCTCTGGCCATGGCTGAGTGGGTAAATCCACCTTTTGAGTAAATGCGAGAAAAAGGGCAGCTCATTTCTGTGCAGGATTTTTGGTGCATTCCCACAATGCACAAGTATGAACGTATGCAAAGTGTTCCTTCTTTCTGTATTTTCATGATCTTTTCTACTTTGTTATGAAAAAACCCTTTTGCCTTTCTTTCACTTTTTAAACAGCGTTTTTTTTTTGCTTTCAGTTCACTAATTAGGGGAGTGGTTAAGTGTTTGCAGCTGGGATAGAAGCAAGTGCACAACTCACTGAGCTTGCTCACTAGGATTGCAAACAAGTGGATTGGAATAAGTGCAGTTAAAACACAGGAGAACTTGAAAAAAAGAAAAAAACCCTGCCAGAACTTGACACCCATACATCGACAAGCAAACATTGCTTCTGTCTAAGCATGCCACACCTGGGAACCAAAGTCACGGCTGCACAAACTCACAATAGCACAATGCGAGCCAATAGACATAGAAAACAAGCACTAGTAAACCCACAGCTGGTCGAAACCTGGGTTCTATAGCTAATATAGGCCTCCTTTTTGGCAGGACTCACAAGTGCCTCTGGCTGTGGCTTGGTGGGCTAATGTGCCCTGCTTGCAAGTGTGAGGTTGTGAGTTCAAATCCCATGTTGGCCATGCTAAGCTAGAGATGGAGGGAAGGGGAGGGACATGGACTGCTGTATTAAGAAGGTGATTGGGGATATGGGTGTGCATTGCTTGGGGGGACAGGGGTATAGTATACCGTGGGGAGGATGAAGAAGAGAAGCAGTGCAACAGGGAAGGGGTACAGGAGTTGTAAATAGCAAAAGTGCATGAGTAGCCTGGATGAACAGGGTCCACTGCCAACATAATCCCCCCTTTCTTTTTTTACATGGGGTTCTAGTGGCCCTCTTTTGAGCAACCCCACTTTTCTCTTCTCCTTGGATCGACCCTAGACAGCTTTCCCTTCTGTTGTGCACCCCCCCCCAGGGGCCAATGCACTTGCACCATTCCTGTTGCAGCCTCCAGGCCAGTCACGTTGATCCAAGCCTGCCGCTGCTGGGATTCGAACTCACAGCTGCACTGGCTCGGCATTGGCACAGCCGGCGCATCTACCCACTGAGCCACGCAGGAGTCCCCCACAAGAATTAGGACTTGGCTAGACCTAAAAACTTGCCAATAAATTCACAGCTGGTTGAGACGGGGGTTCTGTATCTAATATGGACCTCCTTGTTGGCAGGACACACAAGCAGCTCTGGCCATGGCTGAGTGGGTAAATCCACCTTTTGAGTAAATGCGAGAAAAAGGGCAGCTCATTTCTGTGCAGGATTTTTGGTGCATTCCCACAATGCACAAGTATGAACGTATGCAAAGTGTTCCTTCTTTCTGTATTTTCATGATCTTTTCTACTTTGTTATGAAAAAACCCTTTTGCCTTTCTTTCACTTTTTAAACAGCGTTTTTTTTTTTGCTTTCAGTTCACTAATTAGGGGAGTGGTTAAGTGTTTGCAGCTGGGATAGAAGCAAGTGCACAACTCACTGAGCTTGCTCACTAGGATTGCAAACAAGTGGATTGGAATAAGTGCAGTTAAAACACAGGAGAACTTGAAAAAAAGAAAAAAACCCTGCCAGAACTTGACACCCATACATCGACAAGCAAACATTGCTTCTGTCTAAGCATGCCACACCTGGGAACCAAAGTCACGGCTGCACAAACTCACAATAGCACAATGCGAGCCAATAGACATAGAAAACAAGCACTAGTAAACCCACAGCTGGTCGAAACCTGGGTTCTATAGCTAATATAGGCCTCCTTTTTGGCAGGACTCACAAGTGCCTCTGGCTGTGGCTTGGTGGGCTAATGTGCCCTGCTTGCAAGTGTGAGGTTGTGAGTTCAAATCCCATGTTGGCCATGCTAAGCTAGAGATGAAGGGGAGGGACATGGACTGCTGTATTAAGAAGGTGATTGGGGATATGGGTGTGCATTGCTTGGGGGGACAGGGGTATAGTATACCGTGGGGAGGATGAAGAAGAGAAGCAGTGCAACAGGGAAGGGGTACAGGAGTTGTAAATAGCAAAAGTGCACGAGTAGCCTGGATGAACAGGGTCCACTGCCAACATAATCCCCCCTTTCTTTTTTTACATGGGGTTCTAGTGGCCCTCTTTTGAGCAACCCCACTTTTCTCTTCTCCTTGGATTGACCCTAGACAGCTTTCCCTTCTGTTGTGCACCCCCCCCCAGGTTCCCCTCCCCCCCAGGGGCCAATGCACTTGCACCATTCCTGTTGCAGCCTCCAGGCCAGTCACGTTGATCCAAGCCTGCCGCTGCTGGGATTTGAACTCACAGCTGCACTGGCTCGGCATTGGCACAGCCGGCGCATCTACCCACTGAGCCACGCAGGAGTCCCCCCCACAAGAATTAGGACTTGGCTAGACCTAAAAACTTGCCAATAAATTCACAGCTGGTTGAGACGGGGGTTCTGTATCTAATATGGACCTCCTTGTTGGCAGGACACACAAGCAGCTCTGGCCATGGCTGAGTGGGTAAATCCACCTTTTGAGTAAATGCGAGAAAAAGGGCAGCTCATTTCTGTGCAGGATTTTTGGTGCATTCCCACAATGCACAAGTATGAACGTATGCAAAGTGTTCCTTCTTTCTGTATTTTCATGATCTTTTCTACTTTGTTATGAAAAAACCCTTTTGCCTTTCTTTCACTTTTTAAACAGCGTTTTTTTTTTGCTTTCAGTTCACTAATTAGGGGAGTGGTTAAGTGTTTGCAGCTGGGATAGAAGCAAGTGCACAACTCACTGAGCTTGCTCACTAGGATTGCAAACAAGTGGATTGGAATAAGTGCAGTTAAAACACAGGAGAACTTGAAAAAAAGAAAAAAACCCTGCCAGAACTTGACACCCATACATCGACAAGCAAACATTGCTTCTGTCTAAGCATGCCACACCTGGGAACCAAAGTCACGGCTGCACAAACTCACAATAGCACAATGCGAGCCAATAGACATAGAAAACAAGCACTAGTAAACCCACAGCTGGTCGAAACCTGGGTTCTATAGCTAATATAGGCCTCCTTTTTGGCAGGACTCACAAGTGCCTCTGGCTGTGGCTTGGTGGGCTAATGTGCCCTGCTTGCAAGTGTGAGGTTGTGAGTTCAAATCCCATGTTGGCCATGCTAAGCTAGAGATGGAGGGAAGGGGAGGGACATGGACTGCTGTATTAAGAAGGTGATTGGGGATATGGGTGTGCATTGCTTGGGGGGACAGGGGTATAGTATACCGTGGGGAGGATGAAGAAGAGAAGCAGTGCAACAGGGAAGGGGTACAGGAGTTGTAAATAGCAAAAGTGCACGAGTAGCCTGGATGAACAGGGTCCACTGCCAACATAATCCCCCCTTTCTTTTTTTACATGGGGTTCTAGTGGCCCTCTTTTGAGCAACCCCACTTTTCTCTTCTCCTTGGATCGACCCTAGACAGCTTTCCCTTCTGTTGTGCACCCCCCCCAGGTTCCCCTCCCCCCCAGGGGCCAATGCACTTGCACCATTCCTGTTGCAGCCTCCAGGCCAGTCACGTTGATCCAAGCCTGCCGCTGCTGGGATTCGAACTCACAGCTGCACTGGCTCGGCATTGGCACAGCCGGCGCATCTACCCACTGAGCCACGCAGGAGTCCCCGACAAGAATTAGGACTTGGCTAGACCTAAAAACTTGCCAATAAATTCACAGCTGGTTGAGACGGGGGTTCTGTATCTAATATGGACCTCCTTGTTGGCAGGACACACAAGCAGCTCTGGCCATGGCTGAGTGGGTAAATCCACCTTTTGAGTAAATGCGAGAAAAAGGGCAGCTCATTTCTGTGCAGGATTTTTGGTGCATTCCCACAATGCACAAGTATGAACGTATGCAAAGTGTTCCTTCTTTCTGTATTTTCATGATCTTTTCTACTTTGTTATGAAAAAACCCTTTTGCCTTTCTTTCACTTTTTAAACAGCGTTTTTTTTTTGCTTTCAGTTCACTAATTAGGGGAGTGGTTAAGTGTTTGCAGCTGGGATAGAAGCAAGTGCACAACTCACTGAGCTTGCTCACTAGGATTGCAAACAAGTGGATTGGAATAAGTGCAGTTAAAACACAGGAGAACTTGAAAAAAAGAAAAAAACCCTGCCAGAACTTGACACCCATACATCGACAAGCAAACATTGCTTCTGTCTAAGCATGCCACACCTGGGAACCAAAGTCACGGCTGCACAAACTCACAATAGCACAATGCGAGCCAATAGACATAGAAAACAAGCACTAGTAAACCCACAGCTGGTTGAAACCTGGGTTCTATAGCTAATATAGGCCTCCTTTTTGGCAGGACTCACAAGTGCCTCTGGCTGTGGCTTGGTGGGCTAATGTGCCCTGCTTGCAAGTGTGAGGTTGTGAGTTCAAATCCCATGTTGGCCATGCTAAGCTAGAGATGGAGGGAAGGGGAGGGACATGGACTGCTGTATTAAGAAGGTGATTGGGGATATGGGTGTGCATTGCTTGGGGGGACAGGGGTATAGTATACCGTGGGGAGGATGAAGAAGAGAAGCAGTGCAACAGGGAAGGGGTACAGGAGTTGTAAATAGCAAAAGTGCACGAGTAGCCTGGATGAACAGGGTCCACTGCCAACATAATCCCCCCTTTCTTTTTTTACATGGGGTTCTAGTGGCCCTCTTTTGAGCAACCCCACTTTTCTCTTCTCCTTGGATCGACCCTAGACAGCTTTCCCTTCTGTTGTGCACCCCCCCCCAGGGGCCAATGCACTTGCACCATTCCTGTTGCAGCCTCCAGGCCAGTCACGTTGATCCAAGCCTGCCGCTGCTGGGATTCGAACTCACAGCTGCACTGGCTCGGCATTGGCACAGCCGGCGCATCTACCCACTGAGCCACGCAGGAGTCCCCCACAAGAATTAGGACTTGGCTAGACCTAAAAACTTGCCAATAAATTCACAGCTGGTTGAGACGGGGGTTCTGTATCTAATATGGACCTCCTTGTTGGCAGGACACACAAGCAGCTCTGGCCATGGCTGAGTGGGTAAATCCACCTTTTGAGTAAATGCGAGAAAAAGGGCAGCTCATTTCTGTGCAGGATTTTTGGTGCATTCCCACAATGCACAAGTATGAACGTATGCAAAGTGTTCCTTCTTTCTGTATTTTCATGATCTTTTCTACTTTGTTATGAAAAAACCCTTTTGCCTTTCTTTCACTTTTTAAACAGCGTTTTTTTTTGCTTTCAGTTCACTAATTAGGGGAGTGGTTAAGTGTTTGCAGCTGGGATAGAAGCAAGTGCACAACTCACTGAGCTTGCTCACTAGGATTGCAAACAAGTGGATTGGAATAAGTGCAGTTAAAACACAGGAGAACTTGAAAAAAAGAAAAAAACCCTGCCAGAACTTGACACCCATACATCGACAAGCAAACATTGCTTCTGTCTAAGCATGCCACACCTGGGAACCAAAGTCACGGCTGCACAAACTCACAATAGCACAATGCGAGCCAATAGACATAGAAAACAAGCACTAGTAAACCCACAGCTGGTCGAAACCTGGGTTCTATAGCTAATATAGGCCTCCTTTTTGGCAGGACTCACAAGTGCCTCTGGCTGTGGCTTGGTGGGCTAATGTGCCCTGCTTGCAAGTGTGAGGTTGTGAGTTCAAATCCCATGTTGGCCATGCTAAGCTAGAGATGGAGGGAAGGGGAGGGACATGGACTGCTGTATTAAGAAGGTGATTGGGGATATGGGTGTGCATTGCTTGGGGGGACAGGGGTATAGTATACCGTGGGGAGGATGAAGAAGAGAAGCAGTGCAACAGGGAAGGGGTACAGGAGTTGTAAATAGCAAAAGTGCACGAGTAGCCTGGATGAACAGGGTCCACTGCCAACATAATCCCCCCTTTCTTTTTTTACATGGGGTTCTAGTGGCCCTCTTTTGAGCAACCCCACTTTTCTCTTCTCCTTGGATCGACCCTAGACAGCTTTCCCTTCTGTTGTGCACCCCCCCCCAGGTTCCCCTCCCCCCCAGGGGCCAATGCACTTGCACCATTCCTGTTGCAGCCTCCAGGCCAGTCACGTTGATCCAAGCCTGCCGCTGCTGGGATTCGAACTCACAGCTGCACTGGCTCGGCATTGGCACAGCCGGCGCATCTACCCACTGAGCCACGCAGGAGTCCCCCACAAGAATTAGGACTTGGCTAGACCTAAAAACTTGCCAATAAATTCACAGCTGGTTGAGACGGGGGTTCTGTATCTAATATGGACCTCCTTGTTGGCAGGACACACAAGCAGCTCTGGCCATGGCTGAGTGGGTAAATCCACCTTTTGAGTAAATGCGAGAAAAAGGGCAGCTCATTTCTGTGCAGGATTTTTGGTGCATTCCCACAATGCACAAGTATGAACGTATGCAAAGTGTTCCTTCTTTCTGTATTTTCATGATCTTTTCTACTTTGTTATGAAAAAACCCTTTTGCCTTTCTTTCACTTTTTAAACAGCGTTTTTTTTTTGCTTTCAGTTCACTAATTAGGGGAGTGGTTAAGTGTTTGCAGCTGGGATAGAAGCAAGTGCACAACTCACTGAGCTTGCTCACTAGGATTGCAAACAAGTGGATTGGAATAAGTGCAGTTAAAACACAGGAGAACTTGAAAAAAAGAAAAAAACCCTGCCAGAACTTGACACCCATACATCGACAAGCAAACATTGCTTCTGTCTAAGCATGCCACACCTGGGAACCAAAGTCACGGCTGCACAAACTCACAATAGCACAATGCGAGCCAATAGACATAGAAAACAAGCACTAGTAAACCCACAGCTGGTCGAAACCTGGGTTCTATAGCTAATATAGGCCTCCTTTTTGGCAGGACTCACAAGTGCCTCTGGCTGTGGCTTGGTGGGCTAATGTGCCCTGCTTGCAAGTGTGAGGTTGTGAGTTCAAATCCCATGTTGGCCATGCTAAGCTAGAGATGGAGGGAAGGGGAGGGACATGGACTGCTGTATTAAGAAGGTGATTGGGGATATGGGTGTGCATTGCTTGGGGGGACAGGGGTATAGTATACCGTGGGGAGGATGAAGAAGAGAAGCAGTGCAACAGGGAAGGGGTACAGGAGTTGTAAATAGCAAAAGTGCACGAGTAGCCTGGATGAACAGGGTCCACTGCCAACATAATCCCCCCTTTCTTTTTTTACATGGGGTTCTAGTGGCCCTCTTTTGAGCAACCCCACTTTTCTCTTCTCCTTGGATCGACCCTAGACAGCTTTCCCTTCTGTTGTGCACCCCCCCCCAGGGGCCAATGCACTTGCACCATTCCTGTTGCAGCCTCCAGGCCAGTCACGTTGATCCAAGCCTGCCGCTGCTGGGATTCGAACTCACAGCTGCACTGGCTCGGCATTGGCACAGCCGGCGCATCTACCCACTGAGCCACGCAGGAGTCCCCCACAAGAATTAGGACTTGGCTAGACCTAAAAACTTGCCAATAAATTCACAGCTGGTTGAGACGGGGGTTCTGTATCTAATATGGACCTCCTTGTTGGCAGGACACACAAGCAGCTCTGGCCATGGCTGAGTGGGTAAATCCACCTTTTGAGTAAATGCGAGAAAAAGGGCAGCTCATTTCTGTGCAGGATTTTTGGTGCATTCCCACAATGCACAAGTATGAACGTATGCAAAGTGTTCCTTCTTTCTGTATTTTCATGATCTTTTCTACTTTGTTATGAAAAAACCCTTTTGCCTTTCTTTCACTTTTTAAACAGCGTTTTTTTTTTGCTTTCAGTTCACTAATTAGGGGAGTGGTTAAGTGTTTGCAGCTGGGATAGAAGCAAGTGCACAACTCACTGAGCTTGCTCACTAGGATTGCAAACAAGTGGATTGGAATAAGTGCAGTTAAAACACAGGAGAACTTGAAAAAAAGAAAAAAACCCTGCCAGAACTTGACACCCATACATCGACAAGCAAACATTGCTTCTGTCTAAGCATGCCACACCTGGGAACCAAAGTCACGGCTGCACAAACTCACAATAGCACAATGCGAGCCAATAGACATAGAAAACAAGCACTAGTAAACCCACAGCTGGTCGAAACCTGGGTTCTATAGCTAATATAGGCCTCCTTTTTGGCAGGACTCACAAGTGCCTCTGGCTGTGGCTTGGTGGGCTAATGTGCCCTGCTTGCAAGTGTGAGGTTGTGAGTTCAAATCCCATGTTGGCCATGCTAAGCTAGAGATGGAGGGAAGGGGAGGGACATGGACTGCTGTATTAAGAAGGTGATTGGGGATATGGGTGTGCATTGCTTGGGGGGACAGGGGTATAGTATACCGTGGGGAGGATGAAGAAGAGAAGCAGTGCAACAGGGAAGGGGTACAGGAGTTGTAAATAGCAAAAGTGCACGAGTAGCCTGGATGAACAGGGTCCACTGCCAACATAATCCCCCCTTTCTTTTTTTACATGGGGTTCTAGTGGCCCTCTTTTGAGCAACCCCACTTTTCTCTTCTCCTTGGATCGACCCTAGACAGCTTTCCCTTCTGTTGTGCACCCCCCCCCCAGGTTCCCCTCCCCCCCAGGGGCCAATGCACTTGCACCATTCCTGTTGCAGCCTCCAGGCCAGTCACGTTGATCCAAGCCTGCCGCTGCTGGGATTCGAACTCACAGCTGCACTGGCTCGGCATTGGCACAGCCGGCGCATCTACCCACTGAGCCACGCAGGAGTCCCCCACAAGAATTAGGACTTGGCTAGACCTAAAAACTTGCCAATAAATTCACAGCTGGTTGAGACGGGGGTTCTGTATCTAATATGGACCTCCTTGTTGGCAGGACACACAAGCAGCTCTGGCCATGGCTGAGTGGGTAAATCCACCTTTTGAGTAAATGCGAGAAAAAGGGCAGCTCATTTCTGTGCAGGATTTTTGGTGCATTCCCACAATGCACAAGTATGAACGTATGCAAAGTGTTCCTTCTTTCTGTATTTTCATGATCTTTTCTACTTTGTTATGAAAAAACCCTTTTGCCTTTCTTTCACTTTTTAAACAGCGTTTTTTTTTTGCTTTCAGTTCACTAATTAGGGGAGTGGTTAAGTGTTTGCAGCTGGGATAGAAGCAAGTGCACAACTCACTGAGCTTGCTCACTAGGATTGCAAACAAGTGGATTGGAATAAGTGCAGTTAAAACACAGGAGAACTTGAAAAAAAGAAAAAAACCCTGCCAGAACTTGACACCCATACATCGACAAGCAAACATTGCTTCTGTCTAAGCATGCCACACCTGGGAACCAAAGTCACGGCTGCACAAACTCACAATAGCACAATGCGAGCCAATAGACATAGAAAACAAGCACTAGTAAACCCACAGCTGGTCGAAACCTGGGTTCTATAGCTAATATAGGCCTCCTTTTTGGCAGGACTCACAAGTGCCTCTGGCTGTGGCTTGGTGGGCTAATGTGCCCTGCTTGCAAGTGTGAGGTTGTGAGTTCAAATCCCATGTTGGCCATGCTAAGCTAGAGATGGAGGGAAGGGGAGGGACATGGACTGCTGTATTAAGAAGGTGATTGGGGATATGGGTGTGCATTGCTTGGGGGGACAGGGGTATAGTATACCGTGGGGAGGATGAAGAAGAGAAGCAGTGCAACAGGGAAGGGGTACAGGAGTTGTAAATAGCAAAAGTGCACGAGTAGCCTGGATGAACAGGGTCCACTGCCAACATAATCCCCCCTTTCTTTTTTTACATGGGGTTCTAGTGGCCCTCTTTTGAGCAACCCCACTTTTCTCTTCTCCTTGGATCGACCCTAGACAGCTTTCCCTTCTGTTGTGCACCCCCCCCAGGTTCCCCTCCCCCCCAGGGGCCAATGCACTTGCACCATTCCTGTTGCAGCCTCCAGGCCAGTCACGTTGATCCAAGCCTGCCGCTGCTGGGATTCGAACTCACAGCTGCACTGGCTCGGCATTGGCACAGCCGGCGCATCTACCCACTGAGCCACGCAGGAGTCCCCCACAAGAATTAGGACTTGGCTAGACCTAAAAACTTGCCAATAAATTCACAGCTGGTTGAGACGGGGGTTCTGTATCTAATATGGACCTCCTTGTTGGCAGGACACACAAGCAGCTCTGGCCATGGCTGAGTGGGTAAATCCACCTTTTGAGTAAATGCGAGAAAAAGGGCAGCTCATTTCTGTGCAGGATTTTTGGTGCATTCCCACAATGCACAAGTATGAACGTATGCAAAGTGTTCCTTCTTTCTGTATTTTCATGATCTTTTCTACTTTGTTATGAAAAAACCCTTTTGCCTTTCTTTCACTTTTTAAACAGCGTTTTTTTTTTGCTTTCAGTTCACTAATTAGGGGAGTGGTTAAGTGTTTGCAGCTGGGATAGAAGCAAGTGCACAACTCACTGAGCTTGCTCACTAGGATTGCAAACAAGTGGATTGGAATAAGTGCAGTTAAAACACAGGAGAACTTGAAAAAAAGAAAAAAACCCTGCCAGAACTTGACACCCATACATCGACAAGCAAACATTGCTTCTGTCTAAGCATGCCACACCTGGGAACCAAAGTCACGGCTGCACAAACTCACAATAGCACAATGCGAGCCAATATACATAGAAAACAAGCACTAGTAAACCCACAGCTGGTCGAAACCTGGGTTCTATAGCTAATATAGGCCTCCTTTTTGGCAGGACTCACAAGTGCCTCTGGCTGTGGCTTGGTGGGCTAATGTGCCCTGCTTGCAAGTGTGAGGTTGTGAGTTCAAATCCCATGTTGGCCATGCTAAGCTAGAGATGGAGGGAAGGGGAGGGACATGGACTGCTGTATTAAGAAGGTGATTGGGGATATGGGTGTGCATTGCTTGGGGGGACAGGGGTATAGTATACCGTGGGGAGGATGAAGAAGAGAAGCAGTGCAACAGGGAAGGGGTACAGGAGTTGTAAATAGCAAAAGTGCATGAGTAGCCTGGATGAACAGGGTCCACTGCCAACATAATCCCCCCTTTCTTTTTTTACATGGGGTTCTAGTGGCCCTCTTTTGAGCAACCCCACTTTTCTCTTCTCCTTGGATCGACCCTAGACAGCTTTCCCTTCTGTTGTGCACCCCCCCCCAGGGGCCAATGCACTTGCACCATTCCTGTTGCAGCCTCCAGGCCAGTCACGTTGATCCAAGCCTGCCGCTGCTGGGATTCGAACTCACAGCTGCACTGGCTCGGCATTGGCACAGCCGGCGCATCTACCCACTGAGCCACGCAGGAGTCCCCCACAAGAATTAGGGCTTGGCTAGACCTAAAAACTTGCCAATAAATTCACAGCTGGTTGAGACGGGGGTTCTGTATCTAATATGGACCTCCTTGTTGGCAGGACACACAAGCAGCTCTGGCCATGGCTGAGTGGGTAAATCCACCTTTTGAGTAAATGCGAGAAAAAGGGCAGCTCATTTCTGTGCAGGATTTTTGGTGCATTCCCACAATGCACAAGTATGAACGTATGCAAAGTGTTCCTTCTTTCTGTATTTTCATGATCTTTTCTACTTTGTTATGAAAAAACCCTTTTGCCTTTCTTTCACTTTTTAAACAGCGTTTTTTTTTTGCTTTCAGTTCACTAATTAGGGGAGTGGTTAAGTGTTTGCAGCTGGGATAGAAGCAAGTGCACAACTCACTGAGCTTGCTCACTAGGATTGCAAACAAGTGGATTGGAATAAGTGCAGTTAAAACACAGGAGAACTTGAAAAAAAGAAAAAAACCCTGCCAGAACTTGACACCCATACATCGACAAGCAAACATTGCTTCTGTCTAAGCATGCCACACCTGGGAACCAAAGTCACGGCTGCACAAACTCACAATAGCACAATGCGAGCCAATAGACATAGAAAACAAGCACTAGTAAACCCACAGCTGGTCGAAACCTGGGTTCTATAGCTAATATAGGCCTCCTTTTTGGCAGGACTCACAAGTGCCTCTGGCTGTGGCTTGGTGGGCTAATGTGCCCTGCTTGCAAGTGTGAGGTTGTGAGTTCAAATCCCATGTTGGCCATGCTAAGCTAGAGATGGAGGGAAGGGGAGGGACATGGACTGCTGTATTAAGAAGGTGATTGGGGATATGGGTGTGCATTGCTTGGGGGGACAGGGGTATAGTATACCGTGGGGAGGATGAAGAAGAGAAGCAGTGCAACAGGGAAGGGGTACAGGAGTTGTAAATAGCAAAAGTGCACGAGTAGCCTGGATGAACAGGGTCCACTGCCAACATAATCCCCCCTTTCTTTTTTTACATGGGGTTCTAGTGGCCCTCTTTTGAGCAACCCCACTTTTCTCTTCTCCTTGGATCGACCCTAGACAGCTTTCCCTTCTGTTGTGCACCCCCCCCCAGGGGCCAATGCACTTGCACCATTCCTGTTGCAGCCTCCAGGCCAGTCACGTTGATCCAAGCCTGCCGCTGCTGGGATTCGAACTCACAGCTGCACTGGCTCGGCATTGGCACAGCCGGCGCATCTACCCACTGAGCCACGCAGGAGTCCCCCACAAGAATTAGGACTTGGCTAGACCTAAAAACTTGCCAATAAATTCACAGCTGGTTGAGACGGGGGTTCTGTATCTAATATGGACCTCCTTGTTGGCAGGACACACAAGCAGCTCTGGCCATGGCTGAGTGGGTAAATCCACCTTTTGAGTAAATGCGAGAAAAAGGGCAGCTCATTTCTGTGCAGGATTTTTGGTGCATTCCCACAATGCACAAGTATGAACGTATGCAAAGTGTTCCTTCTTTCTGTATTTTCATGATCTTTTCTACTTTGTTATGAAAAAACCCTTTTGCCTTTCTTTCACTTTTTAAACAGCGTTTTTTTTTTGCTTTCAGTTCACTAATTAGGGGAGTGGTTAAGTGTTTGCAGCTGGGATAGAAGCAAGTGCACAACTCACTGAGCTTGCTCACTAGGATTGCAAACAAGTGGATTGGAATAAGTGCAGTTAAAACACAGGAGAACTTGAAAAAAAGAAAAAAACCCTGCCAGAACTTGACACCCATACATCGACAAGCAAACATTGCTTCTGTCTAAGCATGCCACACCTGGGAACCAAAGTCACGGCTGCACAAACTCACAATAGCACAATGCGAGCCAATAGACATAGAAAACAAGCACTAGTAAACCCACAGCTGGTCGAAACCTGGGTTCTATAGCTAATATAGGCCTCCTTTTTGGCAGGACTCACAAGTGCCTCTGGCTGTGGCTTGGTGGGCTAATGTGCCCTGCTTGCAAGTGTGAGGTTGTGAGTTCAAATCCCATGTTGGCCATGCTAAGCTAGAGATGGAGGGAAGGGGAGGGACATGGACTGCTGTATTAAGAAGGTGATTGGGGATATGGGTGTGCATTGCTTGGGGGGACAGGGGTATAGTATACCGTGGGGAGGATGAAGAAGAGAAGCAGTGCAACAGGGAAGGGGTACAGGAGTTGTAAATAGCAAAAGTGCACGAGTAGCCTGGATGAACAGGGTCCACTGCCAACATAATCCCCCCTTTCTTTTTTTACATGGGGTTCTAGTGGCCCTCTTTTGAGCAACCCCACTTTTCTCTTCTCCTTGGATCGACCCTAGACAGCTTTCCCTTCTGTTGTGCACCCCCCCCCAGGGGCCAATGCACTTGCACCATTCCTGTTGCAGCCTCCAGGCCAGTCACGTTGATCCAAGCCTGCCGCTGCTGGGATTCGAACTCACAGCTGCACTGGCTCGGCATTGGCACAGCCGGTGCATCTACCCACTGAGCCACGCAGGAGTCCCCCACAAGAATTAGGACTTGGCTAGACCTAAAAACTTGCCAATAAATTCACAGCTGGTTGAGACGGGGGTTCTGTATCTAATATGGACCTCCTTGTTGGCAGGACACACAAGCAGCTCTGGCCATGGCTGAGTGGGTAAATCCACCTTTTGAGTAAATGCGAGAAAAAGGGCAGCTCATTTCTGTGCAGGATTTTTGGTGCATTCCCACAATGCACAAGTATGAACGTATGCAAAGTGTTCCTTCTTTCTGTATTTTCATGATCTTTTCTACTTTGTTATGAAAAAACCCTTTTGCCTTTCTTTCACTTTTTAAACAGCGTTTTTTTTTTGCTTTCAGTTCACTAATTAGGGGAGTGGTTAAGTGTTTGCAGCTGGGATAGAAGCAAGTGCACAACTCACTGAGCTTGCTCACTAGGATTGCAAACAAGTGGATTGGAATAAGTGCAGTTAAAACACAGGAGAACTTGAAAAAAAGAAAAAAACCCTGCCAGAACTTGACACCCATACATCGACAAGCAAACATTGCTTCTGTCTAAGCATGCCACACCTGGGAACCAAAGTCACGGCTGCACAAACTCACAATAGCACAATGCGAGCCAATAGACATAGAAAACAAGCACTAGTAAACCCACAGCTGGTCGAAACCTGGGTTCTATAGCTAATATAGGCCTCCTTTTTGGCAGGACTCACAAGTGCCTCTGGCTGTGGCTTGGTGGGCTAATGTGCCCTGCTTGCAAGTGTGAGGTTGTGAGTTCAAATCCCATGTTGGCCATGCTAAGCTAGAGATGGAGGGAAGGGGAGGGACATGGACTGCTGTATTAAGAAGGTGATTGGGGATATGGGTGTGCATTGCTTGGGGGGACAGGGGTATAGTATACTGTGGGGAGGATGAAGAAGAGAAGCAGTGCAACAGGGAAGGGGTACAGGAGTTGTAAATAGCAAAAGTGCACGAGTAGCCTGGATGAACAGGGTCCACTGCCAACATAATCCCCCCTTTCTTTTTTTACATGGGGTTCTAGTGGCCCTCTTTTGAGCAACCCCACTTTTCTCTTCTCCTTGGATCGACCCTAGACAGCTTTCCCTTCTGTTGTGCACCCCCCCCCCCAGGGGCCAATGCACTTGCACCATTCCTGTTGCAGCCTCCAGGCCAGTCACGTTGATCCAAGCCTGCCGCTGCTGGGATTCAAACTCACAGCTGCACTGGCTCGGCATTGGCACAGCCGGCGCATCTACCCACTGAGCCACGCAGGAGTCCCCCACAAGAATTAGGACTTGGCTAGACCTAAAAACTTGCCAATAAATTCACAGCTGGTTGAGACGGGGGTTCTGTATCTAATATGGACCTCCTTGTTGGCAGGACACACAAGCAGCTCTGGCCATGGCTGAGTGGGTAAATCCACCTTTTGAGTAAATGCGAGAAAAAGGGCAGCTCATTTCTGTGCAGGATTTTTGGTGCATTCCCACAATGCACAAGTATGAACGTATGCAAAGTGTTCCTTCTTTCTGTATTTTCATGATCTTTTCTACTTTGTTATGAAAAAACCCTTTTGCCTTTCTTTCACTTTTTAAACAGCGTTTTTTTTTTGCTTTCAGTTCACTAATTAGGGGAGTGGTTAAGTGTTTGCAGCTGGGATAGAAGCAAGTGCACAACTCACTGAGCTTGCTCACTAGGATTGCAAACAAGTGGATTGGAATAAGTGCAGTTAAAACACAGGAGAACTTGAAAAAAAGAAAAAAACCCTGCCAGAACTTGACACCCATACATCGACAAGCAAACATTGCTTCTGTCTAAGCATGCCACACCTGGGAACCAAAGTCACGGCTGCACAAACTCACAATAGCACAATGCGAGCCAATAGACATAGAAAACAAGCACTAGTAAACCCACAGCTGGTCGAAACCTGGGTTCTATAGCTAATATAGGCCTCCTTTTTGGCAGGACTCACAAGTGCCTCTGGCTGTGGCTTGGTGGGCTAATGTGCCCTGCTTGCAAGTGTGAGGTTGTGAGTTCAAATCCCATGTTGGCCATGCTAAGCTAGAGATGGAGGGAAGGGGAGGGACATGGACTGCTGTATTAAGAAGGTGATTGGGGATATGGGTGTGCATTGCTTGGGGGGACAGGGGTATAGTATACCGTGGGGAGGATGAAGAAGAGAAGCAGTGCAACAGGGAAGGGGTACAGGAGTTGTAAATAGCAAAAGTGCATGAGTAGCCTGGATGAACAGGGTCCACTGCCAACATAATCCCCCCTTTCTTTTTTTACATGGGGTTCTAGTGGCCCTCTTTTGAGCAACCCCACTTTTCTCTTCTCCTTGGATCGACCCTAGACAGCTTTCCCTTCTGTTGTGCACCCCCCCCCAGGGGCCAATGCACTTGCACCATTCCTGTTGCAGCCTCCAGGCCAGTCACGTTGATCCAAGCCTGCCGCTGCTGGGATTCGAACTCACAGCTGCACTGGCTCGGCATTGGCACAGCCGGCGCATCTACCCACTGAGCCACGCAGGAGTCCCCCCACAAGAATTAGGACTTGGCTAGACCTAAAAACTTGCCAATAAATTCACAGCTGGTTGAGACGGGGGTTCTGTATCTAATATGGACCTCCTTGTTGGCAGGACACACAAGCAGCTCTGGCCATGGCTGAGTGGGTAAATCCACCTTTTGAGTAAATGCGAGAAAAAGGGCAGCTCATTTCTGTGCAGGATTTTTGGTGCATTCCCACAATGCACAAGTATGAACGTATGCAAAGTGTTCCTTCTTTCTGTATTTTCATGATCTTTTCTACTTTGTTATGAAAAAACCCTTTTGCCTTTCTTTCACTTTTTAAACAGCGTTTTTTTTTTGCTTTCAGTTCACTAATTAGGGGAGTGGTTAAGTGTTTGCAGCTCGGATAGAAGCAAGTGCACAACTCACTGAGCTTGCTCACTAGGATTGCAAACAAGTGGATTGGAATAAGTGCAGTTAAAACACAGGAGAACTTGAAAAAAAGAAAAAAACCCTGCCAGAACTTGACACCCATACATCGACAAGCAAACATTGCTTCTGTCTAAGCATGCCACACCTGGGAACCAAAGTCACGGCTGCACAAACTCACAATAGCACAATGCGAGCCAATAGACATAGAAAACAAGCACTAGTAAACCCACAGCTGGTCGAAACCTGGGTTCTATAGCTAATATAGGCCTCCTTTTTGGCAGGACTCACAAGTGCCTCTGGCTGTGGCTTGGTGGGCTAATGTGCCCTGCTTGCAAGTGTGAGGTTGTGAGTTCAAATCCCATGTTGGCCATGCTAAGCTAGAGATGGAGGGAAGGGGAGGGACATGGACTGCTGTATTAAGAAGGTGATTGGGGATATGGGTGTGCATTGCTTGGGGGGACAGGGGTATAGTATACCGTGGGGAGGATGAAGAAGAGAAGCAGTGCAACAGGGAAGGGGTACAGGAGTTGTAAATAGCAAAAGTGCACGAGTAGCCTGGATGAACAGGGTCCACTGCCAACATAATCCCCCCTTTCTTTTTTTACATGGGGTTCTAGTGGCCCTCTTTTGAGCAACCCCACTTTTCTCTTCTCCTTGGATCGACCCTAGACAGCTTTCCCTTCTGTTGTGCACCCCCCCCCAGGTTCCCCTCCCCCCCAGGGGCCAATGCACTTGCACCATTCCTGTTGCAGCCTCCAGGCCAGTCACGTTGATCCAAGCCTGCCGCTGCTGGGATTCGAACTCACAGCTGCACTGGCTCAGCATTGGCACAGCCGGCGCATCTACCCACTGAGCCACGCAGGAGTCCCCCACAAGAATTAGGACTTGGCTAGACCTAAAAACTTGCCAATAAATTCACAGCTGGTTGAGACGGGGGTTCTGTATCTAATATGGACCTCCTTGTTGGCAGGACACACAAGCAGCTCTGGCCATGGCTGAGTGGGTAAATCCACCTTTTGAGTAAATGCGAGAAAAAGGGCAGCTCATTTCTGTGCAGGATTTTTGGTGCATTCCCACAATGCACAAGTATGAACGTATGCAAAGTGTTCCTTCTTTCTGTATTTTCATGATCTTTTCTACTTTGTTATGAAAAAACCCTTTTGCCTTTCTTTCACTTTTTAAACAGCGTTTTTTTTTGCTTTCAGTTCACTAATTAGGGGAGTGGTTAAGTGTTTGCAGCTGGGATAGAAGCAAGTGCACAACTCACTGAGCTTGCTCACTAGGATTGCAAACAAGTGGATTGGAATAAGTGCAGTTAAAACACAGGAGAACTTGAAAAAAAGAAAAAAACCCTGCCAGAACTTGACACCCATACATCGACAAGCAAACATTGCTTCTGTCTAAGCATGCCACACCTGGGAACCAAAGTCACGGCTGCACAAACTCACAATAGCACAATGCGAGCCAATAGACATAGAAAACAAGCACTAGTAAACCCACAGCTGGTCGAAACCTGGGTTCTATAGCTAATATAGGCCTCCTTTTTGGCAGGACTCACAAGTGCCTCTGGCTGTGGCTTGGTGGGCTAATGTGCCCTGCTTGCAAGTGTGAGGTTGTGAGTTCAAATCCCATGTTGGCCATGCTAAGCTAGAGATGGAGGGAAGGGGAGGGACATGGACTGCTGTATTAAGAAGGTGATTGGGGATATGGGTGTGCATTGCTTGGGGGGACAGGGGTATAGTATACCGTGGGGAGGATGAAGAAGAGAAGCAGTGCAACAGGGAAGGGGTACAGGAGTTGTAAATAGCAAAAGTGCACGAGTAGCCTGGATGAACAGGGTCCACTGCCAACATAATCCCCCCTTTCTTTTTTTACATGGGGTTCTAGTGGCCCTCTTTTGAGCAACCCCACTTTTCTCTTCTCCTTGGATCGACCCTAGACAGCTTTCCCTTCTGTTGTGCACCCCCCCCCAGGGGCCAATGCACTTGCACCATTCCTGTTGCAGCCTCCAGGCCAGTCACGTTGATCCAAGCCTGCCGCTGCTGGGATTCGAACTCACAGCTGCACTGGCTCGGCATTGGCACAGCCGGCGCATCTACCCACTGAGCCACGCAGGAGTCCCCCACAAGAATTAGGACTTGGCTAGACCTAAAAACTTGCCAATAAATTCACAGCTGGTTGAGACGGGGGTTCTGTATCTAATATGGACCTCCTTGTTGGCAGGACACACAAGCAGCTCTGGCCATGGCTGAGTGGGTAAATCCACCTTTTGAGTAAATGCGAGAAAAAGGGCAGCTCATTTCTGTGCAGGATTTTTGGTGCATTCCCACAATGCACAAGTATGAACGTATGCAAAGTGTTCCTTCTTTCTGTATTTTCATGATCTTTTCTACTTTGTTATGAAAAAACCCTTTTGCCTTTCTTTCACTTTTTAAACAGCGTTTTTTTTTTGCTTTCAGTTCACTAATTAGGGGAGTGGTTAAGTGTTTGCAGCTGGGATAGAAGCAAGTGCACAACTCACTGAGCTTGCTCACTAGGATTGCAAACAAGTGGATTGGAATAAGTGCAGTTAAAACACAGGAGAACTTGAAAAAAAGAAAAAAACCCTGCCAGAACTTGACACCCATACATCGACAAGCAAACATTGCTTCTGTCTAAGCATGCCACACCTGGGAACCAAAGTCACGGCTGCACAAACTCACAATAGCACAATGCGAGCCAATAGACATAGAAAACAAGCACTAGTAAACCCACAGCTGGTCGAAACCTGGGTTCTATAGCTAATATAGGCCTCCTTTTTGGCAGGACTCACAAGTGCCTCTGGCTGTGGCTTGGTGGGCTAATGTGCCCTGCTTGCAAGTGTGAGGTTGTGAGTTCAAATCCCATGTTGGCCATGCTAAGCTAGAGATGGAGGGAAGGGGAGGGACATGGACTGCTGTATTAAGAAGGTGATTGGGGATATGGGTGTGCATTGCTTGGGGGGACAGGGGTATAGTATACCGTGGGGAGGATGAAGAAGAGAAGCAGTGCAACAGGGAAGGGGTACAGGAGTTGTAAATAGCAAAAGTGCACGAGTAGCCTGGATGAACAGGGTCCACTGCCAACATAATCCCCCCTTTCTTTTTTTACATGGGGTTCTAGTGGCCCTCTTTTGAGCAACCCCACTTTTCTCTTCTCCTTGGATCGACCCTAGACAGCTTTCCCTTCTGTTGTGCACCCCCCCCCAGGGGCCAATGCACTTGCACCATTCCTGTTGCAGCCTCCAGGCCAGTCACGTTGATCCAAGCCTGCCGCTGCTGGGATTCGAACTCACAGCTGCACTGGCTCGGCATTGGCACAGCCGGCGCATCTACCCACTGAGCCACGCAGGAGTCCCCCACAAGAATTAGGACTTGGCTAGACCTAAAAACTTGCCAATAAATTCACAGCTGGTTGAGACGGGGGTTCTGTATCTAATATGGACCTCCTTGTTGGCAGGACACACAAGCAGCTCTGGCCATGGCTGAGTGGGTAAATCCACCTTTTGAGTAAATGCGAGAAAAAGGGCAGCTCATTTCTGTGCAGGATTTTTGGTGCATTCCCACAATGCACAAGTATGAACGTATGCAAAGTGTTCCTTCTTTCTGTATTTTCATGATCTTTTCTACTTTGTTATGAAAAAACCCTTTTGCCTTTCTTTCACTTTTTAAACAGCGTTTTTTTTTTGCTTTCAGTTCACTAATTAGGGGAGTGGTTAAGTGTTTGCAGCTGGGATAGAAGCAAGTGCACAACTCACTGAGCTTGCTCACTAGGATTGCAAACAAGTGGATTGGAATAAGTGCAGTTAAAACACAGGAGAACTTGAAAAAAAGAAAAAAACCCTGCCAGAACTTGACACCCATACATCGACAAGCAAACATTGCTTCTGTCTAAGCATGCCACACCTGGGAACCAAAGTCACGGCTGCACAAACTCACAATAGCACAATGCGAGCCAATAGACATAGAAAACAAGCACTAGTAAACCCACAGCTGGTCGAAACCTGGGTTCTATAGCTAATATAGGCCTCCTTTTTGGCAGGACTCACAAGTGCCTCTGGCTGTGGCTTGGTGGGCTAATGTGCCCTGCTTGCAAGTGTGAGGTTGTGAGTTCAAATCCCATGTTGGCCATGCTAAGCTAGAGATGGAGGGAAGGGGAGGGACATGGACTGCTGTATTAAGAAGGTGATTGGGGATATGGGTGTGCATTGCTTGGGGGGACAGGGGTATAGTATACCGTGGGGAGGATGAAGAAGAGAAGCAGTGCAACAGGGAAGGGGTACAGGAGTTGTAAATAGCAAAAGTGCACGAGTAGCCTGGATGAACAGGGTCCACTGCCAACATAATCCCCCCTTTCTTTTTTTACATGGGGTTCTAGTGGCCCTCTTTTGAGCAACCCCACTTTTCTCTTCTCCTTGGATCGACCCTAGACAGCTTTCCCTTCTGTTGTGCACCCCCCCCCAGGGGCCAATGCACTTGCACCATTCCTGTTGCAGCCTCCAGGCCAGTCACGTTGATCCAAGCCTGCCGCTGCTGGGATTCGAACTCACAGCTGCACTGGCTCGGCATTGGCACAGCCGGCGCATCTACCCACTGAGCCACGCCGGCGCATCTACCCACTGAGCCACGCATGAGTCCCCCACAAGAATTAGGACTTGGCTAGACCTAAAAACTTGCCAATAAATTCACAGCTGGTTGAGACGGGGGTTCTGTATCTAATATGGACCTCCTTGTTGGCAGGACACACAAGCAGCTCTGGCCATGGCTGAGTGGGTAAATCCACCTTTTGAGTAAATGCGAGAAAAAGGGCAGCTCATTTCTGTGCAGGATTTTTGGTGCATTCCCACAATGCACAAGTATGAACGTATGCAAAGTGTTCCTTCTTTCTGTATTTTCATGATCTTTTCTACTTTGTTATGAAAAAACCCTTTTGCCTTTCTTTCACTTTTTAAACAGCGTTTTTTTTTTGCTTTCAGTTCACTAATTAGGGGAGTGGTTAAGTGTTTGCAGCTGGGATAGAAGCAAGTGCACAACTCACTGAGCTTGCTCACTAGGATTGCAAACAAGTGGATTGGAATAAGTGCAGTTAAAACACAGGAGAACTTGAAAAAAAGAAAAAAACCCTGCCAGAACTTGACACCCATACATCGACAAGCAAACATTGCTTCTGTCTAAGCATGCCACACCTGGGAACCAAAGTCACGGCTGCACAAACTCACAATAGCACAATGCGAGCCAATAGACATAGAAAACAAGCACTAGTAAACCCACAGCTGGTCGAAACCTGGGTTCTATAGCTAATATAGGCCTCCTTTTTGGCAGGACTCACAAGTGCCTCTGGCTGTGGCTTGGTGGGCTAATGTGCCCTGCTTGCAAGTGTGAGGTTGTGAGTTCAAATCCCATGTTGGCCATGCTAAGCTAGAGATGGAGGGAAGGGGAGGGACATGGACTGCTGTATTAAGAAGGTGATTGGGGATATGGGTGTGCATTGCTTGGGGGGACAGGGGTATAGTATACCGTGGGGAGGATGAAGAAGAGAAGCAGTGCAACAGGGAAGGGGTACAGGAGTTGTAAATAGCAAAAGTGCACGAGTAGCCTGGATGAACAGGGTCCACTGCCAACATAATCCCCCCTTTCTTTTTTTACATGGGGTTCTAGTGGCCCTCTTTTGAGCAACCCCACTTTTCTCTTCTCCTTGGATCGACCCTAGACAGCTTTCCCTTCTGTTGTGCACCCCCCCCCAGGTTCCCCTCCCCCCCAGGGGCCAATGCACTTGCACCATTCCTGTTGCAGCCTCCAGGCCAGTCACGTTGATCCAAGCCTGCCGCTGCTGGGATTCGAACTCACAGCTGCACTGGCTTGGCATTGGCACAGCCGGCGCATCTACCCACTGAGCCACGCAGGAGTCCCCCCACAAGAATTAGGACTTGGCTAGACCTAAAAACTTGCCAATAAATTCACAGCTGGTTGAGACGGGGGTTCTGTATCTAATATGGACCTCCTTGTTGGCAGGACACACAAGCAGCTCTGGCCATGGCTGAGTGGGTAAATCCACCTTTTGAGTAAATGCGAGAAAAAGGGCAGCTCATTTCTGTGCAGGATTTTTGGTGCATTCCCACAATGCACAAGTATGAACGTATGCAAAGTGTTCCTTCTTTCTGTATTTTCATGATCTTTTCTACTTTGTTATGAAAAAACCCTTTTGCCTTTCTTTCACTTTTTAAACAGCGTTTTTTTTTTGCTTTCAGTTCACTAATTAGGGGAGTGGTTAAGTGTTTGCAGCTGGGATAGAAGCAAGTGCACAACTCACTGAGCTTGCTCACTAGGATTGCAAACAAGTGGATTGGAATAAGTGCAGTTAAAACACAGGAGAACTTGAAAAAAAGAAAAAAACCCTGCCAGAACTTGACACCCATACATCGACAAGCAAACATTGCTTCTGTCTAAGCATGCCACACCTGGGAACCAAAGTCACGGCTGCACAAACTCACAATAGCACAATGCGAGCCAATAGACATAGAAAACAAGCACTAGTAAACCCACAGCTGGTCGAAACCTGGGTTCTATAGCTAATATAGGCCTCCTTTTTGGCAGGACTCACAAGTGCCTCTGGCTGTGGCTTGGTGGGCTAATGTGCCCTGCTTGCAAGTGTGAGGTTGTGAGTTCAAATCCCATGTTGGCCATGCTAAGCTAGAGATGGAGGGAAGGGGAGGGACATGGACTGCTGTATTAAGAAGGTGATTGGGGATATGGGTGTGCATTGCTTGGGGGGACAGGGGTATAGTATACCGTGGGGAGGATGAAGAAGAGAAGCAGTGCAACAGGGAAGGGGTACAGGAGTTGTAAATAGCAAAAGTGCACGAGTAGCCTGGATGAACAGGGTCCACTGCCAACATAATCCCCCCTTTCTTTTTTTACATGGGGTTCTAGTGGCCCTCTTTTGAGCAACCCCACTTTTCTCTTCTCCTTGGATCGACCCTAGACAGCTTTCCCTTCTGTTGTGCACCCCCCCCCCAGGGGCCAATGCACTTGCACCATTCCTGTTGCAGCCTCCAGGCCAGTCACGTTGATCCAAGCCTGCCGCTGCTGGGATTCGAACTCACAGCTGCACTGGCTCGGCATTGGCACAGCCGGCGCATCTACCCACTGAGCCACGCAGGAGTCCCCCACAAGAATTAGGACTTGGCTAGACCTAAAAACTTGCCAATAAATTCACAGCTGGTTGAGACGGGGGTTCTGTATCTAATATGGACCTCCTTGTTGGCAGGACACACAAGCAGCTCTGGCCATGGCTGAGTGGGTAAATCCACCTTTTGAGTAAATGCGAGAAAAAGGGCAGCTCATTTCTGTGCAGGATTTTTGGTGCATTCCCACAATGCACAAGTATGAACGTATGCAAAGTGTTCCTTCTTTCTGTATTTTCATGATCTTTTCTACTTTGTTATGAAAAAACCCTTTTGCCTTTCTTTCACTTTTTAAACAGCGTTTTTTTTTTGCTTTCAGTTCACTAATTAGGGGAGTGGTTAAGTGTTTGCAGCTGGGATAGAAGCAAGTGCACAACTCACTGAGCTTGCTCACTAGGATTGCAAACAAGTGGATTGGAATAAGTGCAGTTAAAACACAGGAGAACTTGAAAAAAAGAAAAAAACCCTGCCAGAACTTGACACCCATACATCGACAAGCAAACATTGCTTCTGTCTAAGCATGCCACACCTGGGAACCAAAGTCACGGCTGCACAAACTCACAATAGCACAATGCGAGCCAATAGACATAGAAAACAAGCACTAGTAAACCCACAGCTGGTCGAAACCTGGGTTCTATAGCTAATATAGGCCTCCTTTTTGGCAGGACTCACAAGTGCCTCTGGCTGTGGCTTGGTGGGCTAATGTGCCCTGCTTGCAAGTGTGAGGTTGTGAGTTCAAATCCCATGTTGGCCATGCTAAGCTAGAGATGGAGGGAAGGGGAGGGACATGGACTGCTGTATTAAGAAGGTGATTGGGGATATGGGTGTGCATTGCTTGGGGGGACAGGGGTATAGTATACCGTGGGGAGGATGAAGAAGAGAAGCAGTGCAACAGGGAAGGGGTACAGGAGTTGTAAATAGCAAAAGTGCACGAGTAGCCTGGATGAACAGGGTCCACTGCCAACATAATCCCCCCTTTCTTTTTTTACATGGGGTTCTAGTGGCCCTCTTTTGAGCAACCCCACTTTTCTCTTCTCCTTGGATCGACCCTAGACAGCTTTCCCTTCTGTTGTGCTCCCCCCCAGGGGCCAATGCACTTGCACCATTCCTGTTGCAGCCTCCAGGCCAGTCACGTTGATCCAAGCCTGCCGCTGCTGGGATTCGAACTCACAGCTGCACTGGCTCGGCATTGGCACAGCCGGCGCATCTACCCACTGAGCCACGCAGGAGTCCCCCACAAGAATTAGGACTTGGCTAGACCTAAAAACTTGCCAATAAATTCACAGCTGGTTGAGACGGGGGTTCTGTATCTAATATGGACCTCCTTGTTGGCAGGACACACAAGCAGCTCTGGCCATGGCTGAGTGGGTAAATCCACCTTTTGAGTAAATGCGAGAAAAAGGGCAGCTCATTTCTGTGCAGGATTTTTGGTGCATTCCCACAATGCACAAGTATGAACGTATGCAAAGTGTTCCTTCTTTCTGTATTTTCATGATCTTTTCTACTTTGTTATGAAAAAACCCTTTTGCCTTTCTTTCACTTTTTAAACAGCGTTTTTTTTTTGCTTTCAGTTCACTAATTAGGGGAGTGGTTAAGTGTTTGCAGCTGGGATAGAAGCAAGTGCACAACTCACTGAGCTTGCTCACTAGGATTGCAAACAAGTGGATTGGAATAAGTGCAGTTAAAACACAGGAGAACTTGAAAAAAAGAAAAAAACCCTGCCAGAACTTGACACCCATACATCGACAAGCAAACATTGCTTCTGTCTAAGCATGCCACACCTGGGAACCAAAGTCACGGCTGCACAAACTCACAATAGCACAATGCGAGCCAATAGACATAGAAAACAAGCACTAGTAAACCCACAGCTGGTCGAAACCTGGGTTCTATAGCTAATATAGGCCTCCTTTTTGGCAGGACTCACAAGTGCCTCTGGCTGTGGCTTGGTGGGCTAATGTGCCCTGCTTGCAAGTGTGAGGTTGTGAGTTCAAATCCCATGTTGGCCATGCTAAGCTAGAGATGGAGGGAAGGGGAGGGACATGGACTGCTGTATTAAGAAGGTGATTGGGGATATGGGTGTGCATTGCTTGGGGGGACAGGGGTATAGTATACCGTGGGGAGGATGAAGAAGAGAAGCAGTGCAACAGGGAAGGGGTACAGGAGTTGTAAATAGCAAAAGTGCACGAGTAGCCTGGATGAACAGGGTCCACTGCCAACATAATCCCCCCTTTCTTTTTTTACATGGGGTTCTAGTGGCCCTCTTTTGAGCAACCCCACTTTTCTCTTCTCCTTGGATCGACCCTAGACAGCTTTCCCTTCTGTTGTGCACCCCCCCCCCAGGTTCCCCTCCCCCCCAGGGGCCAATGCACTTGCACCATTCCTGTTGCAGCCTCCAGGCCAGTCACGTTGATCCAAGCCTGCCGCTGCTGGGATTCGAACTCACAGCTGCACTGGCTCGGCATTGGCACAGCCGGCGCATCTACCCACTGAGCCACGCAGGAGTCCCCCACAAGAATTAGGACTTGGCTAGACCTAAAAACTTGCCAATAAATTCACAGCTGGTTGAGACGGGGGTTCTGTATCTAATATGGACCTCCTTGTTGGCAGGACACACAAGCAGCTCTGGCCATGGCTGAGTGGGTAAATCCACCTTTTGAGTAAATGCGAGAAAAAGGGCAGCTCATTTCTGTGCAGGATTTTTGGTGCATTCCCACAATGCACAAGTATGAACGTATGCAAAGTGTTCCTTCTTTCTGTATTTTCATGATCTTTTCTACTTTGTTATGAAAAAACCCTTTTGCCTTTCTTTCACTTTTTAAACAGCGTTTTTTTTTTGCTTTCAGTTCACTAATTAGGGGAGTGGTTAAGTGTTTGCAGCTGGGATAGAAGCAAGTGCACAACTCACTGAGCTTGCTCACTAGGATTGCAAACAAGTGGATTGGAATAAGTGCAGTTAAAACACAGGAGAACTTGAAAAAAAGAAAAAAACCCTGCCAGAACTTGACACCCATACATCGACAAGCAAACATTGCTTCTGTCTAAGCATGCCACACCTGGGAACCAAAGTCACGGCTGCACAAACTCACAATAGCACAATGCGAGCCAATAGACATAGAAAACAAGCACTAGTAAACCCACAGCTGGTCGAAACCTGGGTTCTATAGCTAATATAGGCCTCCTTTTTGGCAGGACTCACAAGTGCCTCTGGCTGTGGCTTGGTGGGCTAATGTGCCCTGCTTGCAAGTGTGAGGTTGTGAGTTCAAATCCCATGTTGGCCATGCTAAGCTAGAGATGGAGGGAAGGGGAGGGACATGGACTGCTGTATTAAGAAGGTGATTGGGGATATGGGTGTGCATTGCTTGGGGGGACAGGGGTATAGTATACCGTGGGGAGGATGAAGAAGAGAAGCAGTGCAACAGGGAAGGGGTACAGGAGTTGTAAATAGCAAAAGTGCACGAGTAGCCTGGATGAACAGGGTCCACTGCCAACATAATCCCCCCTTTCTTTTTTTACATGGGGTTCTAGTGGCCCTCTTTTGAGCAACCCCACTTTTCTCTTCTCCTTGGATCGACCCTAGACAGCTTTCCCTTCTGTTGTGCACCCCCCCCCAGGGGCCAATGCACTTGCACCATTCCTGTTGCAGCCTCCAGGCCAGTCACGTTGATCCAAGCCTGCCGCTGCTGGGATTCGAACTCACAGCTGCACTGGCTCAGCATTGGCACAGCCGGCGCATCTACCCACTGAGCCACGCAGGAGTCCCCCACAAGAATTAGGACTTGGCTAGACCTAAAAACTTGCCAATAAATTCACAGCTGGTTGAGACGGGGGTTCTGTATCTAATATGGACCTCCTTGTTGGCAGGACACACAAGCAGCTCTGGCCATGGCTGAGTGGGTAAATCCACCTTTTGAGTAAATGCGAGAAAAAGGGCAGCTCATTTCTGTGCAGGATTTTTGGTGCATTCCCACAATGCACAAGTATGAACGTATGCAAAGTGTTCCTTCTTTCTGTATTTTCATGATCTTTTCTACTTTGTTATGAAAAAACCCTTTTGCCTTTCTTTCACTTTTTAAACAGCGTTTTTTTTTTGCTTTCAGTTCACTAATTAGGGGAGTGGTTAAGTGTTTGCAGCTGGGATAGAAGCAAGTGCACAACTCACTGAGCTTGCTCACTAGGATTGCAAACAAGTGGATTGGAATAAGTGCAGTTAAAACACAGGAGAACTTGAAAAAAAGAAAAAAACCCTGCCAGAACTTGACACCCATACATCGACAAGCAAACATTGCTTCTGTCTAAGCATGCCACACCTGGGAACCAAAGTCACGGCTGCACAAACTCACAATAGCACAATGCGAGCCAATAGACATAGAAAACAAGCACTAGTAAACCCACAGCTGGTCGAAACCTGGGTTCTATAGCTAATATAGGCCTCCTTTTTGGCAGGACTCACAAGTGCCTCTGGCTGTGGCTTGGTGGGCTAATGTGCCCTGCTTGCAAGTGTGAGGTTGTGAGTTCAAATCCCATGTTGGCCATGCTAAGCTAGAGATGGAGGGAAGGGGAGGGACATGGACTGCTGTATTAAGAAGGTGATTGGGGATATGGGTGTGCATTGCTTGGGGGGACAGGGGTATAGTATACCGTGGGGAGGATGAAGAAGAGAAGCAGTGCAACAGGGAAGGGGTACAGGAGTTGTAAATAGCAAAAGTGCACGAGTAGCCTGGATGAACAGGGTCCACTGCCAACATAATCCCCCCTTTCTTTTTTTACATGGGGTTCTAGTGGCCCTCTTTTGAGCAACCCCACTTTTCTCTTCTCCTTGGATCGACCCTAGACAGCTTTCCCTTCTGTTGTGCACCCCCCCCCAGGGGCCAATGCACTTGCACCATTCCTGTTGCAGCCTCCAGGCCAGTCACGTTGATCCAAGCCTGCCGCTGCTGGGATTCGAACTCACAGCTGCACTGGCTCGGCATTGGCACAGCCGGCGCATCTACCCACTGAGCCACGCAGGAGTCCCCCACAAGAATTAGGACTTGGCTAGACCTAAAAACTTGCCAATAAATTCACAGCTGGTTGAGACGGGGGTTCTGTATCTAATATGGACCTCCTTGTTGGCAGGACACACAAGCAGCTCTGGCCATGGCTGAGTGGGTAAATCCACCTTTTGAGTAAATGCGAGAAAAAGGGCAGCTCATTTCTGTGCAGGATTTTTGGTGCATTCCCACAATGCACAAGTATGAACGTATGCAAAGTGTTCCTTCTTTCTGTATTTTCATGATCTTTTCTACTTTGTTATGAAAAAACCCTTTTGCCTTTCTTTCACTTTTTAAACAGCGTTTTTTTTTTGCTTTCAGTTCACTAATTAGGGGAGTGGTTAAGTGTTTGCAGCTGGGATAGAAGCAAGTGCACAACTCACTGAGCTTGCTCACTAGGATTGCAAACAAGTGGATTGGAATAAGTGCAGTTAAAACACAGGAGAACTTGAAAAAAAGAAAAAAACCCTGCCAGAACTTGACACCCATACATCGACAAGCAAACATTGCTTCTGTCTAAGCATGCCACACCTGGGAACCAAAGTCACGGCTGCACAAACTCACAATAGCACAATGCGAGCCAATAGACATAGAAAACAAGCACTAGTAAACCCACAGCTGGTCGAAACCTGGGTTCTATAGCTAATATAGGCCTCCTTTTTGGCAGGACTCACAAGTGCCTCTGGCTGTGGCTTGGTGGGCTAATGTGCCCTGCTTGCAAGTGTGAGGTTGTGAGTTCAAATCCCATGTTGGCCATGCTAAGCTAGAGATGGAGGGAAGGGGAGGGACATGGACTGCTGTATTAAGAAGGTGATTGGGGATATGGGTGTGCATTGCTTGGGGGGACAGGGGTATAGTATACCGTGGGGAGGATGAAGAAGAGAAGCAGTGCAACAGGGAAGGGGTACAGGAGTTGTAAATAGCAAAAGTGCACGAGTAGCCTGGATGAACAGGGTCCACTGCCAACATAATCCCCCCTTTCTTTTTTTACATGGGGTTCTAGTGGCCCTCTTTTGAGCAACCCCACTTTTCTCTTCTCCTTGGATCGACCCTAGACAGCTTTCCCTTCTGTTGTGCACCCCCCCCCAGGGGCCAATGCACTTGCACCATTCCTGTTGCAGCCTCCAGGCCAGTCACGTTGATCCAAGCCTGCCGCTGCTGGGATTCGAACTCACAGCTGCACTGGCTCGGCATTGGCACAGCCGGCGCATCTACCCACTGAGCCACGCAGGAGTCCCCCACAAGAATTAGGACTTGGCTAGACCTAAAAACTTGCCAATAAATTCACAGCTGGTTGAGACGGGGGTTCTGTATCTAATATGGACCTCCTTGTTGGCAGGACACACAAGCAGCTCTGGCCATGGCTGAGTGGGTAAATCCACCTTTTGAGTAAATGCGAGAAAAAGGGCAGCTCATTTCTGTGCAGGATTTTTGGTGCATTCCCACAATGCACAAGTATGAACGTATGCAAAGTGTTCCTTCTTTCTGTATTTTCATGATCTTTTCTACTTTGTTATGAAAAAACCCTTTTGCCTTTCTTTCACTTTTTAAACAGCGTTTTTTTTTTGCTTTCAGTTCACTAATTAGGGGAGTGGTTAAGTGTTTGCAGCTGGGATAGAAGCAAGTGCACAACTCACTGAGCTTGCTCACTAGGATTGCAAACAAGTGGATTGGAATAAGTGCAGTTAAAACACAGGAGAACTTGAAAAAAAGAAAAAAACCCTGCCAGAACTTGACACCCATACATCGACAAGCAAACATTGCTTCTGTCTAAGCATGCCACACCTGGGAACCAAAGTCACGGCTGCACAAACTCACAATAGCACAATGCGAGCCAATAGACATAGAAAACAAGCACTAGTAAACCCACAGCTGGTCGAAACCTGGGTTCTATAGCTAATATAGGCCTCCTTTTTGGCAGGACTCACAAGTGCCTCTGGCTGTGGCTTGGTGGGCTAATGTGCCCTGCTTGCAAGTGTGAGGTTGTGAGTTCAAATCCCATGTTGGCCATGCTAAGCTAGAGATGGAGGGAAGGGGAGGGACATGGACTGCTGTATTAAGAAGGTGATTGGGGATATGGGTGTGCATTGCTTGGGGGGACAGGGGTATAGTATACCGTGGGGAGGATGAAGAAGAGAAGCAGTGCAACAGGGAAGGGGTACAGGAGTTGTAAATAGCAAAAGTGCACGAGTAGCCTGGATGAACAGGGTCCACTGCCAACATAATCCCCCCTTTCTTTTTTTACATGGGGTTCTAGTGGCCCTCTTTTGAGCAACCCCACTTTTCTCTTCTCCTTGGATCGACCCTAGACAGCTTTCCCTTCTGTTGTGCACCCCCCCCCAGGGGCCAATGCACTTGCACCATTCCTGTTGCAGCCTCCAGGCCAGTCACGTTGATCCAAGCCTGCCGCTGCTGGGATTCGAACTCACAGCTGCGCTGGCTCGGCATTGGCACAGCCGGCGCATCTACCCACTGAGCCACGCAGGAGTCCCCCACAAGAATTAGGACTTGGCTAGACCTAAAAACTTGCCAATAAATTCACAGCTGGTTGAGACGGGGGTTCTGTATCTAATATGGACCTCCTTGTTGGCAGGACACACAAGCAGCTCTGGCCATGGCTGAGTGGGTAAATCCACCTTTTGAGTAAATGCGAGAAAAAGGGCAGCTCATTTCTGTGCAGGATTTTTGGTGCATTCCCACAATGCACAAGTATGAACGTATGCAAAGTGTTCCTTCTTTCTGTATTTTCATGATCTTTTCTACTTTGTTATGAAAAAACCCTTTTGCCTTTCTTTCACTTTTTAAACAGCGTTTTTTTTTTGCTTTCAGTTCACTAATTAGGGGAGTGGTTAAGTGTTTGCAGCTGGGATAGAAGCAAGTGCACAACTCACTGAGCTTGCTCACTAGGATTGCAAACAAGTGGATTGGAATAAGTGCAGTTAAAACACAGGAGAACTTGAAAAAAAGAAAAAAACCCTGCCAGAACTTGACACCCATACATCGACAAGCAAACATTGCTTCTGTCTAAGCATGCCACACCTGGGAACCAAAGTCACGGCTGCACAAACTCACAATAGCACAATGCGAGCCAATAGACATAGAAAACAAGCACTAGTAAACCCACAGCTGGTCGAAACCTGGGTTCTATAGCTAATATAGGCCTCCTTTTTGGCAGGACTCACACGTGCCTCTGGCTGTGGCTTGGTGGGCTAATGTGCCCTGCTTGCAAGTGTGAGGTTGTGAGTTCAAATCCCATGTTGGCCATGCTAAGCTAGAGATGGAGGGAAGGGGAGGGACATGGACTGCTGTATTAAGAAGGTGATTGGGGATATGGGTGTGCATTGCTTGGGGGGACAGGGGTATAGTATACCGTGGGGAGGATGAAGAAGAGAAGCAGTGCAACAGGGAAGGGGTACAGGAGTTGTAAATAGCAAAAGTGCACGAGTAGCCTGGATGAACAGGGTCCACTGCCAACATAATCCCCCCTTTCTTTTTTTACATGGGGTTCTAGTGGCCCTCTTTTGAGCAACCCCACTTTTCTCTTCTCCTTGGATCGACCCTAGACAGCTTTCCCTTCTGTTGTGCACCCCCCCCCAGGTTCCCCTCCCCCCCAGGGGCCAATGCACTTGCACCATTCCTGTTGCAGCCTCCAGGCCAGTCACGTTGATCCAAGCCTGCCGCTGCTGGGATTCGAACTCACAGCTGCACTGGCTCGGCATTGGCACAGCCGGCGCATCTACCCACTGAGCCACGCAGGAGTCCCCCGCAAGAATTAGGACTTGGCTAGACCTAAAAACTTGCCAATAAATTCACAGCTGGTTGAGACGGGGGTTCTGTATCTAATATGGACCTCCTTGTTGGCAGGACACACAAGCAGCTCTGGCCATGGCTGAGTGGGTAAATCCACCTTTTGAGTAAATGCGAGAAAAAGGGCAGCTCATTTCTGTGCAGGATTTTTGGTGCATTCCCACAATGCACAAGTATGAACGTATGCAAAGTGTTCCTTCTTTCTGTATTTTCATGATCTTTTCTACTTTGTTATGAAAAAACCCTTTTGCCTTTCTTTCACTTTTTAAACAGCGTTTTTTTTTTGCTTTCAGTTCACTAATTAGGGGAGTGGTTAAGTGTTTGCAGCTGGGATAGAAGCAAGTGCACAACTCACTGAGCTTGCTCACTAGGATTGCAAACAAGTGGATTGGAATAAGTGCAGTTAAAACACAGGAGAACTTGAAAAAAAGAAAAAAACCCTGCCAGAACTTGACACCCATACATCGACAAGCAAACATTGCTTCTGTCTAAGCATGCCACACCTGGGAACCAAAGTCACGGCTGCACAAACTCACAATAGCACAATGCGAGCCAATAGACATAGAAAACAAGCACTAGTAAACCCACAGCTGGTCGAAACCTGGGTTCTATAGCTAATATAGGCCTCCTTTTTGGCAGGACTCACAAGTGCCTCTGGCTGTGGCTTGGTGGGCTAATGTGCCCTGCTTGCAAGTGTGAGGTTGTGAGTTCAAATCCCATGTTGGCCATGCTAAGCTAGAGATGGAGGGAAGGGGAGGGACATGGACTGCTGTATTAAGAAGGTGATTGGGGATATGGGTGTGCATTGCTTGGGGGGACAGGGGTATAGTATACCGTGGGGAGGATGAAGAAGAGAAGCAGTGCAACAGGGAAGGGGTACAGGAGTTGTAAATAGCAAAAGTGCACGAGTAGCCTGGATGAACAGGGTCCACTGCCAACATAATCCCCCCTTTCTTTTTTTACATGGGGTTCTAGTGGCCCTCTTTTGAGCAACCCCACTTTTCTCTTCTCCTTGGATCGACCCTAGACAGCTTTCCCTTCTGTTGTGCACCCCCCCCCCAGGGGCCAATGCACTTGCACCATTCCTGTTGCAGCCTCCAGGCCAGTCACGTTGATCCAAGCCTGCCGCTGCTGGGATTCGAACTCACAGCTGCACTGGCTCGGCATTGGCACAGCCGGCGCATCTACCCACTGAGCCACGCAGGAGTCCCCCACAAGAATTAGGACTTGGCTAGACCTAAAAACTTGCCAATAAATTCACAGCTGGTTGAGACGGGGGTTCTGTATCTAATATGGACCTCCTTGTTGGCAGGACACACAAGCAGCTCTGGCCATGGCTGAGTGGGTAAATCCACCTTTTGAGTAAATGCGAGAAAAAGGGCAGCTCATTTCTGTGCAGGATTTTTGGTGCATTCCCACAATGCACAAGTATGAACGTATGCAAAGTGTTCCTTCTTTCTGTATTTTCATGATCTTTTCTACTTTGTTATGAAAAAACCCTTTTGCCTTTCTTTCACTTTTTAAACAGCGTTTTTTTTTTGCTTTCAGTTCACTAATTAGGGGAGTGGTTAAGTGTTTGCAGCTGGGATAGAAGCAAGTGCACAACTCACTGAGCTTGCTCACTAGGATTGCAAACAAGTGGATTGGAATAAGTGCAGTTAAAACACAGGAGAACTTGAAAAAAAGAAAAAAACCCTGCCAGAACTTGACACCCATACATCGACAAGCAAACATTGCTTCTGTCTAAGCATGCCACACCTGGGAACCAAAGTCACGGCTGCACAAACTCACAATAGCACAATGCGAGCCAATAGACATAGAAAACAAGCACTAGTAAACCCACAGCTGGTCGAAACCTGGGTTCTATAGCTAATATAGGCCTCCTTTTTGGCAGGACTCACAAGTGCCTCTGGCTGTGGCTTGGTGGGCTAATGTGCCCTGCTTGCAAGTGTGAGGTTGTGAGTTCAAATCCCATGTTGGCCATGCTAAGCTAGAGATGGAGGGAAGGGGAGGGACATGGACTGCTGTATTAAGAAGGTGATTGGGGATATGGGTGTGCATTGCTTGGGGGGACAGGGGTATAGTATACCGTGGGGAGGATGAAGAAGAGAAGCAGTGCAACAGGGAAGGGGTACAGGAGTTGTAAATAGCAAAAGTGCACGAGTAGCCTGGATGAACAGGGTCCACTGCCAACATAATCCCCCCTTTCTTTTTTTACATGGGGTTCTAGTGGCCCTCTTTTGAGCAACCCCACTTTTCTCTTCTCCTTGGATCGACCCTAGACAGCTTTCCCTTCTGTTGTGCACCCCCCCCCAGGGGCCAATGCACTTGCACCATTCCTGTTGCAGCCTCCAGGCCAGTCACGTTGATCCAAGCCTGCCGCTGCTGGGATTCGAACTCACAGCTGCACTGGCTCGGCATTGGCACAGCCGGCGCATCTACCCACTGAGCCACGCAGGAGTCCCCCACAAGAATTAGGACTTGGCTAGACCTAAAAACTTGCCAATAAATTCACAGCTGGTTGAGACGGGGGTTCTGTATCTAATATGGACCTCCTTGTTGGCAGGACACACAAGCAGCTCTGGCCATGGCTGAGTGGGTAAATCCACCTTTTGAGTAAATGCGAGAAAAAGGGCAGCTCATTTCTGTGCAGGATTTTTGGTGCATTCCCACAATGCACAAGTATGAACGTATGCAAAGTGTTCCTTCTTTCTGTATTTTCATGATCTTTTCTACTTTGTTATGAAAAAACCCTTTTGCCTTTCTTTCACTTTTTAAACAGCGTTTTTTTTTTGCTTTCAGTTCACTAATTAGGGGAGTGGTTAAGTGTTTGCAGCTGGGATAGAAGCAAGTGCACAACTCACTGAGCTTGCTCACTAGGATTGCAAACAAGTGGATTGGAATAAGTGCAGTTAAAACACAGGAGAACTTGAAAAAAAGAAAAAAACCCTGCCAGAACTTGACACCCATACATCGACAAGCAAACATTGCTTCTGTCTAAGCATGCCACACCTGGGAACCAAAGTCACGGCTGCACAAACTCACAATAGCACAATGCGAGCCAATAGACATAGAAAACAAGCACTAGTAAACCCACAGCTGGTCGAAACCTGGGTTCTATAGCTAATATAGGCCTCCTTTTTGGCAGGACTCACAAGTGCCTCTGGCTGTGGCTTGGTGGGCTAATGTGCCCTGCTTGCAAGTGTGAGGTTGTGAGTTCAAATCCCATGTTGGCCATGCTAAGCTAGAGATGGAGGGAAGGGGAGGGACATGGACTGCTGTATTAAGAAGGTGATTGGGGATATGGGTGTGCATTGCTTGGGGGGACAGGGGTATAGTATACCGTGGGGAGGATGAAGAAGAGAAGCAGTGCAACAGGGAAGGGGTACAGGAGTTGTAAATAGCAAAAGTGCACGAGTAGCCTGGATGAACAGGGTCCACTGCCAACATAATCCCCCCTTTCTTTTTTTACATGGGGTTCTAGTGGCCCTCTTTTGAGCAACCCCACTTTTCTCTTCTCCTTGGATCGACCCTAGACAGCTTTCCCTTCTGTTGTGCACCCCCCCCCAGGGGCCAATGCACTTGCACCATTCCTGTTGCAGCCTCCAGGCCAGTCACGTTGATCCAAGCCTGCCGCTGCTGGGATTCGAACTCACAGCTGCGCTGGCTCGGCATTGGCACAGCCGGCGCATCTACCCACTGAGCCACGCAGGAGTCCCCCACAAGAATTAGGACTTGGCTAGACCTAAAAACTTGCCAATAAATTCACAGCTGGTTGAGACGGGGGTTCTGTATCTAATATGGACCTCCTTGTTGGCAGGACACACAAGCAGCTCTGGCCATGGCTGAGTGGGTAAATCCACCTTTTGAGTAAATGCGAGAAAAAGGGCAGCTCATTTCTGTGCAGGATTTTTGGTGCATTCCCACAATGCACAAGTATGAACGTATGCAAAGTGTTCCTTCTTTCTGTATTTTCATGATCTTTTCTACTTTGTTATGAAAAAACCCTTTTGCCTTTCTTTCACTTTTTAAACAGCGTTTTTTTTTTGCTTTCAGTTCACTAATTAGGGGAGTGGTTAAGTGTTTGCAGCTGGGATAGAAGCAAGTGCACAACTCACTGAGCTTGCTCACTAGGATTGCAAACAAGTGGATTGGAATAAGTGCAGTTAAAACACAGGAGAACTTGAAAAAAAGAAAAAAACCCTGCCAGAACTTGACACCCATACATCGACAAGCAAACATTGCTTCTGTCTAAGCATGCCACACCTGGGAACCAAAGTCACGGCTGCACAAACTCACAATAGCACAATGCGAGCCAATAGACATAGAAAACAAGCACTAGTAAACCCACAGCTGGTCGAAACCTGGGTTCTATAGCTAATATAGGCCTCCTTTTTGGCAGGACTCACAAGTGCCTCTGGCTGTGGCTTGGTGGGCTAATGTGCCCTGCTTGCAAGTGTGAGGTTGTGAGTTCAAATCCCATGTTGGCCATGCTAAGCTAGAGATGGAGGGAAGGGGAGGGACATGGACTGCTGTATTAAGAAGGTGATTGGGGATATGGGTGTGCATTGCTTGGGGGGACAGGGGTATAGTATACCGTGGGGAGGATGAAGAAGAGAAGCAGTGCAACAGGGAAGGGGTACAGGAGTTGTAAATAGCAAAAGTGCACGAGTAGCCTGGATGAACAGGGTCCACTGCCAACATAATCCCCCCTTTCTTTTTTTACATGGGGTTCTAGTGGCCCTCTTTTGAGCAACCCCACTTTTCTCTTCTCCTTGGATCGACCCTAGACAGCTTTCCCTTCTGTTGTGCACCCCCCCCCAGGTTCCCCTCCCCCCCAGGGGCCAATGCACTTGCACCATTCCTGTTGCAGCCTCCAGGCCAGTCACGTTGATCCAAGCCTGCCGCTGCTGGGATTCGAACTCACAGCTGCACTGGCTCAGCATTGGCACAGCCGGCGCATCTACCCACTGAGCCACGCAGGAGTCCCCCGCAAGAATTAGGACTTGGCTAGACCTAAAAACTTGCCAATAAATTCACAGCTGGTTGAGACGGGGGTTCTGTATCTAATATGGACCTCCTTGTTGGCAGGACACACAAGCAGCTCTGGCCATGGCTGAGTGGGTAAATCCACCTTTTGAGTAAATGCGAGAAAAAGGGCAGCTCATTTCTGTGCAGGATTTTTGGTGCATTCCCACAATGCACAAGTATGAACGTATGCAAAGTGTTCCTTCTTTCTGTATTTTCATGATCTTTTCTACTTTGTTATGAAAAAACCCTTTTGCCTTTCTTTCACTTTTTAAACAGCGTTTTTTTTTTGCTTTCAGTTCACTAATTAGGGGAGTGGTTAAGTGTTTGCAGCTGGGATAGAAGCAAGTGCACAACTCACTGAGCTTGCTCACTAGGATTGCAAACAAGTGGATTGGAATAAGTGCAGTTAAAACACAGGAGAACTTGAAAAAAAGAAAAAAACCCTGCCAGAACTTGACACCCATACATCGACAAGCAAACATTGCTTCTGTCTAAGCATGCCACACCTGGGAACCAAAGTCACGGCTGCACAAACTCACAATAGCACAATGCGAGCCAATAGACATAGAAAACAAGCACTAGTAAACCCACAGCTGGTCGAAACCTGGGTTCTATAGCTAATATAGGCCTCCTTTTTGGCAGGACTCACAAGTGCCTCTGGCTGTGGCTTGGTGGGCTAATGTGCCCTGCTTGCAAGTGTGAGGTTGTGAGTTCAAATCCCATGTTGGCCATGCTAAGCTAGAGATGGAGGGAAGGGGAGGGACATGGACTGCTGTATTAAGAAGGTGATTGGGGATATGGGTGTGCATTGCTTGGGGGGACAGGGGTATAGTATACCGTGGGGAGGATGAAGAAGAGAAGCAGTGCAACAGGGAAGGGGTACAGGAGTTGTAAATAGCAAAAGTGCACGAGTAGCCTGGATGAACAGGGTCCACTGCCAACATAATCCCCCCTTTCTTTTTTTACATGGGGTTCTAGTGGCCCTCTTTTGAGCAACCCCACTTTTCTCTTCTCCTTGGATCGACCCTAGACAGCTTTCCCTTCTGTTGTGCACCCCCCCCCCAGGGGCCAATGCACTTGCACCATTCCTGTTGCAGCCTCCAGGCCAGTCACGTTGATCCAAGCCTGCCGCTGCTGGGATTCGAACTCACAGCTGCACTGGCTCGGCATTGGCACAGCCGGCGCATCTACCCACTGAGCCACGCAGGAGTCCCCCACAAGAATTAGGACTTGGCTAGACCTAAAAACTTGCCAATAAATTCACAGCTGGTTGAGACGGGGGTTCTGTATCTAATATGGACCTCCTTGTTGGCAGGACACACAAGCAGCTCTGGCCATGGCTGAGTGGGTAAATCCACCTTTTGAGTAAATGCGAGAAAAAGGGCAGCTCATTTCTGTGCAGGATTTTTGGTGCATTCCCACAATGCACAAGTATGAACGTATGCAAAGTGTTCCTTCTTTCTGTATTTTCATGATCTTTTCTACTTTGTTATGAAAAAACCCTTTTGCCTTTCTTTCACTTTTTAAACAGCGTTTTTTTTTTGCTTTCAGTTCACTAATTAGGGGAGTGGTTAAGTGTTTGCAGCTGGGATAGAAGCAAGTGCACAACTCACTGAGCTTGCTCACTAGGATTGCAAACAAGTGGATTGGAATAAGTGCAGTTAAAACACAGGAGAACTTGAAAAAAAGAAAAAAACCCTGCCAGAACTTGACACCCATACATCGACAAGCAAACATTGCTTCTGTCTAAGCATGCCACACCTGGGAACCAAAGTCACGGCTGCACAAACTCACAATAGCACAATGCGAGCCAATAGACATAGAAAACAAGCACTAGTAAACCCACAGCTGGTCGAAACCTGGGTTCTATAGCTAATATAGGCCTCCTTTTTGGCAGGACTCACAAGTGCCTCTGGCTGTGGCTTGGTGGGCTAATGTGCCCTGCTTGCAAGTGTGAGGTTGTGAGTTCAAATCCCATGTTGGCCATGCTAAGCTAGAGATGGAGGGAAGGGGAGGGACATGGACTGCTGTATTAAGAAGGTGATTGGGGATATGGGTGTGCATTGCTTGGGGGGACAGGGGTATAGTATACCGTGGGGAGGATGAAGAAGAGAAGCAGTGCAACAGGGAAGGGGTACAGGAGTTGTAAATAGCAAAAGTGCATGAGTAGCCTGGATGAACAGGGTCCACTGCCAACATAATCCCCCCTTTCTTTTTTTACATGGGGTTCTAGTGGCCCTCTTTTGAGCAACCCCACTTTTCTCTTCTCCTTGGATCGACCCTAGACAGCTTTCCCTTCTGTTGTGCACCCCCCCCCAGGGGCCAATGCACTTGCACCATTCCTGTTGCAGCCTCCAGGCCAGTCACGTTGATCCAAGCCTGCCGCTGCTGGGATTTGAACTCACAGCTGCACTGGCTCGGCATTGGCACAGCCGGCGCATCTACCCACTGAGCCACGCAGGAGTCCCCCACAAGAATTAGGACTTGGCTAGACCTAAAAACTTGCCAATAAATTCACAGCTGGTTGAGACGGGGGTTCTGTATCTAATATGGACCTCCTTGTTGGCAGGACACACAAGCAGCTCTGGCCATGGCTGAGTGGGTAAATCCACCTTTTGAGTAAATGCGAGAAAAAGGGCAGCTCATTTCTGTGCAGGATTTTTGGTGCATTCCCACAATGCACAAGTATGAACGTATGCAAAGTGTTCCTTCTTTCTGTATTTTCATGATCTTTTCTACTTTGTTATGAAAAAACCCTTTTGCCTTTCTTTCACTTTTTAAACAGCGTTTTTTTTTTGCTTTCAGTTCACTAATTAGGGGAGTGGTTAAGTGTTTGCAGCTGGGATAGAAGCAAGTGCACAACTCACTGAGCTTGCTCACTAGGATTGCAAACAAGTGGATTGGAATAAGTGCAGTTAAAACACAGGAGAACTTGAAAAAAAGAAAAAAACCCTGCCAGAACTTGACACCCATACATCGACAAGCAAACATTGCTTCTGTCTAAGCATGCCACACCTGGGAACCAAAGTCACGGCTGCACAAACTCACAATAGCACAATGCGAGCCAATAGACATAGAAAACAAGCACTAGTAAACCCACAGCTGGTCGAAACCTGGGTTCTATAGCTAATATAGGCCTCCTTTTTGGCAGGACTCACAAGTGCCTCTGGCTGTGGCTTGGTGGGCTAATGTGCCCTGCTTGCAAGTGTGAGGTTGTGAGTTCAAATCCCATGTTGGCCATGCTAAGCTAGAGATGGAGGGAAGGGGAGGGACATGGACTGCTGTATTAAGAAGGTGATTGGGGATATGGGTGTGCATTGCTTGGGGGGACAGGGGTATAGTATACCGTGGGGAGGATGAAGAAGAGAAGCAGTGCAACAGGGAAGGGGTACAGGAGTTGTAAATAGCAAAAGTGCACGAGTAGCCTGGATGAACAGGGTCCACTGCCAACATAATCCCCCCTTTCTTTTTTTACATGGGGTTCTAGTGGCCCTCTTTTGAGCAACCCCACTTTTCTCTTCTCCTTGGATCGACCCTAGACAGCTTTCCCTTCTGTTGTGCACCCCCCCCCAGGGGCCAATGCACTTGCACCATTCCTGTTGCAGCCTCCAGGCCAGTCACGTTGATCCAAGCCTGCCGCTGCTGGGATTCGAACTCACAGCTGCACTGGCTCGGCATTGGCACAGCCGGCGCATCTACCCACTGAGCCACGCAGGAGTCCCCCACAAGAATTAGGACTTGGCTAGACCTAAAAACTTGCCAATAAATTCACAGCTGGTTGAGACGGGGGTTCTGTATCTAATATGGACCTCCTTGTTGGCAGGACACACAAGCAGCTCTGGCCATGGCTGAGTGGGTAAATCCACCTTTTGAGTAAATGCGAGAAAAAGGGCAGCTCATTTCTGTGCAGGATTTTTGGTGCATTCCCACAATGCACAAGTATGAACGTATGCAAAGTGTTCCTTCTTTCTGTATTTTCATGATCTTTTCTACTTTGTTATGAAAAAACCCTTTTGCCTTTCTTTCACTTTTTAAACAGCGTTTTTTTTTTGCTTTCAGTTCACTAATTAGGGGAGTGGTTAAGTGTTTGCAGCTGGGATAGAAGCAAGTGCACAACTCACTGAGCTTGCTCACTAGGATTGCAAACAAGTGGATTGGAATAAGTGCAGTTAAAACACAGGAGAACTTGAAAAAAAGAAAAAAACCCTGCCAGAACTTGACACCCATACATCGACAAGCAAACATTGCTTCTGTCTAAGCATGCCACACCTGGGAACCAAAGTCACGGCTGCACAAACTCACAATAGCACAATGCGAGCCAATAGACATAGAAAACAAGCACTAGTAAACCCACAGCTGGTCGAAACCTGGGTTCTATAGCTAATATAGGCCTCCTTTTTGGCAGGACTCACAAGTGCCTCTGGCTGTGGCTTGGTGGGCTAATGTGCCCTGCTTGCAAGTGTGAGGTTGTGAGTTCAAATCCCATGTTGGCCATGCTAAGCTAGAGATGGAGGGAAGGGGAGGGACATGGACTGCTGTATTAAGAAGGTGATTGGGGATATGGGTGTGCATTGCTTGGGGGGACAGGGGTATAGTATACCGTGGGGAGGATGAAGAAGAGAAGCAGTGCAACAGGGAAGGGGTACAGGAGTTGTAAATAGCAAAAGTGCACGAGTAGCCTGGATGAACAGGGTCCACTGCCAACATAATCCCCCCTTTCTTTTTTTACATGGGGTTCTAGTGGCCCTCTTTTGAGCAACCCCACTTTTCTCTTCTCCTTGGATCGACCCTAGACAGCTTTCCCTTCTGTTGTGCACCCCCCCCCCAGGGGCCAATGCACTTGCACCATTCCTGTTGCAGCCTCCAGGCCAGTCACGTTGATCCAAGCCTGCCGCTGCTGGGATTCGAACTCACAGCTGCACTGGCTCGGCATTGGCACAGCCGGCGCATCTACCCACTGAGCCACGCAGGAGTCCCCCACAAGAATTAGGACTTGGCTAGACCTAAAAACTTGCCAATAAATTCACAGCTGGTTGAGACGGGGGTTCTGTATCTAATATGGACCTCCTTGTTGGCAGGACACACAAGCAGCTCTGGCCATGGCTGAGTGGGTAAATCCACCTTTTGAGTAAATGCGAGAAAAAGGGCAGCTCATTTCTGTGCAGGATTTTTGGTGCATTCCCACAATGCACAAGTATGAACGTATGCAAAGTGTTCCTTCTTTCTGTATTTTCATGATCTTTTCTACTTTGTTATGAAAAAACCCTTTTGCCTTTCTTTCACTTTTTAAACAGCGTTTTTTTTTTGCTTTCAGTTCACTAATTAGGGGAGTGGTTAAGTGTTTGCAGCTGGGATAGAAGCAAGTGCACAACTCACTGAGCTTGCTCACTAGGATTGCAAACAAGTGGATTGGAATAAGTGCAGTTAAAACACAGGAGAACTTGAAAAAAAGAAAAAAACCCTGCCAGAACTTGACACCCATACATCGACAAGCAAACATTGCTTCTGTCTAAGCATGCCACACCTGGGAACCAAAGTCACGGCTGCACAAACTCACAATAGCACAATGCGAGCCAATAGACATAGAAAACAAGCACTAGTAAACCCACAGCTGGTCGAAACCTGGGTTCTATAGCTAATATAGGCCTCCTTTTTGGCAGGACTCACAAGTGCCTCTGGCTGTGGCTTGGTGGGCTAATGTGCCCTGCTTGCAAGTGTGAGGTTGTGAGTTCAAATCCCATGTTGGCCATGCTAAGCTAGAGATGGAGGGAAGGGGAGGGACATGGACTGCTGTATTAAGAAGGTGATTGGGGATATGGGTGTGCATTGCTTGGGGGGACAGGGGTATAGTATACCGTGGGGAGGATGAAGAAGAGAAGCAGTGCAACAGGGAAGGGGTACAGGAGTTGTAAATAGCAAAAGTGCACGAGTAGCCTGGATGAACAGGGTCCACTGCCAACATAATCCCCCCTTTCTTTTTTTACATGGGGTTCTAGTGGCCCTCTTTTGAGCAACCCCACTTTTCTCTTCTCCTTGGATCGACCCTAGACAGCTTTCCCTTCTGTTGTGCACCCCCCCCAGGGGCCAATGCACTTGCACCATTCCTGTTGCAGCCTCCAGGCCAGTCACGTTGATCCAAGCCTGCCGCTGCTGGGATTCGAACTCACAGCTGCACTGGCTCGGCATTGGCACAGCCGGCGCATCTACCCACTGAGCCACGCAGGAGTCCCCCACAAGAATTAGGACTTGGCTAGACCTAAAAACTTGCCAATAAATTCACAGCTGGTTGAGACGGGGGTTCTGTATCTAATATGGACCTCCTTGTTGGCAGGACACACAAGCAGCTCTGGCCATGGCTGAGTGGGTAAATCCACCTTTTGAGTAAATGCGAGAAAAAGGGCAGCTCATTTCTGTGCAGGATTTTTGGTGCATTCCCACAATGCACAAGTATGAACGTATGCAAAGTGTTCCTTCTTTCTGTATTTTCATGATCTTTTCTACTTTGTTATGAAAAAACCCTTTTGCCTTTCTTTCACTTTTTAAACAGCGTTTTTTTTTTGCTTTCAGTTCACTAATTAGGGGAGTGGTTAAGTGTTTGCAGCTGGGATAGAAGCAAGTGCACAACTCACTGAGCTTGCTCACTAGGATTGCAAACAAGTGGATTGGAATAAGTGCAGTTAAAACACAGGAGAACTTGAAAAAAAGAAAAAAACCCTGCCAGAACTTGACACCCATACATCGACAAGCAAACATTGCTTCTGTCTAAGCATGCCACACCTGGGAACCAAAGTCACGGCTGCACAAACTCACAATAGCACAATGCGAGCCAATAGACATAGAAAACAAGCACTAGTAAACCCACAGCTGGTCGAAACCTGGGTTCTATAGCTAATATAGGCCTCCTTTTTGGCAGGACTCACAAGTGCCTCTGGCTGTGGCTTGGTGGGCTAATGTGCCCTGCTTGCAAGTGTGAGGTTGTGAGTTCAAATCCCATGTTGGCCATGCTAAGCTAGAGATGGAGGGAAGGGGAGGGACATGGACTGCTGTATTAAGAAGGTGATTGGGGATATGGGTGTGCATTGCTTGGGGGGACAGGGGTATAGTATACCGTGGGGAGGATGAAGAAGAGAAGCAGTGCAACAGGGAAGGGGTACAGGAGTTGTAAATAGCAAAAGTGCACGAGTAGCCTGGATGAACAGGGTCCACTGCCAACATAATCCCCCCTTTCTTTTTTTACATGGGGTTCTAGTGGCCCTCTTTTGAGCAACCCCACTTTTCTCTTCTCCTTGGATCGACCCTAGACAGCTTTCCCTTCTGTTGTGCACCCCCCCCCAGGGGCCAATGCACTTGCACCATTCCTGTTGCAGCCTCCAGGCCAGTCACGTTGATCCAAGCCTGCCGCTGCTGGGATTCGAACTCACAGCTGCACTGGCTCGGCATTGGCACAGCCGGCACATCTACCCACTGAGCCACGCAGGAGTCCCCCACAAGAATTAGGACTTGGCTAGACCTAAAAACTTGCCAATAAATTCACAGCTGGTTGAGACGGGGGTTCTGTATCTAATATGGACCTCCTTGTTGGCAGGACACACAAGCAGCTCTGGCCATGGCTGAGTGGGTAAATCCACCTTTTGAGTAAATGCGAGAAAAAGGGCAGCTCATTTCTGTGCAGGATTTTTGGTGCATTCCCACAATGCACAAGTATGAACGTATGCAAAGTGTTCCTTCTTTCTGTATTTTCATGATCTTTTCTACTTTGTTATGAAAAAACCCTTTTGCCTTTCTTTCACTTTTTAAACAGCGTTTTTTTTTTGCTTTCAGTTCACTAATTAGGGGAGTGGTTAAGTGTTTGCAGCTGGGATAGAAGCAAGTGCACAACTCACTGAGCTTGCTCACTAGGATTGCAAACAAGTGGATTGGAATAAGTGCAGTTAAAACACAGGAGAACTTGAAAAAAAGAAAAAAACCCTGCCAGAACTTGACACCCATACATCGACAAGCAAACATTGCTTCTGTCTAAGCATGCCACACCTGGGAACCAAAGTCACGGCTGCACAAACTCACAATAGCACAATGCGAGCCAATAGACATAGAAAACAAGCACTAGTAAACCCACAGCTGGTCGAAACCTGGGTTCTATAGCTAATATAGGCCTCCTTTTTGGCAGGACTCACAAGTGCCTCTGGCTGTGGCTTGGTGGGCTAATGTGCCCTGCTTGCAAGTGTGAGGTTGTGAGTTCAAATCCCATGTTGGCCATGCTAAGCTAGAGATGGAGGGAAGGGGAGGGACATGGACTGCTGTATTAAGAAGGTGATTGGGGATATGGGTGTGCATTGCTTGGGGGGACAGGGGTATAGTATACCGTGGGGAGGATGAAGAAGAGAAGCAGTGCAACAGGGAAGGGGTACAGGAGTTGTAAATAGCAAAAGTGCACGAGTAGCCTGGATGAACAGGGTCCACTGCCAACATAATCCCCCCTTTCTTTTTTTACATGGGGTTCTAGTGGCCCTCTTTTGAGCAACCCCACTTTTCTCTTCTCCTTGGATCGACCCTAGACAGCTTTCCCTTCTGTTGTGCACCCCCCCCCAGGGGCCAATGCACTTGCACCATTCCTGTTGCAGCCTCCAGGCCAGTCACGTTGATCCAAGCCTGCCGCTGCTGGGATTCGAACTCACAGCTGCACTGGCTCGGCATTGGCACAGCCGGCGCATCTACCCACTGAGCCACGCAGGAGTCCCCCACAAGAATTAGGACTTGGCTAGACCTAAAAACTTGCCAATAAATTCACAGCTGGTTGAGACGGGGGTTCTGTATCTAATATGGACCTCCTTGTTGGCAGGACACACAAGCAGCTCTGGCCATGGCTGAGTGGGTAAATCCACCTTTTGAGTAAATGCGAGAAAAAGGGCAGCTCATTTCTGTGCAGGATTTTTGGTGCATTCCCACAATGCACAAGTATGAACGTATGCAAAGTGTTCCTTCTTTCTGTATTTTCATGATCTTTTCTACTTTGTTATGAAAAAACCCTTTTGCCTTTCTTTCACTTTTTAAACAGCGTTTTTTTTTTGCTTTCAGTTCACTAATTAGGGGAGTGGTTAAGTGTTTGCAGCTGGGATAGAAGCAAGTGCACAACTCACTGAGCTTGCTCACTAGGATTGCAAACAAGTGGATTGGAATAAGTGCAGTTAAAACACAGGAGAACTTGAAAAAAAGAAAAAAACCCTGCCAGAACTTGACACCCATACATCGACAAGCAAACATTGCTTCTGTCTAAGCATGCCACACCTGGGAACCAAAGTCACGGCTGCACAAACTCACAATAGCACAATGCGAGCCAATAGACATAGAAAACAAGCACTAGTAAACCCACAGCTGGTCGAAACCTGGGTTCTATAGCTAATATAGGCCTCCTTTTTGGCAGGACTCACAAGTGCCTCTGGCTGTGGCTTGGTGGGCTAATGTGCCCTGCTTGCAAGTGTGAGGTTGTGAGTTCAAATCCCATGTTGGCCATGCTAAGCTAGAGATGGAGGGAAGGGGAGGGACATGGACTGCTGTATTAAGAAGGTGATTGGGGATATGGGTGTGCATTGCTTGGGGGGACAGGGGTATAGTATACCGTGGGGAGGATGAAGAAGAGAAGCAGTGCAACAGGGAAGGGGTACAGGAGTTGTAAATAGCAAAAGTGCACGAGTAGCCTGGATGAACAGGGTCCACTGCCAACATAATCCCCCCTTTCTTTTTTTACATGGGGTTCTAGTGGCCCTCTTTTGAGCAACCCCACTTTTCTCTTCTCCTTGGATCGACCCTAGACAGCTTTCCCTTCTGTTGTGCACCCCCCCCCAGGGGCCAATGCACTTGCACCATTCCTGTTGCAGCCTCCAGGCCAGTCACGTTGATCCAAGCCTGCCGCTGCTGGGATTCGAACTCACAGCTGCACTGGCTCGGCATTGGCACAGCCGGCGCATCTACCCACTGAGCCACGCAGGAGTCCCCCACAAGAATTAGGACTTGGCTAGACCTAAAAACTTGCCAATAAATTCACAGCTGGTTGAGACGGGGGTTCTGTATCTAATATGGACCTCCTTGTTGGCAGGACACACAAGCAGCTCTGGCCATGGCTGAGTGGGTAAATCCACCTTTTGAGTAAATGCGAGAAAAAGGGCAGCTCATTTCTGTGCAGGATTTTTGGTGCATTCCCACAATGCACAAGTATGAACGTATGCAAAGTGTTCCTTCTTTCTGTATTTTCATGATCTTTTCTACTTTGTTATGAAAAAACCCTTTTGCCTTTCTTTCACTTTTTAAACAGCGTTTTTTTTTTGCTTTCAGTTCACTAATTAGGGGAGTGGTTAAGTGTTTGCAGCTGGGATAGAAGCAAGTGCACAACTCACTGAGCTTGCTCACTAGGATTGCAAACAAGTGGATTGGAATAAGTGCAGTTAAAACACAGGAGAACTTGAAAAAAAGAAAAAAACCCTGCCAGAACTTGACACCCATACATCGACAAGCAAACATTGCTTCTGTCTAAGCATGCCACACCTGGGAACCAAAGTCACGGCTGCACAAACTCACAATAGCACAATGCGAGCCAATAGACATAGAAAACAAGCACTAGTAAACCCACAGCTGGTCGAAACCTGGGTTCTATAGCTAATATAGGCCTCCTTTTTGGCAGGACTCACAAGTGCCTCTGGCTGTGGCTTGGTGGGCTAATGTGCCCTGCTTGCAAGTGTGAGGTTGTGAGTTCAAATCCCATGTTGGCCATGCTAAGCTAGAGATGGAGGGAAGGGGAGGGACATGGACTGCTGTATTAAGAAGGTGATTGGGGATATGGGTGTGCATTGCTTGGGGGGACAGGGGTATAGTATACCGTGGGGAGGATGAAGAAGAGAAGCAGTGCAACAGGGAAGGGGTACAGGAGTTGTAAATAGCAAAAGTGCACGAGTAGCCTGGATGAACAGGGTCCACTGCCAACATAATCCCCCCTTTCTTTTTTTACATGGGGTTCTAGTGGCCCTCTTTTGAGCAACCCCACTTTTCTCTTCTCCTTGGATCGACCCTAGACAGCTTTCCCTTCTGTTGTGCACCCCCCCCCAGGGGCCAATGCACTTGCACCATTCCTGTTGCAGCCTCCAGGCCAGTCACGTTGATCCAAGCCTGCCGCTGCTGGGATTCGAACTCACAGCTGCACTGGCTCGGCATTGGCACAGCCGGCGCATCTACCCACTGAGCCACGCAGGAGTCCCCCACAAGAATTAGGACTTGGCTAGACCTAAAAACTTGCCAATAAATTCACAGCTGGTTGAGACGGGGGTTCTGTATCTAATATGGACCTCCTTGTTGGCAGGACACACAAGCAGCTCTGGCCATGGCTGAGTGGGTAAATCCACCTTTTGAGTAAATGCGAGAAAAAGGGCAGCTCATTTCTGTGCAGGATTTTTGGTGCATTCCCACAATGCACAAGTATGAACGTATGCAAAGTGTTCCTTCTTTCTGTATTTTCATGATCTTTTCTACTTTGTTATGAAAAAACCCTTTTGCCTTTCTTTCACTTTTTAAACAGCGTTTTTTTTTTGCTTTCAGTTCACTAATTAGGGGAGTGGTTAAGTGTTTGCAGCTGGGATAGAAGCAAGTGCACAACTCACTGAGCTTGCTCACTAGGATTGCAAACAAGTGGATTGGAATAAGTGCAGTTAAAACACAGGAGAACTTGAAAAAAAGAAAAAAACCCTGCCAGAACTTGACACCCATACATCGACAAGCAAACATTGCTTCTGTCTAAGCATGCCACACCTGGGAACCAAAGTCACGGCTGCACAAACTCACAATAGCACAATGCGAGCCAATAGACATAGAAAACAAGCACTAGTAAACCCACAGCTGGTCGAAACCTGGGTTCTATAGCTAATATAGGCCTCCTTTTTGGCAGGACTCACAAGTGCCTCTGGCTGTGGCTTGGTGGGCTAATGTGCCCTGCTTGCAAGTGTGAGGTTGTGAGTTCAAATCCCATGTTGGCCATGCTAAGCTAGAGATGGAGGGAAGGGGAGGGACATGGACTGCTGTATTAAGAAGGTGATTGGGGATATGGGTGTGCATTGCTTGGGGGGACAGGGGTATAGTATACTGTGGGGAGGATGAAGAAGAGAAGCAGTGCAACAGGGAAGGGGTACAGGAGTTGTAAATAGCAAAAGTGCACGAGTAGCCTGGATGAACAGGGTCCACTGCCAACATAATCCCCCCTTTCTTTTTTTACATGGGGTTCTAGTGGCCCTCTTTTGAGCAACCCCACTTTTCTCTTCTCCTTGGATCGACCCTAGACAGCTTTCCCTTCTGTTGTGCACCCCCCCCCAGGGGCCAATGCACTTGCACCATTCCTGTTGCAGCCTCCAGGCCAGTCACGTTGATCCAAGCCTGCCGCTGCTGGGATTCGAACTCACAGCTGCACTGGCTCGGCATTGGCACAGCCGGCGCATCTACCCACTGAGCCACGCAGGAGTCCCCCACAAGAATTAGGACTTGGCTAGACCTAAAAACTTGCCAATAAATTCACAGCTGGTTGAGACGGGGGTTCTGTATCTAATATGGACCTCCTTGTTGGCAGGACACACAAGCAGCTCTGGCCATGGCTGAGTGGGTAAATCCACCTTTTGAGTAAATGCGAGAAAAAGGGCAGCTCATTTCTGTGCAGGATTTTTGGTGCATTCCCACAATGCACAAGTATGAACGTATGCAAAGTGTTCCTTCTTTCTGTATTTTCATGATCTTTTCTACTTTGTTATGAAAAAACCCTTTTGCCTTTCTTTCACTTTTTAAACAGCGTTTTTTTTTTGCTTTCAGTTCACTAATTAGGGGAGTGGTTAAGTGTTTGCAGCTGGGATAGAAGCAAGTGCACAACTCACTGAGCTTGCTCACTAGGATTGCAAACAAGTGGATTGGAATAAGTGCAGTTAAAACACAGGAGAACTTGAAAAAAAGAAAAAAACCCTGCCAGAACTTGACACCCATACATCGACAAGCAAACATTGCTTCTGTCTAAGCATGCCACACCTGGGAACCAAAGTCACGGCTGCACAAACTCACAATAGCACAATGCGAGCCAATAGACATAGAAAACAAGCACTAGTAAACCCACAGCTGGTCGAAACCTGGGTTCTATAGCTAATATAGGCCTCCTTTTTGGCAGGACTCACAAGTGCCTCTGGCTGTGGCTTGGTGGGCTAATGTGCCCTGCTTGCAAGTGTGAGGTTGTGAGTTCAAATCCCATGTTGGCCATGCTAAGCTAGAGATGGAGGGAAGGGGAGGGACATGGACTGCTGTATTAAGAAGGTGATTGGGGATATGGGTGTGCATTGCTTGGGGGGACAGGGGTATAGTATACCGTGGGGAGGATGAAGAAGAGAAGCAGTGCAACAGGGAAGGGGTACAGGAGTTGTAAATAGCAAAAGTGCACGAGTAGCCTGGATGAACAGGGTCCACTGCCAACATAATCCCCCCTTTCTTTTTTTACATGGGGTTCTAGTGGCCCTCTTTTGAGCAACCCCACTTTTCTCTTCTCCTTGGATCGACCCTAGACAGCTTTCCCTTCTGTTGTGCACCCCCCCCCAGGGGCCAATGCACTTGCACCATTCCTGTTGCAGCCTCCAGGCCAGTCACGTTGATCCAAGCCTGCCGCTGCTGGGATTCGAACTCACAGCTGCACTGGCTCGGCATTGGCACAGCCGGCGCATCTACCCACTGAGCCACGCAGGAGTCCCCCACAAGAATTAGGACTTGGCTAGACCTAAAAACTTGCCAATAAATTCACAGCTGGTTGAGACGGGGGTTCTGTATCTAATATGGACCTCCTTGTTGGCAGGACACACAAGCAGCTCTGGCCATGGCTGAGTGGGTAAATCCACCTTTTGAGTAAATGCGAGAAAAAGGGCAGCTCATTTCTGTGCAGGATTTTTGGTGCATTCCCACAATGCACAAGTATGAACGTATGCAAAGTGTTCCTTCTTTCTGTATTTTCATGATCTTTTCTACTTTGTTATGAAAAAACCCTTTTGCCTTTCTTTCACTTTTTAAACAGCGTTTTTTTTTTGCTTTCAGTTCACTAATTAGGGGAGTGGTTAAGTGTTTGCAGCTGGGATAGAAGCAAGTGCACAACTCACTGAGCTTGCTCACTAGGATTGCAAACAAGTGGATTGGAATAAGTGCAGTTAAAACACAGGAGAACTTGAAAAAAAGAAAAAAACCCTGCCAGAACTTGACACCCATACATCGACAAGCAAACATTGCTTCTGTCTAAGCATGCCACACCTGGGAACCAAAGTCACGGCTGCACAAACTCACAATAGCACAATGCGAGCCAATAGACATAGAAAACAAGCACTAGTAAACCCACAGCTGGTCGAAACCTGGGTTCTATAGCTAATATAGGCCTCCTTTTTGGCAGGACTCACAAGTGCCTCTGGCTGTGGCTTGGTGGGCTAATGTGCCCTGCTTGCAAGTGTGAGGTTGTGAGTTCAAATCCCATGTTGGCCATGCTAAGCTAGAGATGGAGGGAAGGGGAGGGACATGGACTGCTGTATTAAGAAGGTGATTGGGGATATGGGTGTGGATTGCTTGGGGGGACAGGGGTATAGTATACCGTGGGGAGGATGAAGAAGAGAAGCAGTGCAACAGGGAAGGGGTACAGGAGTTGTAAATAGCAAAAGTGCACGAGTAGCCTGGATGAACAGGGTCCACTGCCAACATAATCCCCCCTTTCTTTTTTTACATGGGGTTCTAGTGGCCCTCTTTTGAGCAACCCCACTTTTCTCTTCTCCTTGGATCGACCCTAGACAGCTTTCCCTTCTGTTGTGCACCCCCCCCCAGGGGCCAATGCACTTGCACCATTCCTGTTGCAGCCTCCAGGCCAGTCACGTTGATCCAAGCCTGCCGCTGCTGGGATTCGAACTCACAGCTGCACTGGCTCGGCATTGGCACAGCCGGCGCATCTACCCACTGAGCCATGCAGGAGTCCCCCACAAGAATTAGGACTTGGCTAGACCTAAAAACTTGCCAATAAATTCACAGCTGGTTGAGACGGGGGTTCTGTATCTAATATGGACCTCCTTGTTGGCAGGACACACAAGCAGCTCTGGCCATGGCTGAGTGGGTAAATCCACCTTTTGAGTAAATGCGAGAAAAAGGGCAGCTCATTTCTGTGCAGGATTTTTGGTGCATTCCCACAATGCACAAGTATGAACGTATGCAAAGTGTTCCTTCTTTCTGTATTTTCATGATCTTTTCTACTTTGTTATGAAAAAACCCTTTTGCCTTTCTTTCACTTTTTAAACAGCGTTTTTTTTTTGCTTTCAGTTCACTAATTAGGGGAGTGGTTAAGTGTTTGCAGCTGGGATAGAAGCAAGTGCACAACTCACTGAGCTTGCTCACTAGGATTGCAAACAAGTGGATTGGAATAAGTGCAGTTAAAACACAGGAGAACTTGAAAAAAAGAAAAAAACCCTGCCAGAACTTGACACCCATACATCGACAAGCAAACATTGCTTCTGTCTAAGCATGCCACACCTGGGAACCAAAGTCACGGCTGCACAAACTCACAATAGCACAATGCGAGCCAATAGACATAGAAAACAAGCACTAGTAAACCCACAGCTGGTCGAAACCTGGGTTCTATAGCTAATATAGGCCTCCTTTTTGGCAGGACTCACAAGTGCCTCTGGCTGTGGCTTGGTGGGCTAATGTGCCCTGCTTGCAAGTGTGAGGTTGTGAGTTCAAATCCCATGTTGGCCATGCTAAGCTATGGATGGAGGGAAGGGGAGGGACATGGACTGCTGTATTAAGAAGGTGATTGGGGATATGGGTGTGCATTGCTTGGGGGGACAGGGGTATAGTATACCGTGGGGAGGATGAAGAAGAGAAGCAGTGCAACAGGGAAGGGGTACAGGAGTTGTAAATAGCAAAAGTGCACGAGTAGCCTGGATGAACAGGGTCCACTGCCAACATAATCCCCCCTTTCTTTTTTTACATGGGGTTCTAGTGGCCCTCTTTTGAGCAACCCCACTTTTCTCTTCTCCTTGGATCGACCCTAGACAGCTTTCCCTTCTGTTGTGCACCCCCCCCCAGGGGCCAATGCACTTGCACCATTCCTGTTGCAGCCTCCAGGCCAGTCACGTTGATCCAAGCCTGCCGCTGCTGGGATTCGAACTCACAGCTGCACTGGCTCGGCATTGGCACAGCCGGCGCATCTACCCACTGAGCCACGCAGGAGTCCCCCACAAGAATTAGGACTTGGCTAGACCTAAAAACTTGCCAATAAATTCACAGCTGGTTGAGACGGGGGTTCTGTATCTAATATGGACCTCCTTGTTGGCAGGACACACAAGCAGCTCTGGCCATGGCTGAGTGGGTAAATCCACCTTTTGAGTAAATGCGAGAAAAAGGGCAGCTCATTTCTGTGCAGGATTTTTGGTGCATTCCCACAATGCACAAGTATGAACGTATGCAAAGTGTTCCTTCTTTCTGTATTTTCATGATCTTTTCTACTTTGTTATGAAAAAACCCTTTTGCCTTTCTTTCACTTTTTAAACAGCGTTTTTTTTTTGCTTTCAGTTCACTAATTAGGGGAGTGGTTAAGTGTTTGCAGCTGGGATAGAAGCAAGTGCACAACTCACTGAGCTTGCTCACTAGGATTGCAAACAAGTGGATTGGAATAAGTGCAGTTAAAACACAGGAGAACTTGAAAAAAAGAAAAAAACCCTGCCAGAACTTGACACCCATACATCGACAAGCAAACATTGCTTCTGTCTAAGCATGCCACACCTGGGAACCAAAGTCACGGCTGCACAAACTCACAATAGCACAATGCGAGCCAATAGACATAGAAAACAAGCACTAGTAAACCCACAGCTGGTCGAAACCTGGGTTCTATAGCTAATATAGGCCTCCTTTTTGGCAGGACTCACAAGTGCCTCTGGCTGTGGCTTGGTGGGCTAATGTGCCCTGCTTGCAAGTGTGAGGTTGTGAGTTCAAATCCCATGTTGGCCATGCTAAGCTAGAGATGGAGGGAAGGGGAGGGACATGGACTGCTGTATTAAGAAGGTGATTGGGGATATGGGTGTGCATTGCTTGGGGGGACAGGGGTATAGTATACCGTGGGGAGGATGAAGAAGAGAAGCAGTGCAACAGGGAAGGGGTACAGGAGTTGTAAATAGCAAAAGTGCACGAGTAGCCTGGATGAACAGGGTCCACTGCCAACATAATCCCCCCTTTCTTTTTTTACATGGGGTTCTAGTGGCCCTCTTTTGAGCAACCCCACTTTTCTCTTCTCCTTGGATCGACCCTAGACAGCTTTCCCTTCTGTTGTGCACCCCCCCCCAGGGGCCAATGCACTTGCACCATTCCTGTTGCAGCCTCCAGGCCAGTCACGTTGATCCAAGCCTGCCGCTGCTGGGATTCGAACTCACAGCTGCACTGGCTCGGCATTGGCACAGCCGGCGCATCTACCCACTGAGCCACGCAGGAGTCCCCCACAAGAATTAGGACTTGGCTAGACCTAAAAACTTGCCAATAAATTCACAGCTGGTTGAGACGGGGGTTCTGTATCTAATATGGACCTCCTTGTTGGCAGGACACACAAGCAGCTCTGGCCATGGCTGAGTGGGTAAATCCACCTTTTGAGTAAATGCGAGAAAAAGGGCAGCTCATTTCTGTGCAGGATTTTTGGTGCATTCCCACAATGCACAAGTATGAACGTATGCAAAGTGTTCCTTCTTTCTGTATTTTCATGATCTTTTCTACTTTGTTATGAAAAAACCCTTTTGCCTTTCTTTCACTTTTTAAACAGCGTTTTTTTTTTGCTTTCAGTTCACTAATTAGGGGAGTGGTTAAGTGTTTGCAGCTGGGATAGAAGCAAGTGCACAACTCACTGAGCTTGCTCACTAGGATTGCAAACAAGTGGATTGGAATAAGTGCAGTTAAAACACAGGAGAACTTGAAAAAAAGAAAAAAACCCTGCCAGAACTTGACACCCATACATCGACAAGCAAACATTGCTTCTGTCTAAGCATGCCACACCTGGGAACCAAAGTCACGGCTGCACAAACTCACAATAGCACAATGCGAGCCAATAGACATAGAAAACAAGCACTAGTAAACCCACAGCTGGTCGAAACCTGGGTTCTATAGCTAATATAGGCCTCCTTTTTGGCAGGACTCACAAGTGCCTCTGGCTGTGGCTTGGTGGGCTAATGTGCCCTGCTTGCAAGTGTGAGGTTGTGAGTTCAAATCCCATGTTGGCCATGCTAAGCTAGAGATGGAGGGAAGGGGAGGGACATGGACTGCTGTATTAAGAAGGTGATTGGGGATATGGGTGTGCATTGCTTGGGGGGACAGGGGTATAGTATACCGTGGGGAGGATGAAGAAGAGAAGCAGTGCAACAGGGAAGGGGTACAGGAGTTGTAAATAGCAAAAGTGCATGAGTAGCCTGGATGAACAGGGTCCACTGCCAACATAATCCCCCCTTTCTTTTTTTACATGGGGTTCTAGTGGCCCTCTTTTGAGCAACCCCACTTTTCTCTTCTCCTTGGATCGACCCTAGACAGCTTTCCCTTCTGTTGTGCACCCCCCCCAGGGGCCAATGCACTTGCACCATTCCTGTTGCAGCCTCCAGGCCAGTCACGTTGATCCAAGCCTGCCGCTGCTGGGATTCGAACTCACAGCTGCACTGGCTCGGCATTGGCACAGCCGGCGCATCTACCCACTGAGCCACGCAGGAGTCCCCCACAAGAATTAGGACTTGGCTAGACCTAAAAACTTGCCAATAAATTCACAGCTGGTTGAGACGGGGGTTCTGTATCTAATATGGACCTCCTTGTTGGCAGGACACACAAGCAGCTCTGGCCATGGCTGAGTGGGTAAATCCACCTTTTGAGTAAATGCGAGAAAAAGGGCAGCTCATTTCTGTGCAGGATTTTTGGTGCATTCCCACAATGCACAAGTATGAACGTATGCAAAGTGTTCCTTCTTTCTGTATTTTCATGATCTTTTCTACTTTGTTATGAAAAAACCCTTTTGCCTTTCTTTCACTTTTTAAACAGCGTTTTTTTTTTGCTTTCAGTTCACTAATTAGGGGAGTGGTTAAGTGTTTGCAGCTGGGATAGAAGCAAGTGCACAACTCACTGAGCTTGCTCACTAGGATTGCAAACAAGTGGATTGGAATAAGTGCAGTTAAAACACAGGAGAACTTGAAAAAAAGAAAAAAACCCTGCCAGAACTTGACACCCATACATCGACAAGCAAACATTGCTTCTGTCTAAGCATGCCACACCTGGGAACCAAAGTCACGGCTGCACAAACTCACAATAGCACAATGCGAGCCAATAGACATAGAAAACAAGCACTAGTAAACCCACAGCTGGTCGAAACCTGGGTTCTATAGCTAATATAGGCCTCCTTTTTGGCAGGACTCACAAGTGCCTCTGGCTGTGGCTTGGTGGGCTAATGTGCCCTGCTTGCAAGTGTGAGGTTGTGAGTTCAAATCCCATGTTGGCCATGCTAAGCTAGAGATGGAGGGAAGGGGAGGGACATGGACTGCTGTATTAAGAAGGTGATTGGGGATATGGGTGTGCATTGCTTGGGGGGACAGGGGTATAGTATACCGTGGGGAGGATGAAGAAGAGAAGCAGTGCAACAGGGAAGGGGTACAGGAGTTGTAAATAGCAAATGTGCACGAGTAGCCTGGATGAACAGGGTCCACTGCCAACATAATCCCCCCTTTCTTTTTTTACATGGGGTTCTAGTGGCCCTCTTTTGAGCAACCCCACTTTTCTCTTCTCCTTGGATCGACCCTAGACAGCTTTCCCTTCTGTTGTGCACCCCCCCCCAGGGGCCAATGCACTTGCACCATTCCTGTTGCAGCCTCCAGGCCAGTCACGTTGATCCAAGCCTGCCGCTGCTGGGATTCGAACTCACAGCTGCACTGGCTCGGCATTGGCACAGCCGGCGCATCTACCCACTGAGCCACGCAGGAGTCCCCCACAAGAATTAGGACTTGGCTAGACCTAAAAACTTGCCAATAAATTCACAGCTGGTTGAGACGGGGGTTCTGTATCTAATATGGACCTCCTTGTTGGCAGGACACACAAGCAGCTCTGGCCATGGCTGAGTGGGTAAATCCACCTTTTGAGTAAATGCGAGAAAAAGGGCAGCTCATTTCTGTGCAGGATTTTTGGTGCATTCCCACAATGCACAAGTATGAACGTATGCAAAGTGTTCCTTCTTTCTGTATTTTCATGATCTTTTCTACTTTGTTATGAAAAAACCCTTTTGCCTTTCTTTCACTTTTTAAACAGCGTTTTTTTTTTGCTTTCAGTTCACTAATTAGGGGAGTGGTTAAGTGTTTGCAGCTGGGATAGAAGCAAGTGCACAACTCACTGAGCTTGCTCACTAGGATTGCAAACAAGTGGATTGGAATAAGTGCAGTTAAAACACAGGAGAACTTGAAAAAAAGAAAAAAACCCTGCCAGAACTTGACACCCATACATCGACAAGCAAACATTGCTTCTGTCTAAGCATGCCACACCTGGGAACCAAAGTCACGGCTGCACAAACTCACAATAGCACAATGCGAGCCAATAGACATAGAAAACAAGCACTAGTAAACCCACAGCTGGTCGAAACCTGGATTCTATAGCTAATATAGGCCTCCTTTTTGGCAGGACTCACAAGTGCCTCTGGCTGTGGCTTGGTGGGCTAATGTGCCCTGCTTGCAAGTGTGAGGTTGTGAGTTCAAATCCCATGTTGGCCATGCTAAGCTAGAGATGGAGGGAAGGGGAGGGACATGGACTGCTGTATTAAGAAGGTGATTGGGGATATGGGTGTGCATTGCTTGGGGGGACAGGGGTATAGTATACCGTGGGGAGGATGAAGAAGAGAAGCAGTGCAACAGGGAAGGGGTACAGGAGTTGTAAATAGCAAAAGTGCACGAGTAGCCTGGATGAACAGGGTCCACTGCCAACATAATCCCCCCTTTCTTTTTTTACATGGGGTTCTAGTGGCCCTCTTTTGAGCAACCCCACTTTTCTCTTCTCCTTGGATCGACCCTAGACAGCTTTCCCTTCTGTTGTGCACCCCCCCCCAGGGGCCAATGCACTTGCACCATTCCTGTTGCAGCCTCCAGGCCAGTCACGTTGATCCAAGCCTGCCGCTGCTAGGATTCGAACTCACAGCTGCACTGGCTCGGCATTGGCACAGCCGGCGCATCTACCCACTGAGCCACGCAGGAGTCCCCCCACAAGAATTAGGACTTGGCTAGACCTAAAAACTTGCCAATAAATTCACAGCTGGTTGAGACGGGGGTTCTGTATCTAATATGGACCTCCTTGTTGGCAGGACACACAAGCAGCTCTGGCCATGGCTGAGTGGGTAAATCCACCTTTTGAGTAAATGCGAGAAAAAGGGCAGCTCATTTCTGTGCAGGATTTTTGGTGCATTCCCACAATGCACAAGTATGAACGTATGCAAAGTGTTCCTTCTTTCTGTATTTTCATGATCTTTTCTACTTTGTTATGAAAAAACCCTTTTGCCTTTCTTTCACTTTTTAAACAGCGTTTTTTTTTTGCTTTCAGTTCACTAATTAGGGGAGTGGTTAAGTGTTTGCAGCTGGGATAGAAGCAAGTGCACAACTCACTGAGCTTGCTCACTAGGATTGCAAACAAGTGGATTGGAATAAGTGCAGTTAAAACACAGGAGAACTTGAAAAAAAGAAAAAAACCCTGCCAGAACTTGACACCCATACATCGACAAGCAAACATTGCTTCTGTCTAAGCATGCCACACCTGGGAACCAAAGTCACGGCTGCACAAACTCACAATAGCACAATGCGAGCCAATAGACATAGAAAACAAGCACTAGTAAACCCACAGCTGGTCGAAACCTGGGTTCTATAGCTAATATAGGCCTCCTTTTTGGCAGGACTCACAAGTGCCTCTGGCTGTGGCTTGGTGGGCTAATGTGCCCTGCTTGCAAGTGTGAGGTTGTGAGTTCAAATCCCATGTTGGCCATGCTAAGCTAGAGATGGAGGGAAGGGGAGGGACATGGACTGCTGTATTAAGAAGGTGATTGGGGATATGGGTGTGCATTGCTTGGGGGGACAGGGGTATAGTATACCGTGGGGAGGATGAAGAAGAGAAGCAGTGCAACAGGGAAGGGGTACAGGAGTTGTAAATAGCAAAAGTGCACGAGTAGCCTGGATGAACAGGGTCCACTGCCAACATAATCCCCCCTTTCTTTTTTTACATGGGGTTCTAGTGGCCCTCTTTTGAGCAACCCCACTTTTCTCTTCTCCTTGGATCGACCCTAGACAGCTTTCCCTTCTGTTGTGCACCCCCCCCCAGGGGCCAATGCACTTGCACCATTCCTGTTGCAGCCTCCAGGCCAGTCACGTTGATCCAAGCCTGCCGCTGCTGGGATTCGAACTCACAGCTGCACTGGCTCGGCATTGGCACAGCCGGCGCATCTACCCACTGAGCCACGCAGGAGTCCCCCCCACAAGAATTAGGACTTGGCTAGACCTAAAAACTTGCCAATAAATTCACAGCTGGTTGAGACGGGGGTTCTGTATCTAATATGGACCTCCTTGTTGGCAGGACACACAAGCAGCTCTGGCCATGGCTGAGTGGGTAAATCCACCTTTTGAGTAAATGCGAGAAAAAGGGCAGCTCATTTCTGTGCAGGATTTTTGGTGCATTCCCACAATGCACAAGTATGAACGTATGCAAAGTGTTCCTTCTTTCTGTATTTTCATGATCTTTTCTACTTTGTTATGAAAAAACCCTTTTGCCTTTCTTTCACTTTTTAAACAGCGTTTTTTTTTTGCTTTCAGTTCACTAATTAGGGGAGTGGTTAAGTGTTTGCAGCTGGGATAGAAGCAAGTGCACAACTCACTGAGCTTGCTCACTAGGATTGCAAACAAGTGGATTGGAATAAGTGCAGTTAAAACACAGGAGAACTTGAAAAAAAGAAAAAAACCCTGCCAGAACTTGACACCCATACATCGACAAGCAAACATTGCTTCTGTCTAAGCATGCCACACCTGGGAACCAAAGTCACGGCTGCACAAACTCACAATAGCACAATGCGAGCCAATAGACATAGAAAACAAGCACTAGTAAACCCACAGCTGGTCGAAACCTGGATTCTATAGCTAATATAGGCCTCCTTTTTGGCAGGACTCACAAGTGCCTCTGGCTGTGGCTTGGTGGGCTAATGTGCCCTGCTTGCAAGTGTGAGGTTGTGAGTTCAAATCCCATGTTGGCCATGCTAAGCTAGAGATGGAGGGAAGGGGAGGGACATGGACTGCTGTATTAAGAAGGTGATTGGGGATATGGGTGTGCATTGCTTGGGGGGACAGGGGTATAGTATACCGTGGGGAGGATGAAGAAGAGAAGCAGTGCAACAGGGAAGGGGTACAGGAGTTGTAAATAGCAAAAGTGCACGAGTAGCCTGGATGAACAGGGTCCACTGCCAACATAATCCCCCCTTTCTTTTTTTACATGGGGTTCTAGTGGCCCTCTTTTGAGCAACCCCACTTTTCTCTTCTCCTTGGATCGACCCTAGACAGCTTTCCCTTCTGTTGTGCACCCCCCCCCAGGGGCCAATGCACTTGCACCATTCCTGTTGCAGCCTCCAGGCCAGTCACGTTGATCCAAGCCTGCCGCTGCTAGGATTCGAACTCACAGCTGCACTGGCTCGGCATTGGCACAGCCGGCGCATCTACCCACTGAGCCACGCAGGAGTCCCCCCACAAGAATTAGGACTTGGCTAGACCTAAAAACTTGCCAATAAATTCACAGCTGGTTGAGACGGGGGTTCTGTATCTAATATGGACCTCCTTGTTGGCAGGACACACAAGCAGCTCTGGCCATGGCTGAGTGGGTAAATCCACCTTTTGAGTAAATGCGAGAAAAAGGGCAGCTCATTTCTGTGCAGGATTTTTGGTGCATTCCCACAATGCACAAGTATGAACGTATGCAAAGTGTTCCTTCTTTCTGTATTTTCATGATCTTTTCTACTTTGTTATGAAAAAACCCTTTTGCCTTTCTTTCACTTTTTAAACAGCGTTTTTTTTTTGCTTTCAGTTCACTAATTAGGGGAGTGGTTAAGTGTTTGCAGCTGGGATAGAAGCAAGTGCACAACTCACTGAGCTTGCTCACTAGGATTGCAAACAAGTGGATTGGAATAAGTGCAGTTAAAACACAGGAGAACTTGAAAAAAAGAAAAAAACCCTGCCAGAACTTGACACCCATACATCGACAAGCAAACATTGCTTCTGTCTAAGCATGCCACACCTGGGAACCAAAGTCACGGCTGCACAAACTCACAATAGCACAATGCGAGCCAATAGACATAGAAAACAAGCACTAGTAAACCCACAGCTGGTCGAAACCTGGGTTCTATAGCTAATATAGGCCTCCTTTTTGGCAGGACTCACAAGTGCCTCTGGCTGTGGCTTGGTGGGCTAATGTGCCCTGCTTGCAAGTGTGAGGTTGTGAGTTCAAATCCCATGTTGGCCATGCTAAGCTAGAGATGGAGGGAAGGGGAGGGACATGGACTGCTGTATTAAGAAGGTGATTGGGGATATGGGTGTGCATTGCTTGGGGGGACAGGGGTATAGTATACCGTGGGGAGGATGAAGAAGAGAAGCAGTGCAACAGGGAAGGGGTACAGGAGTTGTAAATAGCAAAAGTGCACGAGTAGCCTGGATGAACAGGGTCCACTGCCAACATAATCCCCCCTTTCTTTTTTTACATGGGGTTCTAGTGGCCCTCTTTTGAGCAACCCCACTTTTCTCTTCTCCTTGGATCGACCCTAGACAGCTTTCCCTTCTGTTGTGCACCCCCCCCCAGGGGCCAATGCACTTGCACCATTCCTGTTGCAGCCTCCAGGCCAGTCACGTTGATCCAAGCCTGCCGCTGCTGGGATTCGAACTCACAGCTGCACTGGCTCGGCATTGGCACAGCCGGCGCATCTACCCACTGAGCCACGCAGGAGTCCCCCCCACAAGAATTAGGACTTGGCTAGACCTAAAAACTTGCCAATAAATTCACAGCTGGTTGAGACGGGGGTTCTGTATCTAATATGGACCTCCTTGTTGGCAGGACACACAAGCAGCTCTGGCCATGGCTGAGTGGGTAAATCCACCTTTTGAGTAAATGCGAGAAAAAGGGCAGCTCATTTCTGTGCAGGATTTTTGGTGCATTCCCACAATGCACAAGTATGAACGTATGCAAAGTGTTCCTTCTTTCTGTATTTTCATGATCTTTTCTACTTTGTTATGAAAAAACCCTTTTGCCTTTCTTTCACTTTTTAAACAGCGTTTTTTTTTTGCTTTCAGTTCACTAATTAGGGGAGTGGTTAAGTGTTTGCAGCTGGGATAGAAGCAAGTGCACAACTCACTGAGCTTGCTCACTAGGATTGCAAACAAGTGGATTGGAATAAGTGCAGTTAAAACACAGGAGAACTTGAAAAAAAGAAAAAAACCCTGCCAGAACTTGACACCCATACATCGACAAGCAAACATTGCTTCTGTCTAAGCATGCCACACCTGGGAACCAAAGTCACGGCTGCACAAACTCACAATAGCACAATGCGAGCCAATAGACATAGAAAACAAGCACTAGTAAACCCACAGCTGGTCGAAACCTGGGTTCTATAGCTAATATAGGCCTCCTTTTTGGCAGGACTCACAAGTGCCTCTGGCTGTGGCTTGGTGGGCTAATGTGCCCTGCTTGCAAGTGTGAGGTTGTGAGTTCAAATCCCATGTTGGCCATGCTAAGCTAGAGATGGAGGGAAGGGGAGGGACATGGACTGCTGTATTAAGAAGGTGATTGGGGATATGGGTGTGCATTGCTTGGGGGGACAGGGGTATAGTATACCGTGGGGAGGATGAAGAAGAGAAGCAGTGCAACAGGGAAGGGGTACAGGAGTTGTAAATAGCAAAAGTGCACGAGTAGCCTGGATGAACAGGGTCCACTGCCAACATAATCCCCCCTTTCTTTTTTTACATGGGGTTCTAGTGGCCCTCTTTTGAGCAACCCCACTTTTCTCTTCTCCTTGGATCGACCCTAGACAGCTTTCCCTTCTGTTGTGCACCCCCCCCCAGGGGCCAATGCACTTGCACCATTCCTGTTGCAGCCTCCAGGCCAGTCACGTTGATCCAAGCCTGCCGCTGCTGGGATTCGAACTCACAGCTGCACTGGCTCGGCATTGGCACAGCCGGCGCATCTACCCACTGAGCCACGCAGGAGTCCCCCCCACAAGAATTAGGACTTGGCTAGACCTAAAAACTTGCCAATAAATTCACAGCTGGTTGAGACGGGGGTTCTGTATCTAATATGGACCTCCTTGTTGGCAGGACACACAAGCAGCTCTGGCCATGGCTGAGTGGGTAAATCCACCTTTTGAGTAAATGCGAGAAAAAGGGCAGCTCATTTCTGTGCAGGATTTTTGGTGCATTCCCACAATGCACAAGTATGAACGTATGCAAAGTGTTCCTTCTTTCTGTATTTTCATGATCTTTTCTACTTTGTTATGAAAAAACCCTTTTGCCTTTCTTTCACTTTTTAAACAGCGTTTTTTTTTTGCTTTCAGTTCACTAATTAGGGGAGTGGTTAAGTGTTTGCAGCTGGGATAGAAGCAAGTGCACAACTCACTGAGCTTGCTCACTAGGATTGCAAACAAGTGGATTGGAATAAGTGCAGTTAAAACACAGGAGAACTTGAAAAAAAGAAAAAAACCCTGCCAGAACTTGACACCCATACATCGACAAGCAAACATTGCTTCTGTCTAAGCATGCCACACCTGGGAACCAAAGTCACGGCTGCACAAACTCACAATAGCACAATGCGAGCCAATAGACATAGAAAACAAGCACTAGTAAACCCACAGCTGGTCGAAACCTGGATTCTATAGCTAATATAGGCCTCCTTTTTGGCAGGACTCACAAGTGCCTCTGGCTGTGGCTTGGTGGGCTAATGTGCCCTGCTTGCAAGTGTGAGGTTGTGAGTTCAAATCCCATGTTGGCCATGCTAAGCTAGAGATGGAGGGAAGGGGAGGGACATGGACTGCTGTATTAAGAAGGTGATTGGGGATATGGGTGTGCATTGCTTGGGGGGACAGGGGTATAGTATACCGTGGGGAGGATGAAGAAGAGAAGCAGTGCAACAGGGAAGGGGTACAGGAGTTGTAAATAGCAAAAGTGCACGAGTAGCCTGGATGAACAGGGTCCACTGCCAACATAATCCCCCCTTTCTTTTTTTACATGGGGTTCTAGTGGCCCTCTTTTGAGCAACCCCACTTTTCTCTTCTCCTTGGATCGACCCTAGACAGCTTTCCCTTCTGTTGTGCACCCCCCCCCAGGGGCCAATGCACTTGCACCATTCCTGTTGCAGCCTCCAGGCCAGTCACGTTGATCCAAGCCTGCCGCTGCTGGGATTCGAACTCACAGCTGCACTGGCTCTGCATTGGCACAGCCGGCGCATCTACCCACTGAGCCACGCAGGAGTCCCCCCACAAGAATTAGGACTTGGCTAGACCTAAAAACTTGCCAATAAATTCACAGCTGGTTGAGACGGGGGTTCTGTATCTAATATGGACCTCCTTGTTGGCAGGACACACAAGCAGCTCTGGCCATGGCTGAGTGGGTAAATCCACCTTTTGAGTAAATGCGAGAAAAAGGGCAGCTCATTTCTGTGCAGGATTTTTGGTGCATTCCCACAATGCACAAGTATGAACGTATGCAAAGTGTTCCTTCTTTCTGTATTTTCATGATCTTTTCTACTTTGTTATGAAAAAACCCTTTTGCCTTTCTTTCACTTTTTAAACAGCGTTTTTTTTTTGCTTTCAGTTCACTAATTAGGGGAGTGGTTAAGTGTTTGCAGCTGGGATAGAAGCAAGTGCACAACTCACTGAGCTTGCTCACTAGGATTGCAAACAAGTGGATTGGAATAAGTGCAGTTAAAACACAGGAGAACTTGAAAAAAAGAAAAAAACCCTGCCAGAACTTGACACCCATACATCGACAAGCAAACATTGCTTCTGTCTAAGCATGCCACACCTGGGAACCAAAGTCACGGCTGCACAAACTCACAATAGCACAATGCGAGCCAATAGACATAGAAAACAAGCACTAGTAAACCCACAGCTGGTCGAAACCTGGGTTCTATAGCTAATATAGGCCTCCTTTTTGGCAGGACTCACAAGTGCCTCTGGCTGTGGCTTGGTGGGCTAATGTGCCCTGCTTGCAAGTGTGAGGTTGTGAGTTCAAATCCCATGTTGGCCATGCTAAGCTAGAGATGGAGGGAAGGGGAGGGACATGGACTGCTGTATTAAGAAGGTGATTGGGGATATGGGTGTGCATTGCTTGGGGGGACAGGGGTATAGTATACCGTGGGGAGGATGAAGAAGAGAAGCAGTGCAACAGGGAAGGGGTACAGGAGTTGTAAATAGCAAAAGTGCACGAGTAGCCTGGATGAACAGGGTCCACTGCCAACATAATCCCCCCTTTCTTTTTTTACATGGGGTTCTAGTGGCCCTCTTTTGAGCAACCCCACTTTTCTCTTCTCCTTGGATCGACCCTAGACAGCTTTCCCTTCTGTTGTGCACCCCCCCCCAGGGGCCAATGCACTTGCACCATTCCTGTTGCAGCCTCCAGGCCAGTCACGTTGATCCAAGCCTGCCGCTGCTGGGATTCGAACTCACAGCTGCACTGGCTCGGCATTGGCACAGCCGGCGCATCTACCCACTGAGCCACGCAGGAGTCCCCCCCACAAGAATTAGGACTTGGCTAGACCTAAAAACTTGCCAATAAATTCACAGCTGGTTGAGACGGGGGTTCTGTATCTAATATGGACCTCCTTGTTGGCAGGACACACAAGCAGCTCTGGCCATGGCTGAGTGGGTAAATCCACCTTTTGAGTAAATGCGAGAAAAAGGGCAGCTCATTTCTGTGCAGGATTTTTGGTGCATTCCCACAATGCACAAGTATGAACGTATGCAAAGTGTTCCTTCTTTCTGTATTTTCATGATCTTTTCTACTTTGTTATGAAAAAACCCTTTTGCCTTTCTTTCACTTTTTAAACAGCGTTTTTTTTTTGCTTTCAGTTCACTAATTAGGGGAGTGGTTAAGTGTTTGCAGCTGGGATAGAAGCAAGTGCACAACTCACTGAGCTTGCTCACTAGGATTGCAAACAAGTGGATTGGAATAAGTGCAGTTAAAACACAGGAGAACTTGAAAAAAAGAAAAAAACCCTGCCAGAACTTGACACCCATACATCGACAAGCAAACATTGCTTCTGTCTAAGCATGCCACACCTGGGAACCAAAGTCACGGCTGCACAAACTCACAATAGCACAATGCGAGCCAATAGACATAGAAAACAAGCACTAGTAAACCCACAGCTGGTCGAAACCTGGGTTCTATAGCTAATATAGGCCTCCTTTTTGGCAGGACTCACAAGTGCCTCTGGCTGTGGCTTGGTGGGCTAATGTGCCCTGCTTGCAAGTGTGAGGTTGTGAGTTCAAATCCCATGTTGGCCATGCTAAGCTAGAGATGGAGGGAAGGGGAGGGACATGGACTGCTGTATTAAGAAGGTGATTGGGGATATGGGTGTGCATTGCTTGGGGGGACAGGGGTATAGTATACCGTGGGGAGGATGAAGAAGAGAAGCAGTGCAACAGGGAAGGGGTACAGGAGTTGTAAATAGCAAAAGTGCACGAGTAGCCTGGATGAACAGGGTCCACTGCCAACATAATCCCCCCTTTCTTTTTTTACATGGGGTTCTAGTGGCCCTCTTTTGAGCAACCCCACTTTTCTCTTCTCCTTGGATCGACCCTAGACAGCTTTCCCTTCTGTTGTGCACCCCCCCCCAGGGGCCAATGCACTTGCACCATTCCTGTTGCAGCCTCCAGGCCAGTCACGTTGATCCAAGCCTGCCGCTGCTGGGATTCGAACTCACAGCTGCACTGGCTCGGCATTGGCACAGCCGGCGCATCTACCCACTGAGCCACGCAGGAGTCCCCCACAAGAATTAGGACTTGGCTAGACCTAAAAACTTGCCAATAAATTCACAGCTGGTTGAGACGGGGGTTCTGTATCTAATATGGACCTCCTTGTTGGCAGGACACACAAGCAGCTCTGGCCATGGCTGAGTGGGTAAATCCACCTTTTGAGTAAATGCGAGAAAAAGGGCAGCTCATTTCTGTGCAGGATTTTTGGTGCATTCCCACAATGCACAAGTATGAACGTATGCAAAGTGTTCCTTCTTTCTGTATTTTCATGATCTTTTCTACTTTGTTATGAAAAAACCCTTTTGCCTTTCTTTCACTTTTTAAACAGCGTTTTTTTTTTGCTTTCAGTTCACTAATTAGGGGAGTGGTTAAGTGTTTGCAGCTGGGATAGAAGCAAGTGCACAACTCACTGAGCTTGCTCACTAGGATTGCAAACAAGTGGATTGGAATAAGTGCAGTTAAAACACAGGAGAACTTGAAAAAAAGAAAAAAACCCTGCCAGAACTTGACACCCATACATCGACAAGCAAACATTGCTTCTGTCTAAGCATGCCACACCTGGGAACCAAAGTCACGGCTGCACAAACTCACAATAGCACAATGCGAGCCAATAGACATAGAAAACAAGCACTAGTAAACCCACAGCTGGTCGAAACCTGGGTTCTATAGCTAATATAGGCCTCCTTTTTGGCAGGACTCACAAGTGCCTCTGGCTGTGGCTTGGTGGGCTAATGTGCCCTGCTTGCAAGTGTGAGGTTGTGAGTTCAAATCCCATGTTGGCCATGCTAAGCTAGAGATGGAGGGAAGGGGAGGGACATGGACTGCTGTATTAAGAAGGTGATTGGGGATATGGGTGTGCATTGCTTGGGGGGACAGGGGTATAGTATACCGTGGGGAGGATGAAGAAGAGAAGCAGTGCAACAGGGAAGGGGTACAGGAGTTGTAAATAGCAAAAGTGCACGAGTAGCCTGGATGAACAGGGTCCACTGCCAACATAATCCCCCCTTTCTTTTTTTACATGGGGTTCTAGTGGCCCTCTTTTGAGCAACCCCACTTTTCTCTTCTCCTTGGATCGACCCTAGACAGCTTTCCCTTCTGTTGTGCACCCCCCCCCAGGGGCCAATGCACTTGCACCATTCCTGTTGCAGCCTCCAGGCCAGTCACGTTGATCCAAGCCTGCCGCTGCTGGGATTCGAACTCACAGCTGCACTGGCTCGGCATTGGCACAGCCGGCGCATCTACCCACTGAGCCACGCAGGAGTCCCCCCACAAGAATTAGGACTTGGCTAGACCTAAAAACTTGCCAATAAATTCACAGCTGGTTGAGACGGGGGTTCTGTATCTAATATGGACCTCCTTGTTGGCAGGACACACAAGCAGCTCTGGCCATGGCTGAGTGGGTAAATCCACCTTTTGAGTAAATGCGAGAAAAAGGGCAGCTCATTTCTGTGCAGGATTTTTGGTGCATTCCCACAATGCACAAGTATGAACGTATGCAAAGTGTTCCTTCTTTCTGTATTTTCATGATCTTTTCTACTTTGTTATGAAAAAACCCTTTTGCCTTTCTTTCACTTTTTAAACAGCGTTTTTTTTTTGCTTTCAGTTCACTAATTAGGGGAGTGGTTAAGTGTTTGCAGCTGGGATAGAAGCAAGTGCACAACTCACTGAGCTTGCTCACTAGGATTGCAAACAAGTGGATTGGAATAAGTGCAGTTAAAACACAGGAGAACTTGAAAAAAAGAAAAAAACCCTGCCAGAACTTGACACCCATACATCGACAAGCAAACATTGCTTCTGTCTAAGCATGCCACACCTGGGAACCAAAGTCACGGCTGCACAAACTCACAATAGCACAATGCGAGCCAATAGACATAGAAAACAAGCACTAGTAAACCCACAGCTGGTCGAAACCTGGGTTCTATAGCTAATATAGGCCTCCTTTTTGGCAGGACTCACAAGTGCCTCTGGCTGTGGCTTGGTGGGCTAATGTGCCCTGCTTGCAAGTGTGAGGTTGTGAGTTCAAATCCCATGTTGGCCATGCTAAGCTAGAGATGGAGGGAAGGGGAGGGACATGGACTGCTGTATTAAGAAGGTGATTGGGGATATGGGTGTGCATTGCTTGGGGGGACAGGGGTATAGTATACCGTGGGGAGGATGAAGAAGAGAAGCAGTGCAACAGGGAAGGGGTACAGGAGTTGTAAATAGCAAAAGTGCACGAGTAGCCTGGATGAACAGGGTCCACTGCCAACATAATCCCCCCTTTCTTTTTTTACATGGGGTTCTAGTGGCCCTCTTTTGAGCAACCCCACTTTTCTCTTCTCCTTGGATCGACCCTAGACAGCTTTCCCTTCTGTTGTGCACCCCCCCCCAGGGGCCAATGCACTTGCACCATTCCTGTTGCAGCCTCCAGGCCAGTCACGTTGATCCAAGCCTGCCGCTGCTGGGATTCGAACTCACAGCTGCACTGGCTCGGCATTGGCACAGCCGGCGCATCTACCCACTGAGCCACGCAGGAGTCCCCCCCACAAGAATTAGGACTTGGCTAGACCTAAAAACTTGCCAATAAATTCACAGCTGGTTGAGACGGGGGTTCTGTATCTAATATGGACCTCCTTGTTGGCAGGACACACAAGCAGCTCTGGCCATGGCTGAGTGGGTAAATCCACCTTTTGAGTAAATGCGAGAAAAAGGGCAGCTCATTTCTGTGCAGGATTTTTGGTGCATTCCCACAATGCACAAGTATGAACGTATGCAAAGTGTTCCTTCTTTCTGTATTTTCATGATCTTTTCTACTTTGTTATGAAAAAACCCTTTTGCCTTTCTTTCACTTTTTAAACAGCGTTTTTTTTTTGCTTTCAGTTCACTAATTAGGGGAGTGGTTAAGTGTTTGCAGCTGGGATAGAAGCAAGTGCACAACTCACTGAGCTTGCTCACTAGGATTGCAAACAAGTGGATTGGAATAAGTGCAGTTAAAACACAGGAGAACTTGAAAAAAAGAAAAAAACCCTGCCAGAACTTGACACCCATACATCGACAAGCAAACATTGCTTCTGTCTAAGCATGCCACACCTGGGAACCAAAGTCACGGCTGCACAAACTCACAATAGCACAATGCGAGCCAATAGACATAGAAAACAAGCACTAGTAAACCCACAGCTGGTCGAAACCTGGGTTCTATAGCTAATATAGGCCTCCTTTTTGGCAGGACTCACAAGTGCCTCTGGCTGTGGCTTGGTGGGCTAATGTGCCCTGCTTGCAAGTGTGAGGTTGTGAGTTCAAATCCCATGTTGGCCATGCTAAGCTAGAGATGGAGGGAAGGGGAGGGACATGGACTGCTGTATTAAGAAGGTGATTGGGGATATGGGTGTGCATTGCTTGGGGGGACAGGGGTATAGTATACCGTGGGGAGGATGAAGAAGAGAAGCAGTGCAACAGGGAAGGGGTACAGGAGTTGTAAATAGCAAAAGTGCACGAGTAGCCTGGATGAACAGGGTCCACTGCCAACATAATCCCCCCTTTCTTTTTTTACATGGGGTTCTAGTGGCCCTCTTTTGAGCAACCCCACTTTTCTCTTCTCCTTGGATCGACCCTAGACAGCTTTCCCTTCTGTTGTGCACCCCCCCCCAGGGGCCAATGCACTTGCACCATTCCTGTTGCAGCCTCCAGGCCAGTCACGTTGATCCAAGCCTGCCGCTGCTGGGATTCGAACTCACAGCTGCACTGGCTCGGCATTGGCACAGCCGGCGCATCTACCCACTGAGCCACGCAGGAGTCCCCCCACAAGAATTAGGACTTGGCTAGACCTAAAAACTTGCCAATAAATTCACAGCTGGTTGAGACGGGGGTTCTGTATCTAATATGGACCTCCTTGTTGGCAGGACACACAAGCAGCTCTGGCCATGGCTGAGTGGGTAAATCCACCTTTTGAGTAAATGCGAGAAAAAGGGCAGCTCATTTCTGTGCAGGATTTTTGGTGCATTCCCACAATGCACAAGTATGAACGTATGCAAAGTGTTCCTTCTTTCTGTATTTTCATGATCTTTTCTACTTTGTTATGAAAAAACCCTTTTGCCTTTCTTTCACTTTTTAAACAGCGTTTTTTTTTTGCTTTCAGTTCACTAATTAGGGGAGTGGTTAAGTGTTTGCAGCTGGGATAGAAGCAAGTGCACAACTCACTGAGCTTGCTCACTAGGATTGCAAACAAGTGGATTGGAATAAGTGCAGTTAAAACACAGGAGAACTTGAAAAAAAGAAAAAAACCCTGCCAGAACTTGACACCCATACATCGACAAGCAAACATTGCTTCTGTCTAAGCATGCCACACCTGGGAACCAAAGTCACGGCTGCACAAACTCACAATAGCACAATGCGAGCCAATAGACATAGAAAACAAGCACTAGTAAACCCACAGCTGGTCGAAACCTGGGTTCTATAGCTAATATAGGCCTCCTTTTTGGCAGGACTCACAAGTGCCTCTGGCTGTGGCTTGGTGGGCTAATGTGCCCTGCTTGCAAGTGTGAGGTTGTGAGTTCAAATCCCATGTTGGCCATGCTAAGCTAGAGATGGAGGGAAGGGGAGGGACATGGACTGCTGTATTAAGAAGGTGATTGGGGATATGGGTGTGCATTGCTTGGGGGGACAGGGGTATAGTATACTGTGGGGAGGATGAAGAAGAGAAGCAGTGCAACAGGGAAGGGGTACAGGAGTTGTAAATAGCAAAAGTGCACGAGTAGCCTGGATGAACAGGGTCCACTGCCAACATAATCCCCCCTTTCTTTTTTTACATGGGGTTCTAGTGGCCCTCTTTTGAGCAACCCCACTTTTCTCTTCTCCTTGGATCGACCCTAGACAGCTTTCCCTTCTGTTGTGCACCCCCCCCCAGGGGCCAATGCACTTGCACCATTCCTGTTGCAGCCTCCAGGCCAGTCACGTTGATCCAAGCCTGCCGCTGCTGGGATTCGAACTCACAGCTGCACTGGCTCGGCATTGGCACAGCCGGCGCATCTACCCACTGAGCCACGCAGGAGTCCCCCCACAAGAATTAGGACTTGGCTAGACCTAAAAACTTGCCAATAAATTCACAGCTGGTTGAGACGGGGGTTCTGTATCTAATATGGACCTCCTTGTTGGCAGGACACACAAGCAGCTCTGGCCATGGCTGAGTGGGTAAATCCACCTTTTGAGTAAATGCGAGAAAAAGGGCAGCTCATTTCTGTGCAGGATTTTTGGTGCATTCCCACAATGCACAAGTATGAACGTATGCAAAGTGTTCCTTCTTTCTGTATTTTCATGATCTTTTCTACTTTGTTATGAAAAAACCCTTTTGCCTTTCTTTCACTTTTTAAACAGCGTTTTTTTTTTGCTTTCAGTTCACTAATTAGGGGAGTGGTTAAGTGTTTGCAGCTGGGATAGAAGCAAGTGCACAACTCACTGAGCTTGCTCACTAGGATTGCAAACAAGTGGATTGGAATAAGTGCAGTTAAAACACAGGAGAACTTGAAAAAAAGAAAAAAACCCTGCCAGAACTTGACACCCATACATCGACAAGCAAACATTGCTTCTGTCTAAGCATGCCACACCTGGGAACCAAAGTCACGGCTGCACAAACTCACAATAGCACAATGCGAGCCAATAGACATAGAAAACAAGCACTAGTAAACCCACAGCTGGTCGAAACCTGGGTTCTATAGCTAATATAGGCCTCCTTTTTGGCAGGACTCACAAGTGCCTCTGGCTGTGGCTTGGTGGGCTAATGTGCCCTGCTTGCAAGTGTGAGGTTGTGAGTTCAAATCCCATGTTGGCCATGCTAAGCTAGAGATGGAGGGAAGGGGAGGGACATGGACTGCTGTATTAAGAAGGTGATTGGGGATATGGGTGTGCATTGCTTGGGGGGACAGGGGTATAGTATACCGTGGGGAGGATGAAGAAGAGAAGCAGTGCAACAGGGAAGGGGTACAGGAGTTGTAAATAGCAAAAGTGCACGAGTAGCCTGGATGAACAGGGTCCACTGCCAACATAATCCCCCCTTTCTTTTTTTACATGGGGTTCTAGTGGCCCTCTTTTGAGCAACCCCACTTTTCTCTTCTCCTTGGATCGACCCTAGACAGCTTTCCCTTCTGTTGTGCACCCCCCCCCAGGGGCCAATGCACTTGCACCATTCCTGTTGCAGCCTCCAGGCCAGTCACGTTGATCCAAGCCTGCCGCTGCTGGGATTCGAACTCACAGCTGCACTGGCTCGGCATTGGCACAGCCGGCGCATCTACCCACTGAGCCACGCAGGAGTCCCCCACAAGAATTAGGACTTGGCTAGACCTAAAAACTTGCCAATAAATTCACAGCTGGTTGAGACGGGGGTTCTGTATCTAATATGGACCTCCTTGTTGGCAGGACACACAAGCAGCTCTGGCCATGGCTGAGTGGGTAAATCCACCTTTTGAGTAAATGCGAGAAAAAGGGCAGCTCATTTCTGTGCAGGATTTTTGGTGCATTCCCACAATGCACAAGTATGAACGTATGCAAAGTGTTCCTTCTTTCTGTATTTTCATGATCTTTTCTACTTTGTTATGAAAAAACCCTTTTGCCTTTCTTTCACTTTTTAAACAGCGTTTTTTTTTTGCTTTCAGTTCACTAATTAGGGGAGTGGTTAAGTGTTTGCAGCTGGGATAGAAGCAAGTGCACAACTCACTGAGCTTGCTCACTAGGATTGCAAACAAGTGGATTGGAATAAGTGCAGTTAAAACACAGGAGAACTTGAAAAAAAGAAAAAAACCCTGCCAGAACTTGACACCCATACATCGACAAGCAAACATTGCTTCTGTCTAAGCATGCCACACCTGGGAACCAAAGTCACGGCTGCACAAACTCACAATAGCACAATGCGAGCCAATAGACATAGAAAACAAGCACTAGTAAACCCACAGCTGGTCGAAACCTGGGTTCTATAGCTAATATAGGCCTCCTTTTTGGCAGGACTCACAAGTGCCTCTGGCTGTGGCTTGGTGGGCTAATGTGCCCTGCTTGCAAGTGTGAGGTTGTGAGTTCAAATCCCATGTTGGCCATGCTAAGCTAGAGATGGAGGGAAGGGGAGGGACATGGACTGCTGTATTAAGAAGGTGATTGGGGATATGGGTGTGCATTGCTTGGGGGGACAGGGGTATAGTATACCGTGGGGAGGATGAAGAAGAGAAGCAGTGCAACAGGGAAGGGGTACAGGAGTTGTAAATAGCAAAAGTGCACGAGTAGCCTGGATGAACAGGGTCCACTGCCAACATAATCCCCCCTTTCTTTTTTTACATGGGGTTCTAGTGGCCCTCTTTTGAGCAACCCCACTTTTCTCTTCTCCTTGGATCGACCCTAGACAGCTTTCCCTTCTGTTGTGCACCCCCCCCCAGGGGCCAATGCACTTGCACCATTCCTGTTGCAGCCTCCAGGCCAGTCACGTTGATCCAAGCCTGCCGCTGCTGGGATTCGAACTCACAGCTGCACTGGCTCGGCATTGGCACAGCCGGCGCATCTACCCACTGAGCCACGCAGGAGTCCCCCACAAGAATTAGGACTTGGCTAGACCTAAAAACTTGCCAATAAATTCACAGCTGGTTGAGACGGGGGTTCTGTATCTAATATGGACCTCCTTGTTGGCAGGACACACAAGCAGCTCTGGCCATGGCTGAGTGGGTAAATCCACCTTTTGAGTAAATGCGAGAAAAAGGGCAGCTCATTTCTGTGCAGGATTTTTGGTGCATTCCCACAATGCACAAGTATGAACGTATGCAAAGTGTTCCTTCTTTCTGTATTTTCATGATCTTTTCTACTTTGTTATGAAAAAACCCTTTTGCCTTTCTTTCACTTTTTAAACAGCGTTTTTTTTTTGCTTTCAGTTCACTAATTAGGGGAGTGGTTAAGTGTTTGCAGCTGGGATAGAAGCAAGTGCACAACTCACTGAGCTTGCTCACTAGGATTGCAAACAAGTGGATTGGAATAAGTGCAGTTAAAACACAGGAGAACTTGAAAAAAAGAAAAAAACCCTGCCAGAACTTGACACCCATACATCGACAAGCAAACATTGCTTCTGTCTAAGCATGCCACACCTGGGAACCAAAGTCACGGCTGCACAAACTCACAATAGCACAATGCGAGCCAATAGACATAGAAAACAAGCACTAGTAAACCCACAGCTGGTCGAAACCTGGGTTCTATAGCTAATATAGGCCTCCTTTTTGGCAGGACTCACAAGTGCCTCTGGCTGTGGCTTGGTGGGCTAATGTGCCCTGCTTGCAAGTGTGAGGTTGTGAGTTCAAATCCCATGTTGGCCATGCTAAGCTAGAGATGGAGGGAAGGGGAGGGACATGGACTGCTGTATTAAGAAGGTGATTGGGGATATGGGTGTGCATTGCTTGGGGGGACAGGGGTATAGTATACCGTGGGGAGGATGAAGAAGAGAAGCAGTGCAACAGGGAAGGGGTACAGGAGTTGTAAATAGCAAAAGTGCACGAGTAGCCTGGATGAACAGGGTCCACTGCCAACATAATCCCCCCTTTCTTTTTTTACATGGGGTTCTAGTGGCCCTCTTTTGAGCAACCCCACTTTTCTCTTCTCCTTGGATCGACCCTAGACAGCTTTCCCTTCTGTTGTGCACCCCCCCCCAGGGGCCAATGCACTTGCACCATTCCTGTTGCAGCCTCCAGGCCAGTCACGTTGATCCAAGCCTGCCGCTGCTGGGATTCGAACTCACAGCTGCACTGGCTCAGCATTGGCACAGCCGGCGCATCTACCCACTGAGCCACGCAGGAGTCCCCCACAAGAATTAGGACTTGGCTAGACCTAAAAACTTGCCAATAAATTCACAGCTGGTTGAGACGGGGGTTCTGTATCTAATATGGACCTCCTTGTTGGCAGGACACACAAGCAGCTCTGGCCATGGCTGAGTGGGTAAATCCACCTTTTGAGTAAATGCGAGAAAAAGGGCAGCTCATTTCTGTGCAGGATTTTTGGTGCATTCCCACAATGCACAAGTATGAACGTATGCAAAGTGTTCCTTCTTTCTGTATTTTCATGATCTTTTCTACTTTGTTATGAAAAAACCCTTTTGCCTTTCTTTCACTTTTTAAACAGCGTTTTTTTTTTGCTTTCAGTTCACTAATTAGGGGAGTGGTTAAGTGTTTGCAGCTGGGATAGAAGCAAGTGCACAACTCACTGAGCTTGCTCACTAGGATTGCAAACAAGTGGATTGGAATAAGTGCAGTTAAAACACAGGAGAACTTGAAAAAAAGAAAAAAACCCTGCCAGAACTTGACACCCATACATCGACAAGCAAACATTGCTTCTGTCTAAGCATGCCACACCTGGGAACCAAAGTCACGGCTGCACAAACTCACAATAGCACAATGCGAGCCAATAGACATAGAAAACAAGCACTAGTAAACCCACAGCTGGTCGAAACCTGGGTTCTATAGCTAATATAGGCCTCCTTTTTGGCAGGACTCACAAGTGCCTCTGGCTGTGGCTTGGTGGGCTAATGTGCCCTGCTTGCAAGTGTGAGGTTGTGAGTTCAAATCCCATGTTGGCCATGCTAAGCTAGAGATGGAGGGAAGGGGAGGGACATGGACTGCTGTATTAAGAAGGTGATTGGGGATATGGGTGTGCATTGCTTGGGGGGACAGGGGTATAGTATACCGTGGGGAGGATGAAGAAGAGAAGCAGTGCAACAGGGAAGGGGTACAGGAGTTGTAAATAGCAAAAGTGCACGAGTAGCCTGGATGAACAGGGTCCACTGCCAACATAATCCCCCCTTTCTTT